>NC_133006.1:12267500-12867500 GCF_048564905.1 Vicugna pacos | reverse complement strand
GTGTTTCAAATTTGCTATTTCAAACTAAGTAGGTAATTAAATCTTCTTACCCGTAAGACGCGGGCTTGAATCCAGTCCTCTCTGAGGTCCTTTTCTGGCTTTCACTTTCTGTCGTCATTCATAAACTTAAATACCCCAGAAATAATCACTGCATACATTACATACGATGCTGCAGGAAGAAATATTTTTAGGTTCATTCCAGGTGTGTTCTGGACCTATTGAGGCAACAAAAAGAAAAAAAGTGTATGAAGTGAGTGTGAAGAATGAGGTACAAAAGGATAAAACTCACAACCTAGGTGATTTCCATGTTTCTGCTTCCTGATTTGCAAAATGACTCCAGCCATATTCAAATTATTAAAGTTGAAAATAGAGGGCTGATAAAACACCTATCACAGAGCTCAAAGCAGAGCTGAATTTTTAAATTAATTTTTTAAAGCATGATTCATGAATACAGAGGATGAGTTGCTGTTTTAAAAACGTCTTTATATGTAACTTCACCTTGTTCCAGACAGGACTTAAGGTGGTATACAATAAATGAAAAGTGAAGGTCAGAGAAAAGAAAAACAAGGTTGGGACAAACTCCAACAAAGCTGCCATATAAAGGATCAGTGATAATATACTTCATCACTTCCTTAGTAACTACCCAGAGGAGTCACAAGTTTTATCTGCTGTCTCTAACTCGCTCAGTACCCGAAGCATCTTCTCAGTTGAGCTTGCCCCGGGCATCTGTCAATCACAGCTTCCTGATGCTGGCGAACAGAAATGTTTCCATCTGACAAAGGACTTGGAGAGATGAACTGACTGGCCTGTAGTCGCATAGCTAGTTTTGGCAGAACATGTAATTAAGAACTTAAAGAAGAGAACAGGCTTCTGAAAAATTGTATAGAATCTCCCTTTGTGTGAGAAATGAGACAAATAACCGTCTACCTAGGTAGGGTGCCTTAAATGTAGTTCTTCCTGAAAAAAACATTAATTGTATAGGTTTCACTCCTGTAATTTCAAGTTTTTACAAAATTTCAGTTCTCAAAACATTTGAATGATGAACAATTGTATAAGCTCTGTTTAAAAGAATCTGTATTTAGGCAGGAGTGTAATACGTACGGGGAGTGAGACACACAAAGCTCGAGTGGAGGGTGATTCGGGCGGGCAGTGGAAATGAGGAGAAAGTTCCAAGATAGGAACAAGATTTGTGTCTTTGGGAAGGAGCGAGGTCAGCAGGTTAGGAACGATGTGCATGAAGCAGTGAGACGCAGGGAACCAAGGTCCAAGAAATAGTCAGGGGTCCAGTGATGGGGGCATTGCCAGCAAGTGTGAGAAGCCTGGATCCATTGTGGGTATGATGAAGGACCATGGTGGGGTCTGAGCAGGGAGCCACAGGAACTGATTCTCTGCCCAAAGCTCCACCTGCCTGCTGCGGGAAGACTACACACACGGGGGAGGAAGGAAAGCAGGCAGCTCAGGAGCAGGTGGAACCTGACCAGCAGGTGAAGCACATCTGCGAGCAGGTAAGTCATACTGGCAAGGGGACAAGCCACCTCTTTGAGTAGGCTGTGTTCTGGGCTGAGTGGTGCCCCTCGCAAATTCAGAGGCTGAAGTCCTAGCCCCCAGTGCCTCAGAATGTGACTGTATTTGGAGACCTTTAAAGGGGTAATTAAGGTCAAATGAGGTCCTATGGGTGGGTCCAAATCCAAATGTGACTGGTGTCCTTCCAAGAAGAGGAGATTAGGACACAGACACACACAGGAGACCATGTGAGGACACAGAGAGAAGACGGCCATCTACAAGTCAAAGACAGAGGCCCTCAGAGGAAACCAGCCCTGCTGACACCTTGTTCTGGGACTTCCAGCCTTCAGAAGCATGAGAAAATAAGTTTTTGTTGTTTAAGCCACCCAGCGTGTGGTACTTTGTAATGGCAGCCCCAGTAAACTAATACAGGTAAAGAGCTTCCCTGAATCTCTGGGGGTCCTCCATGGTCTGAGTCGCACACAGAAGATGTGGAAGAGTAATAAGATGTTCACCAGCTGCTGGGGGGGATTCGGAAAATCATCGGGTGACCCTGGCAAATCTCCAAGATGACAGCAAAACAGCTCACTGGCACAAGAACATCTGAATGCTGCAAATGAGTGACATGGAGAGGAAAATGAGAAGATAGGGGATTTGGTGAGCAGCTGGGTGGCTCCAGGGAAACCCTGGAGGCTGGACCATAGAAGGTGATCCTTGAAGGTGAACCATCAGAGCCTGTGGTTGAGACTTTGGTGCAGGCGGTTGGAAGCCACGATGCTGGGTGTCTTGAGTCTTGTGGGGAGCTGGGCCTGCGTGTCCTGGGTGGGAGTTGGTAACGACATCATTATCATATGAAGCAGTAATGGTGAGGAGTAAGGACTGCACTGGCTTCTGGAAAAGGGGCCAGAAGTCCACCTACTTCTTCTCTGAGGTGGTATGTTGGAACAGAGTGCAGAATTCAACTTTCTCTTTTCAGCAAGTATTTGGCTTTAGCACATTCCTTGCTCCCTCACTTGTTTCTGCGTTAGCAGGATCTGTTCAGATCCGACCTTCAAAATTTTTTATTGAAGTACAGTCAATTTACAATGTTGTGGTAGTTTCTGATGTACAGCATAGTGATTCATATATATATATATATCTCTATATATATTCCTTTTATATTCTTTTTTATTATAGGCTACTATAAGTTATTGAATATTGTTCTCTGTGCTACACAGTAAGGCCTTGTTTATATATTTTATATATAGTAGCTTGTATCTGCTAATCCCAAACTCCCAACTGAACTGCATGATTTATCCTCTCTCTTTTGGGCTTCTCTTATAGCATTTAGCTTACTTGATAGTATAATGTAAGCCGGTGTTTGCTTTCCTGATACCCTTTTCTTATTTTGTTATTATTTTGTTGTTGTTGTTACTGGAGGTACTGGGGACTGAACCCAGGACCTTGTGCATGCTGAGCACAAGCTCTACCACTGAGCTATACTCCCTGGCCCCTCTATCCCCTTTTTAGATGTAAGTAATTGGCTTCATTCCCAGGTAGACTTTCCCTGTATAGGGCCAGCAGCTCCAGGCTTACACAGAGATATTCCAGGTGCAGCTGCAGACCACTGCAATACAGCAAATATTGCAATAACACCAGCCACATGAATATTTTGGTTTCTCAATGCATATAAAAGTCATATTTACACTACACTGTAGTTTATTTATAGTGTACAATAGCATTATGTCTGAAAAAATAAATGTACACTCCTAAATTAAAAATACTTTATTGCTAAAAAAAAAAGTTAACCATCATCGGAACCTTCAGAGGGTCCTAATCTTTTGTTAGTGGAGAGTCTTGCCTGGATGTGGAAGGCTGCTGACTGATCAGGGTGGTGGTTGTTGATGGTTGAGGTGGCTGGGGAAATTTCTTAAAATAAGACAATGAAGTTGGTCACATGGTCCTCTTTTCATGAACAACTCCTCTGTAGCAAGCAGTGCTGCTGGAGAGCGTTTTACCCACAGTAGACCTTCTTTCAAAATTAGAGTCAATCCTCTCAAACCCTCCTGCTGCTTTTTCAATCTAGTTTATGTCACATTCTAAATCCTTTGTTGTCATATCAGCTATCTTCACAGCATCTTCAAAGGAGTGGACTCCCACTCACCTTTTTTGCTCATCCATTAGAAACAACGCTTCATCCATTAGAGCTTTACCATGAGACGGCAGCAACTCAGTCACACCTTTAGGCTCCATTCCTCATTCTAGTTCTCTGGCTATTTCCACCACATCTGCAGTGACCTCATCCACTGAAGACTTGAACCCCTCAAAGTCACCCAGGAGGGTTGGAATCAACTTTTTTCAAACTCCTGCTGATGTGATATTGTGACCTCTTCCCATTTTCCCAATCACAAATATCCTTAATGGCATCTAGAATAGTGAATCCTTTCCTGAAAGCTTTCAATTTACTTTGCCCAGATCCACCAGATTAATCACTATCTACGGTAGCTATAGTCTTACAAGATATATTTCTTAAATAATAAGACTTGAAAGTCAAAAATTACTCTTTGATCCATAGACTGCAGAATGGATGTTGTATTAGCAAACATGAAAACAACATTAACCTCAATATGTATCTCTATCCGAGCTTTTGGGGGATGAAGTGCCTGTGGATGAGCAGTCACATTTTGAAAGAAATTTTTTTGGGGGGCAACAGGTCTCAACAGTAGGCTTAAAATATTCAGTAAACCATATTTTAAACAGAGGTGCAATCATCTGTTTCACTGTTCCATGTATACAGCACAGGCAGAGCAGATTTAGCATAATTCTTAAGGGTCCTAGGATTTCCAGAATGGTAAATGAGCACTGGCTTGAACTTAGAGTCACTGGTTGCATTAGCCCCTAACAAGAGAGTCAGCCTGTCCTTTGAAGCTTTGAAACCAGGCATTGACTTCTCCTCTCTAGCTATGAAAGTCCTACATGGCCTCTTCTTCCAAGAGAAGGCTGTTCCATCTACATTGAAAACCTGTTATTTACCATACCTACCTTTATCAATTATCAGAGCTAGATCTTCTGGGTAACTTGCTGCAGCTTCTCCATCAGCACTGCCTGCCTCACTTTGCACTTTGACGTTATGGAGACAGCTTCTTTCCTTAAGCCTCATGGACCAACCTCTGCTGGCTTCGCACTTTTCTTCTGCAGCTTCCTCACCTCTCTCAGCCTTCCTGGAACTGAAGAAAGTTAGGTCTTGCTCTGGACTAGGTTTAGGCTTGAGGGAATGTTGTAGCTGGTTTAATCTTCCATCCAGACCACTCAGACTTTCTCCATAGCAGCAATAAGGCTGTTTCGCTTTCTTATCATCCATGTGTTCACTGGACCAGCACACAGGATTTCCTTCAAGAACTTTTCCTTTGCACTCACAACTTGGCTTACTGGCGCTAAAGGCCTAGCTTCCAGCCTGTCTTGGCTTATGATACGCCTTCCTCACTAGGCTTAATCACTTCTAGCTTTCAATTTAAAGTGAGAGACGTGGGGCTATTCCTTTCACCTGAACACTGAGAGGCCATTGTAGGGTTATTAATTAGCCTAATTACAATATTGTTGTGTCTTGGGGAATAGGGAGGCCTGAGGAAAGGGAGAGAGATGGAGGAACAGCTGGTCGGTGGAGCAGACAGAACACACACAACTTTTACTGATTGAATCTGCTGCCTTCTATGGGAGCCGTTTGCAGGTCCCCCAAAACAACGACAATAGTAACACCAAAGATCACTGCTCACAGATCACCTTAACGGATACAATAATAATGAAAACATTTAAAATATTGTAAGAATTATCAAAATGTGACAGAGATAAAATGAGCAAATGCTGTTGGAAAACTGGTGCCCATAAACTGACAACACAGGGTGGCCACAGACTTTCAATTTGTAAAAAATGCAGTCTCGTGAAGGGGGATGAAAGGAGACATGCCTGTATTCTGCTTATTCAGCTGCTCCTGCTGAAAAATAGACTCTTTCTCGATGTTTTAACAAATGTTTCAGGATCAAATCTTCTTGGTCTGGCCTGAAGTATGCCCCCATCACCCACCATAGAACTAATTCCAGAACTGGCTCTAATAAGCCAGGCTCAGGTCACAGTAGGTGGGACCAGCTCATCCCAATTTGCCTGTGACTTTTCTGGTTTCAGCATTGAAGTCCTGTGCTCCAGGAGACCCCCCCACCCAGTTTTGGGCAAACTGAGATAGCTGGTCACCAGAGGAGTCCACTGGCGAGGCGGCGGGTTGTGGTCAGCCCCATCAGATTCCCGCAACTAAGTGTGAAAGTAGGATGGTTTCCTGGAGGAGACACTGGAAGAAGGGGAAATGAATTCTGGCAAAAGTAACAAAGTAATATCCTCTCCATGTGCCTTCCTGGATGAGAGGCATCTTGAGGACAAGGACTGAATCTTACTTATTATTCTTGTATCTTTTGTAAAATTTAGCACATTGGCTTCCACATAAGAAGGCCTCAAAAGAATTTATACTCTTTCTTGAACAACTTTATTAAATATTTTAAAAAATTCCTTTAGAGGGGAGAATGCTTAACAAAAAGTAGTTCATGATGGACAAAAGAGAATCACTTTTGATAGTATTTAAACAGTCAGCAATCTTATTTAATTGAGGTTATTCAAATGAAATCATGCTGGGAATGGAGTGGATGCAGACTTTCTGTTAAATGAACTTCCAGAATTATTAGTGTTATGGCTCCTCAGGTTCTTTCCTCATCATATATTTAAGATAAAACTTGTATTATGTCTTCTTTACATTAACACTTAATATATATTAAAAAGCAAAACATAAAATACCTTCCTAGTGATTTGAAATTTGATTCACTAGTTTCAGTTTTGTTGTTAAGTCAGACTTAACAGTGGACAGGATTGTTTTCCTTTGGGGCGTCTGTTCTGAAACTTTTTTCCTGTAACCACTAACTTCTGACCCATTCCTGCCAGCAGTGAGTGATGCATTACAAAATAGGAATTTAAAAGAGAAATAACTGCATGAAGCGCTATGTCATTGATCTCAAAAACAGAATAAACATTTAACATATTTTACACTAATGAATGAATGCTACATCTTGTTAGTTAATGGAGTAGGGAGGGGAAGACACTGCCTCTAACAGGCTGCTTCCAAACCCCACACTGGCCGTGGAGGCAAAGACTCTAAATGAGTTTTTGTGAATTTAGCTAACTCATTTCCCTCTGGGGCACAAGATGCATTTGTAAATGGGTTTAGACTATAGTTCCTAGTTCATTTCAAACTCCAACACAAAATGGGTTTCAACTTTATCCATATTTCTAAGAATTGTATATGTATCTCTTTTTCAAAAGCTGAGCTGAAAGAACATTATAAATGAATGCTATTATTTTGCCTACCTAAACAAAACAGTATGTCAAAAAATCACATTGGAGATGAAGAATTTGTTACTGTTATGTTTTCTTTTATCATCATTAAATGCCTCCAATGACCCTTCAGTGGACTTTCCAGTGGACTTCCCAGCACCCACTCCACCTCACTCCCACAGAGAGAAGACATGCGCTCTGGGGAAGAGAACTCAGCTCAAAGTGTAGACTGAATTGGCCTGCTGGTAAATTCATGTTCCTTGCAGACTTAAATTTGGGCATATGACATAATTCTAATCAAGGTGATGGAAAGACTTGGTTGCTAGAGCCAAAATCAAAACCAAAAAACCCTAGAAGTCATTTCTATTGCCCAAACAGAAGTGAAAAATGAATCATGACTCCCGAAACCACGAGGGGAACCAGAAGCCAATTCTGTTAACAGCCAGTTGAAGAGTGAGGAAGAACCCAGGATGTGGTGACACTGTTGAGCGGCTAGGTCAACCAATTCTGAAGCCTGTTCTATCTCTGGACTTCCTGTTTCATGAGATTCTAAATATTCTTATTATTTAAGGATATTTAAATAGGTTTTTATGCGTGGTTGAAACAGTAATTATTTGTAGGATAACAGACCCTTGGTACCAAAAGATCCTTACAAATAATTCTGTCCCTCTGTTCTTGACCACACTGTCTTACAGAGATCAGACTGCATAGGACTCCCTGATCTGACCCAGCCACAAGGGCAGGGGTAGGGGCAGTGAATGAAGGGAGCCTTTCTCACCTGATGCCCATCCAACTCCTGTTTCCATCAGAGTCTGACTTACCGGGCAGTCAGTTCTGTCTACTCTTCAAGCAGTTGTGCACCCAGTGAATGAACAAACAGGATATGCATAATCGTATGCCCCAAATGCCAGAAAATTAAAATTCAACTAAGTTGGGCATTACATAAATTCCCTCAGAACTCAGCTTTCCCCTGACCATTTGGGTTGGGGAACATTCTTCTGGTCATAGCAATAACAATCAGTAACACTTACCAGGTGTGCTGAGGACTTAATTTGCTTTATCTCATTTATTTGGCAATAACCCTAAGAGGTCAGTACTGTAAGAGGGCCCGTTTGGCAGATGAGGAAATGGAGGCTCAGACAGGTTGAAACATTGGCCCAAGATTGCTCAGCTACTGAGTATTCAAACTCAGGTCTGGCAGATTGTAGGGACTGAACAACTTGGCATCTGCCGTTCCTTCCACCTCTGAGAGCCCAGGGACCTAGGATGCCCCAATGCACCAATGCACAAACCAGCCTTGAAGTTTGAAACTGGAGTTAACTTTTGAAAGTACACAGATTATATCCAGCCCCAAACTGTCTCCGCAGCTGCTTCCATACTCCAGGGTCTTGGTAATGGCTACACTCTAAAGCTCTGGCCAATGAGACCAACTTCCGACTTTGACTTCTAAGGTCTACTGCCACAGGTTATTAATCCAGGTACTGGGTTTACAGCTATTAAATCCTTAACACCTGAGACTATTACATATATGTCTGCGAGCCAGGCGAGAGCTACAGCAGTGACCAGGAAATGGAATATTCTCACGGAGCTTGAGTTTTTAACAGGTGGGGGAGGGGGGCAATGAATCCGGACCACCTTAAAACATCCCATTAAGTCCAATCATCATTTAGTGAGTACTTTTTCTATGCCAGGTTCTGTGTTTGGCACTGCAGACACAAACAGAATAAAGATACTATCCTCTGTTTGCGAAGTAAGCCTGGGTAAACCAAGTGTTAATAAATCTACTTCCATTTGGACATTTCTTTTTCTGCTAGTAAATTTAAGGCTACATTCGACCGTTTGATTAAGCTTCCAATTAAGAGGAAGGCGCGCAATCCCACGCGCACCTGTAAAAAATAAATGCCCATTTCTCAGCTGGTAGCCGTTACTAGTTCCCACCTGCAAGGACCGTGTTTCTGTGTTTCTTGCAACCTTAATCTTACTCAGTTCGCATGTAGAGGGGCTCGCTTCTCCAGTAAGACAGATACTTCAGTGGAACCACACTGTATTTGTCCCAACTCACCGGAGCTGGCTGGAACTGCTCTAGACTTGTGCTGGGCCTTGCAGTCGCTTTTCCTGCAGACATCCAGGCCGCCAGGTGCGCATTAACTAGGGGCGAGCTGGGAGTGGCAGTAAGCCTGGGGTTGGCAATAGCCAGGGGCCTTTCCGGCACTCGCTCGGTTTCAAGGGCACTCAGTCCTGGGACATCAGGAAAAGGGCGTAGCAGGAGAGAGAGAGGAACGAACTTCACCTGGATCCAATTCTACCCCATCAAGGCCGCTGTCCCCAGGTGGTACCAGAATCCAACCAATCGGAAAGGGAGTTACATCGACTGCGGCTGCGGCGCCCAATCCGGGGACGGGTCTTAGAAACCGCTAGGCGCCCGCGGGCTGGAAGCTTGTTCCGCAGTCGCGCGCCGGTCCGCCCCGCACCCTCGGAGCGCAGCCGGCCGCGCAGGTCTCGGGGAGGAAGGGCTGTTAGCCGCGGGCGACGCCGGCTGCTGCGCAGGCGCCTCAGGAAGAGCGCGGCCCTGCCCGGCCCCGGCCCTTTCAGGGCTCCGGCGCCCCCGGTGCCCACGAGTGCCGGGTTCCGCGCGCAGCAGAGGAGCGGAGGCAGCGGGTGAGTTGTGAGCCTGGTGCGACCGGCGTTCTCCCCGGCCGGTGGGGGGCTTTGAAAATGGAGGTGGCGAGGTCCCCTCCCCGCAACGCGCCCGCACATCCCCGGGGGGACGTCCGCGGGGAACCCGGAGCGGCCGGGAGGTACCTGGCCAGGGGGCGGCGGAGGGCGGAGAGGGACGAGGAAAGGAAACCGGGCGGCGGGGTGTGGACTGGCGGGCGCTGTGTGCGGCTGGGGCCAGCGGGGTTGGCGGGGCCGCGGGGAGGCCGCGGGGTCAGGTGGGGAACGCGGGGCGGGCGCGGCGGGCGCTTAACTCGACAGGAGCGCCGTCGCAGGCAGCGCTACACCTGCGTCTGCCGGAATGTTCGACTAGAGTTGATGGTGATTACAGAACCAAGTTGAAAACGGCTTTCCTAGACAGCCTACCAAGAAAGATAGCACTCGCGTGCTTTTCATCGGCTGGACACTGGGTTAAGCACTTTACAAACAACGCTTCCTTTTTATGGGCACTGCGTCCCTGTGAGGTCATAGTGTCCCATTACACAGATGAGGAGAGCCCTGCTCAGAGTTCAGCACAGTTAGTGACCACAGGCCGACTCAGGTTTACACCGGCCCTGACTCCGCAGCGATGTTTTTGCTTAACCTCCAGCCCACCTGGTGGCCCCAAGCCGGAAACCCTGCCAGTACTATAGGAAGTCAACTGCTGCTTTTCATATTCCAGCTTTCTTCTTTTTTCCCAGAAGTTGTTCCAAGCTATTTTAAGGAAATTAATTGAGAAGTAAGGAGGAGATATTTTATAAGTAAAATATATAAAATATAAATAATCTCAATTCTTGCTTTTAACTTAGCTACAAAATATAATTTGGGAGAGATTTTGATGAAGACACGGGTTATTTTATGATGTAGAAAGTAAGGTAAGTGCAGCTGTTTTGAGGATACTTGTGTTGACTGAAATAAAATCACACAACGTGAGACTTGTGAGTTATGTTTTATTTGGGGCAAAATGAGGGCTATAGCCAGGGAGACAGCATTTTAGCTGTCTGAGCAATTGCTCTGCAGAGGCAAGGGGGAACTCTGTTCTGTACGATTTTAGTGAAGCTGGCTTACAAGTGGTCAAGCACACACTTAGGCAGAAGCTTGCTGCTAGTCACGAGGAGCAGATATCATGATTAATTTTAGTGCTTTTGTATTGAAGAGATGCAAGAATTTGGGCTTATAAAATCTTCTCCTGAAAATATCTATCTGAAGGCCTGTTCTGCCAGTTTCCCCAGAGCACAGGGTGCCTGCCTCTTTCCTGATCTCCACCCGGAACTCCTTTCAGGGAGGATTGGAGGTCAGTGGCCGCAGTGGCTCATGATACAGTCCAACCAGAGGTAGGTGGCAAGTGCCAGTGTGATTCAGTCCTTGCAGAGGCAGATGGCAAGTGCCAATTTTTAGTTGGCACTTGCTAGATATTTTTGCGTACTCTGGAAAATTGGGGAATAATTTAGAATCCTAGAATTTTTAAGAACAAGAAAGTCTTTTAGAAAGTAGTTACAGTTTTCTTTAGACTATCAAGAAAACAGCTCATAATAGTCCAGAGAAAACCACCAAAATTATCTATGTGCATATTTTATTTTATAGTGGTATAAGAGTTTCATTATAAATAGTATTTGTGAAGTATTTAGAACTGGGCTTTTGTATTACGGGAGCAGATGGTGTGCTAATAGTGGCAAATGTCTTTCACCATATCCTGTAACTATCGTACTCCCACCTTCACTCGGGCTAAAGTTGGCTGAGGTGCATTGAATTCTAGTAAGAAAGTTATCCCAGAGAGGTAGTGTGTTTTGTCTCCTGAATTGAAGAAAACTGCATAGATCTGTTGCTGTTGGATATTTGGATGTAGTTAAGATGACTCTGCTATTTTTTCCTTTCCATTCGACTTTTTTTTTTTTTGGTGTGAAAATTACAGAATTTCTCCCAATGCTTTGTAACATAGCAATTAGTTATTTTTATTCCTTGAACTTGAGAACTTCTCACTGGTGTTTTGTTTATTGCTTAATATGTCCTGTTGGAGTGAAACAGAATGCAGCAGACACAGATACAGGCACTTGCTAATGAAAGATGTTCTGGCCAGAAAAGTTCTGTTAATAGTTTGGAGATTAATACTAGACTTTTTAACTTGCTTTTACTAGACTTGTTAACTTGTTTAGGACATGAAATTAGTGAGAGCGCAGACTGTAAAGCTACTGATTGCTTTCTGAGTTTGTCAGTTACTGGACTTCAGCTTCATCATATGTAAAAAGAAAACTAAATTGTTTCTAATTACTTTATTGTTTCACAATAATATTCTGCCTGTCATAGTACAGACGTTTTTCCCAACACAACAGCTTTATAACTGTTACCAAGTCCAAATTCATTCTGCTTGCCTCATGACAGGCCAATAAATCAGGAGAGGAGGTGTTGGGACAAGGAATGATGACTTTACTCGGAAAGCTGACAGACGGAGAAGATGACAGACTAATGTCCTGGGGAACCATCTTCCCCAAGTCAGAATTCAGGCTCCTTTTAATTTAAAATGGAAGGGGGGTATGCTTGGTTGTTGCAAACTTCTTGGTGCAGGAATTCTTTATTCTCGGACTCCTTTGTTCTTGTAGCTGTGCATGTGGGTCAGATCATGGTGTCCCTGAAAACCTCCAACAAAATAAATGTTATTTTCTACTCTGCAACTTGTTATCTTTATATGAATGGAAAAGTGTTCAATATCCTTAAAGGTTAAAGCCTTGAGACTAGGCTCGCCTGTATATTTTAGGCTCTAGGCAACATCCTTTTACAAAAGGTGCAGAACCAGCAAGACTGCCTAGGAAACAGAGCACAGGGTTTAAGCAAAGGAACAGATCTAACTCAGAGCAGATTTGTTCTTTCCTATTACACAACTAGTATGGATAAAAGGAAACTCTGCGTTCTCACTTCTCAGACAACAGAAACTGAAACTGGAAGAAGTTGGACATGCCCACAGTCACTCATCTGCTAAAAATGAGCTCAAGTTCTAGGATCCTTCTGATTTCAGAGCCTGTAATCTTTGCACTGTGTCCATGCTTGTAAGCCTGGGCGCAAGGACCCAGCAGTATGCTGAGGGATTAATGAACCTCGGGAGAAACAGGACATATATCTAGGGCATCGTCTTCACTCAAGGTTTGGGGAAGAAAGATTTTGATTTGTATGAGTATTTTGTGAGAGAGGGACAGGCACAGGTTTTCTTGTTTTGCACGTGGGAAGTAAACTAATACATTTTCACGTTAAAACATCCAAGTCTGTATTATAGAGTACAGATTTCACGTATAGAAACACAAAATGTTGCCTGTTTTGTGGCAGGGCATTTCAGATGCTTTTAAGGTTGCAATTTCACTTCTCTCTACTCTGTGTGTGTTTTTTTTATAGAATAGTTTTATTGAGATAAAATTCACATACAATCCAGTCCACTCTTCTAAAGTGTGAATTTTACCGAGTCATGCAGCCATGACCATGCAACCATGACTTTGTAATACATTTCAGACAGATTGTGACTGTGACAATGTGTGGCGAAAGGGAATTAAGGTTGGCAATGATTCTGTAACTGTTTCATGGTAATTTGCATGTTGGTTGGGTCCACATGCAAATTACTGTGGAGGGACTTGAATGCCAGGCGAAAGTGTTTGGACTTTTTGTGTCGACAGGGAAACTGAATACTTTTATTAGGGAAGTGTCGGGAACAGAGCAATTCCCAGGAAAATTAAGTTGGGAGCAGATGTTGGATGAGGAAGGAGAAGGTGATCCAGGTGGGAAGGTCAGTCAAAAGACAGAGGGCTCCGGACAGGAGCTGTTGAGGACTTTAAGAAGCAGGGCAGCAGTGGAGACAGACAAGAATTTGTAGCTGTTAAAAAGGCTTGTTAAACATGCAGGTTCCTGGCCTCTACTCTAGACCAGCTGGACTGACTGAACCATAATTTCCCGGGTGTAGAGACTGGACAGCTGCAGTTTGACAAGCTTCCCTCCGTGATCCTTCTGTCTCCTCTGCTGCTGTGGATGAGATGAAGGTGGAATTGAGTAGCCTAGCAGCTGATGGTTGTCAGGACATCCCTGCCGGAGAGAACGGTGAAGCTGTTTCAAAGGATCAGGCAACTAAGGAAAGAGATGATTCAGAGGTGCAGGGGATGCATTCAGTTTGACACCTACCAGACTGGACTTGCCAGCAGAATAGTTTGTGCAGTGGGATTGGTTCGGAATGTAGACTGGGTTACTCAGGGAAGGAGCCAAGGCAATAAATAATGTTTCATTTTATTTTTTAAAAAAAGATTTCTAAGTATCTTTACAATACTGTGCCATGTATTTGCTGTTTTAGTCTACTCTGTTATTGGAAACAAATATTTAGTTACGGGAAAGCAGCTAGACACAGAGAGGAACCAGGGAATCCACTCAGTCCCAGCTTTCATGGAGACCTGCGTGCCCTGCACACCTGTTGTCAGGTGGCTGGACCCAGGGCAGGAGCCTGCATCGTTTTGTCATCTGACCCAACCCGGTCACGACTGTCTGAGGGAGGGAATGAGTTGTGTGTAAACACTAGGTCGGGGGCACCAAGTACTGAATGAGAAACAAGTACTGCTCTTCTGGAGAGCTGAAACTGCTGAGCTGTGACCGGAAGCTGTGTCTGTGCAAAGTATGTCTCTTGGACTAGTTAGAATTCTTACTCTGTTCTTCAAGGAGGCAGTTTGATTCTGTTACTCTGTACTGTTTGGGTTTCTTGGATGGCACCAGCAGATGTTCCTTGTACCACACTCAGAAGGCAACCCGTCTCAGATTAAAGTGGTAGAGATGTTCCAGACCCCAAGATCCTCCCAAAAAATGTCCTGTGCCTTTAGTCTTGAATTTTAAGTCCCTGGTTTCCAGTGGGTTCCAGCTTCCATCAGTAAGTGTTGGAATGACTGCACACATGCAGATCATCTAGGTGGTATGTCTGAAAGAAACAAAGTCTCTTCCTGCAAGTAATTGCAGTGGATGACTCGTGAACGTACCCGTCATAGCCATCTCCTCATCTTAACGTTGGTGCTGGTTAACTCCCCGCTGCTCTGCCCAGGACCTCTGGAGACATACACCCGGCCATAGCCTGGGTCTGCTTACTCTGAATAATGAATTCACTCACCTCTCTCTGACCAGAACCCCGCATCCTTACGACTTTCTCTGAAAGTTACTTTTTAAACAGACTTTTTTTTTTTATAACTTCATCAGAACCTCTAGTCCAAAAATCTCCCTACTTCTCACATCTCTCACATCTCTTCTTAGCTGCTGCGTGTCAAATGTCAGCCCCTCTTTAGTTGGCATCTTCAGCTTCCTTCATCATACTTTCTGCAGAATCTCAAGCTCAGGGAGGATCAGCTGCCTGTTTTCGTTCATGCCTGTGTCAGGGCCACTGGCTTGCTAGACAAAGCCAGTCAGCAGGGTCACTCCCCAAATTCACGGCACCTGGTGTCAACACTGACCGCCAGTCCTGCTGTTTCCTTGTACTCTCCTGTTCCCCACATTGGTCCTCCCAGGCACTCTGTCTTTCTTAAACCTCCAAACCTGTGACCAGCCATCCTCTTGCAGTAACTGATCCTACCTCTTACAGCACAGAGGAGGCAGCTCCCTTCACCTCCAGCCCACTGACCCGTTAGCTGACTCCCTTGCTCCTCCCCTCCTGTTACGGAGGAGGTTTCCTGCCCACGTAGAGGGACGCACTCGACCTAAACCACCTATCTCCTATTTCCTCAGGGACCAAAGAAGACAGATTTATTAGGGGCAAGCTGCTTTTGTAATCATAGGTCATTAAAAAAGAATGAAAAATCATGGGGAGCTCTGAGCCTGGGGAATTACATACAAGAGTTACAGTTGTCCCTCAGTGTCCACAGGAGATTGGTGCCAGGAGCCCCTGCAAATACTGAAATCCGCCAATGCTCTAGTCTCTTCAATAGAATGGTGTAGGACGGTGAATACAGTTGGTGCCTCTGGGTTTTCCATTCACGGTTGGTTGAATCCATGGATGTGAAACCCGTGGATACGGGGAACCAACTATATGTCTTTGACAAGAAGAAGGAAGTTTAAAAGTAATGTGGTGATGAAGTTCATTTCAACAGCTGTTGGATTTCTTCAGAAGTTACTGTGGCATCCAGGTCCCTCTAGGTTTTGCCTTTTGGTCAGCCTCGTGTGAATATTAGGCAGGTACAGATAGAAGTGGGACCTTTTTCTCAAATAGCATTTATTTCTTACTCCCCTTTTTTTAATGCCAATATTTTTCAGCCGATACTTGTGATGAGCCAGTATGGTTGACTTTCCATCTCCTATTTCTGTGGGTTAAAAGGAACTATAGTGTACCGACCATTAAACTAGAAAAATATTCTCCTTCTCTGGAGCCCCTGGAAGCCTAGCGTTATTTCTACTTTGTGCAAAAGAATTGTTTTTGTTTCTTCATTTGTTCTTTTTTATTAAATTGAAGTGTAGTCAGTTACAGTGTGTCACTTTCTGGTGTACAGCATTATGTCCCAGTCATGCATATACATATATTTGTTTTCATATTCTTTTTCATAAAAGATTATTACAAGATACTGAATATAGTTCCCCGTGCTATACAGAAGAAATTTGGGGTTTTTAAAATTTATTTTTATATATAGTGGCTAACATTTACAAATCTCAAATTCCAGATTTAGCCCTTCCTACTGCCTTTCCCCTGGTAACCAGAAAATTGTTTACTATGTCTGTGAGTCTGTTTCTGTTTTGTAGATGAGTTCATTAGTGTCATCTTTTTTCTTTTTTTTAGATTCCACATATGAGTGATACCATATGGTATTTTTCTTTTCTCTTTCTGGCTTACTTCACTTAGAATGGCATTCTCCAGGTCCATCCATGTTGCTGCAAATGGCATTATTTTATTCTTTTTTATGGCTGAGAAGTATTTCATTGTATAAACATACTGCAACTTCTTTATCTAGTCATCTGTTGGTGGATATTTAGGTTGTTTCCACGTCTTGGCTATTGTATATAGTGCTGCTGTGAACATTGGGGTGCATGTATCTTTTTGAATTAGAGTTCCCTCCGGATATATGCCCAGGAGTGGGATTGCTGGATCATATGGTAAGTTTGTTTTTTGTCTTTTGAGGAATCTCCATACTGTTTTCCATAATGGCTGCACCAAACTACGTTCCCACCAGCAGTAGGAGGGTTCCCTTTTTTCCACACCCTCTCCAGCATTTGTCATTCGTGGACTTTTGAATGATGGCCATTCTGACTGGTGTGAGGTGATACCTCATTGTAGTTTTGAGTTGCATTTCTCTGATAATTAGCAATGCTGAGCATTTTTTCATGTGCCTGTTGGCCATTTGTATGTCTTCATTGGAAAATTGCTTATTTGGGTCTTCTGCCCATTTTTGGATTGGATTGGTTGGTTTTTTTTGTTTTTAATTTGTATGAGCTGTTTATATATTCTGGAAATTAAATCATTCTCATTCGCATCATTTGTAGATATTTTCTCCCATTTAATAGGTTGTCATTTTGTTTTACTTAGTTTCCTTTTCTGTGCAAAAGCTTATAAGTTTGATTAGGTCCCATTTGTTTATTTTTGCTTTTATTTCTCTTGCCTGGGTAGAATGCCCTAGAGAACATTGCTAAGATTTTTGTCAGAGAATGTTTTGCCTGTATTTTCTTCTAGGAGGTTTATTGTGTCTTGTCTTATATTTAAGCCTTTAAGCCATTTTGAGCTTATTTTTGTGTATGGTGTGAGGGAGTGTTCTAACTTCATTGATTTACATGCTGCTGTCCAGTTTTCCCAGTACCACTTGCTGAAGAGACTGTCTTTTCTCCATTGTATGTTCTTGCCTCCTTTGTCAAAGAGTAATTAACCATAGGTCTGTGGGTTTATTTCTGGGCTCTCTATTCTGTTCCATTGATCCATGTCTGTTTTTAGGCTGTTTTGATTACTGTAGTTCTACAGTATTGTCTGACCTTTGGGAGGGTTACTCCTCCAGCTTCATTTTTTTTCTTCTGTATTGCTTCGGCAGTTCTGGATCTTTTGTAATTCCATATAAATTATAGGATTATTTGTTCTAGTTCTGTGAAAAATGTCCTGGGTAATTTGATAGAGATCACATTAAATCTGTAGATTGCCTTGGGCAGTGTGGTCATCTTAACAATATTGATTCTCCCAATCCAAGAGCATGGAGTCTTTCCTTTTCTTTAGGTCATCTTTAATTTCCTTAATCAGTGTTTTGGAGTTGTCTGTGTATAAGTCTTTCACCTCCTTGGTCAGATTTATTCTTAGATATTTTATTGTTTTGGATGCAATTTTAAAAGGGATTGTTTCTTTACTTTCTTTTCCTGCTATTTTCATTGTTAATGTAAAGAAATGCAACTGATTTCTGTACGTTAATCTTGCATCCTGCGACTTTGCCAAATTCTTTTATTAGCTCTGGTAGTTTTTGTGTGGAGCTTTTAGGGTTTTCTGTATATAGTATCATGTCATCTGTATATAGTGATGATTTTACCTCTTTTCTTCCAATTTGGATCCCTTTTATTTCTTTTTCTTGCCTGATTGCTGTGGCTAGGACTTCCAAGACTATGTTGAATAGAAGTGGTGAGAGTGGGCATCCTTGTCTTGTTCCAGATTTTAGTGGGAAGACTTTCAGTTTTTCACCATTGGGTATTATCCTGGCTGTAGGTTTGTCATAAATAGCTTTTATTATCTTGAAATATGTTCCCTCTATACCCACTGTGTTGTTTTTATCATAAATGGGTGTTGTTTTATCAAATGCTTTTTCTGCATCTATTGAGGTGATCATGTGATTTTTGCCCTTTCCTTTGTTGATGTGGTGTATCACATTGATTGATTTGTTTATGTTAAACCATCCTTGTGTCCCTCGGTTGAATCCAACTTGATAATGTTGTTTGATCCTTTTTATGTGCTGTTGGATTCTGTGTACTAATGTTTTGTATTTCTGTGTCTATGTTCATCCGTGATGTTGGCCTGTAATTTTCTTTTTTAGTAGTGTCCTTGTCTGGTTTTGGTGTCAGGGTAATGATGGCTTCATAGAATGAGTTTGGGAGTACTCCCTTCTTTTCAGTCTTTTGGAAGAGTTTGAGAAGGACTGGGGTGAGTTCTTTGTATGTTTGGTAGACTTCCCCAGAGAAGCCGTCTGGTCTTGGACTTTTGTCTATAGGGGAGGTTTTTTTAATTGCTGATTCTATTTCATTTCTAGTGATCAGTCTGTTAAAGTGGTCAATTTCTTCTTGATTTAATCTTGGTGGACTGTGTGTTTCCAGATACTTGTCCATTTTTTCTATGTTGTCCAGTTTGTTTCCATATAGTTGTTTATAGTATTTTTTTCTTTACATTTCTGTGATATTGGTTGTAATTTCTCCATTTTCCTTTCTTATTTTGTTTTGTGTGTGTGTGTTCTCTTTTCTTCTTGGTGAGCCTGGCCAGAGATTTGTCAATTTTGTTTACTCTTTCAAAAAACTAGCTCTTGGTTTGATGGATTTTTTTCTCTATTTTTTAAATCTCCATTTTATTTATTTCCACCCTGATATTTATAATTTACTTTCTTCTGCTGACTTTAGGTTTTGTTTGCTCTTCTTTTTCTAATTCCTTTAGGTGATAGGTTAGGATGTTTACCTGAGATTGTTCTTGTTTTTGAGGAAGGCCTGTATCATTATGAACTTCCCTCTTAGGACTGCTTTTGCTGCATCCCATGGATTTTGTGTGGTTGTGTTTTGTCATTTGTCTTAAAGTATTTTTAATTTCTTCTTTGATTTCATTGCTGACCCATTGTTTTTCAGTAGCATGTTGTTTAATCTCAATGCTCTTTTTTTCTCCTTTATTTTTCTGTGGTTGATTTTCTAGTTTCATAACATTGTGGTCAGAAAAGATGCTTGAAATAATTTCTATCCTCTTAAATTTGTTGAGGCTTCTTTTGTGTCCGATAAATTTTCTAGCCTAGAGAATGTTCCGTCACACTTGAAAAGAGTGTACATTCTGTTTTTTTGGAGATGTAATGTCCTACAAAGATCAACTGAGTCCAACTGTTCTGTCATGTCATTTAGTATCTCCTGTTGCCTTATTGATTTTCTGTTTAAAAGATCTGTCCAGTGATATTAATGGGGTGTTAAAATCTCCTACTATGATTGTGTTCCCATCAATTTCTCCCTTTATGTCTGTTAGTATTTATGTCTTTATGTATTTAGGTGCTCCTATATTGGGTGCATGTATGTTAAGAAGTGTAATATCTTCATCTTGTATTGCTCCTTTCACCATTATATAGTAATCAATATATATGTATTTTTCTATGGCCTTTGTTTTAAAGTCTGTTTTCTCTGATACCTATTTCTACTTTCACTTTCTTGTTGTTTCCATTTGCATAAAATCTTTTTCCATCCTCTCACTTTCAATCTACATGTGTCTTTCACCCTAAAGTAGGTCTTTGTAGACAACATATTTTAGGCTCTTGTTTTTATTATCCAGTCTGCCACTCTGTCTTTTGATTGGAGCATTTTTTTCCATTGACACTTATGGTAATTATTGATTGATGTGTGTTTATTGCCATTTTGAACTTAATTTTCCAGTTGATTTGGTATTTCCTCTTTGTTCCTTTTTCTTCTTGTGGTTTGATTATTTTCTTTTGTATTATCTTGATTTTTTTTTGGTTTTTGTGATTCTATTGTGTGCTTTTGACTTGTGGTTACCCTCAGAGCTATCAGTGCAGATCCACCGACATCTGGGTCCGTTGTAAAGATCACTCAGTCATACACCTGGATCCATGGCATGCCACCTAGTCCGTGCTGTCCCCAGTGCCTCGTCCACGTACTGTAGGCAGGTCTGCTGAAAACGTTGTCCTGCACTCACCCCCGCTGTGTGCCAGAACTCCACTCCTTGTTTGTCTTAGAGGCACGGGTCCACAAAGGCACCTGGGGAGCAAATCAGCCCCCTTTGCCTGGGACTGTAAACAAATCTCAGTCCCACCTATGAAGTTGCAGAGCCCCTGGGTGTGGATTCAGGTTTCAGCCCCATCTCCACCTGGGAGCCATGCACCAGTGAATATGGTGGCAATGGCTGTGTCCCACCTCTTCCCCCCTGATTACACACCTGCAATGGTGCCACAGGCCTGCAGAGGCAGTGGCTCTGGCCCATCTGGGTTAATGGGGACCCAGGCTATTCCTTTCTGTATATACTCCCAGCCACGGCCCACAACACACTCCAGCACCATGAGGCTGCCTCTGCGCAGTCAGCTTCAGCCCTCCACCTGGCTTGGGCAGCCAGCCCCAGCCCACCCACACCAGCTCGCATCTAGGGCTGGGGATCGCAGGGACCTTTTGTGCTGGTTTCTCTCAGTTCTGTTGGCGAGGCAGCTGCTGTGCACTCCTCCAAGCCTCGGAGGATCCCCCTGCCCCATCCCACTGCCCTCTCCATTGGGGGGGGGGCGTCCCAGCATAAGAGCACTATTCCTCCTTTGCCGCTCCCTCCCTGCAGGACAGGTCCCACCTGAATTGCCTTTTTCTTCTCTTTTTTTCCTCCTACTAGATTTTGTGAGGAATTTTGTCATTTGAAGTAGGCGACATTCTGTCAAAGATCAGCAGGTGTTCTGAGTGATTGGGTGGGTCTGTGGATGTCTCGGTGTATTCGTGGGAGAGGGTGAGCTAAATTATTCTGAAGGCTTTAATAAGAACATAGGATAAGAATCTAGAACAACTTTTTGCTGCTGCAGACAAGCAAGGTAGCCAAATGGGAGTATTTGTGTGTCCACAAATATAAGAATGCCCACATCCCTTTCAGAGCATGAAAAATGGGGCAGGACACATGATTGGACAAGGAGAGGCAATTTTTATTTTTTCCAACTTTAGCTTTATTCAGTTATCTTTCAGTGACACTTTACTTTCTCAACTGATATAGGTAAAGCTGGTATAAAAAAGTTTACAAATGTTGGCTTTCATGGCTAAACTCGTGGCTAAACTTCAGAAACCTAACCCAAATCAAATAACATTATTACTTGTGAATGGTGTGTTTATATTTTAGGAACCCTGATTGCCCTCCCTCAACGCGTCCATTATGCGCTTATTTCTGATACTTCTGTTTTCCGGACTCATAACTGGTGGCAGAGGGAACTCTTCCTATACATTGCCACCCAAGCTACTACTTGTATCCTTTGATGGCTTCAGAGCTGACTATCTCCGGAACTTTGAATTTCCTCATCTCCAGAATTTTATCAAAGAAGGCATCTTAGTAGAGCAGGTTAAAAATGTTTTTATCACAAAAACATTTCCAAACCACTACAGTATTGTGACAGGCCTGTATGAAGAAAGCCATGGCATTGTGGCCAACTCCATGTATGATGTCGCCACCAAGAAACACTTCTCCGACTTCAATGACAAGGATCCTTTCTGGTGGAATGAGGCAGTGCCTATTTGGGTGACCAACCAGCTTCAGGAAAACAGGTCCAGCGCTGCTGCTATGTGGCCTGGGACCGACGTCCCCATTCACAATGCCACGCCTTCCTATTTCATGAACTACAGCTCCTCGGTGTCATTCGGGGAGAGGCTCAGTAACATCACCACGTGGCTGAGCAGTTCCAACCCACCAGTCACCTTTGCGACACTCTATTGGGAAGAACCAGATGCAAGCGGCCACAGGTACGGCCCTGAAGATAAAGACAACATGCGCAGAGTGTTGAAGGAAATAGATGACCATGTCGGTGAGCTAGTTCACAAGCTCAAGGCGTTAGGACTGTGGGAAAATCTTAACGTGATCATTACAAGTGATCATGGGATGACGCAGTGTTCTTCGGGGAGGCTGATAAACTTGGATGCGTGCATCAACCGTTCAGACTACACTCTTATAGATTTGACCCCAGTTGCTGCAATACTTCCCAAAATCAGTAAGTAAACTTTCAGCAAGGAGTATTTGAATGGGGCAGTTGAGTAAGGGAGGGTTTTGTAAAAGAATGAAGCTTGGGCTTTTTGTAGTTCACGACCACCTACTCTTAGAGTGGGATTGTATTTTTCCCCTAATGCATAAGTTTTTAAGCAATCAGTTAGCTTAAGGTTTAGGTTCAAGGTGATTATTTCTTTGCTTTCTGATGTATTTCTTAATTATTCACACTAATGGAAAAAGTAAATTTTGATCCTTAAAAAACATCTTGAACTTTTGTGTGAGATCTACCTTTCATTTACTGATCTTAGAATTAGTAATGAGTAATAATATGTAAGGAGTTTATATTTACTTAGGAAGCCAGGTGTGAAATTTGTCCTCTTTGTATAAAAGTCCACCAGGGATAATCACAACATGAGAGAGACAGAGAAGTGAACACTTGAAAAGGTGTGTGTGTCTGTCTGTCTCCAACACTGTTACATAATTATTATTGCTCTGTTTTTTAAATGATTAAAAGTGATGTAATGGATAACATTGTTCAGGACTTACTTCCAGTTATTCTAGTTAGAAATATTTTTTCCTTATCAGTCAACTGTGACTTTTTTTCCTTGCTCCTTCCTTTCCTTCCAGACATAACAGAGGCTTATAACAAACTGAAAATCTGTAACCTGCACATGAATGTTTATCTCAAAGAAGACATTCCTGCCAGATTTCATTACCAACATAATGATCGAATTCAGCCCATTATTCTGGTTGCTGATGAAGGCTGGACAATTGCGCTAAACAAATCATCGCCACCAAAATGTAAGCATTGATTTAGGATCTTCCTTTTGGATCCCAGGGATAAATCACATGTTGTGACATTGTCCCATTAACAGGGTACTTTGATTTAGAGATGTTGACACAGTATAATTAGTTTAATTTTCAACTAGATTATTAGCAGGTTTTCATTTGGAAGCAGTTTATAGAAACTGCTATTTCACCCTCAGATTAGAAGATTGGGTGATCTTACGGGTCAAGGAGTCATTTTACTTTATTTCCCAAACTGCACTACTGCTGTTGTAACTTTGAAGGTTGGTTCTCCTGACCTGTAAAAATAAAGGAACAGTAAAGGAACAGAGAAGATTAAAAAGTAAAGAAAGTAAAAGGGTAGAGATTAGCTAGTTCAAATTCCTTTTTCTTTATTTTCGTTTAAAAATATGTATTTGTCTAGGTAATCCTAGGTCTTTTCCCAATGATGAAATCCTGTACCTGAGTGCTACAGCCATTTAGAACACCAGGCAAGAACCAGAAAGTGTGCAAGCAAAAATCTACCAAGTAGATTAAATAGATGGATCCAAATCTCTCCTAAAACTGAGGAAATGTATAGGGGAGAATTCCAGATCTTCCCTGAACTGAAGCTTATTTACCCATATGTAAATACATTTTGAATACATTTTTTTAAAATCTGATTTTTTAGACTACAGCAGGAGTTAGAAAATTTTTCTGTGAAAGGGCAGATGGTAAATATCTTAGGCTTTGTGGGCCAGCCGGTCTCTGTCTCAGCCCCTCAGTTCTGCCTGTGTGGTGGGGAAGCAGCCATGGCCAGTATGTGAACAGACTGACACAGGGTGTTCTGCTGACACTTCCTCTGCGGGAACAGGCGGGGGCTGCACGTGGCCGGGGGGCTGCTGTCTGCAGGTCCCTGATCCAGAGCAGCTCAGACGCACCAGGCGAGGATAAGACTGAAGGCCTTTGGACTTTATGTATTACTTATGTTTATGTACTCATTATTGAAAACTTAGAAAATAAAGAAAACATTTAGAAAAGGGAACAAAAACTGTCCATAATCCCTCCATACAGAAGTGTAGACAAGTGTTCATTGCGGGAGTTTTCCCCCTTCTAATCTTTTTCTCTGTTACATACACATGCATGTTTTTATTGTGGTCATATTGTTTATATTATTCATATTATAATCATTCATTTATAGTATTGAAATCATAGTATCTATAGCGTTACATTCTGCTTTGCATTGTATTGCATTGTACGTAATTTTTGTTATGAAATGTTTTACACGTGCTGTTACAAAATGAGGTAACAGACACGTTACACTCATCACTCAGCCACCTGCACTTCATATGGGAGAGGGAGCTTATTAAATGTAATTGGCGTATATTAAAAGGCACTATTGAGACTGGTATTGGAGTGATACTGGAGACCATCAGATTTTTCTGAGTTAGACTTTTACTGGACTGACAAGTTGGAAGTCAGCTTAGCTTAGCCTTCACCTGCAATGCAAGAAGATCCTTTGGTAACATTGTCAGTCACCTGGCCCTGCAGACGTTGAGGTGTTGGTTAGCTGTCATGAAGCCAGGGGTAGGTGATACAGTCCTGTTTCTTGTCCTGGAGCAGCTGACAGGGGAGGCTGCAGATCCCCCACCTCCCCACGCACTGGTCTCACTGACTCCTCTTCCTACCCACTCTGTCTCCGGTGCTGTCTGCAGTGTGCTTTTGCAAACAGTGCTGGACCCGGACAGGTGATATAAGTGGGGCTCGGACTGAGAGATGAGTACATCAGGTTGAGACATAGTTTTAAAGCCTGAGGCCATGAGTGATTGGGATAAAGGGGGTGTATGTGAAATACGGGATGTGGCCGAGTCTAAGGAAACAGGAAATTTTACCCAATTCATCAGAATTCTAATGGGTGAGAATGCACTGGTAAGAACCTAGTGTCTTGACACTAAAAGTGAGTTATTTTGTGATAGAAACGATCTTGTTTATTAACGTCCTGTTGTTCTTTTTCAGTAGGTGACCATGGTTATGATAATTCTTTGCCGAGTATGAATCCGTTCCTAGCTGCCCATGGGCCTGCATTTCACAAAGGCTACAAACATAGCACCATTAACATTGTGGACATTTACCCAATGATGTGCCACATCCTGGGATTAAAGCCACGTCCCAATAATGGAACCTTCAGTCATACCAAGTGCTTGCTGGTCGACCAGTGGTGCATCAATCTCCCAGAAGCCATCGGAATTGTTATTGGTGCGCTCTTGGTCTTAACCACTCTCACCTGCCTCATCATAGTCATGCAGAACAGACTCTCGGGGCCCCGGCCATTCTCCCGACTTCAGCTGCAAGATGACGACGACGATCCTTTAATTGGGTAACGAGTGTGTGGGGGTTTGTATAAAGTGGCTTTGATTAGGACATACCCCAGGAGTGGTGTTCTCACTATGAAAAAGTCTACTTTGAAAGACAGCGCTGGGACCAAGCATGCCAAAATGATTGTGTTCTGTTTTTCCTTGTGTTTTGCTTTGCAGCATTAGCTAGTATAGAAGACCCTGACCATAGGAAAAACTGCTAGAAAATCATTCGTTAACACCGTTTCTCTAACTGGAAACTTTTTTTTAAGAAAAATACTGCCTTTGCCTTTTTTTTTTTTTCTCTTTGCAATGAAGATTTGACACATCTTCAGGTGAAACTATACCAAAATTTCATGGGTCTGCTTTTCGAATAAGTTTTTATATTTGTAAATTAAACAACAAAAATCTTTATAAAATTTGTGGATTTTGTGTATCAGGGAGGAAAAGGTTCCTATATTTTTATATTTACCTTTAATAAGAGTGTGTATCCCAAGTAAACCGTTGAGGTAGAAAATTCTCTGTGATGGTTAATAAAATGGATCAACCAGGCAGAGCACATCTAATGAAGAAATGATTTTAAGAAAAGCTGTTACAGAAAAAAAAGACTGTGTGATACAAAGCCTGAGTCTTCCCCCCTTGTGTCTTTGTTAAGACCCTTAAGGTAGTGAAGCCTCAAAAGATATCTTTTGAAGGTTATTGCTAATAGGAAATTCAGAAAATAGGGAAAAGTGCTTTCCTCTCTCTGTGCTTAATGCCTTTGTGTGAGTTACGTAGTTGTGTGTGTGTGTGTGTGTGTGTGTGTTTGCGTGTGTGGATGTACAGACCGTGGGACTTACAGGAGGTGGCGAGAGGACGCTAGACTAGAGGCAGGCTTCCACATCCCCTTAGAACACAGCTCTCAGGAAAGGTTACGTTTGTATTTGACATGTATTTACTTTCTTATAACTCACAAGTTACTAAAAATCACAATTTTTAAAAGTTCATTAATTTTTGTTACCACTTTTAACTTTCTCATGTTGTTTTTTGCAACCAGAGATATCCAAGTCCCGCAGAAAAGTTATGACCTGAATACCAGTCTGGTTTTGATTGGGTCACACTGAGAAAGAGAGATTTTTATACTTACCTTTGGGAATTTTATGCCTTACTTTTTAAGCAATAGAGCTGAATTTAAAATGGCCCTTAGGGTCTTTGATCTTTTACAGTAATTGTATGTTAAGTGACTGAATGATCTCCCAGCGCTCTGTTAACCTTCGGGAGCGTGAGTGCTGCTTCTGCTTCTTCCTCCAATGTTTGGTTCATAGAAATAACCACTCTGCTCCTATTATTTTTTTCTTAACATACTTGTTCGGAGCCCAGGGTTTGTTGTGGATTAACTGTCATCTTACCTTTGCTAAGTGGTACCTTCTAATAATCAGAATTAATATGAAGAACCTGAGTTGGGGCAGACTAGCTTGTATCTATTAGAGGAAAAACTGGGTTTGAGAACTGTTCATCAGGACCCGAGGCAAGGAATTGACATTACTCGTGTGATCTTCAAAGGTTTGACAATGTGAAATAAACAAGGTAACAGTTTTGCAGCTGCAGAAATAACCTGCAGTAAATATGCCACCCAGCTAAGTGCTGATGATCTGCAATGGTAAAGAACAGTGGTGCCAGGCACCGGGTAGATCCACCGTCCTGTGGTCACTGCTGATGCCCCGATCCTGGCATTCCGTGCCTGTTGTTCTTGGGTTCTCGAGCAGCATTTGCACACCCTGTGTGAACAGTCTGTGCACACAGTCAGAAGGTGACTGTATTAAGAACAGCATAATAAATAAATAAAACCAACAGGACTAGTTTGCCTTTTGACAAATTTCATTTCAGAGGTGTTTTCCTTGCATAAAAGTTATCTTAAAGGTTAATAGTTGATCTGAACAGAATGACAGAAAAATTTCTTTCTACTTCGATTTCCATTAAAAAGAGAGAGAGAGAGAGAGAGGGAGAGAACAGTCACATTTAGAGCCATGAGCATTTTTGGAAATGCCTAAATTAGTAGCAGGCAATTATACTAATAATAGAGCAGAGTTTGGCGCTTGCAGTAGTGTGAGCTTTAATGGTTCTATTGGCTTGACTGGTGGTTGTGAGTTTCAGAAATCTGTACGTAGCATCCAGCCTGTGAGTGGATTTCATACAGGACAGACTAGGAAGGGGATGCCCTGGCAGTGTCTCAGCCCTTTGAACAAAATACATTTACCTATTTGTCTTTTTCCTTCATTCCATTCTCAAAATATTAACTTGAATTATAAATGTTTTATATATATATATAGATAGAGGTGGACAAGAACAGTATTTAATCAAAGAGACATATTATTATATTGAACTTTACATTAATTCATTTGTATCTTTAAAAACTTATCACTCAGAGCCGATGACTCGTCTAGTACACTGAGAAAAATCTTTTAGTAAAGCCAGCCCTTTTCACTGATGGTTTGGTGTGTATTTTGTTAAATATTTGACTGATATGCTGCTGTGTTTTCTGGGTAGTAGGAAGTATTTGGCTCCAGGAAACATTTACTGTTTGTGACAACAATGTGCAAAGGTAATAGGAAAACGTTTCACTAAGTTTTTTGTGAGTTCAGTGAATGAATTTAGAATAAGTACATGTACTGATAACATAGGGACAGTCTGCTGCTGCTGTTAATGTGTAAGTGTTTCTGGTAAACAGCAATAGAATAAGAATCATTTCACTGCTCTGTACTATAGGTTTTGTGTTCCTGTTCCATTAAGCTTGGCATGAGCTTAAAGATAAATTCTTGGAAAATTGATGGATTAAAGATGCCTTTGCATTGTTCTTAGGTGTTTCCTTCTCTCACCCGTATCTGGCAAACTTTAAGGATGATTGCATTTAATTCCATTTATTTGGAAGGCTTTACTTCATTGTGAATATATATATAAAGCTACAAAGGAAGGACAAAGTGAGATGGAAAGTGTGTATTTATTATGAATTCTTAAAATAGTGTGTAAATAAAATGACATGAGTGTGTTCTAAAGAAATCTGTATTTAGTGCCTTAAGTTAAAGTAAAATATATTTTCACTGTATTGTTTGGAGTTCCTGGTTATGACTTTGCTTATGATTAAAACATTTTATGTGAATAAAATCTACCAAAACATTTTTACTGTAATTATTAAGTATACAATGCGATGGCACTGATGATTTGTCACCCTCTTGCCAGGCAGACGCATTGTGATAGATGTTGACAGATTTGTTATACTTCAGGAATCCACTTACTTAAGCCAGGATTAAGTGTGTACCATTTAACCAAATTTTTAAAGCCATGTATAAATATACAGTCCAACATGAGGACATCATAGGAGAAAGCCAAGATAAATTTTGCAGAGTTTCTAGAACTATAATTTATTAGCTTACAGTAGAAGGGAAGAGGTTTGAAAAAGCTGATTACAAAACACTAGGGGATGAAGCCGGGATTACAGCATTTAAACTTTGTACATAGCTGTGAGTACTTAATCTTTTCCAGTACCGTACAGATGCAAACAAGTTTCCTCCAAGAGAGTAGTGATTAATTTCCTATTTTGACCTTCACTGAACACTGCTAGGAACTGTGGGAAAACAAGAGAAAAAGGTACTTTCTTTACTTTGGAAGAGAGGTCTGTAGCATTTCAAGAGTGGTAAAACTTTATACCGACAAATTACTTCCGTCTACTTGTGGTTTAACTCTTGTGCTGAGACATCGTGGGGTCCAGAACCGGTTCCCAGGCCCTGTGCTTCCTGAAGGCCAGATTCACCTCTTTCCCTCTCCTGCAGACTCCTTGGTGCCTGTGCTTGGGTTTCATTACAGGCCTCCCCTTGACATGTGTGTGCACACGCAGGTAGTGGTCAATGGTGAAAGCACTAGGTCCTGTGACTGATGTCTCATAGCCAGAATTACCTGTCCAAGGCAAAGACTTAACCACCGAGCAAGCCAAGCTGCTGTGCAGGCCCTCTGTCTTTCCACAAATCTGCCTCTTGGACCTCTGAAACCTGATTTCCACTGTCAGTAAACTGAATCTAGTGACCTCCTCCACTGGCTGCTCTGTAATTGATGGTTTACAGACACATGTCTCCAGCTCAAACCTCCTTCCTGTGTTACAGATCTGACTTGTTAGTGACCCTAACCAGCGTTCTTTACATAGCTACCATTTTTAACCCCACCTTCATAGACAGGGGTGGTGGAAAGGAGAAACAGAAATTTACCTCAAGGGGGCGGGTATAGTGCAGTGATAGAGTGCAGTGCTTAGCACGCCTGAGGTCCTGGGTTCAATCCCCAGTATCTCCTTTAAAAATCAATCAAATTACCATTCCCCTCACAAAAAAAAAAAAAAAACCAATCTGCCTCAAAACAGTTCTAGACAACTCCACTATACAAAACATTTTATAAAAGGGTTCCTATAAGTCAGGTCCAGCACTGTTGAGATACACATTGAATTGTCCACTGAGGAGAGTGAATGTTTCTTACACACCATTTCTGTGAATTTTTTTTTTCTTTGAAGAGTAAAAGGACATGCAGGAGGACTACTGTTTCCAGTACGATGGTAGAGTATATAATTCAAACCAGCCCTCTTGCTGAGGACTAGGAAATCTGGACAAAATATACAAGATCTATGCAAAGGCACTGAGGAATTACCAAGTGAAGAATCAAGAGGTCAAGCTTCAGAAGAAGGAAGAAACCTCTCAAAGTGAGGCCCCTCATGGCATCTGTGAACTCTGGAAAAGGCAGCTGAGAAGCTGAAAAGCTAACCTACTCAAAAGGTGGTGGTAAAGGAAGGAGAGAATGCAGATATAAAACAGAAGCAAGTGCTTAAAAGTCATAAGAGCCTATTTTATTTGGCTCAGATAAGTTTGAAAATGTCGATGAAATGGGTAATGTCCTAGGGAAAATACTGAATACAACTGACTGCAGCAGAGAAAGAAAACTAAAACCAATTTCTTTTTTAAAGATTGGGAAAGTTACAAACTATCATACAAAAAAGTTTCAGGCCCAAGAGATAATAATCTTTTTTAGTGCCTCTCTTGTCAGTTTTGATTATCAGTGTTATGTTTGCTTCGTGAAACTAATGTTTTAGGGAAAAAAAAAAAACCTGAGTTTTTAAGATGAATATAACATTGATATCAAACCTGATAAAAATTAAAATAGCATAAAAAAACCTAGAGGCCAGTTTCAAATGAAGGGGAAAGACATAAAATACAACCACATCAATAACAAAGTGTAAATAGACTGAACATCCCAGTTAAATGCAGAGATTGTCAGACTGGGCGCAAACCCAAGACCCAGCTATATGTTGTCAACAGGAGACACACTTTAAATACAAAGGCAAATTGAAAGAGAAAGGATAGAAAGTGATACACTATGGAAATCTGGAGTACATGTATCAATATTAGATAAAATAGTCTTCAAGACAAGAATTCCAGAGATTGAGAGGGACATTTCACAAAATAAAAGGACCAATATATATCAGGTAGGTATAGAGGGAACATACCCCAGTGTAATAAAAGCTATTTATGACAAACCCACAGCCATAATAATACTCAATGGTGAAAAACTAAAAGCCTTCCCACTAAAATCTGGAACAAGACAAGGGTGCCCACTCAACATTTCTATTCAACATAGTCTTGGAAGTCCTAGCCACAGCAGTTAGGCAAGAAAGAGAAAGGGGATCCAAACTGGAAGAGAACAGGTAAAATTGTCACTATATGTGGATGACATGATAGTATATACAGAAAACCCTAAAAGCTCCATACAAAAACTACTAGAGCTGATAAAAGAATTTAGCAAGGTTGCAGGATACAAGATTAACATACAGAAATCAGTTGCATTTCTTTATACTAACAATGAAACAGCAGGAAAAATAAACAAACCCTTTTAAAATTGCATCCAAAACAATAAAATACTTAGAAATACATCTGACCAAGGAGGTGAAAGTCTTTTATACATGGAGAACTACAAAACATTGATTAAAGAAATTAAAGATGACCTTAAGAAATGGAAAGATATGCCATGCTCTTGGATTGGAAGAATCAATATTGTTAAAATGGCCATACTGCCCAAACCAATCTACAGATTTAATGTGATCCCTATCATATTGCCCAGAACATTTTTCACAGAACTAGAACAATCCTAAAATTCATATGGAATCACAAAAGACCCAGAACTGCCAAAGCAATACAGAAGAAAAAGAATGAAGGTGAAGGAATAACCCTCTCAGACTTCAGGCAGAACTACAGAGCTACAGTAATCAAAACAGCATGTTATTGGCATAAAAACAGACATGGATCAATGGAACAGAATAGAACTCAGAAATAAACCCACAGACCTATGGTTAATCTTTAACAAAAGAAGCAAGAATATACAATGGAGAAAAGACAGTCTCTTCAGCAAATGGTGTTGGAAAAACTGGACAGCAGCATGTAAATCAATGAAGTTAGAACACTCCCTCACATCATACACAAAAATAAACTCAAAATGGCTTAAAGGCTTAAATATAAGACAAGAAACAATAAACCTCCTAGAAGAAAACAGGCAAAATATTCTCTGACATAAATCTTAGCAATGCTCTCCTAGGCCAGTCTACCCAGGGAATAGAAATAGAAGCAAAAATAAACAAATGGGACCTAATGAAACTTACAAGCTTTTCACAGCAAAGGAAATTGTAAGTAAAACAAAACGACAACCTATGGAAGGGGAGAAAATATCTGCAAATGATGCGACTGACAAAGGTTTAATTTCCAGAATATATAAACAGCTCATACAACTTAATAACAACAACAACAAAAAAAAACCTCAATCCAAAAATGGGCAGAAGACCTAAACAAGCAATTCTCCAGTGAAGACGTCTTATACAAATGGCCAACAGGCACATGAAAAAATGCTCAGTATCGCTAATTGTCAGAGAAATGCAAATCAAAATACAATGAGGTTATCACCTCACACCAGTCAGAATGGCCACCATTCAACAGTCCATGAACGATAAATTCTGGAGAGGCTGTAGAGAAAGGGGAACCCTCCTACACCACTGGTGGGAATGTAGTTTGGTGCAGTCATTATGGAAAACAGTGTGGAAATTCCCCAAAAAACTAAAAATAGACTTACCATATGATCCAGCAATCCCACTCCTAGGCATAGCTCTGGAGGGAACTCTAATTCAAAAAGATACATGCACCCCAATGTTCACAGCAGCACTATATACAACATCCAAGACATGGAAACAAACGTCCATCCACAGATGACTGGATAAAGGAGGTGTGGTACATTTATACAATGGAATACTACTCAGTGATAAAAAAGTAAAATAATGCCATCTGCAGCAACATGGATGGACCTGGAGAATGCCATTCTAAGTGAAGTAAGCCAGAAAGAGAAAAATACCATATGGTATCACTCATATGTGGAATCTGGAGAAAAGAAAAAAGAGGACACCAATGAACTCCTACAAAACAGAAACAGACTGAAAGACATTGTAAAAAATTTTCTGGTTACTGGGAGAAGGGCAGTGGGAAGGGATAAATTTGGGAGTTTGAGATTTGCATATGTTAGCCACTATATATAAAAATAAATTAAAAAACAAATTTCTGTATAGCATAGGGAACTATATTCAGTATCTTGTAATAAACTTTTAAAGGAAAAATATGAAAACGAATATATGTATGTATATGCATGACTGGGACATGATGCTGTATGACAGAAATTGACACATTATAACTGACTATACCTCAATTAAAAAATATTAGAGAAATTTTTGCTTTAAGTTAAAAAAAGAAAAATAATAAAACTGTCATACACAGATGACGTGATTGCATATATAGAAAATCCAAAGGAATCAGATAGATGAGAGCTTAACAAAGTTGCTGGATGGGGTCAATATGTAAAAAGGTCAAGTGTATTTCTTATGTATCGGCAGAAAACAAAATGAAAATTTAAAACTTATTTACATTGGTATCAAGCAGCATGAAATATGTAGGAATAAGTATACATGCGTATACAGAATACATGCAGAATTTTTGCACAGGAAATCATAACATCAAGAGGAATTAAGGAAGACCAAAATAACGGATGTCTGTATCATATTTATAGGTTGGAAGATTCAGTATTATAAAGATGGAAATTCTCAAAATTGATTATGGCATCCAAGCAGTGCCAGCAGGGTTTTATTTTTTAAGGAACTGTATCAGCTCACTCAAATTTACATAGAAAAGCAGAGGGCCAAGGTAATGTTGAAGAGAAATAAATGGTAGGACTTTTCTATCAGATGCCAAGAACGGTCATATAGTAATGAAGACACTATGGTGTTGACCCAGGATAGACAAGTGGATGAGCAGAACTGATGACCTTTGTTAAAATGCCGACTCCATATACGTGTGGCTGTACTGGACATCGCCTGCTTACCAAACCTCCAGTCCACTCAGCCCACGCCTTAACTCCAGTTTCATCCTGGCTTAAACCAGTTTCCCACAGATGCAACCTGACAAGGCTTAGCCTCTTTCTTCCTGGCGCAGATCCCAGGGCCAGGAAGACTGGGTGCCTGTGAGAACACACACCTAGCACTGTGCATGCTCTCCCCAGACGTACGTGGAGTTAATCCCCACGTGGCCACCCTTAACCACTGGGGTTTTGGGAGCTGATGGACACGGGTTCTACCTACAAGCCTTTGTCTCAGACTCTACTTTTGGGAAAACCTAGGCTAAATAGCAGATTTATATAATAGATCCAACAAAAATGTATGCTTCGATGCACCAAAAGTTCACAGCAGCATTACTTACCAAACTGGAAATGATCCAAATATCCAAAAAGAGAATAAACAAATTACAGTACATTCAGAAGATGTTAATTCCATGAAGCAATGAAAATAAACCATGGCTACATACAAAAATATGGATGAATCTCACGTAATCTTGAGTGAAAAAGAGCCAAACATAATACATATTGTATGATTTCATTCAGATAAAATTTGGAAATAGGGGACACTATTCTATTGTGTTCCTCCTCAGGACAGTGTTACCTTTAGGCAGGAGGGAAGAGGTAATAATTGGAAAGAGCCTTAAGAGGATCTTTCTGGAGTGCTGGTGATGCTCTATCTTCTATTTCATTTCTACAGTGATAGTTACATGGATTTGTTCACTTACTGATAATTGGCCACATTTACTATTTGTGTATTTTTGAGTGTGTTTCACTCCATAAAAAAGTTAACTAACAGTACATTATTACAAAGAACTAGAAATAAATTTGGAAAATTAAAAATAAGACTTTAAATGTGTGTTAAAAAAAAAAGCAGAGGGGGTGACTAAGGTTTGGAAGATGAAGTATCTCGAATGATGTAACAAAAGGAAGAACTGGAAAATACTGGGAGAAACAATTAACCAGTTCATAAGGTTCAACATCCCAGGAATGTGAGTGCCAAGAAATGGTAAAGAGAAAAGGGAAGAAAGAAATGAGAAATGCTGAAGACTGGCTAGAATGCACAAGAGAAATGAGCCTTTAAAATGAAAGAGGCCCCTGAGTGACAAGTGGAGTATCTTGGATAATAACTAAAATTTCAGGGAACGGGTTATGGAAGGGAGGGAAGGAAGAGAGACAACACATTGGTGTAAGACTTCTCAACAGCACCCCGAAGGAAGAAGACGAGGCAGTATCATCCCGCTGGAGCTGTGAATGCATTTTCCTGTACAGCAGCGACATTCTCCTCAGGCAGTCTGCCCCAGCATCTTGTACAGCTTCCCATGTTTCCAGGAGCTTTTATTGTCGTCCCCCACCCCATGTCCTGCCTGTTACTGAGTCCCCTCAAATTTCATTACATTCATGTCCTAACCCGCCACTGGATCAGGACACCTGGGTCCTCCTTCCCACTGGCACTAAGATGCTATGCAAGCCACTTCACAGCTTTCAAGGGCCCTTGTTAAATCCGGGGGTTCAGTGGCCCCTCAGATCCCTCCTGGCTCTCTGACTCTCTGTTGCCTTAGCTAATGAATAGCTGGAAAAAAAAAAACAAGAAAAAAAAAAAACAGAACTAGGAGAGTTAGGCTCTTCCTCAGATTTTCTAGAAATAGATTCTTTCTTATAAGAAACTGAAACTGATAATAGGACCCCAGTTTTACCTTAAGAGGTCACAATCCCTTTTGAAAAACAACTTTATACATGGTAGGTGGCAGAGAGAAGAAACTGCAAGACATACACTGAAAAAGAGCCACATCAATTAATAAACTCATATCAATTAATAAGCTACAAAAAAGCTGACGGAGGATGTTCAGCAACAATATAAGTGTTTTGGGAGGGGGTGTGGAGCTCCATTCCTCTGACCTTTTCCAAATTCTTACAGGTCGGAAGACTAGCGAGTCTACATTTTATTTCTGTGTGCTGATTTGTGTTCACTGCATACAAAGTTTGACCACAGAGACATGCAGGTAAAAACCAAAGCCAACAAAGCGATCACACGATGGTTGAGGGACTAGATTTTCCCAGCAACGTTTAAAATTTTATTTTCCTTCAGGTAAACTCCTGCTGATATTTTACAAGAAAGTAAGTATCTATAAATGAAAGAAACCATTCGATCATCAAATCTTCATGTCCAAATTTTAATGATTTCATCAACATCACAGAATTTACTTTCTTCTTACCACTATGGTAATAGCACCCTCTAAACTGAATTTACTGCAACAATTACTTGAAATGTACAGTTAGCACTTGAACAGTAATGCTTTTAGACCAATTTCATCTTTCAGTCATCAGATCGGCACCTCAATATTGCAGGTAAGTTCGCACTACCAAGCAAGCCAGCACATAGTTTAAAATGTCTAATCCAGAGTGCAAACCTTTTGAGGAATTTGCTCTCTACCATAGAACGTCACAGCTTTTTAATCTACGGTCCATTCTTAGTGATTCCATTCTGTCCCATTAAGATGCTGTGTAATGAAATGAGACTTAGGTGCTAACTTTTTTTTATTGGTAGTATCATTTAAATATCATTCATTCACCCAATTTTAGGAAGCACTTAAATTCAATTATATTTTTAACTATGCCACTTCTGTTCTTCACATCAAGTTTATCCTTTCTTTCAGGAAGGCATCGACCATTTTACCTACTTATTAGCCAGTGGGTACATAAATATACGTAAGATCACAGTATTATCTATGAGCCAAGTGTCTATAAACTGGTTTCTAATTTCTCCAAGGAAAACTGTTCTTTCCAGGGCCTCCTTTTTCATTTAAGAAACTATAGGTAAAACCGCCCTCCCCCCACCCTGACTACTCAAGGGATCTAAAGCACAGCTTTACGTGGGGGATAAATGACAAATCCCACCCAGGACGCAGAAGTCTTATTTGTGAACTTGGATTCACCTTTGTTTCCACCCAGCACTTGGTGAATGGATATTCAAATACTTCAGGAAACAAGGCTATAAACCTCAACTCCTCTTGTTTCAATATTGTTATCTCTAAGAGTTGTTTCATTATTGTGCCATTAGGGTGCCTTCTGCACTATTCTGGGAACGTTGTGAACACTAGTGGTTCTGCCTAATTTTTTTTTCCCTCAAGCTCCTGCCTAATTTTTTCCCCAAGCTCCACACAGCTCTTTTCAGATGGCATGGCCTGCATTTTCCCTAGCAGAGTTTGTGCTCTCTGCAATTCAGGGAATTTCCAATGCTCAAATCTAAAAGATGCTTGTGCTGTTACTATAGGTTACCAGAAAGAAAACATTGGTCTTATCTAATTTGATTTTAATGTGATTACTAGTGATTTCATTTTTAAGGAAGCAAATAATCAAGAGAAAACAGAACAAGAGAAAACATTGCTGAGATGGTGCCTGGACCCTTTTAATCAGGCCAGTGCTGGCCTCCACAGGAAAGAAATGTATGTTCATGGTGTCTGATGATCAAAATCAGAGAAAAAGGACTAATAAGTAAATAGCAATAATGAATTTCATGACAGAAACAATATGGCTAGAATGAATCTGTCAGTATTTGAATCTCTTGAACCTTTTTTTGGTGGAGGGGTATAAAATGAAAACCCATGTCCTTTGGAAAGAAATATGACAAGGAGATCCCACAGGTGCTCCCTGCCATTGGGAATACATCTCTCCAAACGTCACTGTGCAGAGCTCATCACGTGGAATTTTCAACAGTTTTCACTTTCTTCATGTTCTCCCAATGTAAGGAGACAGACTTGTACAGTAGTCAGGAATTCTCAGAAAATTCACTCTGAGCAAAGAATAACAAGTATCCTGGGACCTGGGTGCAAAAGGTCTTTTTTTCAACTGAGTTAGAAGGCAAAATTGCTGATACAGTGCATTTCACATACAAGTACCCATTCCGAGAGTAAAGTGCAATATGAAATGTACTTCAAATAGTGCAAAATTGCTAATGCCAAGTCCAAATAAATCAGGAGCTTAGCTATCCTGAAGCCAGAGCGAATGATGGAAACGTACTTCCACGTATTAATCCTTTGCAGGTGTGTGTATTTTGGTCCATGTGCGTGTAAGCATGAGTGAGAGTGTGACTGTGTGTGTGTGTGACTGAGCCTCTATATGTACACATCTGCTGAATGGTCTGTGCAAATATCTGAAGCTGGTTTCCTAGGATTTGAAACCTTTAAACACTGACATAACTATGCAATCTCCACATCAAAGTAGCATTAGGCTTGTAATAATGGTTGAGATATTTCAGCCTGAAAATCTGGTAGGACAGGTATCTGGCTGCGAATTAAATGTTTAATGAAAATTATGAAAAACACAATAACTATAATGCTACCAAGAGAGACCCCTAGGAAGTAAGCATATGACGCCTCTTGCTCATTTTCCCCTGGTGGGACACGACCCTGGAGGAGCGGAGGGCTCTGCGTGTAAGGACCGTAAGGACCGGCTCTTGGGGCTGCTGCACTGAGCAGATCCTGGACGCTCCTGAGGGATCCGTTGTGGGGCATGGCCGTGACATTGAGGAGGTGGCAGAGCAGTGGGTACAGATCTGTGGAGTTCATGGCTTCTTTGGTGAAATTCTCTCGGAAGGAAGGGCCGTGGGCTAGAAATATGGGATGCATTTCTGCTAACTCATTATCATAGCCGTGGTTGCCCACTGTGGAGATAAAATGCATGAACGGGTCAGCCAACCCGATGGTATTAAAACGGAAATAACTGTTGTATCGTCAAATTCTGAACTTAAATGCAAACTCTATCTAATGCAACTTTCAAAACAGAAGAATCTTTTACAAGCAATTTCTGCTGCTGTCAGCATCACGGTTTCATTTCAGGAAGTGAAAAGTCAGATGCCCAGGAATCTTTCTCACAGGCCGACACAACCTTAAGCAACAGAGTTTAAAGACGTATAAAGAGCAAAGCGGAGCCACATCAGGGGAACTCGAAAGTGTTTGTTTTTCTCTTTGTTTGGTGGCAAGTAAACTAATATTCAGCAAATACTTAGATACCTACTATGTTCCAGTTACTGTTCTAAAGGTAAACATGCTCTTAGTCATGAAGACAGTAAATCCATAGCTATCAATAAAAGGGGAAAAATAATAAAGAAAACCAAAAGACACCACAAAAATCAAACCTCCAGTTACAGTTCCAATCCACTATTGAAAAATAAAGGTCAGGACTTGCGGGTAATGTCTTGCCTCTGGTGGTTCAGATCCAATCTAGCATTGTGTGCTTTAGTATGGCTACAAAAAAAGGGTGAAAACTCTAGGAGTCTTCTGATTTATCAAATCAGAAAAAGACACAAAATTGAAGGATTAAAAACTCCTGCACAATAGAAGCTGCATTTTAAAGGTGTGTGCATCTAGCATACTGTCAGGGGACAGACAAAGTGAGGGAGCTACTGCTAAGACGACAACCAAAGAAACATGAAAGGCTTTATTTTGAAGGTGGTGAGAATGACCAGCAGATCAGTCCCTACTGTTTATGCTTGCTATGGAAATACGCAATGGGAACACAGCATTGCAAAAAAGAAAATTCTAAATCAACTCCTCTGAAAGTCATCTCCTCGAAGGAATTCCAAATCTACTTTGCAAAATCCATCTAAAGAAGTCATTCTAAATGCCAGGCTTCTTTTTGAGTTTATTCAAGTGGAAATAATGCTGGATTTATGAATCGCTGGGAGTCATCTGCCAGGGGACTGCTCTTCTAGTTCATTAATTAGTAGTAACATTGGTAAATGTGCCATTATGTGATCTGTAATTGATGGGATGATTGCTGGGCTCATTTCTATGAGAAGCCGGATCCAGACTTTCAGCCACAAAGGCAAAGATGATTCTTTCACATCACACTTCTTACTAGAAAATCAGATTTGAGATGAACTCATTATGACTTATGAAACCTCTCCCATGAACAGGGTTTTTTTTTTTTTTGCAGTGGTAGCCCCTACCATAAAGGCTTAACCCAGCAGACAGTATTTAATAACGAATGCTTAGGGCAGCGGTCCTCCAATTTCAGTGTGTATGAGGCTCTGGGGGTGTAGGTACAGGTGAGAACACAGATTGCTGGGCTCTGCCCTCAGAGTTCCTAGTTCAGTAGGTCTGGGTTGGGCCCAAGAATCTGCATTTCTAACAAGCTCCCAGGAGATTTGGTTACTACTGGTCCCGGGAACACATTTGAGAACTCCTGCTTTTGGACATTAGGACTTGAATCCTCTTGTAGAACTCAGGCTGTGAAGGGCTGTAGTGGCCAGTACTTAATTATTTGTAAAATAAGATGACCGGATAAAGAAGATATGGTGTGTGTATATATATATATATATACACACATACACACATACAATGGAATACTACTCAGCCATAAAAAATAAAAGAATGCCATTTGCAGCAACATGGATGGACCTGGAGATCGTCATTCTAAGTGAAGTGGGCCAGAAAGAGAAAGCAAAATGCCATATGATATCACTTACATGTGGAATCTTTTTTTAAAAAAAAAAAGACACAAATGAACTACTTATTAGTTATAACTGAGATGGCTGATCTCTTGAATATGTGTCAGCACATTTGACTGTCCTTTATGATTGGATTACCACATTCGGTTGATTCTTGTTTTGTGGTTGGCTTTATTCCATTAAGTAACTATGTAAGTTTAAAAAGCTAAAGCTCTAAACTGTTCTTAGAAACAATGATCAGTACATATATGCAAACTAAAAAAAAAATGTGCAGTATATTGTGCATATGTATTTACATGGAACATACTGTATATGTGCAGTCAAATTTTAACAATTCTACCTAATAAAACTGAAAAATGAAAAAAAGTAATTATTTTATAGATTTGTTTGTTGAATAAGTAATTATGTTGAACATAATGTTAACATCAAGCATTATTAACATTTTCTATCAAAAGTTGGTGTGACCAATCTATTATATAATTTACCAAACCAAAATTTCAAGAGAGCCCCTTAAATTTACGTCAACTTTAAAGTACAAATCTCCTCCGAGACAGCAGTTCTTTTTTGAACAACCCTTCTAATAAAACAGCTATTTGCATAACACATGAAAATCTGAACATAAAAAGGTAGCAATTATTCTCATAGCCAAAGGAATTATTTTTAAAAGCCTTCTGAAAACAGTTCTCCTACACTGATTAAATACTCGTTCAGATTACTACCTACATGTCGAACCTGTTTTAAGGACCAGAACCAGGTATTTGTACACATCTGCCAGTATGACTCACACATACTCTACAAATCTCACTGCCAGGCAATGGCTTTTCTCTTCACCAATCAGCATGACAGGAAGCCAGTTCTACCTAAGGGGATATTTTTGTAGATATCCGATACATATCAAGGATCAATGCCTAAAAGAGCATTTCTAGATGGTGTTGACACAATGTGGTTCCTTCAACACTCAAGGCACAGAAGAGAAACAACTCTCAGGGACCTGGACTGGTGGTGCAAGCTAGTATCGGTATCAGCCAGGAAAGCAGAATCCACGCCAGGCAGTACAAGAGAGGGGACTTCATAAGTCCTTTAATAAGGAGCTCCTCATAAAAGTGCTGAAGCTGAGAGGCAACCATGGGATGGCGAGGTTACCCAGCCAGTAGAACAGTGGGAACCTCAGGCCCCCAGGGCTGGAGGGACAGAAGGAAGAGGTGGTGTCCCCGGAACCCCAAAGCCAGTAGGAGCTGAAGCCAGAGAGAGAGTTGTCCAGAAGGAGCTGGGATCACAGAGGACACGAAGCTACTGTTAGAGAGACAGCCCGGGGCAGAGAGACTGGGGGACAAATACGCTGGCTTCTCCCAAACCCCCGCCTTCCACATTCCTGCCAGGGTCCAATACTGGCCAAATCTAACCAGCAACCAGTCTACAAAGTAGCCTAGGAAATTCAGTCTGTAGGGATCCATCACTGGTGATACAAAAAGCAGAGCAGGAGCTTGAGAGTAAACATGCAAATAAACTTGAGTGAAATCCTGCGATAACTTTTCCATTTGACTAAGTTGTTAAAAGCTATGTAAGAAGGTAAATTTACACATTAATGATGGCAAGAAGCTACTTTGCATGCTTGAATTTGAAATGGGATTTCCATCATATTCTAAATTTAGTCAGGGGAAATATCTCCCAAATTACATCGCTAGGTATTAATTACGAAAATATATGTCTGGATATATTTTTTACCCATGCCATCTGCACTTTTTTTTTTTAGAAATGTTTCCAACATGACAAGCAAAGCTGGCCTATATTTGGTAGAACCAGAAGGGCAAAAGAAACTAGAAAACTAAAGGCAGCAAAGAAAACTAGAGATTAAGTTTTTATGAAATCAGAATATAAAGCAGGTGCAGAAAAATGATTCAATTTCTAAATTTCAGTTATTTTTTCTCAGCAGCACGATGGTTAAAATTAGCAGTAATAGGTCACTGTAACTTCAAGAGAAGTAAATGTTTCACTTTTAAAAGATGACCTCATTTTAAAGCCCCAATAAATCTTTGTTTATTGGATCTTTATTTAACTATTAATGTATCGCACTCCCTAGTTATCTAATCAGTAAATAAACTGCTGAATAGAGCAGAAACAACTCCCATTTGGCCTCCACTTTAGCAAACAATGACAGGATGGAGAGAAACACTGTAACATACTCACACATAAAGTCATCTGACTTATTCCGTAAAATATACCACCCTTCGTCGGCCACCGCAATAATCGGCTGAATTCGACTGTTGTCCCTGTAATGCCATCTTTCCGGGATCTCTTCTCTTCTGTACACAGTAAGGTTAGGATGAGCGTGAGCTAGTGCTTCATAGACTTCATCAAATTTACCTAAAAGGAAAGGAGGCAGAGAGGCACTCAGGACAGGACACTCACTGCGACCATCAAAGAAACAGCCATGGCATCAGAGGTCCATCAACGCAGACATCTGAGCGAGCTCACCTTCACAAAGCTTAGCCAGATGTTTTAGAAGTCCCACCCCCTTGCAGGAAATAATCTTGTAGGGGAAACAGAGAAATAATTTCCTCTTAAAGTAAATTCACCTGAAGAGAGGACATTTTATAGAACCAGACATCTCTAACCTCTAAAGACTTAAACACACACACGCACACACACACGTTCATTGGTGGCACGAATTAAAATGTCTGGGCACTGCACACCCAAACAAAAGCAAAGGGCTAAGTTCTGGTAGTTCTGAGGACAGAGATAGAGAATCTCTAGACAAGAACAATAGTTGGAAAAGGACAGACCAGACCAGCAAAGCAGCTTTAAAATGGAAACGTTCTTTAACGTTTCCTGGAGGTGTTGCCAAAGGACTCCTCGTGACTTCAAACGCAGTAAGCCTGGACACTATCTTGAGTCCGTTTCTTGTTTTTCAAATTCCTTTGTCGCACATGCATATTTTTAACATTCCCTGTGTCCTATGATCTCTTCATTCCCCTGTGAGGGATGTAAGTCTCACTGGTGAGTTATTCCACTTTTCAAAATCTGTTTTCTCATTTGGTACTGATTCTGACCCCAGGAGGTGATAAAACAGAAGTCAGAAGAGCAGGTCTGAGTCTTGTTCTGCACTGACTCTGTGACCTGGGGATTTTAAAACTTCTGAGCTCGCTCACCGATGTTTAAAACAGAAATAATGAGGCTTCGAGGAGAGGTTTGTAACAAGTTCCAGGTATTGTTATTCCTTCCCCGACTTACAGATAAGAAAACTAAATCTCAGGACCAGCAAAGCTCTCTCCTCTGATACCCCACCGCTTCCCTATTGAGCAGGTCCTAACTAAGAATCCATCGAAGGCTTCTATAAAATCACTGTGGGAGGGTGCGGTATATAGCTCAGTGGCAGAGCGCGTGTTTAACATGCACGAGGTCCTGTGTTGAACTCCCAGTACCTCCCTTAAAAAGTAAATAAATGGAAATTGGGGTTTTTTTTATAGAATAAAATCCCTGTAATTGCATGCACATTTTGTATGTATCCTCCGAACTTAATTTTTCTGACAACAGAGGCTGTAGCTAGCGTTCATCATATCCAATGACTCCAAAATGGTTAAATGGGACAATTATAGACAAAGAGCATCCGTTTCAATATTCTAGGAAAAAGTGAAAAATCAGACCCTGAGAAAAGAGAGCCTGTCTTCTCAAAGTCAAAGGATTAAATCCCGAATATTACCATGACAAAGGCAAGCACACTTGAAAGACACAGAAACAAAAATCCCAATTCAGTCGCACTGGGCACGCGCAGACCCAGCTCCAGACCACCACAAAGTTCAGACTCACCTTCTTTGGGCAAGATGGCTGCTACTGGTGACTGGTCGACCAGGACATAGTTGTCTTTGTCCAGATACTGGTCAAGCTCTATGATCCGCTCCTCAGAACACTGTGTCATTCCATGATCACTTGTGATGATTAGGTTCAAAACGTCCCACAACTTTGCCTTTTTCAGCATTTGTATGAGATACCCTAACTTGCGGTCGACATCTGAAATGACAGGTCCCATAAGCGGACTGTCTGGTCCCAAATCGTGGGCGGTGTCATCAGGTTCTTCCCAATAGAGAAGACCAAGATTGATGGGCTCTTTCGATGTAAACCATTCGATAATTTTGGCAACTCTCTCTTCAAATGAAACGGACTCGTTGTAAGGCAAGTAGTGAGTGGGAAAGCTGTTGTGTATTTTTACATCTGTTCCGGGCCACATGGCCGCACCACTAGTATGTCCTGCCCTCTGATTTGTGATCCATATTGGTGTCGCTTCTTCCCAGAACTCAGAATCATAAATATCCATGTGACCCAAGGAGAAAGATTTGTTCAGAATAGGATCAAACATGTCATTGGCAACAATACCATGATTCTCGGCAAAGAGGCCAGTTACCAAAGTATAATGGTTAGGGTAGGTCTTTGTTAGAAAAATATTAGTAACTTGCTTCACGTGAACACCGTATTTCATCACATGGTGAAAATGGGGTGTTGGAACTCTATATAAGTAATCCCATCGGAATCCATCAAATGAAACTAGTAGAACCTTTTGCTGGTCTGGTTGGAGAGAAAATGTAATTGAAAGTGTGACTGCAGCAAGTACGAAGGACACCCAGAGACGTTTTGAAGTCATTTTCAAAGTTCTTGATCGGTTCAGTGTAAGAGAATCTGTACAAAAGAAAATACAGAAATTAATGGCAATAATTTTGCTTTGTATACTTTACCCAAAATGGAGAGTGATGGTGCTTAGCAATCCCAGTTACAGCATAAATCACAGCCTGGAAGGATTACACTGCAGAACTTCACCTTAAATAAGAGACCTGGGGCTCCCTGTATAATAAAGCTAAGAAGTTTAGTTGCATTTAAAAACTGTTTTCGTTTCTAAGAATTTATCAAAACATTCCTCAAAGAAATTAAGTCAGCTCCTCAAATATCACTTTAAAATATGATATAATTTACATACAACTTTTCAGACATTTTCGGGATGACTCAGACTTCTGACTCCTGGTCAGAAACTTTTATATCACATTAAATACCTATGGACATATTTATTATTTTGGTTAGATGGACTATAGGAACCTATCAACAAAGAATTACCACTAGCAAATCCAAAAACAATGCTTTTAAAAAGTATGTATGTACACCTCCATTTTTCAAAGCCAAGGCCTTATGTTTGGGTCATCTTGGTGAGATATGTCACAAGAGAAAATAGATGAACTTGGTTTCCCGAAGTCACATAAAATTTGTGACATTCAAATATATTCCTGAAATGTAACCTACATTCATTTACTAACAATCAAAGCCCAGCCTTCTTTAAACTAAACAATTAGCTTCTGAACTAAGTATAACGGAAACGTAATTCTGAAATTTAGCCTTGACCTTCCTAATGTTAAAATTCATCAACATTTAATCTTATCAGCGATATGTGTAGGAAAGGGACTTCCTGGGATTAAAGAATCTCTTTGGATCAAGGTTGTTGTCCATTTGCCTCTCTTTCTAAGAAACTTATTCTATTCAAGAAAGCTATTAAGAGGCAATATGGATAAACAATCCAGATGTAAATTTTGTCAGTTCCCACAGAGTTTGCAAACAAACAAGAATCTTTTGTCCTCTCCTTCTGCTGACTGTTCTTGTATGAAGGTATTTATAAGCCCACCAAAACCTGGATCTAAGGTTTTGTGCCAAGAATTTCTTGAATTTGGCTTTCGACATCTTCCTAATTTGAACAATTTGAATATGCTGAAGACATTTTAAAACCTCAAGAAATGGGCCCTGTCTTAAGAGCCTCAGTATATCATAGGTGCTGGTAAATAAAAACTGCTTGGCATGCTTTGCTTTCAGGTGCAATAATTCTGTTTTATTTGCTTTTTAACCACGATTTCACCATCCCTAGAACATTACTTGAACTGAAATTGTTTTAAGTATTGGTCTCCAGGCAATGGTTCAAAAATTAAAAATTATTTCTCAAATAGCAGTAAAGTTTCCAATTCTGGAAGAAACATTAAAAATCAGTTCCAATTAAGAGACTGCAAATATATTTATTAACATTTCTGGCTGAGGATAGTGATTCCTGCCTCCCTCTTTCTCTCTTCTTCACCTTCCTAACACAAGCAAGGATACTTTGAACCAAATATGATTTAAGGCTAAAAAAAAGGATCAATTACAAGAAACACCTGATTCTCCTCTCCTTTAGTAAATTAATTCACCAGCTGTAGTAAGCAGGAAAGACAGCTTTCCCGGGACGAAGGAAGATAAACGAAGCCGAAGTGTTGCCTCAAGGTTAGGAATGTTTGATAAGAATCAACATTATCACATCGATGACATAAAGCAATAAGCAGAGAGCTGGGGGTGAAAGAAATCTGTTTTCTTTCTTTTCCGTGCACAAAACGCTGCACGGTGCAGTGGAATCCCCAGTTCTGGGTCCGGATTTCACTGGGCTGCTTTCCAGTTCCTCCTCCCCTCCCCCACATACAGCCCTGTTAATCTGGAGGGAAGGGGCACCGAGAAACGTGCCGAGGGAAAGTGAAGGACGCGTAGGTGTGTGTAGAGGGATGAGACGTCCAGAGGAGGGTGATGCATCGCCCCATCTTCCCCACCGGGATACTATCCTAGCTCTGGGGAGGGTCTCGGCGCAGGGTACGTTCCCAATTCGCTGAACTCCCGCCTATCGAGGCCGGCAGAGGCCCTAAGGGCGCTGTGTATGTTTGCAGTGGAAACTGGGTTTGGGGAGGTAGTTTGGGGGCCCACCGGGGGCATGTGGGTCCTCGAGAGGCTAGCGGCCCAGTGCCCCGGACTCCTACCTTCATCCGCTCCAACCGCATCGGCTTGGGGCAATGGGAGGAAGGGTCCGGAGGGTCTCCCTGCCGTAGACTGGGGGCAATAGCTGGGAGGCGGTGGGAACAAGAGGCACCCCCGTAAGCCGCGGCCGGTCACCTGCACGCCGCCTCGACGGAGAGCACCTGACCAGCACCGCCTCCCCCCAGCAGGCCCCGCCTCTTGGCTCCCATTGGCTACGGTGGGATAGTTACCGCCGGGGTTGCAGAGCGAAAGCCGGGCTCCCGGGAGTCGCTGCCCCGCCTGTCAATCAGCGGGAGCGGGGCGGGCGCTGCCGAGTTCCGAGGCGGGATGAGGCGGAAGCCTTGGGAGCAAAGGGCGGGGCGGACCCGGCCTGGAGGCCCGAGGGGCGTCGAGGCGAAGACGCCGGGTGCTCGCTGAGGTCCAGTCTGCCAAGTCACCAACCTGTGCACTGTGCCGTAACTTTGACGGACAGTTGTGCTGTAGTGACTGATGCAGAGAGATCACAGCGCGCTGCCCCAGTGGTTAGTGAGCTTCAGCACCCAGGTGTTTTTGTTAAAAGCTTCTTTTATTCTCTTATCTGATCTCTCAGGTTTTATTTTTTAATCACAAATAGGTAGCACCATACCCTGGATTTGGCTCCAAGGAACACCTGAAACATCCTAGCATGTTCACGGGACGATGCAAAATCTAATTTAAAAGGATTTAATTTAGTCGGCTCTGCAGCCCCAGTGTTAATTGTCCAGGTGTTTGCAATATCAGGGTCTTTGAGGGATCTGCAATAGTGTGGCACCTGAGAATGCACATATTAAACAAGCCAGGCTCAGAATCAGGTTAATTTGCACAGGGCAAGAGGCTGAACGGCTATTCTAATGATTGCATCCAGGAGCCAGGCTCTGCAGCCAGCCTTGTTTCCAAACATGCAATAAAGCTATGAACTTCAGATCTGATTTCTCTTTTGGAAAGTCTTATTTGGCCCTGTTTCTTCTGTTCCCTTCCTCCAGTGGATTAATTTTTCAAGTTTTGGGGCAGTTTTTTGGTAATTGATGGTATTTTTAGGCCATAGGAAGTGCCGGCTTGTGCGGAGTTTGCCAATTTGATACCAACTATATTTATCACAAATTGTAGCAGTGACTTTGAGCTCCCCTGAAAGAATCCATCCATCCACACAATTCCCAGGCCTAATTCTGACTACCCTGCAATGGGCAATAATATCTGTTTGGTTGTCACACTTGAGTTTCAACATCTAATTAGCCGTTAAAATGGAGAGCAAAACCAGTAGCTTTGGCTCCTTCCCGAAGCTCACGTTCCCTATCGGGTGTAATGAACAGACATTCCTGCTGCTGTTGAATTAAATGAGGCAAACATTTGGGTCATTGTGTTTTCTTTCTCTCAACTTCTTGTAGAGGGACAGTCCCTACCCCAATGGCTCCCTCCTAATTGTGTTACCATCCCCAAGGACATCTGGTCATTCTCCCCTGGCCTTTGATTTGTAATAACTTGAGTTTATGGTTTTCCACAAGTGGGACGGAGATTAAGAGGGAGGCTGGTTTCTGTGTTTAGCCAGACTTCATGACAGTGAAGCTGTACATGTTGTTCCAAGTTCCCAAAGCCCTATCCTTTGAAATTGCCCCAACTTGGAATGGGGTGGTCCAATATTGTCAGCCTTTGTCCCCCCAAAATAGGCCAACACTGTGTTTCCCCCAAACGCTCAAAGAACAGCATATGCTCATTAGAGAGCAGAAGTAGGGAAACAGGCCTGTCTTTTCCATGGATCACTGAACATTGCTGGACTCCGTTCAGATGGCACAGCTCTCTGTAAACTCTTGATGGAAGACACGACCAAATTCACGAGCTACCCCTGCGAAATTGGCACTGCGCGGCTGTTAACCACAGTGCACAGTGCGGAAAATGACTCACGGAGGGCTCAGGGAGTGCCAAAGACACCTCCCAGACCTCCAGAACATGACATCCAAGCATGGTAGGCTTGCTATTTAACTCATGTTGCTAATGTGGAAAAAGTCTGGCTTAATGAGTAGAGATAGAGGAATGATTGTGAAAACATGGAATTCCTGACACCACATCTATACTGGCCCTTCTGCCCTGCCTGTGGCCTTGATTTCTGTCCAACTGTAGTAACTACTCAGCAAATTATGGTCATATAAGCCACAACCTGTTGTCTATAGCTATTCCTTAGTTTTCTATTATTGCATTAATTTATGTAATCATCATCACACAGGTAATATTTTTCTGACTAATGGTGTAACAGAAGAATCAACTTCTTTCATGGGTGTTTGGGGTGGAGATGGGGGTCCCTCTGCCTGAAAGAAGTCTGATAGGAGTTTGAGAGCTGAATTGTTGTCTTCCTCGGGAGCTGGAAGAGGTTTGTGCTAAAACTGAAATAGGATCTGTTCCTTATGAAATAGCCAAGACTGGCTCTGCTATAGAAGTTTTGTTTTCAGAACTAGTCTATACCCTGTGGCAGGGAAAAGGAGCAAATTATTTCACAATTTTAATAATCTTTAAGGTTGTAGTGTATTCTATCACAATGACCAGACTAAAACAAAGTCTATCTCTTAATCCTTTATAGAACATTCTGCAAAATATGAGTCTCACATATTGAATGGCCACAGATTAGGACTCTGGGTCTGGACTGAGCTTACTTCTCGATAAACAGTACGTCTTCACTAATTCGGACTCATTGGCAGAAGTCCAGCCCAATGAGTGAAAAGTTGAATTGTATTCAAAGACTTAGTCCAAGTATTTTTATGCCTATTAATAATTTAGGCTGCTAATGATGTATCTGCCCTAATTAGAACTATATTTTCACGCAAACGATTATTATGCTTTTATCCTCAGGAAGCTTTAAGTGAGTCAAATCTAACCTCCTAAACCACTTCGCATTACTGTATTTTGCATATTGTATTCATAGTGTGTTATTTTCCTGTGGCTGCCATAACAGACTACTACAAACTGGGTGTCTGAGGACGGCAGAAATGTGTTCTCTCACAGTTCTGGAGGCTTGAAGTCTGAAATCAAGACGTTGGCAGGGCCACCCTCCCCCCACCCCCAGGCTCTAAGGAAGAATCTCACCTTGTCTCTTTCAGTTTCGGGTGGTTCTGGGGTTCCTGGGCCAGTTGCAGCATAACTCCAGTCACTTTCTCCATCATCACGTGGTGTTCGCCTCTGCATGTCTCATGTCTTCACGTGGCCTTCCTGTGAGGACACCAGTCATTGGAATGAAGGCCTACTTTAACCCAGTAAGACCTCGTCTAAATTTAATTAGTTCCAGCTGCAAAGATCCTAGTTCCAAATAAGATAATATTCTGAGGTTCCAGGGGAATGTGAATTTGGGGGGAACACTATCCAATCCAGTAGCTGGCAAGATGTTTAATTCCACAGCTCAGCCTAGATCAGAAGTCCATGAATTATTACGAAAACGGCTCAAATCAAGGAAATTGACAACATCTATTGCTGACAAAGATGCAGAGCAGCGGCAACTATGATACACTGCAGGTGGGACTGGTACAGCCGCTTTGGAAAACAGTTTGGAAGCCTCTTATAAAGTTAAATGTGCATTTATCCTATAACCCAGGAACCCCACTCCTAGGTATTTAGCCGAAAGAAATGAAGATATCCACTCCAAAAGTTATAAGCATACTGTAACAGCTTTATTCATCCTCAAAAGCTAGAAAAAAACACAAAGGTCCCTCAGTGGTGCCTAGATAAACAAGTTCTGGCAAATCCATAAGTGCAACACTATTCAGCAACAAGAAGAATGAAGTCCTGACACACGCAACGACCTAGATGAGTTCTTGAAGCATTACACTAAGTGAAGGAAGCCAGATACAAATGACTATTTCCTGTATGGTTCCATTTCTATGACTTTCTACGAAAGGCAAAAACGATAGGGACGGAAATCAGATTGGTGGTTCTCAGGGGCTGAGAGTGAAGGGAGAGGACTGGTTGTAAAGGGGCACAGGAGAACATCTGGATGTGAGGGAATTCTGATTGTGATGGTGGTTACACAACTGTCTAAGTTTGTCAAAATCCAGAGAACTATATATCTGAAAATATTTAATTTTACCAGAATGGTTATCATTAAAAATTCCACAAACAGTAAATGCTGGAGAGGGTGTGGAGAAAAGGGAACCCTCCTATGCTGCTGGTGGGAATATAATTTGGTGCAGCCACAATGGAAAACAGTACGGAGGTTCCTCAAAAAACTGAAAATAGACTTACCATTTGATCCGCAATCCCACTCCTGGGCATATATCCAGAGGGAACCTTAATTCAAAAAGACACCTGCACCCCAATGTTCATAGCAGCACTATTTACAATAGCCAAGACATGGAAACAACCTAAGTGATCATCAACAGATGACTGGACAAAGAATATGTGATGTATATATACAATGGAATACTACTCAGCCATAAAACGAGTGAAATAATGCCATTTGCAGCAACATGGATGAAACTAGAGATTATCATACTAAGTGAGATAAGTCAGACAGAGCAAGACAAATTTCATATGATATCACATACATGTGGAATCTTAAAAAATGATACAAATGAACTTATTTAAAAATGGAAAGAGACTCACAGGCATAGAAAACAAACTTATGGTTACCAAAGGGGAAGTGGGAAGGGATAAATTAGGAGTTTAGGATTAGCAGATACACACTACTGTATATAAAATAGATAAACAACAAGGTCCTACTGTACAGCACAGAGAACTACATTCAGTAACTTGTAATAACCTATAATGAAAAAGAATATATATATATATATGTATAACTGAGTCACTAGGCTGGACACCAGAAACTAATACAACACTGTAAATCAACTATACTTCAAGAAAAAAAGAGCTTCCTATTTATGATAGGTACATGCAATATATTTTGAATCAATCAATAACTAATGTGAACCCCTCTCCCCTCAAATAGCAGAGGAGATATGTCTTAAACAGAAAGGCAAAATTGAAAGAAAACAGAATAATAAAAGCAGAAGTTGCAGAAGAGATGTTAGCAAGGGTCCTCCCTAGCTCTGCCTCCTCCCCGCCCCATCTGCCCTTCCTCCAGCGGCATCCCAGAGTGGTCCTTGCTTCCACGTTGCACATCTTATACATGAATTTTAGATCATGCTGCACTAATGGAACCAAATAAACTAGGTTGAAACTTGGCTAAAGATACAGAGGCCAAAGGAAAGAATCACTAGAACTCCGTGGAACTGAGAGTGATCATCCTAGATGCTACATAGGGCATAGAAAGTGTGGGTTGCAGTAGGTCTTTACTCCTACTTTTAGGGGAGTAACGACCCCTTTGGTCATTTTGGGGGACTTGGGGGAAACGATCCTTTAGGACTTAGACACTGGAATTTACGTAAATGTAAATGTAGTATTTACTATCTTCCAGGTATTTATCAATTACTCAATAAGTTTTCTCAATTTCTTCATTGACAAATGAGGTAAGTGAGGCACAGAAAGTTTCAGTAACTTGCCCAGAGTCACACAGTAACTGTGTGGCTAGTAAGTGACACAGCCAGGATTGAAACTGCTGGGTCCCACTTGGAACCTCTGAGTTAGTATAAAGATTACTTTAAGCAGAAGACATGTGAAATTCAAAGGATGCAGAAAGAAGCCTTCTCGGAGCTTCCTTTATCTGACCAAACACAGAGACTGCTGAGAAATGAGGGCTATCATAAATTCTCTCTGAGGGGCCACTTCTACTCCCGGCAGTAAACCTACCCTAGATCCCGTCTCTGGGGGAGTTTTGTGGTCCTGAAGAAGACAGAAGGACCACTCATGCCTGGGTAGACAAACATCATCACAAACTTTATCTCCTATCCTTCCAACAACCCATTTGTCTTCCTAAAGACGCCTATTTGCTCTTCCCCCATAAGCCTTTCTCCCCTTCCCTTCCCTGCACTAAGTTAGATGCACGTCTAACCACTTAATGTAACCACTTAATGCACCAGCTACTTCTTTTATAGGCCCTCATGTGCAATACAGATTCTCCCTTTACTGCTGTTGATCTGTCTTTTGTCAGTTTAATTGGCAGTCTCCAGTTATCAAACCCTAGAGAGTTGAGAAACAAGATTTCCTGCCCCGATAAAAACCCAGGCATTTTGGCTACAGTAATCCACCTCTAAACCAGAGTTTCTCAACCTCAGCACGACTAACATTCAGGCTGGACAGCTGTTAGTTGGGGATGGGTTGTCCTGCGCCTTAGAGGATGTCAGTAGTAGTAGCGCTGATCGCCCCACAGGGCATGACAATAAAAAAATGTCTCCAGACGTTGCTAAATGTCCCATGGGGGAGCAAAACCCCAGCCCCCTGGTTGAGAAACACTGCTAATTTTGCTGCCTCTCCTTGCTCTGGTGTCCCGTTTTCTGGGAAGACTTTCCTGATTCTCCTCCATCAAGGCTGACGTGTATTGAGATCTGACTATGTTCTGGGTGACGCCTAGATCTTTACATGAACTTGCTTGTTTAATCCTCACAAGTAACCCGTGGGGTAGGTCTAAATGCTACTTGCTTCTATAAACGAGAAAATGAACTTAGCCCTGTTAAGATCTTGCCCAAAGTCACGGGGCCAGAAGCCCTGAATCTGGAATCCATCCGTGGGTCCTTCCAGCGTGTGTGTGTGCTCTGAACCACCCACTGCCTCAAATGGTCAGGCTCTGTTAATATCTTGGCCGCCTCCGCCTGTCTGTTCTTTGAGAGCAGAGACCAGTGTGTCCCCAACACCCACGACGCAGCACTCAGCTCAGTGTTTCTTAAGTGAGTAAATAAGAAACAGTAGATTAAAACCTTCCCAGCTCCAAAGGGGAAGATGGTGACCACCACACACAACTTTCCCACGCAGGAGAGGGCTGCCATTCCATCTGCACAAAACAGTGTTCAGGACCTCACTGGACTCAGAAGTCAGAATATTCTGCGATAGAAAACCTTCAGGAGCAGTATGTGATGGACATCTGAATGTTTCTCTGTTTTAAGTTATCTCTTTAAAATTAATTCAAATGACCCGAGAGAGGGGACGCAAACAGACTGCACATTCTTTCTCAAAATTAAAAAAGATGACAGGCCTTTAGGATTAAATCTTCATCCTCAAATTGTCGAGTATATTGCTTCATTCTAAATAAAGTTTTACAGGTAAGTGGTGTTTCATTAAACGCAACAGGGAGTCAATATAATTTCCTTTCTCCCGGAAATGAAATATTTTCTAGCATCTCAGCATCTCAGCCCTGGAAGGGATGCTGAGATGGCAAAAACAGGCTTTGAGGGCAGGCTTGTCAGCCAATGCTTTGTCACACACTTCACCTCATTACTCTCCCCCAAGACTCCATCTGCCCCTCTGCCCCTGACAAGCCCAAGGAAAGAACATTAGCCTTGGAGTTACAACTGGCTTGAGTCTTGGTTCTGCCACTTACGAGATGAGGAACCTTAAGTAAATCTCTGCTTCTCTGGTTGGTTTCTTTATCTGTACAGTGGGGATGTTTCCAGGATCTTTTTCTCCCAGGGCTCTCATAAGGTTAAGGAATAAAGAGACCTCTTAGTCATGTTTTTAAAAATGATTTCCCTACTTTAGCTGGGGTTCTTGCAAGTGGCTGCTGGACAGTGTGCTCCAGGCAGCTCTCCAAGGGCCTTTGTGAGGCCCTGTGTGCCTTCTGGGGCCGTTCTGTTTTTGGGTGCATCACCCCTCCTCCCAGATGCTATCAGCTCTGCTGGGGAAGGCACAGACCCACTCTTGGGGGCGTAAATCCAAGGAAAGTCACTCTGTATTCTCGCCTGTCCCCAGCCAGCACCCAGCAGTCCCCAGGCTAAGGAAAACGTGATATGTGGCCTTGAGGGAAGAAAGGAACCCACTGTGAAGTGTGTGACAGAAGTGTCGGGGGAGGGGAAGCAGGAAGGGGCAGTCTGACCTCACTTGCTGAGAAGGTTTGGACCATGGAGTGGTTTCCGAGCCAACTGTGTGCACAGCACCTTCAGGTTTTTTTGTTTTGTTTTTTGTTTTTGTTTTGTCCTGTTTTTGGCCATGATCTCTTGGTAAATTCTCCACTTGATTCCAGAGCTAAATGCTCTTGCTTGGGGGCAAAGTCGGTTTTGCTATCCTTAGGAAGAGTGGCAAACTCTATTCTTCTCATCCTGTCTCTACTTTCTGGCTTACATCATTCGGCATGAACTAAGAATCTATTTGATATTTTAAAAATGAAATTCTACAAGCTCTGTGAATGTCTGACTCTAAATGTGACATTCTGTTTGAGCGGGAGGAGTCAGAGCCGGTTAGGCGATGGGCCATTGGGGTCTTCGTTTCCGAAGAGATGGGAAAGGAGCTGTGTACACAGCTGGAATTATGAAAATTATTTTCCTGATTTTACATATATTGCTGTTTTTCTCAACAGAAGTTAAAGGACATGTTTACAATATTGCTCCTGTCGCATGGTTAGGACTTTTAGAATCTTGAAAAAAACTGTCTACATTGCAGTTTCTGGGGAAATATGGGGGTCTTTCTTCTCTGGACAATCATGACAAAAGGTGCTTACACTCCCACACGTGCATAGTCCCAGGCAAATCTGTCACACAAGGTCTAGTCAGGCCTCGGGAACTCTTTCATTAGATAAAGAAGATGTGGTCTATATATACAATGGAATATTACTAAGCCATAAAAAAGAATGAAATAATGCCATTTGCAGTAACATGGTTGGAGCTAGAGATGATCATACTAAGTAAGCCAGAAAGAGAAAGATAAATATGGTATCACTTATATGTGAAATCTAAAAAGTGATACAAATGAACTTATTTACAAAATAGAAATAGACTCACAGACATAGAAAACAAATTTAGCGTTCCCCAAAGGGGAAAGGGGGAGGGATAAATTAGGGGTCTGGGAGTAGTGGGTACAAACTACTATATACAAAATAAATAAACAACAAGGGCCTACTGTACAGCACAGGGAACTATGTTCAGTACCTTGTAATAACCTATAATGGAAAAGAATCCAAAAAATAACATATATATGTACATACACACACATACAGATGTGTATAACTGAATCACTTTGCTTCACCTGAAACTAGTACAACATTGTAAATCAATTATACTTCAATAAAAAAAGAAGAAAGAAGGAAAAAAGACCCCTTTTTCCCAGTAGAACATTCACCAGTACTGTCCTCACCTGGGAATCCACACCATTTCTCCTCTGGTTACCAGGAGTCTCTGAACACATTTTCTTCTTATTTGTACATCCTGGATTCTAGAATCACCATCTATGGGAGAAAGGAAAGAAGGGAACACTGTGAACAATTGTGTCACAAGGATTAAGTGGCTGTGTGTAGGGGGAAGTTTACTGGCTCCTGTTTCTCCCAATCCTATCTGGGAATTGGAAACCAAGGAAATCTAGGAATGAACCTGGGTTTTTTATTTTCATTCTGTGGGTGTGACTCATTAGCGAGCCCTGAAGTCAGTTCAGCCCGACTCACTTTGGCCTCCCGACCTCTCTCGACTGAGCTTGCAGGGTCAAAGCTGAGATTCCGATCGCCGAGCCTGGACCACGATGCTGGCTGCCGTGCGGTTAGATGCCCCAATTTCTGTAATAGGTTTACCTCTGAGAGTGTTTTCCAGCCTGGGGCTTGGGGTTCATTGCTGGTCAAATTCATTCAGGGATTGGCAGCTACATTTAAAAAAGAATGAAATAGAATACAATGGATCAGAACAGAAGTATCAGAGTGCCCCACGTGTAATACAGTTAGTCGTTGACTTACAGCCTGGTAGAGGAGTTGACCGTTGACTCCCCAGAAGATCACTGGAACATCTACGGATCAAGCAAAGCCGAGTTTGCTGGACCCGCTGCAGTGAAAGGGAACTCCGCTTTGACAGTCTTATCATGGCCCAGAGGGGAGGTCACCAGAGGTGATTTGTAGGAGTTTGTTGCTGGGGGTTAAAGGCGGGTCTTTCAAGGCACAGAACCACTTGTGAATTGGACAGAGTTTACAGCATCATGTACTTTGGGCCGGTGGGTGCAACAAGCATGGGTCTTGACGTGAATCTAGGAAACTAAGCTGCCATGTGGCCAGCGAGGGGTTTGCCCAGCTGAGCCCTCTGCTGTCTCAGGAGAAGAACTGCTTCTCCATTTCAGCAAACTGCCTGGACAAACGTACGGGCAGGAATTTCCTTACACAAGCAATCACATTATTTATCGGTTAAAAGTCTCATTTTCCTGGGCAAGAATTTTCTGAGATAAATAGTGAAGCCGTGCTGACTCATCATTGAAAGTGTTTGCATACCTTGGCTATTGAGAAGTTGCTGAAACAGGATTTCTAGACATAAATAATTTATGAACTGTTTATAGTTAATTTACATCCTGTCCAGTGTTTTTAGAAAGAATCAGAGTCAATGATAAATTATTAGATACCACTATTGTGTTTAAAAACTGTGTTGGGGAAAATGTGAAAGGAAAAAAAATGCTTGGAATTGGGGTTAGGTAGTTGAATTTTACTGGAATTTGTTAAGTTTTGAAAATTCCAAGGTAGAATAAGGAAAGTCAAGATAAGAATATTCTAGATGATTTTGTTTGTTTTTTTTAAAATGGTATTTATATTGTACCTATTATTCTGTATATTGCTTTTTATCAGTTAATAATATGTCTTTGGAGATATATAAACATACACACAACTATATATAGTTACTTATCTATCAGTACATAACTATATATACTGCATATGTATATATACATAGTATATACATAACTATATATACTTACATATATGCAATCTATGTGTTTTGAATGGGCAGGACTTTATCCTTACTTCCTGCCATCCCTCTAAACTTGATCACTGGGGATAATCCTCACTATTACTGGATGGCTGTCCTGCTTGCTCTTAGGCAATGACATTTCTCTGGTGACCTGAAGGGGAAAATCCATCCTTAATTTTGAAATGTTGGTGACTGTCAGTTATAAACACATTATTGTAGATGGAAACTGGTGATTTCCACTCACGTGCATAACCACAGTCCCCATCATCGTCATGATAAAGGGGGCAGGTCTCCAAAGGGTCTCAGTCCTTCTTCCAATTACTTTCTTGCCTTCTGATTTCTTCTGTCCTTCCCACAGTGTCTTCCCCACCTTTCTTCTTAATCTAGACTTTAAGTGAGGGGTAAAGCAATCAGTCCAACTGGCATTTTAGTTATTTTTATTTTCTTTTTGTTCAATCTGCTTTCCCCTAACCTTTCTGAGATAAATCTTGCATCACTTTGTGGAAACAGACAAGCATGGTGGGTGGCAGCGTGAGTAAGAGTTAGTTCATTAACATGTCTGGAATCAGATGGATGTGCTATGAATCTAAGCTTTGCTTCTTACTAGCTTTGTGATCCTGGGTAAGTTATTTAGCTAGTATATGCTTTCAGGTTCTTCATTTGTAAGCTGGAGATAATCGTATTTTAGAGGAATAGTACGAGAATTAAATAAGAAATATGTGTGTGTGTGTGAGAGAGAAAGAGAGAGAGACAGAGGCAGAGACAGAGACAGAGATAAAGAGACAATCAGAAATGCTATTTGCCTGGCACTCAGCATAAGCACTCAGGAAAATAAAGGTAACTATTTTCTGTACATAAAATATAAACACAAAGTAGCTATTAACTCTTATAGAAAATGATATTACTTGTCTTGGAAATCCACAAATAATCAAAATATAATCAATTTCAATGAGGGATTTTAATACTCAAACTGATCCAGTAGCTGGAAATTTAATGAGGACTCCCTGTGCCCACAGGGAAGAGTCAGATGATTCAGCACCCCATCCTCATCAAGCTCTCTCTTTAATCATCTCTTTAATAGTATGCAGATAAATAATTAGATTATAGAACATTACAAAAGGAAATCTAATCAAAAGGTAAATTATGTCAATCAGAAAATGTTTTTAATATGAATAATGGCAAAAGTGACCCATTCACATCTAGTTTATCATCTTTATCCATGCCACCTTCTTAGGTTAAAAAAAAAGTCAATAGTTGTATCCATTAGGAAGTATTAAGCTGCAAGTAACACTAAGCTCAACTCTAGGTACCTTAAACAATGGGATTTGTTATCTCACTTAAATGCAAGCCCAGGTAAATGATTCCAGGTTTGGTAACGTCAGCAGCATAACCGTGTCAAGAACCCAGCTCCATTCTCTTCTTTCTGCTCTGGCATCCTCAGACTTGCACCTCTACGCTCACCTCGGCTGCCACAGCTCCAAACATTGCAGCCTTCCTCCACTTCCGTAGGGAGTGTGGTAGGCTGAATAATGGTCCTCCAAAAGAGATCCACAACCTAATCCCTGGAAACTGTGAATATTATTTTACATGGCAGAAAAATAAGAAAGAACAAAGACTTTAAGAGATGATTAAATTAAGGGTCTTGCGATGGAGAGGTTATCCTTGGTTATTCAAGCGGTCCCTAAAGGCCATCGGAAGGGTCCTTATAAGAGGGAGGCAGAAGAAGATTGGACACAAATGCAGAAGAGGAGAAGGCAATGTAAACATAGATAGAAGCAGAAACTGGAGTAATGTGGCTGCACAGCGAGGAATGCCAACAGCTGAAAGAGGCAAGAGACCGATGCTCCCCTGAGCTTCTGGAGGGAGGATGGCTGTGCCAACACCTTGCTTTGGACCCAGTGACATGATTTTGGACTTCATCCTCCTTACCTGTGAGACAATAAATTTCTCTTGTTTTAAGCCCCCAAGTTGGTGGTCATTTGTCACCACAGCCATTGGAAACTAACGCAGGGAATGAAAGGGGCATTCCTTCTCGTAGGTTTCCTTTCATAGGCAAAGGAGCCTTTTTCAGAAAGCTCGTAGTACACTTCCCCAAAGGTCCTGTGAACTAAGTTCTAGCTTCAAGGATGCTGGAAGACAAGCAGTTGGCATTTTTAGCCTTTATAAACCTCTGCCAGCAAGGACAAAAGAGGATGTAATCATTTGGGGAAAAGCATCTGACACGACAGTAAAGGGACCACGTCACAGACAGGAGGAGGCAGACGGAACCACAGCACTGGTGGCACCGGCCAAATCCCAGAGCCGAGCACTGGTACCTGTAGAATTCAACCATTGACGGCACTCTTGAAGCGAATGGTTTCACCAGCATCAGGGTATCGCTGTCTTTCTTACTGAGCCAGTCAAGGGTCTCCCACTTTCTTCCTTGGCAGTGTCCGGCCACCCTCCCCAGGGTGAGTTCTCACGCAGCCATGGCTTGGCTGACCTTCCTGAGTAGCTCCCAGACAGGGACATCCTTCTTGAGGTGGGTGGGTTTCCTTAGCGACGCTCAGCCAGAGCATTCCTTCTTGTAACTCTTGGCTCTGACTTCCCGGAGGCTGTCCCTGGGCAAGGGAGGTATGCTCTGAGCCTTATATACCTCTGTGGATGGCTTCCCTGCAATTCCAGGTTTCTTATTCATCCACGGTAGTCATCAATGTGACCTCCACCAGTGGACTTTTCATTGGGGTGGGGCGCAACCTTTCTTCTCGCGTTCAGAGCTTAGTGATTATGTGGCTATTTGCCCTCCTTTCACACTAACTGAGCTGGGCTGAAGACTCGAAGGCCTTGGAAGAGCTCGACTTCTATCACAGAGACATGGGAAGCCCTTGCCAGGAGTCTTCTGTACTTAGGGCCTTCACTGGAGTTTAAACATCCTTCAAATCTGACTCATAGCTCCAACCCCAAGTAAATGTATTTTCTTTTTGCTTCATTAATTTTAAAAATGTGGAAGGTTTTGAGTTTGGCTCAGAGAGCATTATAAAACACAAAGTCCTGTCATCTGGAAAATGCCTTTTTTGATACTCTCAAGTAGGACTCAATTGAAAGGGAACCCACACAGAGACCACCAGGTAATGTAATGGCTCTTTGCCCAGAAAACATTTGGAGGCAAACGCTTCTGCTGACCCACAACTTGGGACTCGTAGGATTTTAAATCTATTACTTATGGAATCGTTAACTCTCCTACCGGGCTGTTAATCGGCTGGTTTGTTAAAGCTCTGCTGACTTGTTTCGTTTCATGGGTTTCTCCAGCCCCGCCAAGGCTCCTCAGAGACAACGGGCTCTGGGACTCCAGGCTTCTCATGGAAACTGACAATATGTCACAGGGGGCGGGGACCCTGAGGACGTCAAGCAGAAGATGGATGCGATTCCACAGCTCGTTTCACGATGAGTTCAGCCGTTCCATGTCTGAGTTAACTGCTCTAGTATGCTGTGCAGAAAAACATTTGTCATTTTGGTTCCATTTACCCACCTTGCAACGAGACTTCCATAGCAGTGGCCCCAGGGCATTCAAATCCTTCATCCCACCAGGAGACATGAAAGGGACTGGAAGAAGCAGCCAAGAAAAATTGCTCATGGAGACCAAGCATCCCTGAGAAGGTGACTGAGGTGGACAAGTGATATGAGAAGCAGAAACGACACAACGAGACAGATGGAGGGGCCCCAGGTGGCACTGCACCTTGGCCTAAACATGCTTTTAGAGCCACTGTCTTCTTTACGGGCCTTCGCTTTCCCTCCGCTCCCTCCATCCTCTTGCAGACCCACAGAAGCACGCTCTTTGTTTGTTAGAATCATGCCCACATTCTGCTCAGATCCATCCTTTTCAAGCTTTCTGCCCTCCTCGTGGAAACATCCACATTCTGTGGTTCGTCTGTTGAGACTCAGTGCTTTCGATCCAGTAAATGAGGCTGGGCCACGTGGCTCACAAGAGCCATCATATTCTAGAGCCAATCCAAATACAGCGAGACCCACTTGTATAATTAAAAAAAAATTTCTAGTGACCACATTAAAATAAATGAAAAGAAACAGGTTAAATTAGTTTCAGAATATAATTCCTTTTGTCCTAACATATACAAAATATTTTCGTTTCCACATAGGGCACTGGCCACGTTTCGGGGGCTCCTTAGTCACAGGGAGCTTGTAGCCACGGCAACCCCAGAGTCAGGTTCTTGGCCGTATTTTCTGTACTTTAGTAAATCTCATGATAGCACATTCAGCCAGGTCTCTGCGCTCTGGGCAGGAGTGTAGATCAAATATTTTGTGTCAAGGAAGTCCCTCCTGGGCCCTTCACTTACACTGGTGAGGGACATACCTACTCTGAACATTGCCCGTCTGATGTCTATGTATGTGTCTCTTACAATCCTAAAACATCACTCTTGGGAATTCTCAGGAAGAGACAGAACAAGGGGAGAAGTTTCACAGTAAATTTACTCCTATTGGCAAAGTCTAAGGTCAATACTATAAAAAAGAACAAGCTTTGGAAATTAAACGCTGATATTACATACAGTTGCATCAATATTCCTACCTCCGTTTTTGTTTCTTATCTCTTTCAGAGGCTCTGCCCTTTTTTCTGCTCCCCTCCCTTTTTTCCTTTCCTGTACTGCTTCTTGGACATTATATTAGAGCCTTCAATAGGTGGGCCACTTTTCACGGTCAGGAGCATCATTTTTAAGTAAATGCACTAAATTAATAAGAAAAACAAACCGGACACATGATAAAGTCCACACACTTTCCCTGCATGAACACCACCCATAAGAAGTTATTCAATGTGGAAAAAGACAGAATTTCTAAAGTTGTGACCTTGGCCAAGATTTGTGTCCTAAAATTCCAGATATTTGAGTTCCAGGCTATCGAAATGTGTATCTGTCAGGAGTGCTTTCAACTGCAAATAACAGAATACCTGACCCACAGTAGCTTAAACAGGCAGAGGTTTCTTTCTCTCAGACGACAAGAAACCAGAAGGTGACTGGGTGCTGGCACTGGTTCTGCTGCTTGGCAGTGTCATCAGGGACACAGATGCGTCCCACTCCACCATCCTGAGTGTGTTAGGCTTCAACCACACACCTGTTACCTCATGGACGCCAACAGACGCTCAAGGTGCAGACACTGAATCCTTATTCAAGGAAGGAAGAGGTTCTTATCAGAAGACTCGGAGCTTTCTAAGAACAATGTCCCCGGGCATCCCCACCTACAAGAGAGGTTGGGGAAATGTGTATTTAGTTTTTCAGCCTCTTAAGTGGAAGAGAGAAGAGACGGTTGAGTTAGCAAAAAACAACGCCACAATGTGGCTCTCCAACAGTTGATGTGGTGGCTAACATATTGAGGGCTCCTAAGATGTAAAATCATATACCAAGAATTTATCAATATCATTTCATTTGATCCTCACAACAACTCTTTGTCCTATGTCTCCTAGGATTATCCCGTCTTTTTTAGTAAAGAAAGCTAGATCTTAGCAAGGTAAATTAATTTACCCAATTCACATGGGAATTTCCTTGTGACTCCGCCTCCATTATCATCAACTGACTACCCCTCCAGCCCTATATGTAGGTCCACTTCTACTAAACTTACCATCATTTATTGAAATACTTATTAATATTTTATTCACTGAAGGCAGAGTAAGAGAGGGGAAGGAGTCAGGGGTAACTTCTTATTTTCTGGCCTGAGAAATCAGATAAGATGGTCCATTTCATGAGAGAGAAAGAGTGGCATTGGGCAGACATTATGTAAGTTCCATCTTGGAGGCATTTAACAGGAGGTACCTGTCAGTCATTCGAGTGTCTGTGTGGGTGACAGGTGTCAGGAATGCGGCAGAAATTTCATAGACAGAATCGACCTGACTTCTAAAAAGCTGATGATCACAATCAAATCAGTATCACCTTCTAAGTTTTCTTTTCTTAAGAAACTAGAAGGTAGACAGTTCTTCCAGGGATGCAGAAGAAACAGAGAGGTGACTACTGGCTCAGAATGGCTTCTTTTCTGCTCAGCAGCACTGGAGTAGGTAGCTTCTAAGACGGCTCCTGAGGGTGCCCACCTCTGATATTCACGTCCTCTGGTAATCAGCCCACACCCCCCCTCGAGGGATCTGGACCTGGTGGCTTACTTCTGATCCACAGGACAATGGCAGAGATGATGGGATGACATTTCAATGATCAGGTTACAAGATTGTCACCTCTGTCTTGCAAGCCGACTTCCTCTATGTGCCCTTTTGGCTTTCATGGTTGACCAAAGTAAGCAGACATGTTGTAGAGGCCATGTAGCCAGGAACTGAGGGGGGCCTCTGGTCCACAACCAGAGAGGCACGGAGGCCCTCAGTCCAGCAGCCCTTAAGGAATAGCATTCTCACGATGACCTGGGTGAACTTGAATGTGGATCCTTCCCCAGTCAAGCTTTCAGATAAGACAACTTCATGCAGCCTCGTGAGAGACCCTGAAAGAAACCTGGCTAAGCTGGATTCCTGACCCAAGGAAGTGAAGATCATAGATGTATGTAGCTTAAACCACTAACGTCGTGGTACTGTGTCAAGTGGCACTAGATAACAGATACAGACACCCAGGGTTAGCTGTGGGAGCAAGGACCAGGCCCCGGGAGCAGTTAGTGGGGCTGTATGCATCCCTAATTCCAAGAGCCAAGGAAGGGCAGACTCTCCTGGGGATTCAGAAATACGGCAGAGAGATGGTTCAAATATGGAGATACATTACCCAGTTGTCCAATTAAAACCAGAACTGAGAATTGAAGCATTTGGTTCACAGGAGAAATGAAAACACCCTGGGAGGGATGCAGCCCTATTTAGGGCAGACTCTGAGCAACAGCCGCTGGTGGAGGCGCCAGGCTGAGACTTGCTCGGGGAGGACGCTCCGCGCCTCAGGAGGCGAAAGGCTTTAGACAGGGTCGAGAAGAGACAAGTCATCATCAAGGGGAGTCTCAGGGGACGTAGGCTTCCCTTTGCTGGAGTCCTTAAAAAATAGAAGTGGTCTCAGCTTGTTAAATCAGTAACAAGAGTTCAAACTGATGATCAAAATCATTCAGTTTTCCTGTCCTGTGAGCAATTTTCTCACTTTCCTTTCTCCTCTCTTCTCACAGTGACCCCTGGTACTTTATGCCTGGGCTGCCATAACACAATTCCACAGGTTCAGAGGCTTAAACAGCAGAAATTCATTTTGTCATAGTTCTGGAGGATGGGAAGTCCAAGGTCAAGATGCCATCAGGGTTGGGTTCTGGTGAGGGCTCTCTTCCTGGCTTATGAACGGCCACCTCTTGCTGTGTCCTCACCTGGTCTTTCCTCTGCATGGGGGGAGAGACAAAAGATCTCTGGTGTTTCTTCCTCTTCTTATAAAGCACTAGTCCTGTCAGATTAGGGCCCCCTTCATATGACCTTTTTGAATATGAATTACCTCTGTCAAGCCCCTGCCTCCAAACACAATCATATTGGGTGTTAGGGCTTCAGTATATGAATTAGTGGGGGGTGGGGGCACAATTTAGTCCATAACACTTTCCAAACACTAAATACCTATCAAACGTAAGCTCAGTTGGGGTAGAATTTGCTTACGTCTCTTTTTACTCAGGGACCTAAGAGTCCAGGGACCCAAGGCCAACTTCCACTGTCCAACTCCAGCAAGAAGAATGACAGGGAGTCCTAAGAAGGGTCGGAGCTCTCACCACCTGAGCACAGCACTCCTGGGAAGGTCTGCCTGCCCTTCAGGGGCCAGAAACTACATAGGACCCCGACCCAGACTGTGCACTTTGCTGGAAACCACTGAGCCAGTGACAGACCCAGGGAGGGGCCAGAACCTAAGTCCTAGGATGGGAGTGAACAGTAATGCGGAAGAGCTCCCGCCCGTCCGGAGGGATTTCACGCTGTGTATTACAGTGTTTCACCTTTGCCATCAGCTAGTGTCCCACGAGCATGAAATGTGGTTAAAAAAAAAAAGACCATAGCACGTGCGCCAGCACTGTATAAGCCCCAAGGCCCCACGGTGATGTATGTCTGCCACTGTGTCACTGTAACCACGCCTCCCACTGGGGTGGGGTGCAGTGCCCTGTTAACTGTAGGCTCTGGACTCAGACGGCCTGAGCTCAGAATGCAACACTTTGGGCTATTTATTTAACTTTTGATCATCTAGGCTTCCTCCATGGAGAGACGGAACTAGAAAGCCTTAGGCATCAGGGGTGCTGGGTACCACTGGGGTGAGGGGCGGTGGGTGAGCCTCTGCACTAAGGCAGGCTGAAGACCGAATGACTACCGACCTACAGGCAAATCCCAAGCCTGCTTGGGGAATAATAATGATTTCACTAAGGATTGCAACTACTCAGGGATGCCCGCCGTCTGCCCCGCCATCAGTTTTCAAACTCAATTATTGGGTGAGAATGGAAAGAAATGCAAAAAGGCCAAGGAAGGAAACTTTTCAGCGTGAAGTGTTTCAATCATTTCGGCCTATTCTGGGTTTCCTGTTTCCAGCTTAGAACAAATGCACTTGGGTACAGACACACACATAAATTTAACCTTGTATGTGGCTTCCTTTCAGGGACATAAAAAGCTCCTGAATCCATTTCCTCACACTGTCTTTGGGGTGGTGGGTAAGTAATTAGGTTTATTTATTTTTAATGGAGGTACTGGGGATTGAACCCAGGACCTCGTGCATGCTAAGCACATGCTCTACCACTGAGCTATACCCACCCCCACTCCCTAGACTATCTTCGAAAGGAGTAGATGAATGAGTTTGACAGAAAACTGCTTGAAATTTTCCCTTTCTCAGATTGCATATTTAAGGGGGAAGCCTGCCAAGTGTTCAGCGATGCTCTGCATGGTGGCTCCTGGCGGGGACACTGTACCAGCAGCTCAGTGAACGTTTTCCCGAATCCTTGGCTCATCATTCTTTATCACCGGCTCTGTTCCCCACTTCCTACATGCAAGCCTTCTGTAATTCACATACATACTGCACACATTTGAAATGAATTTTGCATACGCACACATGCACGGAGGTCTAGGTGAAGATGCCCAATGTCTGCAGCACCCAGCAGGCTCCTGTATGTCCCCTCTCAGTCAGTGTCCTCCAAAAGGTAGACATTAGTATAGTTTCTATCAATTTAGGTCAGTTTTGCCCTTTTCTTAACATCATACATGGAGTTGTACATTGTGGATTCGCTCACATGTCTTTTTTTGCTTGAAGGTGTGATTTTGAGACCCAACCACATTGTTGTATGTCTCAGGAACTTGTTTTTTTTTTTTTAACCCCTTTGTAACACACCACAGTTTATCCACTCAGCAGCTGAAGGGCACTGGGGTTGTAGCCCATTAGTGGCTACCATAAACAGTGCTGCTGAGGACACGATTGTACAACAACTCTGGTGGATGTGAGAACTCGCATCTACTGGATGTATGTCCTGGAGTGGAATGGCTCCCAGGTACGCCTATACTTAGCTTTGCCGGAGATTCCAAGGCGGTGGTACCAATTTATACTCTGCCTTGGTTGATACCACTAACACTTCATTATTTCCCCATACTGTGTTTTGGCCATTCTGATGGGTGTTTGCTGTACCTCTCTGAGGTCTCGATTTGCCTTTCTCTGATGACAAATGACGCTGAGCACATTTTAACGTCTATGGGGCCACAGGGGTATTTCGGGTATAGGCGCACATGTGCGAATTGCCTGTTTAATGTTTTGACCATTCTTAAAAAATGAATTTTGTCTTTTTTCTTATTGATTTGTAGGATCATCTTTACATTTTGGATGTGAGTTATTTAACCACTGTATGTAACATAAATACCTTCTCCCACTCTGAGACTTCCCAGTTTACTCTCTTAATGGTGTAATTTGAAGAATAGCTGTTCTTAATTTGAACGAAAGACACTGTACCCATCTTTTATTTTACGATAGTGCTTTTGTGTCCCATGTAGTAAATTTTTGCTTACTTCAGGTCTATGACAGTGTTTTAAACCAAAGTATAGAGCTGGGGGGTATGTTAAAAGAGTGTCTGTGTACACCTGAAATGGCTTTTAGGACCAAGATGGCAGAAGATCCACTCATCAGAGCCCACCCCACCCCTCCCGGCCTCGCTCTGTTTCCTCTTCCTTCATGAGATGCTGCCAACCAGCTTCCCTTCCTGCTCGTCTCAGAAAGGGCTCAGATGAGTTCATCTCATCTGTCGGTAAGTTTTCAGAAAGACTAGAGGCGGAACTGCACTCCACCACGACCACCACTCAGAAATTCAACTCAGGCAGAAGACACAGAAATGACACGACGTGGACAAAGAGTCATTCACCAGGTATATTTGAAATCTAAGCTCTTTGAGCTATACACGTGCACAAATGAGTCAGTTGGTGGAACTCTCCCCCTCCCCCTCCACATTTAAACTTTTCAAAGTTAAAATAGTGCCAAAGAGGTTTGCGTCATGTGTTTCATGGAGATGCGGAGGCCATCCCGACTTTCACAGCGCTCAGAGCTTCCATGGAAACACTTCAAGGCATCCCTTCTGTTTCTGCCCCCCTTTCCTGGGACACATTCCTCTCCCCACGGCCCCAAACCCAACCTCGTGGAAGAATGACTTTCTCTGAGGCAGGTGAACATGGACATTTTGCAACAAATGTTACCAGGACTAACCACTTACGTCATATACGCCATGAATTTTTATTTTTATTTTTGATGACACAGAATAGTCATTTCAACTTTTGCTGAATTTGGTTGGAAAGGTCTGATGGATTTCTTTTAAAACATTGAAAAGCCATTCCTAAATAGTTTCTCTCATCCAGATGTCGCTAGAACCTGCCTTCTGAAAATTCTGTGTCTATTAACATAGCAAAGGACCCACCAAGCACTGAGAAGAGACAGCACAAAACGGCTGTCCGCTGTAGCTCTCAGGTCCTCTGAGCAGCAGAGGCCAAGATTTCCTCCACTAGAGGGCAGCATTTCTCCACAATCGAGTCAGATACTATTTGCCCATGAAAATGCAAAAACCTCCACAGCAAAGGAAAGTCAAAGCATTTGCTTATTAGACACTCCTCAGGTTACATTTTTAAAAGGAGCCTTCATTTTTTTTTTTATGGAAACTCAGGATTTGACAAGCAAGGCTGTCCTCAGTTTCACCTGTACTGTGTCCAGTACTATATTGCTATATTCACAGTAGAACGGACTTTAAATTTCTGAGTGATCAGTCTCATGTTTGTTTCTGATGAAACTAACATATACCTTAGTCAAAAAAAAAAAAACAAGCCACAACAATCCTTCCATCGGGTGGCTGTGTGTGTTATTGTTCTTGTGTGTTTCTCTGAGGGTGATGAAAGTATTTCCCCCACTCCGTCACAACGGGCATTTGCAGCTAAAGTAACTCATTAACAGACGGGGGTGGATGAGACCTGGCACACAGAGCAGAAGGTGATGGTTCTACAGGTGTAGCTTCCGTAATGCACTTTGGGCTAGAGAAATAGAAAAATCACACGTAACGAAAACAAACACGTTTTTGAGCAACAGGGGCTTCGCATGAGGAGGACTGTACATGTCCCTCTCTCCAGCTCCCCCTTTTAATGTGCTCTGTGGCTGCTACACTGACTTAGCTCCATTCACATTGGCTGCAACTGACACTTGCGTCTTCACTTTATTTAAAAACAAGTGGCCTTGCCAGCAAAGGTGCTGGCTAATCATTTCCATATTGGCATGAGAAGTTTTGTGCCCTTTCAAAATTCAGCATTACCCCTAGTACAGTGCAGTATTATCAGATGACCTGGACTAGTGTACGAATGCGTTCATAAGCGATACACAGACGTCGTTAAGCAGCGAATGGCTGGAACAGTCACTAAATAAAAACATCCAGATTTTTAAAAGCACAGCTGAAACATTTGTACAAATATACAAAGGGGGGGGGGAACCAACAACAATCATTCAGACACTGTGAAACTTTTGTAATAAATAGATTCGTCTGAAATCGGTCTCCATCGCCCTGGGCGAGCCTTCCCCAAGGAGGCTGGGAAAGTTCTACAGGGAAGTCATGTTCGAAACCTACTGAGGGGTATCTTTTGGGGCCCAGCTCAGTTTTTGCCTCCAGGAATTTCAACAGAGCTATGAAGTATTGGACTCAAAAGAGTGGCTAGACCCAGACTTGGGAAGCTGGACGATGCTGATAAATTTCCTAATCTAGAAAGGACATGGCTGGATGCAGACAATCTGTGACTTTAGCACATCCTCAAATCATGGAAATAAATGCTGGTGATCATGCATGTCCTGGGAATGCCGGGATGCAGAGGACTGAGTGAGACCAGACAGGGGTATCTCATGCAGTCAAAGTCAAGTTTACTTATGGTCCTACTTAAAGTGGCCAGGAAAAAAAAAAAAAGCAAACAAACAAAAAAAACCAATGCACACACGTCAGGAGCGGGACTGGAACGGCTCACAAACAACACAGATGCTATTTGTCACTGATGTCTCTGGCTTGGATCAACAAGAGAGTATGAAGGTCTAGGCTGTGCTGATCGTTTAATAAGAAAATACTACTTTTTTTTTCTAGAACCTTCTAAATAATGGATTATTCTGGATGGGTATGGTATGATCAGGAAACGTGTCACCTTTTCCTAGCCCTTTTGTCCGAGAGGCTTGATTACAAGGAAAGAATCTCAAACAACCAAACACCCAGGGATTTAAAGGCAATTTTCTTTTTTTTTTTTGACAAACAACAGGGGGTGAGGGAAAAAGCATGATCAAGAGGAGACAGATATTCTCTTGGAGGCGGAGCGGCGAGCTCAGTTGGACACGGAGGGCGGCAGGCCGGGACGCCGGGTCTGGATGATTTTTGGCTTGGGGGACGTCTTTGGATCCTCTTCTTCCTCGATGTCACTGTCACACACGTGCACGACGACACTTGGGGTGGACTCCGTCCCTGCGTGGAGCTCATACTTCTCTCCTGAAAAGCAAGAGAAAGCGGGGTGAGGAAGGCGGAGGGATCTCTGAACAGGACGTGGGAGGAACACTGTCCGGAGTCCCAGGGCGTGCCGGCTCTGATCCAGGGATGGGGCTGCAAAGCGGGACTAGCGTGAGCTGTCACTGCATCTCAGCTCTACCACCTCCCCACTGCGCAAGCCTGAGCCGGCCACCTAACCTCTCTCAGCCTCAGCACGCTCGACTGCAAACTTCAGAAGGGTGCTGACTACAGACCACAGGATGGTGGCGATGCCTACGTGGGTGTGGCAGTTACTTACCAAGTTTCTCTTCCATTTCCCAGCATCGCCGCTAACTTCTGAGTCACCTTGAGCCCATCGCTTCACTTCCGCATCTTTTGGACAAGGCCGTCTCTAAGTTATCCTCCAGCGGTCCCTTTCTTATCACAAGAGCTGGCCCAGGATGGAAGAAGGTGGATTGCCGCTGTCTGGGATTTGTACTGGGTACTGGGTAGCTGGGTTAGACGACTGTCGAGATCCTTGCCAGTTCCAAGGCTCTGTCATTCCTGACAGGTTCGTCTTGGAGTCAGGTCACTACTAGCCAGCTGGCCCCCTGTCTGTCTCTGTTTCATATTAGGAGCATCTCCCTGGTCTGGCCCATTGCAGGGCATAAAGGATACCAGGCAAAATAAAAAAAACTAGGTGTGTCTTTTGCAAGAGCACAGCCTTGTGATGATGGCATGTGGAAACAGGAAGGGTCACAAAACAAGACAGTAAGCACTGGAGTGGCAATTATGTCAAGGACGATGGTACCAAATTGTAAGGAGCAAGTGGCTCTAAAAGGCTTCCCAGGGGGAGGAGACAAGCTGGCTTGGGTCTAAAAGACAAGCAGAAGATGCTCAGGAGGTGGGCAGGTGCAGGGGGCCTTCTCGCGCTGCATGCTGGTCACTTCCCGACTGAGCTGCTGACGTGCTTACCCTAATCTTCCCCCGACACCTGTCCTTCACTTCTCATCCTTCGTGAATGGGAAACACCTGAACGCGTGTCTCCCAGACACCCTCCTGGTCACGGACTCTCGGAGTCTTGCCAGATCAAGTCCTCATTTTTCAGACTAGGACAAAAAAATCTCTCACCAATTGTGACAGCCATATTTCTATACCCAGCACATTAGCTACTTTTATGTGGCAGAGTCTCACCTGGTTCCCTAAATCCTGACCTCCCTCCAGGATAAAAGCCAGACACCCCTCAGTCCGGGAATTTTGCCTGTGATCCGCAGCCTGCGGGGGAAAGTGTCCCTTCTGGATGGCCAGAGCCAGGGCTGTCAGTTCCAGTGCTATGGTGGCATTTACCTGCCGTTGTGCACACCTTGGTAAGCATCAGTGGTGCAAATATCAAATGCTTGCAAGGCACAGTTTTAGATCCTGTGCTGACGTTAGGGAACGAGGAACACTGATAATGCAATAAAGCACCAGACCTCTTCTATGTGATGCTGGGAGGGATGTGTTTGGAGTCAGCCATCAATACGGGTTGAACTGTGTCCCCCGCATTCCCCTCCAAGATACTGAAGTCCTAATCCCGAGCGCCTACGACTGTGACTTTATTTGGAAGTAGGGTCTCCACAGATGAGTAAGTTCAAATGAGGCCATGAGGGTGGGCCCTACTTCAAAATGACCAGTGTCCTTATAAAAAGGGGAAATCAGGACGCAGCAGTGCAGTCACACACGGAGAACCCACGTGAGGACTGGAGTTCTGCTGACCAAGCCAAACAACTACGGAAGCTACAGGAGAAGCCTGGCACAGATCCTCCCCGGGCGTCTCCAGAGGGAGCGCGGCCCTGCTGACGCCTTGATCTCCGACGTCCACCATCCAGAACATGAGGCCATACGTTTTCGTCGTTTAAGCCGCCCAGTTTGTGGTGCTCGGTTATGGCAGCCCTAGTGGACGAGTGCAGCCACGTCCTGCTCAGTGTGTCCTCTCTCTGTCACGCGTCAGACAGGCCTCTGCTGGACCCTGCTCAACGTCCTGGTGTGTAAGGCAAAGGCTTTCCTGGATGAGGACAGCGGACCGTCCCCAGGAGCGGAGTGTGACACCTCCAGCACGTCCCTGATCTTGGCGGCAGCAGAGAGGGAGAGAACTAGCCAGAGCCAGAGAAATGTGGCCATGAAGACTCAATAATTTAAAGTCTAGATTGTGTGAAGTCGTAGGTAGAGAGATGTGTCGACAAGGTTGAAATCTCTGGCACAGTGAGCCCTCAGAGACCGGTTTGCATTCAGGAGCGGAGAGGGACAGACACAGGGACACGGAGCAGAAGCAGGAAGGAGAACCCTGTTTGAGTCCCTCATGCGAGGCTCTGCCTCCTCACTGGAAAGCGGACATCGACGGTCTGCACAGATCTAATGCCGCCGTAACCCATGCCGCAGTTACTGTGCAACACGCACTTGTAGTTGTGCTGTGTGTGTAGACACTGCCCACAGCTTGCTGAATTGGGTCTGTTTTGTTCTCCTTAAAGCAGTCTGTGTTTTTTATCCAAATCCCAAGAGAGAAGAACCACTTGACGTTGCTCAGGAGAGCAAGCGGCGTGAAGCTGCTCTTCATCTGAGAGTTCCGGGCGACAGGTGGGCAGACCTGGCTGGTGGCACCTTTGAGCAGTGGCTTCCAAGCATCTGACAGTTTACTGGGGGTGCTTGCTGAAAACAGAGTTTACCAGCATGGGGATGCATCCCTGCAAATTCAGAGGCTGCGATGCCTATTTTGGTACCCAGCACGCCCAGGTGCTTCTCTGTGTTTCAGCGTCCTGGTGGCCACTGTTACACGGCTTGATGTGACAGGCAGGAGGCTGCGGTCCTGTGGGGATGCTAGCATGTAAATAACCTGCCCCTGCCTTCCTCCATCCTGCATCCTAATTGTTCACTGGAAAAGGATGCTAGTGCAGGTAGCGGAGGGAGGGACACTGAGGATGCAGCTGGGAGAAGCGGTGAGGCATCCCAGATCAGCTCTGCAGCCCCTCCCAGCCCCAGGGCTAACTGATCTTCTCATCTTTGTTTCTGGGAGAACAGCAAATCCCAAAGACAGTGATTGAGTTCACTAATTTTCTCTTTGAGGAAAGCTTCGCCATTCTGATTGAGAGACAGTTTTGACAAAGACAGAGAAAGAAACAATTTCTGAGTAATCAGATGGTGTGATTCTTGTTTTTCTGTATAGAATTTCTTTGAAGTTTTCACATTTGGAGAAGAAGCGCCTTCTGCAGGCACACGAGGGGCCCCCGTGGCCCTGTCCGTTGCCCTGTTGGTTGAGATGCAGGGATGAAGTGGGTGGCGGCCTCTCATCCTTTGATGTAGGGATGTCAGGTAAGAATCTGCCACAGCAGAGTGAGAGTGGAGACCGTGGGGCTCAGGAGTGGCAACGGTGACAGCAGGGACCCTGACCAGCAGACTGACCAGACGCTGCCCTTTTCTGCATCTGTTGGAAAGAAGCTAGCTTTTTTTAAAAAATAAGAATAAAATATACATAATGAAGCTAGCCTTTCGATGAAACCCTTTCTTTGCCGTGGCTTGGATAGAGAACATTTCCTCAAAGACACCTCCAGTTGCAATGTGTTTATAGCTTCAAAAGTAGACGTTCTCCTCCCAGACTAGGTGTGCCGGGGACGCCCTCGGGATGGGGGGCGGGTGGTCTCAGGCACAGGGGGCCATCCTGGGCTGGGCAACTTCCACGTCGATCACTTGGTCATAGAGCTATTTTATTGCTGTGATCCCATTAACGCTGACATTTCACTGTTCTATTTTTGGAAACTTTTTCTTACTATCAAAATCCAGCAAAGCCACACAGCTGCTGAGAGCCCACAGGATAAAAACAAACAGCTTGGTCTAGCTGGATTGAATTTTTCTGTTTTGGGCCGCTCTTTCCCTTTGGGCTTCAGCTAATTCCTCTACCGTGAAGGCTGACGTCAGTGCTGTCACCCTGCAAGGGGACCAACAGGGCTTAGCAGGCGACAAGGACCATCTTAGCTGCACAGGGCGGGGCAGGTCCTTCCACGGTGCAGGGAGCCCAGCCAGGCAGACCAGCAGGTCTGTTCAAGGGCAGGCCCAGGCTCGGCCGTCACATTCTCACTCCTCTCGTCTATACTAAACTGTCCTTTCCCCGTGGGCAGAAACGAGGCCGGGACCAAAAGCTCTCTGAAAATGCACCCATCAGGCTTTTCCACCTCCCTCCATGGAACAAAGTTCCAGCCAAGCAAATGCAGAATCCTCTAGCATATGGTCACAAGTTCAGTTCTCATTCAGGCCTTTGCAACTGACAGGGGTTTGTTCAAAATAGACGCCAGAGTCCTGTCTCCTCTTTCCCAGGTGAATGGAGACAGGTGACAATGTCCCGAGGGGGAAGCGGAGGTGCCCGTGGGCTGCTCCCTGTTCTCAGGGGGGAGGAGTCAGGTTCCTGTGCTGCCCAGGGGGCTGGGGGCCGTGGTGACTTGGTCCTGGTACAATCGCAGAGGAGTGGGTGCGTGACTGGGGGTCCGAGTGTCTCTGGAAGTTCTCCATCACACCTCCGTTGACTTATGAGCCACGATTTGCTCCCTTCTTGAATTCTCTCTAAACGAATCGGTGTAATTACACACGGTTGATAAAAATCAGCATAATGCAGATGAGTAAAGGCGGGGGAGGACACACAGCTTGAGCTGTGTGTTGAAGCAGAGGTGGGGCTGTTCAGATTCCTAAAGGGAAACCTTCCTAAAACGTGGCTGCCTCCTTGGACGATTTCTTGTCTGAGTTCTGCCAAGGAAGGGATGGAACCCTGCGCTGGAGGCTTCCAAAACACAGCAAGGTCTAGCAGGAGCGAGGCAAAGGCCTGCTTTCTCCCTCAGCCTCACGGCTCTTCTTCTTGGAAGATCCTTTCTCTGGGACAACATGTGCTCCCCATTCCTGTCTCTGCGAGGAGCTACGTACCCGGGCCTGATCTCACCCGCATTTCAGTTTACTGACGTCTCTATGTAAATCTGCTGCTATTTTCCAAACTCACGTATCTAACGTGGAATTACTTTTCTCCCGGTCAGTCTAGGTCTCCTTCCCAGCTGTCACATTCCTCTTAGAGCCGCCCTCATCCTTCCAGCCTTCTCGGTACGACTCCTTGGAGCTGGGCACCCTTGAATCTTCTCTTTCCTCCACTGTAGTTGATCAGCCACCACTGCTGAACGTCGTTTTGAAACATTTCTCTGCGTGTGCCCTCAACACACCCTGCTTGTAAAGACCCTCTCCAGGCTCACCGACTCCCACTCGGAGGACTCCTAGCTGGTTTCCGCACCACAGGAGCTAATCTTCGTTGCTAGAACAAGCTTCCTAAATACAACATTTGGAGACTTCACCTTCTCGAGTACTAGCAACGTGACCTTGAGAGGTACGTCACAATTCTCAGCCTCAGTTTTCCTCATCAGTAAAATGGGAACAACCACCACCTTCCTGGGATGCTACCAAAAAAATACGTGACCAATATTTTATCGAGCCTTCCCGAGAGGCATGATATGATTATTCAAGGTCTTTTGGTCACTGCTGCTTCCAAAATAATCTCCAGTTTTCAATCTGATGAAAGAATCTGGTCACACTACACGACAGTTACAGAATTAAGCAGCTGAATAATCGCCAAGAGCTTCGACTCGGAGGTGGAGTACCTGCTGTAAAGAGTGACGAGGTGTGGATGATGACCTGCTGAGTCCCATGGTTCAAATGAACAGCTGGGCGTTGTGCGTTCCGGTCCTCAAAGCTGAACGACCCTTTCCCTGTAACCACTGCTCCCCACCTTGGTAAGTTTCTCTCCCGTTTCCTCCCTCCTCCTAAGCACTTCTGTACCTCTGCGGCTGAGAGAAGGAACATCTCAAGCTGGCTTTTCAATCAGGTCTCTGATTTTCCTTTTTCTGGGGCAGCGTGAATGACTCGTTTATATGATAGCACCTTTTGTGTGACCACTAGTTATTTCGTCTGGGGACGCCTTATACGCCAAACCACTCAAGTGAGGACTCACACTTCTTTTGTGATTGCTGCAGCTCAGGGTGCATGTCTGAGACCAACAAACACATTACTGACGGGTGGACGGCGTCCAGCTCGGCTATGGATGACGTACCTGTGTAACGTCCGGTACGCGCTCCCATGTGCATTTTTCTCCTACAGTTGAATCTGTGCAAGTTTTAGCTTTCAACACAGCTGAAAACTACCTAAGGGCAGGCGTTTGTCCTCTTTCCTGCAAGCTCTCAGTGCCAGGACAGAGAGGGCATCGCCGACACTTGCCACCCACCTGAAACACAACAGCAGCTGTTTCCTGCGCACTTAGTAAGTGCCTGACACAGCTCTGAGTACTTCAAGTAAACTGAATATTTAATTATGGACAACAGCTCTGTATTGTGGGTTTCATAATGTTTATTGTTTATTTTTTAATTTAAATTTTTTTTATTTCTTTTTTTTTTTTAATGGAGGTACTGGGGATTGAACCCAGGACCTCGTGCATGCTAAGCACATGCTCTACCACTGAGCTACACCCTCCCCCGGTTTCATAATGTCTCGATGACGCAGGAGGACATTGAGATCACACGTAGTAAGTGATGTAGCCAAGATTCGAACTCAAGACTTCAAAGCCTGTGTGCACAGTCACTGTCCAGCCCCGCCTCTCACGAGTCCCACTGCTTTCAGTTCCCACAAGACACTCCGCAGAAAGGGAGCCTAGTTGTAACTTGTTCTTTTCATCTACTTTGGCAGCAACTCATGTTTTCAGTGACTCTTTGTTCTCTAGCTATTAAGCTATTAAGTTAGACTCTTAATTCCTTCTACATCTTGCCTCTTTTTGTTTTGGCCAACTGCTAGTTATTCTAGGTAGGGTCTCCTTGACAGTGAATCCTCTTTGAAGACAACACTTGGTAAGTTATAAAAATAAAGGAACTATAAACTGTAGACTGAGTTAATCTGCGACTCTCACGGTAGCTTTGAACTCCAGGAAAAAAAGACCCTCTGGGATTTCTTCTTGCTTTAACTAACTCATAGTAAAAGTGAATTCTCAACAGGAAAGTTATGTGTTGGAGCAGACTGACTGTGTTTTGCAAAGATGGGCATAATATTTCCTGCTCCTCATTACTCTTCTAGAACCCTGCCCCTCCTCCACTGAGGACTGCTCCCACTTTGTTCCCTCCCCTAAAATCTGGGCAGACCTTTATGACTGCCTATGCACCATGGCAGATGTAAGCAGTGTGACTTCTGAGGTCGGTCACAGAAAGGCCAGGCACTTCCACCTTGCTCTGCCAGGCTGCTCCCTCTTGGAACCTCGCCTCCATGTTGTGAGGAAGCCCAAACAGCCCACGAAGAGCCTCCCCCTCCACCGCCCGAGAGGAGCCATGGCCTCGCTGAGCTCCCAGCCAACAGCCACACCAGCCAACAGATGGTTTCGAGTGAACCATCTCGGAAGTCCCAGGCTGAGCAGGCGGTGACACTGCAGGAAGCAGAGCCAAGGTGTCCCCCCGAGCCCTGCTCAAATAGCAAATCCGTGAGCCAGCTAAATGACTCTTGATGTTTCAGGCCCTCGGTTTGGGGGTAGCTTGTTATGCAATAGTTGATAAGTGGGGCACAGGTCATATAAGGGCTCTGTTCCAAAGCAAACTAAACCACTACTATTGAGTTGGAGCGAATTGCCTTTGGTGTTTTTCCCTCTTTTCTTCCCTGCTCACGTGCTACATTTCAGTGGATACTTCTTCAGTTCCCGTGGCTCCTCCCAAGGGGAGGGAGCTCCATTTGCACATCACTGGGACCCCCTCCCCAGCCTCTCTCCTACTCCTCTTCAGGGCAAGAGGAGTGACATCCCTCAGGTACCTGCAGGGACAGGAAACTGGAAATGCCAGCTCACCCTCCAGCATCTTTCTCTTGATCCATCCTGGCCTACAAAGGGCTCTGCTCTGCTCTCAGCCACGTGCTGAGCCCAGCAGAAAAGACTCTGCCCTGCGGAGCAGCCAGACATTTTCCGTCTCTGTAACAGAGTGAGAATGAGGCCGCATGGCTCCGAATTTCAGTTCTGGGAAGCCCTGGCTGAAGCTCACCACGGCCGCCTTCTCGGCTTCTGCCTTTAATCAGAAACCAAGCTGGCGTTATTGATCTCATCTGTCTTACTTCTTATTTAACACTCAGCGAGTCCAGAGCCGAACAGGGAAGGGTTAGTGTCAGTTATTAATCCACGCTGAATTTTAAGAATGGGCAATGGCTTCTCAAGGCAAGTGCCAAGAGCCTCTCCAGCAGGACCCTTGCATGCAGAGCCACGTGCATCGTGTGCTGAGGGCTACGCTTCAGTCTGGATTAAGAGCCCCTTACACTGAATTAAGAAGAACGAAAATTCCAATAGGAAAATCATTTCAGGCTGGCTCATGTTTAAAAGACACTGTAAGCCCCCACTTGCCATATTTTTTTAATTGTAAATGTGATTTTTTTTCAAGAGGAAGTAGGGAGCATCAGTCCTGATCCCTGGAATAGGTATAACTGAACTTCCATGTGGGTTATTTTCACTAAACCTGCTGCCCGTTGGGGAGATTGAACACAGAGATTGAGGGAAGGGTTCAGAATGACTTGAAATGTGTTTGAACGTTTGGATTTCCTTTCCTTTCAAGTGTTAGGGTTAGGACTAGATAGAATTTGGCAGGGAGGGGCGGCTTCCCACTCCCTTGTCAACTGTGGAGACAGACGCCTGGCCCTGGTCGGCTCTCAGGCGGGGGAGGTGGGGAGGGCAAGGGTGAGGGCTGACCTGCGCCTCCCTCCGTCCACCCAGGCACCGGCCTGTACTTGAGCTTACTGCGCCTTTGAACCCTCTCGCAGTCCTGGCAGGGCAGATCCTGGTTTGGTTTGGGGCCCAAAGCATTCCTCAGTAGAAGGACTGAGTTATAGTGAAAACCATCAGGAAGTTTCCCAAAGCTGCACCCCGTCCCCAGGGCATGGAGATACGCTATTTAATAGTACTTTGAAGTTATCTGCTGCAATCTTTTCTTCCCCTGTTTTTCCAAGGGGAGGAAAGGGAGTGTGTGTCTGTGTCTGGCAAGGAGGCGGGAGCAGGTGAAGCATCTCTGTACTGTTCCCCCTCATGCTTCTGCTCCCACTCTGGGACCGGACCCCTTACTAGGCACTCCTTGCCTCTATGTCTCTGATGGCTCTTTGCCACCTTTAAATACCACAGAAGTGTAATTAATTAACGTGCTCCTTCATCAAGGGGGCGAAACTCCCAGTGGTGTCTGGAAATGTGATGGGAATTTTTTTTTTTTTGGTTGTCATAAGGACTGGGTAGGGTATTTAGTAGGTGAGGCCTCTGAGATGCTAAATGTACTACAATCTGTAGGCTTGTCGGTTCCAAAATATCACACTGAGAAAACACTGAGCTGAGAGCTTAGCATGGGCACTCTCATTTCAGGAGGAGAGTAAGATGTGGCTTGCAAATCAAGTGACCATAAGTAGGTAACACACACTGAGCAGTTACTAGGTCCAGGACCGGACATAGAGATGTACGTGGATTATCTCACTCCATGTTCCCATCAATCTGGTTTTACTGTTGAGGAAGCCAAGGAACAGAAGGGTTAAGAAAGTTGCTCAGAGTCACACAGCTAATAAAAGGTGGAGCCTGGATTCAAACACATATCCTGAGTTTCAATCCTCCTCCTCCCTCTTCACATTGGAGCTTCACTGACAGCTGTGAAATAAAAGAAGGGATGATCTAGGGTGGAGGGACCGCTAGGTCCATACGGACAGCTATTTGGTAGCTGCCTGTTCACAAGGTCAGTCTGAGCGTGGAGAAATGATTGATTTTCTAAGTAGAAGTGGAAAGAGGGATTCAGGATTCAAAAAAAAAAAATTCTAGGGAGGAAGAAATATTCCAGGGAGGAAGAAATATTCCAGAGAGGGAAGTCCTTTGCAAATTTTTTCTCTCTGATTCCTCAGTGATTCCATGAGCTCATACTTAACTTGGGTAGACCTGGGAGGAAACTGCTGCCAGCAGACTCGAGGGCAGGGCGGATCACTTAGCAGCAACTCTGTCCCTTTTCTTTCCATAACAGCTGCTTCTGTCAAAGGATGCCCTCGAAGCCTGGGTGGCATAGGGTCTAAAGCAAAGCACAGACCAACCCAACTATTTCACTGGCAGTTCTGAGAACAAGTCCAGGTAAACCACTACCACCACAGAAAAGACATCAGGGCTGTGCACGGACTTCCCTGCCGCAGTAGGTCTGGGATAAGTGCACGTCAGGAGAAGAAGATGGACGTGAGTGGTCAGAGGTCTTCTTCCTCACTCACCTCCATTGATCATCAAAAAGTTCCATTTCTTACAAATAACAAATACTGGTGAGGATGTGGAGGAAAGGGAAACCTTGAATACTATTGGTGGGGATGTAAATTGGTGCCGCCACTATGGAAAACAGCATGGAGGTTCCTCAAAGAACTAAAGCTAGAACTACCACGCGATCCAGCAATTCCACTCCTGGGTGTTTATCCGGGAAAAATTAAAACACTAATTTGAAAAGATACACGCACCCCCACATTCACAGCAGCATTATCTCCAATAGCCAAGATTTGGAAGCAATCCAATGCTCATCAAAGATGTGGTGTGTACACACACACACACACACACACACACACACACACACACACAATGAAATATTACTCAGCCATAAACAAGAATGAAATTCTGCCATTTTCAGCAATGTAGATAGACCCAGTAAATATTATGCTTAGTGAAATAAAACAGAGAAAGACAAATACTACATGATATCACTTATATGTGGAATCTAAAAAATAAAACAAATGAATATAACAGAACAGAAACCGACTCACAGATACAGAGAACCAACTAGTAGATGCCAGTGAGGAGAAGGAAAAGGGGAGAAAAAACATAGGGGTGTGGGATTAAGAATACAAACTACGGTGTATGAAAGAGATAAGTAACAAGGACATATTGAACAGCATAGGGAATTAGAGCCATTAGTTTGTAATAACTTTTAATGGAATATAACCTATAAAAAACTGAATTGCTATGCTGTACACCTGAAATTAATATAATGTTAATCAACCATACTTCAATTTAAAAAAAGAGAAGAGTTTGCTTCTCTTTGAGGTTTTCCTCTAGGACTAGCTAAAGGGACTATTTATCTTCACTCCCTCCTAAGTCAGTTAGGACCTAAAGGACGCCATGGGGACAACGGACTGAGGACCTGAGTTAGTGGTTGAGACAAAGGAGTGGACCCTTAGAGCGGAGGTAAGGAACCAACGGAACCACAGAGGGAGATGGGTGGGAAGACACAGACAAAGGAGGGACTTGCGGTCTCTGAAGGCTGCAATGTGGTGCTGGTGCTCCGGGGCGAGAGGACAGCACAGACGCGCAGAAACGAAGAGCGGTATGGACGGGCTTTCTGTGCACTTGGCCACAGACTCAGAAGGTTGTCCTCTGTGCGAATGATCACTCTGTTCCACCTTTCCCGGTATGAGGGGCCGGGCTCCGGGAACAGCTGTGGGGATGCGCACGACCGCGCACGCGCACACCCGTGCCCGCATTTTGGTTACGTGCCAATTTCTCTACAACGTGCTTATTTCACTTGTGAAATAAGTAAAGGAAATGCTTCATATTACTACTCAATACTGACTGAAGATAACTGTGAAGTATAATGCTAATAAGAAAAGCCCTTTAAACATTTCCACCTCCAGGGAAAATTCTTCCAAAAGAGGTAGAAAATTAGGAGTGTATGTTCCGGGCTTACGAATCTGCGTCCCTCGGGCGGGCAATGACGCACAGAGACTGCACTGGGACACTGGGACTGGCTGTTTTATTTGCTTTTTATGTCTGTGATCAGAATATAGCAATTGTCAGACAAGAACCGGGGCTTACATAACTGGTCATACCACAGGCATCCCAAATATAGGTGTTCATCTATATTTTAAAAATGGAATTTTCTCTACCTTCCAGTCAATGAGCCTGGAATGGAAAATGTTTCTTCCTTGTAAGTGACACGAATTAGTGAAATCTATTTTCCATTTGAGGGAAACAATGTATACTGAGCAGCAAACCAGCAAAACTGCTTTACTCTGGCATGTTTTGATAGAGAAGAATTTGGAAAAAAAAATCTAAATATAGCAGATGTACGCAACTTGAAACTCCAGTGCCATTTTAAGCCCTCCTTTGCAGTTAACTAAAATTGATCTCCCTAGCAAGAGCTAAAAATAGTAGGGGGAAAAAGGGGACCAGACAATGACTTTTCATCTCTCTCCCTGCAGGCATTTCCAGTGACAATGAACTTGACCTTCCAGAGCCATCCTAGAGAGCAGAATAGGCTGGCATTTCACGTCCCATCTCTGATTTACCACCCATCTACTGCCATGGGCATCTCCATTTTGCCATTTTGCTGACGAGCACAGATAAGCTGCTTTGCTGGGCTGGGTTTTGTTTTTCCTATTTCGTTTTACATCCACAAAGAACACAGCACTATAGTCTTTCTGGAGCCTGGAACAATGGGCACTATGAAATAAACAAAAGTGAATATCCAATTCATTCTCCACTAGGTCAAAGCTCATCTTATTTTGTCCAGATCATTGTTAAACGGTGGGCTTCTCTAAATTCACCGGGGGACTGATATAAATGCAGAAAGCTTCTGTTTTATAGGGGAGAGACCTGCCCTTTAAACAGCAGAGGATGGCAAATTCTGATCCACATGTCCTGCTTGATACTAGAGGAAAAAATCAAGCTTAAAGGAACCGACGCAGTGGATCTGTTTTCCGAGATGCCAATAAGCAGAGAAACGCAATCTGGAGGGACAGAATGTCTAAGGTGTTTTGTATTTTTAAAACATTCTTTGGCAACAATCTTGAACTTCTTCTGGAGAAATTAATTTTGTTCTTTAAGAGATCTATCTGGTTTCTCAGACCTTCCACCTCTCAAGGGCAAGGGTGCTGGCTCCATTAATCCTTTCTGTTTCTTCCCAGGGGCAGAGGGACCATTTTAACTTACTAGCTGTGTCGCCTTAGGCAAATTCCTTCACCACCCTGTGCCTCACATGCCCCAGCTGTACAAATGAGGAGAGTAACACCTGTCTCCTGGGGTCGCAGTAAGCATTAAATGAGATCATCTATGTAGTAAGCTGTTTAACACAACGCCGGACATATATTAATTGCTGTATGTAAGCTTTAGCCATCGCTTCCATTTACATTTTCCCCCTAATATCTATTTTCCTTACTTTCTGAATCAAAACCAGAATATACAGTCATGGAGACAGCGATGAAAAATGTTTGCAATCATGCCTCTCATATTTTGCAGACCATGCACTTACTCTCACGATAATAAACAGAACAGAGAGATGCTTCTCCAGTTAGGTGACTCTGGTCTCCTGTTGTCACATCCCACTAAGGGTTTCAGAGGAACCCACAGGCTCGGGTTTCATCGTGGTTCCTCTGTGGTTGCGTTTTCCCGCCATGCTTGTTTCGTGGGCCCCTTTAGAAGTTCCAGGGGGCTTGAGTTGTCCTCTCTGGAAGAGGTTCACAGGTGCTCCTTTCTTCAAGAACAAGGTGCTGTCTTGCCCCCTCCTGTCTGAGCTGAGGCCCGTGTCCTCACGCTCTCGTTTACCCTGCATGAAAGGGTCGTGATGACCCACGTCGCTGCATTTCCATGGGCAGCTACATATGTCAAAACTCCAACAAGCCCCTGCGTCCACCAAAGTGATCCCAGACCTGAGTACCGTCTCACCCTGGATCCCGGCTCTGAGCTGCTCTTTCTTTAGACTTGCTGTTCCTCAGCATCCTTAGATTTCTGCATCCCTTCTCAGTCACTCAGCTCGACCAATTTAGCACCATTAGTCACTCCTCCAAAGGAAGCAAAACTCCTCTCCTTTGATCATCTAAGTTGCTTTCCTCTGTTCCCATTCTAATTTATTTCTCTATTCCTGGAACTGAGGTAGCCATCCCTTAACATGGAATGACTTATAATTTGTTACTGAAATGATTCTGCCTAAGGATTAAAAATGAATTTTACTAAGTCATTTTTTTTTCCCAAGTGGAAATGCTCAGTCCTTTTGGTGGAAAAAAATTCATTTAGTGCTGTCTGACTCAGTCTGGCTAAAGCCGTAAGACAGCAACAACTTGCCAGTGAAGAAATTATCTCTAGGGCTAATAGCTCTGGTATCTTCACACATACATTCATTCATTCATTCATTCATTCAGTGTTTAATGAGCATCTTCTGTGTGCAAACTATCAGGCACTGGGAATACCAGAATGAATAAAACATGCCTTCTCCCCTCCAAAAGCAGGGAAGACAGAAAGCTGAATGATAGAAAATTAACCACAAGGAGAAGTGAGCTTTTGTGGAATGAGTCAGGTCAGAAGGAGACTGAAGGAGTAATTCCCAGCCCTGGCACCTGGTTGGGGGTGAGGGAGCAGAGATGCAGGTGAGGGGATGCAGGGCGGGGCCCCACTGTCTCATCACTGCAGCTGAAACAGCCGCCAGAGGCCCCGGCCTCCACTATAACCTCTGTGATATTTTCAACTTAGTTGTTGGATATAAATCATTCCTCTGTGTGGGGTGTAGAAGCTTCAGGGATACCGGAAAAGGACAAATGGATAACTAAATAAAGAGAAACAGCCTCAAACTGCTGGCAAGGAATGGAGAGAGAGAGACACATCAAGAGAAGACAGCCAAACTGCGGCTGTTCCACGGGACACAGCATCAGGCATCCGGAAAGAGCAGGAGACCTTCCATACCTCTCCTCACACACACAGCACACACATCTTCGTTTGCACACTTACCCAGACCCAGCGTTAGGCTTCCTGGAAGTTATGGGGGTGTTAGAGATGATTGTCAATGGGTTGGGATAAATGTTCTGCCTGTGTCCGAGCAGAGCCGGCCTCAAGTCCACCCAGGCAGCCAGGAGCCTTAACAGAAGGCCATTGGATCTGGCCAAGTGGTGGTCAGAAGAGCCAGGGCTGACACTGGTTTCTGCTCCCAACCAGCTGTGTCACCTTGGGGAAGGGCGTTCACCTCTCTGCAGTATAGCTGATTTGCAATGTTGTGCTAATTTCTGGTGTACAAGCATAGTGATTCATATATATATATATATATATGTATATATTTTCTTTTCACTATAGGCCATCACAAGATATTGGATATAGTTCCCTGTGCTATACAGTAGGGCCTTGTTGTTTATCTATTTTATATACAGTAGTTTGTATCTGCTATCCCAAACTCCTAATTTATCCCTCTCCCACCCCCTTTCCCCTTTGGTAACCATAAGTTTGTTTTTTAAGGCACACATTTTTAACAATTGATAAATTATTCACAACTCTAAAAAGAACTCCATCTTTTTCTGGCTCTTTAAGACCGTTTCCTTCTTACTTGCCGCCTCTTCTGTACCAGGCTCTGTGACATCCCTTCTGAGGTCTAGTTCCCACTGTATCCACTCCTCCCGCCTCTGTCAGTCCCAGGTCACCCCCGTCCCCCACAGTGCCCTCCAGACCTTATCTTGTCTTTGCATCAGGCTTTGTGGCCATTAAGAGTAAATAAATTTTCACTCTGGCTCTGGATAGAAAAACGATTTGAATTTACTGGATTACAGGCTCCAAGTGAGTGGACCAGAGGCTAGCTGGGATCTGAAAGTCTGTCTTAGCCTGAGCCTCCTCTATGAAGAGTGAGGTAGGAAGAACCCTGGCCCTGTTTTCAGCAGGTCATTCCCGCTCCCCCATCCCTGGGCCTTGATTTCCCCTCCTGTAAAAGGCAAGTCGGCCAGTGACTCCTAGGCTCTCTAGCCAAGACGTTAATGATTCTATGTAGAGCTCTGTTTGCTGACATTTGAAACAGCCATACAAGGTGTTCAGCTGTGGCTTTGTTCATACCTCGTTAACATCTGTGCTTGGGAATCAAACCAGCAGCTCCAAGGACTGCGGCTCTCATCGGTCCTTTTTAGGGTTGTGCTCACCCGCTGTCCTGAGTTCCTAGGGGAACTGGGTCACAAGGCTTGACCTGAGCAGACCTGACTTACTTTATACACTCGACAACCTTTGCACATATCACACATGTGGCTCTCTTTGCATGGAAGCACATAAGCTCAGAATTCCTGTAAATGGACTAGACTTTCAAGGAAGCCACACTTCACAAGCAACTCCCTTATTATTCTGTTGCTTTTGTCATCACCACCTTAGTAGTGCTTCTCATAATGGCTCTTCGATGGTGAAACCCATGGCCATTTTAAATGGCCCTAGAAGCAGAGTGACTGGATGGCGATTACAAAGAACCCCCCCAATGCCCTTGCTCTTAAAAGTGCTGTAATTTAAGGCCACACATGGGGCAGCCAGGAATTCTCTTGCAGGGAGTACTCATTAATCAAATCAGCCTCATCCCAACCTGAAGACCCAGTAGGATGACCAGCTTTTCCTGAACTGCCTGGGAATCTCCTGGTTTTAGCATCACAAGTTCCCAGGAACCCGAGTCTGGGTGATCCAGGACAGTGGGTTGGCGTCACACCAAGGAGCCTGAAATCTCAGTATATGTGAGAATTAACGTGTGTGCTTATTAAAACTGCAGATTTCTGGGGTGGGAGATGCTGATCCAAATGTTTTCCTGACCACAGTAAGAAATACTGGTAAGAACTCATTATTAACTTATCACCCCTGGCGTTTGGCATTTGGCTACCAGTGGTTCTTGAGCTCATCTGCACATCACAATCACCTGGGGAGATTTTAAAAAATACCGTTGCATGATTTGACCCAAACCAAGTAAATGAGAATCTTCTGGGGTGCGATCAGCCCCCTCTCCCTCCAGGAGAACCAACAGAGAAGGCAAACACAATGGCCATTATTCATCTTGGACCTATGGTGCCTAACACCTCTGCTGTCACCTGGTTTGGGCCCCCAACTTTAAACCACGTCCCCTCCTGCTGTAATATAGGAAAAACACTTTGGAGGGCAAGGTGGCACCATCTGCTGAAACTGTGGATAGTATCACCTCTAGGTATAAAACATAAAGAAACTTTTGGACAAGTACATAGGAGCTGGGCATGAGAATGTTAACTGCGGCTCTGCCCATAATGACAGGAAATGGGAAGCCATCTAAATGTCCATCAGTGGGAGGGTGGTGAGCACAGAGTGGTGCTGGACTCACCCCGTGGAATACCACGCTGCAGTGAACACGACAGCATCCAAGCTACACTGACCAACGCTGGAACAAAATGACCATAGCTTTTTCTAAAGTTAGAGCCTGTTGTGATTGGCTTCTTGGGGCCTGAGAGGCCAAGGTGAAGCCTCTCAGGCCCTCTGTAGCAGAGGGTTCCTGGGCACACCCATGGCAGCAGAAAGCAAGCTTGCATGGCATAGGTGCCATGTGCCAGCTTGTTCTGAGGAAAAGATGTCCCTATGGTCTGGAGAGAAGAATCAGGTAGCACTTGGCAATCCTAAAATACCTGCCTAGCAATCTGGAAGTTGCATGGACTGGCGTGTGAGTGCCGGTTCCTGGGCTGCTTTCGAACAGGAACAAAGTCTGACACTGCATTTTCCCTCGGCATCCCCCTTGCTGTCCACATAGAGCGATAAATCCATTAGAAACGCAGATGTTACCGTGAACCCAGGATTTCAGGGCTGTTAATCCTGTTTGGCTTTTCTGGGTTGCTGACAAATGCGTATGCTGCAGGAGGGCCGCCGGGCTTACCTGGTCCTAGTTTGGCCACAGCATAGAGGAGGTCGTAGTTGAGGACCGGCGTGGCATCGCTGATGGGCTGCCAGCCGACGGGAGGAGAGGCGGGGGGCGAGATGAGGAACTGTTTGGCGGGCTGCGGTGGAGCCAGGTGCAGTTTGTCTCCGTCTGTCTCTGGAGTCTGAACCTTTCAAACAGAGGAGGAATGAAGACACATTATTCATTCTGGCCTCGGAGGGGCCATGTTGTTTCACTAAGATGCAGAGTCTCGCCGCTTTTAGCCTGTGACGGATGAACCAAGGGGCCAGGCTGCAATTATAATTACTATGACCACACCCCATGTGCTCAGTTATCTTCTTTGGGCCTTAAAACAGTGGTTCTCAACCTTGAGCTGCACAAGAATTACCTGGGAAGCTTACTAAGGCAGACTGCTGGGCCCCACTCCTGGAGTTCTCGGTCAGTCAGTCGATGGGGGGCAGGGCCTGAGGATCTGCATTGCTAACGAGTCCCCAGGTGATGGTGATGTTGCTGGTCCCCACAGCTTCCCCTCCTCCCCCTCCCCTCCCTTCCCCCTCCCTTCCCACCATGAGTTTTTCCTTCCTTCCTTCCTATCTTTCTCCCTTCTCTCTCTCTTTCTTTCTAATTGAGGTGATAGTCACACAACATGAAATTAGGCCATTAAAAAATTTTTTTTATGGTTCCATTTTTTTTTATTATAGTCAGTTTACAATGTTGTGTCCATTTCTGGTGTGCAGCATAATAGTTCAGTCAAACATATACATACATATATTCATTTTCATATTCTTTTTCATTATAGGTTACTATAAGATACGGAATATAGTTCCCTGTGCTATACAGTAGAAACCTGTTGTTTAGACCATTTTAAAGGGAACAATTTCAGTGGCGTTTAATCCATTCCCAATGTTGCACAATCACCACTTCTATTTAGTTTTTATTATTATGGTATTTTTTATCATCAAAGGAAACCCTGTACCCATTAAACAGTTACTACCATTTCTGCCTCTCGTCAGACCACGGCAACCACTCACCTGCTTTCTGTTTTCTATGGATTTACCTCTTCTGGACATTTCATAAACATGGACTCATAAAACAGGTAATACGTTGTATCTAGCGTCTTTCACTTAGCATAATGTTTTCAAGATTCCTCCATGGTGCAGCATGTCTCAGTACTTCACTCCTTTTTGTGGCTGAGTAACATTCCACTGAATGGACAGACCACCATTTATATATATCTGTTCACCCAGTTTTGGACATTTGGGTTGTTTCTACCCTTTGGCTATTGTGAGCAGTGCTGTTGTGAACATGTGTATACAAACATGTATTTGTTTGAGACCTGTTCTCACTTCTTTCAGGTACGCACCCAGGAGAGGAGTCACTGGGTTGGATGGTAAGTTAATGTTTTGCATTTTTAAAGAACCAAGTAGGGTTTTAACAGATGAGAAAACTGAGGTTTCTACAAGTCACACAAGTTATTAGCCGTGGTGGGTTTGAGCGTGAGTCTGAGGCTAATGTCTAAGTTTTTTCTCTTTCTTGATTTTTATTTTATTTTATTGTGGTAAGATCATCTAATATGAGCTCTACCCTCTTAACACGTTTTAAAGTGTGTGACACATTGTTATTGACTATTTTTTGTACAGTGTTGTACAGTAGATCTCTCTTCATCTTGCTTGACTGGAACTTTATGAATGTTGACTAGTAACTCCTCATTTCCCCCGACACACACACTTAGACCCTGGTAACTACTATTCCAGTCTTTGATTCTATGAATTTGACTATATTAGATACCCCATGTAAGTGGAACCACACAGTATTTGTTTTTCTGTGAGTGGCTTATTTCACTTAGCATAATGTCCTCAAAGTCCATCCACTCTGTCCTGTATTCCAGAATGCTCACACTACCCAAAGTGATCTGCAGAGTCAATGCAATCCCTATCAAAATCCCAAGGGCATTTTTATACAGAAATAGAAAAAAACAATTCTGAAATTCCTATGGAACCACAAAAGACCAGAAACACTCTAATCATTCTTGGGAAAGAAGAACATCACACTTTCTAATCTTAAAATATATTTCAAAGCTATCTAATCAAAGCAATATGATATTGGCATATTGACTAATGGAAGAGAAAAGAGAACTCAGAAATAAATCCATGCGTATAGGGTCAACCGGTCTTCAGCAGGGGTCCCAAGGATTCACAGTGGGGAAAGGAGAGTGTCTTCAACAAATGGTGCTGGGGAAACTGGGCATCCACATGCAGGAGAACTGGACCCTTATCTTAAACCACACCAAAATCAACTCAAAGTGGATGAAAGAGTTAACCACAAGACCTGAAACTGTAAAACTCCTAAAAGAAAATATAAGGTAAAAGCTTTATGACATCGGTCTTGGCAAAGACTCCATGGATATGACGCCAAAAGCACAGACAATGAAAACACAATTAAACAAGTGGAACTCCATCCAACTAAAAAGCTTCTGCACAGCCACGGAAATAAGCAACAAAGTGAAAAGCCGACTAGGGAACGGGAGAATATATTTGCAAACTGTGTATCTGATGAACGGGTTAATCTCCAAGATATATAAGGAGCGCCTATAACTCAGTAGTAAAACAACAGCAAACCCCAATAACCTGATTAAAAAATGGATTAAGGCCTTGAATAGACATGTCTATGGAGAAGACATACAAATGGCCAACAGGTATATGGAAAAATGCTCAACATCACTAATCATCAGGGAACTGCAAGTCAGAATCACAACGAGATAGCACCTCACACTTGTCAGAATAGCTGTGATCGTAAAAACAAAAGACAACAAATGCTGGTGTGGGGATGAAGGAATTGGAACCCTTGCACACTGTTGGTGGGAATGAAACTGAGCAACTACTGTGGAAAACACAGGGGGTTTTCCATATGGAAAATATGGGAAGGGCGGTTCCTCAAAAAATTAAAAATAGAACTATCATATGATCTAACAATTCCATTCCTGGGTACTTATCCAAAAGAACTGAAATCAGGATGTTGAAGTGATATTAACATTCCTACATTCATTGTAGCACTCTTTGCAAATAGTCAAGATGTGGAAACAACCTAAACATCCATCGACAGGTGAATGGATAAAGAAAATGTGATATATATGTACAATGGAATGCTACTGAGCCTTAAGAAGAAGCCAAGTCTATGTTCACGTCACTGTGTCATCTCTGTAGACTCCAAAGGTGGAAATGATGCTTACAGACCAATAATAGATGGATTGAGGTATCTAATAATGAAGGGAGGACACTGATGAAACAGTATGGACACTGATTTTCTGCTGCGGTGGACTTCATGAACACTGCCAAGAATTACCCACGCCCTTTTTGCAATAGCCAGACTTTATTTTCGATAAAATAAAACACAAATTTGACTTCTATAGGTTTGTAACTTTTTCCCATGGATAGGGATCACTGAAAAGGCATACAGTCCACCAAAACTGTCATATAATTTAAGCTTTAATTATAACCCTGTGGTAAGTAAGGAGTAGCTGTGATCAGAGCATTATTACAAGTACTAGCTGGCATTTATTGTGCATTTACCAAATGCTGAGCACGTTGACAAACAATAATTCATTTAATCCTCATAATGTCAGCATAGTCTGTCATTTTACAGATGGGGAAACTGAGGCCCAGTGAGGTTATGTCGCTTGTCTAGATTAGAGCCAAGGATGCCAACCCGCAGAGACTGCTTTCTAAACCACTATGCGGTCCTGTCTGGGAATTGACATAGGTTTATTCCTCAATGAACAAATTATAAACAGCAAACCAAACTGAAAAGTAGGAAGGGCTCCATTTACATTTTTAAAAGGGAAACAAACACAGTAGGGCAAAAGGATTAACTCTGGTAAAGGATCTCACCTGTGCAAAGTAGAGTTTTAATTTTTTCCCTCTGAACTGGGTTTCATGAAGCTCTATCCTGGCTCGGGCTGCAGATTTGGGATTGCTGAAGTTTATTCGGACACGTCTGAAACTCTTAAATAGCTGGAACGTCACACAGTCATCATAAGTCCGGAACAGACCCTCAAATTTTTCCTGATAAAAACAAACACAGAGGAAAATCCATTGGTCACACATCTGGTCCGATGTCAGATCTGACAAAAACAAATAACTAAGTACATAAATAGGTTCCTTCTTACATAAAATTAAAACAGAACTTTGTAATGTATTTTTTCCACCTGGTCTGTTGCCAGGTGCTAAACCTGCCTGTGGATTCAGTCTAAGGATTCATAACCTGGGTCCAGGGATCTGCAGACGACCAGTGAATGGGGTTTAAAATGCATGAAAAGCCTGTCAATTATGCAAAATGTTGAGTGTTTCCACACAGATGTGTTTTCCCTGGGACAGGGACCATACCTGTCATAAGATTCGCAAAGGAGTCCATTAGCTCCAAAATATCAGAGCTGTTGGGTAGAACACGTGGCAGACATGGTTAGTGGTTATCAAGCTTGGGGGCACGTTTCTTGCCTGAAGATATGGGAGCCCACACTACCCAAGACCCCTGTAGTCGGGCAGTGCCGTGTGATTCGTTCTGGCCCATGAAATGGGCATAGAAGGCAGGAAAAAAGCCCTCAAGAAATTTTCAGTCTCTTTCCCTGAAGATGTCACGCGCTCCAGAAGGTGGCGCAGTCAGAAGTAGGACTTTTCTCAGCCTGGGTCCCTGAGTGGCTCCGTGTGACCACATCTGAGAGAATGGACACCAGGATGCGGGGTTACAGAATCACTGCCCTCCAAGGCTGCCCAGGAAGAGGGGCTCAGATGTCCAGGAAAGTCTTCCTGCCTCTCGGGCATCCAAGTGAACTTGTCTCAGACCCTCTGGTCCATGCTTGTGATCCTTCCCAAGGCTGCTGCCCACTTCTGAGATCCCCCAGCATGTGGTCCACCCCAACTCTACCATTTTTGACTCCTGTGTCTGCACATACTCTATGCAGTCCAGAATATATTCAGAAGAGCTTTTTTTTTCCTTTCAATTTCATGACATTTATGGAGAGATCTGAGGGGTTCTGTCCTTGCTTTTCTGGCTCTGTTTTTCCTCGTCTTTCCCTGTCAAGGACAAAACAGGAAACTTCCCTTGTTTGTTGTCTGGGCGATTTTTATTCTAACTCTCAAACCTTGGGATCAGCCAACTCCCCAGCCTGGGGCAGCGCCACCAGTCCAAGGGGGCTCTCTACGGTTCTTTCCAAACTTCCCAACTCTACTGTGTTTTCCTGAACAAGAATCCTGGTGAATAAAATGCTTTCTGGTTCCTCCCAACACAAATAAAATCCAATCAAAGCTGCTGGTTTGATTAATTTCAAAATTTTCAGGAATGGGAGGAACTAAGAAATGAAAGGCTCTTATTTCTATGTAGAATATTATATCTTTTAGGACAAAATCCATGGGTCTTCTCTGCGGCTCTTTTTTTCATTTGCGGTGTGGGAGCTCCCTCTCCGTGGCCTCAGGGTGGGCACTGAGCCCAGGCTTGGGGGGCAGAGGTGTTCTTCTCCTTGGAGCCTCATTCCTTGCCTTTTGTTTTCTAGGCCTTCTTTACACATCACTTCTCAGTTGTTCAGAGCTGCTTGGCCTTAGGAGATGAGGAGAAAGGAGAAAGGAACCAAGGAGTCCAGGCTTCAGGCTTAAGGGAGGGGTGACAACGAATGTCCCACAGGCTCCTCTGTCGGGAGGCCTGTGCAGGTGTCAGTGACGACTGTAACTGTTTTCTCCACTACTCCTCAAAGAGGGTCCCCCTCAGGACCACCAGCAAATCCTCTTTGTGATCCCTTGCTTTGGGCTTAGACCACAAGCAAAAAGAGGTCTGCCAGCAGACCTGGGGTGCAGCCCAGAGCTCAGAGGCTGGGGTTTTCACTGGCCCATCTGGAGCCCAACTCTATAATAACAGTATTATTATTAACAATATTAATAATGACAAACAACTAACATTTGCCTGGCTTGTCCTCTCTACAGAGTTCTTTTGGTAACTTGTAGTGGCGGAGATGACAGCTGGCCAGGAACTGGGAGTTTGTTGGCCACCTCTATTTTTTTCTGTTAGTGACGTGACAGACATTTCACTGGCTGAGGCAGCACTGGCACAGCGAAACCCGCCTCTGGTGGACCCTCAGGCAAAGCAGTGACAGGATCAGAGCCAGCCATCGGGGCCCTCCACCTGCCTCTACAGCGAATCTTCTGTGATTCTGATGCCCAGGTGCCCACCAGGCCCACAGTAATATTTCGCTGTCCTCTGGCTGCCAGTTTCCTCCAGCCTGGTACCCCACAAACCCAATAAATTCATTTACTCCATAGTTAATCTCTTTTTAGCCACTGGTTTGAATAAAGCCCTACAGTGGTAATCGCAGACTCTGGTCTCTGGACCTCACTACACACCAAAAATGACGCAGGAGCCTGAAGAGCTTTGTTACTGTGGGTTTTCTCTACTTATGTTTATTGTGTTAGATATTAAAACTGAGAACTTAAAAATATTCATTTATAAATTCAACTCCAAGGAACAATAATAAACCCATTATGTCAAAATAATCTTTTTTTTTCCTGAAAAATAACTGTTTCCCAAACCAGCAGACATTAAGCAAGAAGACTGGCTTGGTTTTATATTGTGGCAAATCTCTTTCATTCCTGACTTAAGAGGAGATCTGGAATCTCAGATCTGCTTCTGTTACATTAAGCTGTTTTGTCTGTAGTGTAGGAAGAAGCGCTGGCCTCACCTAAATATGTGGTTGGAAGAGGGGGAAATATTTTAAATAGCTTTTCGAATAACTGAGAATCTTCTTCCTTGATACTTCATCAAAACTCAGCAAGTGACAGCTTCTTAACATGTACTGCAGTGTTGCCTCTGAAGCCAGAATCAAATAACATTTTTATTTTGAAAATCCACCTATCTATTTTGCACCTTTAATGGCTTTTTTTCACCCGTGCATGATTCTCTCATAGTGTACATCGTCATTGGGAAAATATTAGTTTCTTGAGTTATGAAGCTTTTTCAAATGTTGACACATTTCATTACACAGTATTAAAAATCACATTCACTAATACTGCTACCTGTTGTATCAAAAAGTCTCTAGCTAATGGAAAGCTGTCAGATCCAGGTTCCAAAATTCTAATTTTTGCTTAAAAGTACATTCTTTATCATTGGCAACAGACACTGTTGGTTATTTTCCTTGAAGTAATACATTTAATCATTTTTGATAAAATGTCCACCAAACATCAAAGTCTGCATGACTTCAGTTTGTCTCTTGGTTGTTCTTTCTAGCAAAAACCGTGTTGCATGAGAAAAAGAAGTGTCTAGTGCAATTTTGAACGTCTCAGAACATTTCCACAAGTCAAATGCTGCACTGTGGTATGCCACAGAAGGGCTTTCTGTGTACTTCCTACTTCATTATTCAGATTATTGAAAAGGCACGTGCTCAAGAACAAAGTGTTAATATAACTAATAACTTTCATCAAGGACATTATGAAATAAAATTGGCATTTTTCTTCATTGCACTCTTTGCCACCCCCCTCCCCCTTTTTAAAACTGGGTGTGTGGACCTGAGGACTACAAATACTAGTGGCACAGTCTGGCGCCACTGCACTGATTTATACCAAACTGCCAGCACTTTTAACCACTATCGCTTTTGCACCATGAGTGCAAGTGTCAACACAGTTGAAAAAGCAAATAATGTCGTAGTATTATCATGGAAGTAGTTTTGACCTCATGGTAAATGGTCTTGGGAACTCACAGGAGTCTGTGAAGAACTGCTATGTGACAGGACCTCAGAGAAAAGTAAGGGTTTAGTTAGCTCGGGGGAAGACGAGAGATCTAGTGAGAATCTTAAGGGTGCTACATGATGGAGGTCAAAGAATGGTCTGCCTCCACCTGAGTGATGCTTAGGGAATACGTGTCATCAACACGAATCTCGGATCCGGTACAGGGAAGGATGCAGAGGAGCTATTAGAACCCACACTGTACTCTCAGGAAAATTAACCAGGGTCTCTAGAGAAGAAAGTGAGAGAGGCTAGGAGACGGCGCTGGTAGGAGAAGAAGAACCATGGATAAAGAGTGGGGCTGCATGAGGACATGAACACAGGGCAGGATGCTGTGCAAATGCAGGGTATCCCGAGAAACCAACCCCCTTGGCAGGGTAGACAGGCAGCCAGAAAGGGAGGGCGAGATAGATGGCAAGGACACACGGGTCTGCAGTGCTTCGGATCCACAGAGTAATTTGATTTTTTTTCACCCTCATCAATTTTTATCAGCTTCATTCTCTATCTAGTAAGAACTACTAGGTACACATAAAGGCATGCTAGGTAGTGCGCCTGAAAACTGCGTAAGTGGCTGCTTAGCAGTGTAGACCCAGGCCTAACGCAATTTGACTGAAACCAAATAATTCTATGGTTTCAAACCTTGGGATTTAAAATTTTCTACCTTTAAAAGTATCTGCTTTACTTGAGTCAATTGGACAGTGAGGAGGTACAGATGAATTGCAACTAATGCAAACATGTATTGCTTTCCTTGGAGGAGGTCACTGCAGTTCTCCTTAAATCTTCTTGCTTCATCTCTGTTACAATTATTCCTTTATTTATTATTTGGGCCCTACATTAAAAAAGGATTCTAACATGGCTTATAAAGATATATAAGAATAAAATAAAATAAAATAAAATAAAATAAAATAAAATAAAACAAAACAAAACAAATAAAATAAAATAAAATAAAACAAAACAAATAGAATAGAATAGAATAGAATAGAATAGAATAAAATAGAATAGAATAGAATAGAATAGAATAGAATAAAATAAAATAAAATAAAATAAAATAAAATAAAATAAAATAAAATAGAAATCGGGTAGAGAAAACCAAGGGCAGAAACATAGAGCCAAGAAGGAAGAATCTTCAGAAAAGGTGAAAAGCTTCTCACAGAATCTTGACCATTTGCCACGGGTGGGCCAACATTTTGCCTCTAATTTTTCTCAAAGCTGACACGATTGGATCATCCTCATCAGTTACAAAATTCTCAGGGCCGACAGGTGAAAGTCGAGCCTGGCCTGAAAAACCAGGCGGAAGGATCTGTCCAAGGTCCTTGTAAAGCAGCTCCCCATCGTGGTCCTCAGCGGTTACAGAATCCAGCCCAAGAGCCGCTGATCCACTACAGTTTCCAATCAAAATGGAAGCGGTGATTGTTTTTTAAATCAATAGCCTTTAACACCATCCTCGGGACTTAGGAGGTGCCCAATGTATTCTGCTTGATTGGTTGATACAAAACCCCAAGGTAGTTTGATAGAATATTAGAATGTTGAAATATTACCCTCAGTTTCACTCTAAACCAGGCAGGCTGCAGATAAACAATCTTGCCTGATATATTATCTCATTAAATCCTCACTCAGGTCCTTTGAGGGAGAGCTGGAATTACTATTTTCCTTGAGTAACACACGAAGAAAGCCAAAGAAGTGAATGATCTCCGCCAAGTCACCCAACTAATTTGCAAAACCAAAACTAATAAACTCAAACTGCTTATACTACGTCTGTATCACGGATAATATGCAAACAAGTGAGAGGTCTGAAAAACCAAAATGAGCAAACCAGCTTTCCTTGTCAATCCAGAAGCACAGTCCTGTCCTTGGAGACCTGGCTGCCGGAGAAATCCGATGCTATCTTTAACTTTATTCCAAATGACGCTTTACGCCTTTATGTATTTTCTCAATTTTCTCTCTTACGATCCCTTTTGGGTATAAATTATCTTAATAAGAAATTCAGCCTCCCTCAAAATCACAAGGCTCTCATCTGTCAGATAACACCTCCTAGAAACTGCTGCAGAATGAAACAGTTCATTTAGGTTTATCACCTCTCAATGGATGCCCCAAACGGGCCCTGTGCAAATCCCATGTTTAAGGATCGTGGTGGATTTTACAGGCCGCTCAGGAGGGCCTCCTGCCAAAGCACTGCTTCCGTGAATCTTCCAGAACGCAGCCTCCGTATGTGAGAGGCATAACCTGACCTGGGTGTGGGGTTTTTTCATCTGGATTTCTTAGGCCAGGCAGACATGTGTTACATCATGCTTTGTTCCATTTGTGGTCCTGAGATGACCTAAATAAAAACATCATTGTGAAAGGCGGCTCTCAGTCCTTCCTTGTTGATAAAAGAAGGGGACAGACCTCATGTCACAGAAAGGCTTTGAGAAAGGCTAATTCAGCAGTCAAGGCACAGAAGCCTCGATCCCTTCTCAGCAGAGTCCTTGTGAGAGACGAAGATCTGAAACTCAGCCCCAAACTCTAAAAGCAGCTGCTCTGTCCTAAAACCTCACGGATTTATCACATGCCTCTCTCGGCAGAATGCCTTCCGCGGTCTGTGTTCAGCCCTACTCTTTCTTTCCCAGCAGTGACCCTAATGTTCCCGGTGGCTGGACAACACTGCTGTGCCAGAGTCCATCTTTACTGCTCGCTGGTTAAGGAAGCCTCTGCTTCTCTGCTTCTACTAGGCCGTCATCTGTGCCTTCAGAACTGGAAAAACAAAAGCCTCCACTCCTTCAGAACTAAGAAAATGTACAAGGGCTAGAAATTGCAGTGATCTTGGAACAGGGGTGCACCTGAGCACTGGGGGCCTGAAGCTCTTACCGTGGGAAGCCCTCTTTAAGCAAGATTATACAAAATTAGGCAAGAACGTGGGATTTTTCTTAGCATGAGAAAAACAACAAAAATTCTTAACAAATAACTTTTGTAAATTTTACAAACAACCTATGACCATGGGAACAGGTTGCCAGGGCCTTATCAGGGCACATGTAAAGGAGGGTCCCTTAAGCTGAAACTTCATTCATTTCCCAGGAAATAAGAGCAAGAGAACATCAGGTCTACTGGGCCATCACCAGGCAGCCTGGAGACTGGGCTCCCAGGACAGCTGAAACAAGTACAGGCTTTACATGACCCCCACTGCTGAGGTCCACTTCCCTAAATGTTTGACTCCCCAGCATGAGCGCCAAGAAACTTGAACCCGCAAAGCTGTAGCCCATGTGCCGTATTACAGATGGCCGAGTCTGCCCTTGATGCGCTTGAACCCATTTAATAACTACCCAAGATGGGGGGCTGTGGAGGTGAAGGGGTGAGGGGGGTGCCTGGACCCTGTCGTGCAGCTGCCCAAGGAAGGGCTGTAAGTGCCCGGCGAGGGGACGAAGAGAGGAGCCTAGAGGTGGCCCTGTCTGCTGCCTAGGACCCTCGTACAGCGACTGCCCACTCTTTGGGTGGGTGAGACCCTCCCAGCACCTGAATCCAGGGCTTGTTCTGGTGGGTCTCACCACCCCCACCAGTGGGGACCAGGAGCTGTGGCGCCTGGCTGCGCCAAGCAAGAGACCACTGGCGGACGCCTGCCTGCTTCCTTCCTGCCCCAGGACACTTGTGAGCCTCCCAAGGGGTCTCTGAACCCCTAGGGAGTGGTGGGAAGGGGCACCTCCCCCAAGTACTGGGGACAGGGAGCGGGAGGACCAGACAAACCAGACCTCTGAGAGAGCGGTCACGAGCACAGATCTCTGTTCCGTGCCGCAAAGCTGGACGTCGCCGCACAGTTGTAAATACAAAGGGAGCCTCTGACGGTCCCTTGACAGCTGCCACATTTCCGTTTACAGTGTCAACGGCTGCCTTGGTTCAGGGCATCTGCTGAGAGCTAATGGCTGCCACATCCTTCTCTGGGCCAGCAACTCCTCTGCTCTGTTCATCAATCTGCAGGAACGCCTGTGGCGATCATCAGCCCTGATCAGATACAGGCTCTAAGTGTGCATGCGTAATGGATGAAAGGCACGGCCTCCTTTCCACCTTACCCAGTCATGTCAGAGGGCAGGAATTGCATTTTAAGTTCACTGAAATGTTGATTTAGCGATTACATACTGATAAAGAGAGGCAACATGAAGCCATGTGCCCAGCACGGACTCAGAGCCATACTGCCTAGTTCAACTCCGGACCGGGGATCTGTGCAACCTGACACAGTTTAATCACCTCAGTTTTCTTATCTGTAAAATGGGACAGTAACAGTATCTATCTCATAGGGGTGTTCTCAGCGGTAAGTAAATTAACATATTTAAATCACTGAGTATGATGAGCTTATTTGCGCTGCTACTGTTTGAAGATAAACAATGTTTTGTTTATATGTTTATATTTGGTCTCCTAGCTCTAGCTGTACAAATTTCCCTATATCTAAATCCTAGTATATAAATATATCTGTGCCTATATTTATCTGTATTTATATCTACACTTGTCTCTAATCCTTAAAAGATTAAGAGCAATTATAGGAATGCCCAGAGGGACATCGCATATAAAATTAAGTCTAATTATACTAATGTGATTTTATTGATGTTATTGACTACTTCAACTGTAAAGCCCAAATTAACCGTCTTGGTTTCTTTCTTGGCTGCTAAGCTGGAAAAGTTTCCTTTACAAAAGCAGCGTGTTAGATTAAATAATTCTAAGGAAGAAATCGACTGGGCAGTTGCCTTCAATCCTTCCCTTTGGAGATCCTGCACCATCAGCAGGGGCTGTGGCTCAGAGACACCCAGTCACTACTGAAAATACCTGAAGCTCAGATGCAGAAGAGAGTCATTAAGCCTTTCTCCTGTCCCAGTACATTGCAACTATCTTTTAAATAAACCCATCTCCGCAACTCTAGTCGCCATAGTCAACTGTTTCCTGAACATTTCCTTTGGGGTATCCAATAGGTGCCTTAAACTTCACAGTGCCAAAGCCACATTCTTTCTGGGGGACCTCTAAATCTGCTGCTCTTCTCTCTCAATGAATGGCCCCCATCTCCCCAGTTGCTCAAGCCTGGAAGCTGAACGCCATCCTGGTCTGTTTCTTCTCCTTCCCCCACATCCCACCAGTCCACCTGTGTTCTCTCCACCTTCCCAAATCTACTCCATCCTACACCAATTCCTTGGCCCACCACAGCCCTCCCCATGGCCCCACCAGGTCCCCCTAGCTTCAGTCTGGCTACCCTCGAATCAATCAATCTACTGCGAGGCGGGTCTTCCTAAAAGAGAACGTTCTGGCTGTACAGCTCTTCCAGAAAACCCTTCAGTGGCTTCACACAGCTTTTAGAACACAGCGTGGTTTAGCATTAAAGGCCCTTTATAAAATGGCCATCAATCACTGACCAATCTCATATTTGTCCTTAATCCATCCTCCACCTGCTCCAGCCGAGCTTTGACTTACAGGTTCCCAAAGGCAGGCTATTCCGAATCTCCAAGCCGTCTGTCTCTCACTAGCTCACTCTCCCACCAGTGACACTCTTTTTCTTCAGATGACTCCTTTTCTTTTTTTCTGTATTATTTTTTCCCAGTTTTACTGAGATATAATTGACGTATAACATTGCCCATATATAAGGTGTACATCATAATGATTTGATCAGTGTATAAATGGTGAAGTGATTGCCACAATATGTTTAGTTACCATTCATCACCTCACATAGTGACACCTTTTTTTTTTTCTTGTGATGAGGATTTATAAGATCTATTCCTTTAGCAACTCTCAAATTCGCAATACAGTGTTGTTGACTGCGGTGGTCATGCTGTATACTCCATCCCCATCAGGTAACTTCTAATTGGCTCTCAATTCCCAGCTTGGGTCTCATATCTGAGAAATCCCTTCTGAATCCTACTGAGGTTGTACACCCTCCTACTGTGCTCCCACCACAGAGGTACCTAGTTAGTGAGGGTAATGGCTCCCTCATTAACTAGACTATAAGTACTTCAAGGGCGGGAATGGTTCATGTTTTTGTCCTGTGTCCTTTGCATGTATATTCATTAAGTGCCAACTGTGTACCCAGCAGGTTGCCTGCACTCTGGAAAGGGCCTGCTTGGTAATGAAATGAACAAAGCAATGTGGATAGAACCACCCTCCCCCCCCGCCCCCCACTACCTTTTGGTGAATTTTTTCTTCTCTTCAAAGCTACCTTTCAATAAAATTCACAAACATGTACTGAACACATGGATTAAGATGCTCCACCGTATAATATAACAGGGAAGCCCACATCAAACTGTACATGTTTTCTTCTTGAAGTCTTTCTTGACCCTTTCCCCTGACATTCCCTTCCTCCACCCAGGTTTAATCTCCACCTCCGTTGGTTATTTAAAACACTTTGAATCTCTTTTCAGAATAATGAATGCATCATTAAAGACTGTGTGTATGGCAAGGGAGAGGAGGTCAAGAAACTTCAGGCAATAAAAACACAACCACACAAAATCTATGGGATGCAGCAAATGCCGTCCTAAGAGGGAAGTTCATCGCGATACAGGCCTTCCTCGAAAAACAAGAACAATCTCAAATAAACAACAACCTACCACCTAAAGAAATTAGGAAAAGAGGAACAAACAAAACCTAAAGTCAGCAGAAGGAAAGAAGTAATAAAGATCGGAGAGGAAATTTTAAAAAAGAGCGATTAAGAAAGACTTCCGGGAAGAAATAAATAGTAAATGCAAGATGGATAGACTTTTGTGTGGAAATGAGGTGGTGAGAGATTTTAGAAGATTTTGTCCCGGGTAAGAGCAGCATCATCAAAGGATTTATGTATTCCTGTTAATCTGATGCCACTTCTAAGAAAAGGGCTTTGAGGGGGCTGAGGAAGAACAGCACAAACGTGAGAGTCAGTCCTAAGCCCCACTTCCCTGGGCGTGGCTTTGCACACATGCACAACTGTTATTAACTAGGGCTAGAACTGTAGAAAATCTAAAACAAACAAGCGTTGAGATGTTATCATTTTAAGGGTCGGCTCTTCCATGTTTTTCACGACACTTATTTTCCCAGCAGTCTGATCCACTGAACACATTTCATTTGAATTCTAAGCTATGGGTCGTAAGCCTACGGAGTCAAGACAGGACAAGCCGCTCACCAGCTCCAACACCAGTTTAGGGAATGATCCCTCTCGAGAACGCCACACGGTGCTGCTGTCAAAAGAGAGAGGAAACGTGCTTCTGAACACAAGCAGCATTCTCTCTTCTCAAGACTGAAGTGAAGCCTCTGTTTTAGTATCGGGCTGTCAATAATGGATGTGGACATTTTTAGTATGTTTAATGTTAAATGAACGGGCTAAATCCTAAATATGTTCCGTATCACGTCCTTCTGAAGATAGGCAATTTAAAATTTAATCCCTTCATTTTGCCATTTGGCATACGATCAAAGTAAGCTTTTCTCAGCCAGCGTGGTATCCTTCACTTATTTTTCCCATGAAATTGAGACAGCATTTGCATTCTTTTGAGATGCAGATGAGCCACGTTTTATGACTCGATCTTTAAATCTAGAAAGAAAATGCACAGTTTGTGATGCTCTTAACCGTCTTCCTCACTAGTCCTTTTCTTCCTCTCAATCTCTCCTTTTCTGTCTTATTCAGGTTCTAGTCTCTCCACACTTTAGATAATGCCACAGAAATATATGTGATAATAAAACCCTTCTATAAAATTAAAGTGCTCACGTTCAAATTCCTTGAGATTTAAAACTAAAATGATTTGTTTCCACCCATTACAGATTCGGCACACAAGATAGCTAAAAGAAAGCCTTTCAAAATTGACACATGGCAGTCCACATTGCGGACAACACACCGAGCTTGGTTTTGGACTGCAATTTTGCACAGTGGCTAAATTTTCCCTTGAACATTTATGACACAGCAGATAAGGACTGCAGGTATGGCTAAGAATGGATAAGATTGGATCTCACAATAAATTTATGAGACAGAGAAATGGGGTGAAAGAGATTCAGTCATTTGCCTAATGTGGCCAGCTGGTCAGTGACAGAATGCAGATTTCATCCCAGACAGTCTAGTACCTGAAGCCACAGTCTTAACCCACCTGTGGCAGAGAGAAGCCGGTGCGCGTCCTCTCTTGCAACTCAACCCAATGACATGGACCCAACTTTTGTCTTTGGTCAGTTTTGCTTATGCGTATCTCACGGACCAGCAGCGAGGTGTGTGTTGTGGAAGAGAATCAGTCAAGAAGGGCGACTTGATTGAGAATTCCCTTCTCTCCATGTGGTAGAAAGTTTGGGAAGAAATGCGCAAGTTGGATGAAGCCAGGAACTTGTCATCATTGTCCACTATAACTAGGATCACTCTACCATGTGTTGTTGAACCTGGAACACTTTGGAGGGGGGAGTGCAACTGGTTATGCCGTGACCTGGGGACAGTCCTGGGCACACTGCATATGTACACTGCACGTACAACTATTTGTGTTGCGCTTACATCGCTAATCTAGAGATGATTTAAAGCATGCATGTAGGTTATATACAAATGCTGTGCCATTCTACACAAGAGACTTGAGCATCCACAGGTGTTTGTATCCATGCGGGTCCTGTAACCAAAGCCCCAAGAGGGATGACTGTATTCAACAACAAATCTGGCTGCTGCACAACTCAATACATGGGCAGAATTGGAATTCCTGTACCTCGTAGCATTTATAATAACTGCTAACACTTACCAGGCCTTCCTGATGAGTGCTGTACATTGTCCTGACAGTCCAGCCTGTGGACCACAGACCAGCAGCAGCAGCCTTGGGGCCGGACTGTCAAGCAAGCATTATCCCAGGTCCTACCTAAGCACATAGACCCACTGATTCATAATCTGCATTTCAACCAGATTCCCAGATGATCAGCATCCCTTTTACCTTTGATAAGTACCAGATTAGAAGACCTGGGTTGGACCACTTGAGATGTAAGAGCTTCCTGACTCAGTGCACAAGCTGATGTATGTAACTGTGCCACTGGGAAGTATCAGTGCTGTCCTTGGGTATCAGTGGTTTTCAGTTCTTTCCATTAACTCATACATTTATAGAATTACACTTAGCAATCGCTTCTGTTGATGGCTTTGTTCTTACAATCACTGCATTGTTTTTACTTCAATTATTATCTTGTTCTTCCCCAGTTCTCTGCTTTCACTGGGTTCTTCTCCCACTACAAAAACGGAACCCATCGGGTAGCAGGGGATGCTGTGTTGGAGGGTCCTGTGAACAAGGGAACCTGATGAGATTTTCAAATGGTAGAAACCTTGGTCTCAGCTGATCAACAATGTGAACCCCAACCTGCCTAGGAGTATCCCCAGGACAATATATTTCTGCTGTGTGTCACTTAATTAGTACGTCTGAGACCAGGCTCTACACATACCCGTGAATGCAAGCATCGGACCTCCTTATTTCACTCAGTTTTAATTACTTTTCCCAAAGGTTCTCAGCGATCAAGTTTTCTCTCCAGCATCACTTTATTTTTTTAATTAAAAAAATTATTTATTCAAAAAATTTTTCTTGGGAGGGAAGTAACTAGGTTTATTTATTTATTTGTTATTTTTAGTGGAGGTACTGGGGATTGAACCCAGGACCTCATGCATGCTAAGCACACACTCTTCCACCGAGATGTACCCTCCTCTTCTTTCTCCAGCATCACTTTAACCTCTATTCTTAGACAGGTCAATAGAGGTAATTTACTCCAACCTCTTTACTTGAAAGTTGAAAGATACAGAGCACAGAGCCACAAGATGATATGCCCAAGGCTTCACCCCTCATCAGAGGCAAAACTGCGCTAGAAGTTGGGACTTGAATGTACAGACACAACAAAACTCAAGGACATGACAGCTACGCGAATGATGTGAGGTTTTGAATGATCCTGAGATACTCAGAGGTACAGTGCTGGAAATGAGATAGTCCCTAGGAAAAACAGGTCTGCAATGATCATTATTTTTTAGAAAGTCTCAAATGTAAATTTCATCCTGATTTTCCATTTCATAAAACCAAGGCCAAAAGAAGTTAAGTGATTCATTAAAGGTTACAGGCAAGTGATGGTAATAAAAGGCTTCTAATCATATCTGTTTGCCAAGTTCTAGCTGTGAACCACGTTGTAACTGGAAAGGATTATGGTTGCTGTCTTAAGAAAATAACATTGTCATGGTAGATGAGTTGAAAGAATATACACACATGTAATGGACAGAACGACCCCATCCATCAAAGACAATCACTGTGAACATTTTCATTAAATAAAAGCATTATATTTATCAATTTACTTAAATTTGTCAGAAAAAAAATTTAAGAAAAACTAAAAAACTATTGACTTTCAGAAAAAGGTTTCTCTAAAACAAGAAATATTAATCTCCTAAAGGAATCTTATAAAGATTTAAATAAAAAAATCTTAAAAAATAGGTTTATATTTCCAGGTATAAAATCTAAGTCATCCATTTTATGCAAGTCAGGAGATAATGCTGATATCTAAATAAAAAATAAAAAATTTAAACCTCTACTCTATTACTTAATTTAAAAAAGAACCCAAGCCTACTCAAGAAAAACAAATCATAGAAAAAGGGAAATTTGTAAAATACCACGTAAAAATTAAAAACCAAGCACTGGTGGGGAAAAAAATAGCAGCACAGGGAAGAAACACAACCAGTATGAACAATAAGCATAAAACAAATTGACTAGAACTGTTTGTGACACTCCGAATTCTGCTTAACTGTTCAATTTCTTGACCTGCGGGCATTTGGATTTGTTGTTTCGGGAAAACACTATTTCTTTCATTTCATTAATGGTTGATTTCCAATGTTGTGTTAATTTCTGGTGTACAGCATAGTAATTCAGTTATATATATATATATATATATATATATATATATATATATATATATATATATCATCCTTTTCATATTCTTTTTTCATTATAGTTGAGTACAAGGGATTGCATATAGTTCCCTGTGCTATACAGTAGGACCTTGCTGTTTACCTATTTTATATATAGTAGTTGGTATCTGCAAATTTCAAACTCCCAATTTATCCCGCCTCACCCCCTTTACCCTCTGGTAACACACAGACACAGAAAACAAACTTATGGTTAAGATTACACTTTCACCATCAGCAGGCTAGGATTTTATAGTAGATACCATTCTAGCTACAAAAAATAAAGGACATTGTTGCTTTTGTATATTTGAGTCTATGGTCCATGGAGTTTGGACCTTCTGTGCCCCTTTAGAGTTCATGGCGAGAATGTCATCACAATGCAAAAGACAGCTGGCGACTTTGCCAAGACTGGACTTGGCTCCACCATATTCTCCCAAACACAGACCTCCTCTAAGCCATCAGACGGCACACATAATCACTGTCATTCTTTTGACAGCTGGTCACTAAAAGTCATGAATGCTTTTTTGCCAGCTTGGTATGAGTATTACCTACTTCATAATTCTTGAGAAAGAAAAGCTATTTGGCTGTCACAGACCAATGACGACAAAGCACTAACAGAATGACCCCAGAACCAAGACCCCCACCTCGCTACCCAGCTACGGAGACACAAGGGCTTCCCCACCATTTGCTCTAAAAGCCTGGTTCCTTTCTCACGCTCTATCCATGCAAATGATGCATAAAAAATGGTAACACTGGACTAGCGTCTCCTAAAATATAAAAGCTGTTCCACAGATGAAGTAACAGTGGGGGAATATCATCCACTGTGAGTTCATTACCATTTTGGTGAGCTGGTTTCTTTACCTAAATACAAAGTTCTCAAGTGAAAGGAATACAAGGTCAAGGTTTGATGTGTAGAATTCTACCAGGTATCTTAACACACCATAAAAGATTTCCTAAAAGGTCAGACCAGTGCCTGTAACATCTGCATTCCATTAAGAAAATCCGCAGTGTCCATATTAGGGCAGATTTTGCCACAACACCATCTTTGAGGTGGGACAAGTAACCTGGAGTGGGAATTCTGTCCAGGAACGGATGAGGTGTGGCCACAGCTGGGGCTCTGTGGCCCCAGGATTTAAATCTTCCTCCATCAAAAGAGGCATCCATGAGAACTGTCAATCTCCCTCAGCTAAAGGCAGAATGTGTTTGAACTCTCATCACAATCAGACTGTCCCTCTCTCGGATCCTGTAAGCTACACAAGTCTTTCCTACGAAATGCGGCTTTGGGGAACACTTGAAAACACGAAAGCTTGTTTGTGTTTGAAAGAAGCCGTCCCACACGCCCATAAATAATTTAAACGGCAGTCACACGTTTTCAAATCTCAAGCACGAGTTGAAACTGCACTGAGAACTCTCTGGACCACAGTAAATCATCCCTTTGGCCTTGCATCAGCTACAATTTATTTCATCTTGCTGGAGCCCTTGCTTCCCAGGTGAGTTGATGAGAGCTGTGCATGTGAGCCTCCTTCAGAGAGCAAGACAGGGGCAGAAGTTGGCTGGAAGCGAAAAGAGGTGGCGGACAGCAGCCTCCCACACATCCAGGGCTGACTCCCCTGAAACTCAAGGTGAGTCTCATGAAGTTCTTGTGCTGGTGCCATCAGGACCATCAGACCCTTTTGTGAAAGTGGAACAGAAACACAGGCTGAGAACGCAAGGCTCTGCCTCGAGGCGTGAAGAGGAAATGCAGCTTTGTTCCATCAGAAAAATAACTCAGAACAGTGGTTGACGAGAAAAGAAAGATCAGCAAAACAGTCCCGTTCAGCCGACTTTCTGTTCCCCGGTCTCTTACTGTCTCATTCACAGAACGTGCTTACTTGTGTGTAAAGTTTTCTTCCACACGAGGGGAAGTGGTTTTTTCTACAGGTAGATGACTGTAGGATTTAATACCCAGGCTGGGACATTGTTAAGTGTGAAAGGAAGGGGCTGGTAAGTTTGCTAAGAGGACTGGTACCCACCAGGGCTGGACTGGGCAAATTGAGCTCTGTGATCACCCTACCTACGGACCACAAAGAACAGATTACACCAATCACTTTCACCAAAACAGATGATGACCTTGTCCCCAGAAATGCTCGCTTCACTTTTTTTCCACTTTCCTTCTAGAAAGTAGCTTGCAATTTTGTTTCATATTTTATTGTCTATAAAGAAGGAACAGTCTACCCACCCTTTTTCTCCACCTATTTGTTATTTATGCCAGAGGGAGACATAGGTGGGGCAGTGTCATGGACTGAATGTGCCCCTCCAAAATTCACAGGCTGAAATCCTAACCCCCAATGTGACGGTGTTAGGAGGTGGAGCCTCCTGGACAGGGACGAACTGTCTCTGTAGAGAACCACTGTCTAGGTCTACCTGCCTCCATGTCTTTGATCAAACTAATATTCAAATCCTCTTATCTAAATCCTGCTTTTCCTCTACGACAAGCTGGATGAGGGGCAGCGTGGTATGTACAATGTTATAAACATTGGCTTGGTTATCAGACTGCACTGGATTCAAAGTTTTGCTCTGCCCCTTACTGTAGGGGAACCTTGCTCAAGGAACTTGGTTGGCCTTTGTAACTCTCAGTCTTCTCTTCTGCCAAATGGGAATAAGATTAGCTCCTTCACAGAGTTGCTGTGAGAATTCAATGAGACCACATCAAATGCATCTGATGAATAGTAACTGCTCAAAAAAGGATGGTTGAATGAAATAGTTCACGAACAGTGGTGAGAACAGTGCCTGGCATGTGACAAGAACCCAGCAGATGGTACTGGTTACTATCATCACCCTCACTGGTGGACAAATTTCGGCACACAGTGATTAAGAGTCTTGGTCAAGGTCACAGGGCTGGTTAGTGGCAGAACCAGAGGCAGAGCCCAAGATTTAGGGTTCCCAGGGAAATGCTCTTTAGCCCACACAGAGCTCTGGAAGATCAAGGACAATTCCAGGGGAGATGAAACTCTTGGCCAGCGTCGCTCTGGGCAGTGCTGGAATCACCAGGACTTGGCAGTACAGGTGGGGACATTAATCATTCTGAATTGGGGAAGTCAGAACCAAGGCCGTTCAACGGAGCATTTAAAGGCAGACAGTCCCTTAAGTACTAGCCCAGAAAATAATTTTTTAAAAAAGAGAACAGAAAAGTGTTAGAAATACTTTTAATCTCTTCAAGCAAAGAACTGGCATATCAGAACATGGAACCTTTAGAAGATGTCAACCCTTAATTTTTTTTTAATCTTTTACTTGAAGCAGAGTTGGTATATAATACAGTGATTCACAATTTTTAAAGGTTATACTTTCTGCTTTAAGTTATTATAAAATATTGGCTGCATTCCCCGTGTTGTACAATATATCCTCGCAGCTTATTTTATACCTAATAGTTTCTACCTCTTAGTCCCCTCCCTGGACATCGCCCCTTCCCCTTCCCCTTCCCTCTCCCCACTGACAACCACAAGTTTGTTCTCCATTTCTGTGAGTCTGCTTCTTCTGTGTTATAGTCCCTGGTTTTCTGCCCTTAATTGTTAAAAGGACCTTTGTCTGTGAGGACAGACAGATGAACACAGTGAAGATGATTTCAGAGCAGAAGACTACAAAAAAAGAGCAGGCATCCGGGGGCACTCACCAAACATGTCATAAAGTAAGAGAACGAATGGGGCTTCCTCTCCCTGTGGAGCTGTATTTATTTCAACAGGGGTTCTAATTCCGTTGGTTCCAATGGAGCCTTGGAGAATTACTTCTCCTGCCAAGAGGCTGCAGCTCCTTCTGCAATAATAGGTCAGAGAAGTTCATTCATCACCACCAGCGGGTTGGCAGCCTTTGTCATCCTGATCTTTCTCCCCTGGGTATTTATTACACTGAAGAACTCCCAGCAAAGTGGTGAGCAAGTGATACACGCCTCCGGGAGGTGTGTGGGCACCTGAGTGTGCATACGTGTAGTGCGTGTGTTTCATCCAGAAACAGAGCTGCCATTTTTTCCCCCTACCAGCAGTCACTTTCAAGGGCAATGTTAAAACCATTCATTGATCAGTCCTGTTCTACAGCAGACATCAGCCATCTCCCCAACGCAGAGGCCCATGCTGTGCTCGGCTCTTGGGTTGCTGGTTGGTTGGAAGGCTCCTGGGAGGGGACGAGGGGGGAGCGGAAGGGCACTCAAGGACCCCAGGCGGCAGCTAGCTAGGGATGGCAGGATGGAATTAGCTTGGTATTTTAATAGGTGTACGCTGGCTAATACCAGCCCTGGATGCATGTCCAGCTTACGGCCTCTGCCTTTAGGCACAAGAGCAGTTCCTCACCCATGTGTCCCCAGCTGGTTTGTGCATAAGAATCCCTTGGTTTGCTTGTCACAAACACAGATTCCTGGAACTGCTGTCCGGGAACGTGTGTTTTAATAAACAGGCTTCCCAAGTGATGCCTATGCAGCCCTAGGTTTTAAGCCATTCCTCAAAGAGTCTGTTCAGAGGATAAGGAGGTGCTGGTGGTTCCGAAAAACGGTGTGGCCCTGAAACAGGTGAAAAGGGAAGGCGAAATTACTGGATTAGACAGAGGGAAGGCTGGGTGTGATCTAACAGCTCTCTAACCGTTTCAGCGGGCATGTGCTTGAGAGAGAGAACTAAATTGTTTTTTTCCCTCTAGGTTTATTATGTTTGTTTCTTCTTATTAATGTGTCTAATTTATTAGCAATCAGGGATATCACATACTAGCCCTTACTGTATGTCAGGCATTATTACAAAGACATTATAAAGCATCACATTTTTTAGTTTTATTAATAGACTTGGAAGGTAAATATTATTGCCCCCACTTTACAGATAAGGAGACTGAGGCTTAGAGAGGTCAAGGAACGAATTTGACGAAGGTCACAGAGTTAATAAGTAGCAGTCTTTTCCCCAGATCCTGCACCATTAACCACTGTCCTCATCTGCCTTCCATTGTTCTGTTTAATAATATCTTCCTTTCACTGAGTTACAAATACACTGGAAGTGCCATGAGGCCAGTGTCTTTTCTGTCTTGTTCACGTCTATCCCCACAGGGTCTGGCAGAATCCTGAGCAGCTCAATTGAAAAAACTTAATTGCATAATGGAGAAAATGTCAAGATGTGTATTTTGGAACAAATAATTCACATTTTCTCTAATGATTTGAAAATGTTGATCAAAAAGAAACCACTCGAATAGCCAACATGCCACTTGGGCTGCTGCTCGCTTCTTGTGGTTTCTGATACCTCAAGCCGCGCGGTGTGTGACGAATCAAGGACGCAGTCTCCACCCTCGGGTTCCTCTGCGGAGAAGCCCTCTGTCTTCATCTACTGAAAATGTCTGTGCTCACTTTCTAAATGACACCGTGAGACTGAAGGCTGCTTTGCAGGCCACTGAGCTGGTGCCTAGGAGGAGCCGCCTGTCTTTTGACATCATGATGGCGCCGTAAGTCATCTCACACGGGGAGTTACCAATGAGCCAAAGCTCAGTTTGGCTGAGAACAGCTTTGAGGCTCCTCCTGGTCTTCCAAGCAGACAGAGCATCACACCCTTTCCCCCAAATCCCATTCCGGGGCCAAAGGCAGAGTTCTGACTCCAAGTGAAGCATGTCTTTACCTCTCAGTAGTAAACAAGTAAAATCAAATCTCAGGATTTTAGAAGGAACCTTAGGGGTTATTTCATCTCAACCTTAATTCAGCGATGAGAAATATTCAGCCTTGAGCAGCAGGAGTGATGCTCAAAATACTCAGGACGTTTTCTGAACAGGCACTGCTCAACCAGGAAGGCGATCGACCCTCAGTGACTGGATCACAGGGAAACCCAGGGATTCCAGGAAAACAGTCCAGGAGGCCTTGCAGGGAGGGGGCTTGGGCAAAGGCCACGCACCACCTGACATAATAGAATTTAAATAATTTAAACAAGAGGTACAGACATACTGGTGTGTACTTCGTGGCCGTGGCTCAGAAGAGATGTGACTTAACCACAGGAAGTCAGAGGCAGGGACAAGAACGCTGGTTTTCTGACTCCTCCCCCCGACACGCGGGTGTGGTCTCAATCAAGACCGCTTCATCTCTTCGATCTCAGAACTCGCCTACCTTAGGGTGGGTGGCCATCAACACAACACTTGTGTTACAGGTTGAACAACTTGGTTTCCTGTAGGCTCAGGTAACTGGGAGATATGAATCCTTTTTTACAGTTGATTATGATGTTTTAAGAGACTTCTTCACTATTGTAATTTAGTACAATTACGACCATTACAAAATTGTCACGGAATTTCAAGTGGAGAGGAGACAAATATGCCTTCCTAAGGGCGTAAGTAACACAGTGACCCCAAACCTGCCGTGCGCCTGGTGTCTTTCTCACTCTGCAAACCTTTCTAAAGACAGAGACACTGAATCCAGGGGACGGCGGGTCACATCTCAGGTGACAGGTGATTTAGAAAAAAGGGGAAATGAGACTTGCATGTATTTTTTAAATTATTTAAATAAATAATAATTATCAATTATTTAATCATTAAATAATGAACTTTAATGACTTATGTAAAAGTTCTGGTGAACTTGGTTACTTTTTCCTTTCACACAATGGACCGTAAGTAGCCTCAGGCAATAGCTACCTCTGTATCCCAGAGGGCTTTTGACGCCAGCCTAGAATCCTCCAGGAAGAGTTAAAACAGGTGCTTGACCAAAGCTTGCGGGGTAGAAAGAAGGAGAGTTGGATTAACCAGAGAAGCCACTTTACAAACTGTAAAGCACGAAAGAAATGTGTACTATTTATAAGAAATGTCAGAATATTTAGTTGAGAGGCTTAAGAACCCAAAGGAGGGCATTAGGCCAACGTTAGGGTGCTGAGTCCTGGCAAAGTGGGTGCCCCTCCCACGATGCCAGGGCCTGGGCGGGAGGAGGGCAGGGGCCACGGTGGAGAACAGGCCAGCCCAGCGGGGAACACTCCAACTGTTCCTCCTGGCCCAGAAGGGAGAGAGAATGTCACACTTGTCTAGAAGGGAGTGATCGGCAAACAGGGACTTCAGTTGGTAAAGGGAAGAAAAATAACTGATGTGAACAACATTCAATAGGTCAGACGCCACAGGCACCACTGCATCAGACACGTGGTCAGAGAGAGACTGACATTTGAGTTCTGACTTTGCCGAATGGCCCCGGGGCTCGAGGACATGGAGAGCAAGTGAAATTCTGCTGAGGGAAGAGCCTGAGTCATGAGTGACGCAGGGCTGGTGCAGGGATGAGGCTGGGTGAGTCAGGCAGGTGGCGAGCTGGCGGCCGCGTGGCACCCACAGCCCACATCACTCCAGTGCTGGCTACTCCTGGTTTACTATATTCCTGGAACTCTGACTTGGAAGAGCTGGCGGAAAGACTCTTTACTGCAGTTTATTTGCGAAAAACAGTATGCTATTGCAATCCTCCTGAGTAATGGGATCTAAGAGAGTATTAAATACCCATCCTTTAAGACGCATCTCGAGACATCCCTCCACCAAAAAAACAACATAGGTTCTTCCAATCCTCATTAATTTTTCAGTTACCTACTCCTACCGGAATCGGGTTCCTCAGCACGCAGTATTTGAGTATATGCTGTCTTATGATGTGTATTTGTCAACCAACATGCATTTGCTTTGCTTTATCAAATATTTATTAGTTTTCCAATGGAGACCAGGTCTTAATTTCTTTACCTTCACCTGCACATGCATACACACACTCAGCCTGGATCCTATAGGACCTCTCATTCTGTGTGTGTGCAACTGTGCATAACCATAACATGAAATGCTTAACAAAATGTACATTTAAAATATACATTGATATTCAGCCCCACCGTATTCCCAGGAGTGGAGTCCAGGACTCTGCACTTTATACCATCACGCTAAGTGATCTGATACAAGCAGCACAAGATCACAGTTGGAGAAACACTGCTCTTGGCTTTGGATCTGGTAAAACTCTCAGGGAATGGAAGAATCACCTGGGAGAGCTGTTAACGATATCAACTCCCAAGTCACAGACACAGCCGTTCTAAACGGGCGGCTCTGGGAGGGGGCCCATGTGATTCCGATGCGGGGGACCTATGGGTCAAATTTGAGAAAGACTCCTGGAGCAGACGCCCAACAAGTATTTACCGGTGCATTGTTCCAGCTGCTTGAAAATAACCACACCCCGAATTTGACTGTGGGCAATGTCTTCCTTCACTCCTTTGTCTAGAAGCAGCTCTGAAGTCAGACAGACTTGAATTCGGGCTGTGCCCTTTACCAGGTGTTAGGTAAGGAGCGCACTCTTTGGGTCACAGTTTTATAATCTGTAAAATGGGACAATAATGACTCTCTTGCATGGTTGCTGTGAGAATTAAAGATGAGCTGGGGAAAGTTCCTATGTAGAGGATGCTATGGTCCAGCAGCAGCTGTTGTTAAGTAGCCATTATCTGTCATGCATCTCTCTTCTTGTTGCTGGGAAAGTCAGGCTATGACAGTTCCCATAAAGGCAGTCAGTAATATAGAATTCCGAGGACAACTAGCAGAAATCTATGACAGCAAGGAGAAGCAGAAGGCATCATGTTCCATTCTGGCCAAAACAAAGATGGCTGGTAAGACTGGATGGCTCTGAGTTTTGAGAAGCTAAAGACATGTACTGGATTTCCGGGAAACCAGAGAACATTCCAACGGCTTCTCTCTGGGAGCTGAATAAGGAAATTAGAAAAGGCACCTCCAGAACACAACCAGGCAGAGAACATCCCCCCTGTGGTCATCCGGGAGATGGCTGGCAGCGGCAGAGACTGGGAGGAGTTTTGTGTGGACCCAGAACTCTCCCTGGAAGGGAAGTTCACTGATCCCGAGCACTAAGGCCTCCAACGTGCACCCAGACTGATGCTGCAGGTAGCAATTCCGAGCCACAGTACCCTACCTGGCATCGTGCAGAAATGGGTTTTCATTTCACCTTTCACCCCCACTGCCCACCTGTAAAGGCAGGTTTTGCATTCACCCACCTTCTATACACCTAGAATCGTGGATAATTAGAGGTTGATTAGAGGATTCTAATACTGGATGACTTGGATTCTAACGCTGAGAATCTGGGAAGATGGCTACTCATCTAGAGACTACATTTCCCAGCCTCTTTTGCAGCTAAATATGGTCATGATACTACGTTTGAGCCAATGGGATAAAAGAGGAAGTGATGCATGAAAGAAACTTGGTTGTCCTCGTATGTTTTTCTTTCTCCTAGACTAGAAAATAAAGAAAACTGGAGCAGTCAGCCACCTTGGACTCAGAGGTGGAGGGAAGTCTGAAACATGGCAAGGTTTGCTGCTGGGACCCCTGGATGACACTGTGGAGCAAAGTTACTGACCCACCATGGACTGTCAGCTACCTCCAACGGTTATGCAAACACACACACACACACACACACACACACACACACACACACACACACTTCTATCTTATGTAAGGCAAACATCTTTAGTTCTGTTTCACAGTGCCTTAGCCTGTACCCTAATCCAAGATTTTTATCCATCTAGTACGCTTGGGATATGAAGGAACAATACAGGCAATCATGAAGTAATGCAGATTAAGGAAGAAGTTCCAACAGTGTATATGAAAATAGCAATTATGATATCTTGGGCCATCAGCATGAGAAGTCAGTGCTACGATGCTAAATGACGAGAAAGAGAAAAATCCTGAAAGCCTAATTGGGACGAAGATTACAGGAGGCCACTTTATCTGTTCTCGGTTGATAGTTCTATTCAGTGACAGAGGAAACTCTGCGGCATTGAACTTTATTTGAACTCTTTTTCCCCCTCTCATAATAGTCATGTCACCCTTAAATTTTCCATAAATGATTGTTCGAGAACAATTTTAAATACCAGTAAGTTGTTGTGACTAAAATTTTTTTTTTCAGGGGAAAAAAGTCTATCTTGCAAACCCAGGAGAAGCGTAGAGGGAAATGAATCATTAGAGCAGTATTAATATGGTGCTGTCAAGTTAATAGGCACAAGTCAAAGCTATGTGACTCAAAACATGAAGATAGAAACTTGAAAGAAAGAATGGTATCTCCTCCAGTCCACATAAGTATGAGAAATACGGTCACAAGAGCTTGATGATAGGGTTGAAGTCAAATTAATTTGAGGAAATTATAGAATTTGTGGGTAGAATTTGAAATCCTGATTACAACTCACAGGGAATAGTAAAAGTGGCATTCTACTATATCCTCCCAGTCTCTGCCCTAAAAGCGTAAGAGGAAGCACGACCAGCACTAGTCCACAAAGCAATGTCCAGTAACTGGCCCAGTGACACTCTGGACCCAATGGACAAGTTGAAATTTGATGAGTCGGAGGAATTAAAGGATCAGAGTCATGAAAAGCAGCTTGCTGAGGGCCAGAAAAGGGAAGAAGAGGACAAGAGCGGCTTTGATGATGAAATAAGAAAAAGAAAAGTTTAACCAGTGGGTTTCTAAGAAGTCTTATTTTATATCTTAAACACTCAACAACAGAAAGAAGAGAGCGGAATGCAGCTGACCTGGAAGACATTAAGTATGTTAACCAGTGTTTTCACTGATGTGATTTTGGCTTTTTAAAGAAAGGCAAGAAGGGTAGGAGGAGGGGTAGGTGGGTGAGGAAACGAGGAGGAGAAGTGAGTGTGTCTTCTTTATGCTGCAGCCAGTGACGGAAGGACTGCTGTCCACAGAGCCAGCGCAACCTGGAGCCACTCGCGTGCGGAATCTTCCCCCGCCAAGCACCAAAGGGCTTTGACCTAAAAGCTCAGAGTTGAGGGTCCTTCCGGAAGGCAACTGAATGATACCTTGTGTCTTTTTCTTGATCACTAGAAAAAAATTCACACAAATATGTGCTTTAAATTCTATGATCCCCCCACAGCAAGGTCACCTTTACTGAGCACAAAACAGTCCATTTCATAACCACCAATGTTCTGCAGTTCTGCAGCTTTACGTTGTTAGAACTCCTGTCATCAATGTCTCCCAAGGACACATCTGTCCCTGAGATGCAGTTTTGCTGTGCCTGATGCCTGCCTATGAAGGACCTTCTATTATCCGATGGTATATCCACTTTCTTTATCCACTAGGCATCACCGGCCATTGGGGAGGTAATTGAAGTGGTGAAGGGTTGTTTTAGGCAGACAGACCAGCACTTGCAAAGGCTCAGAGGCATGAATGAGCAGACAGTATTCGGCACAAACAGCTCAAATCTTTCCGATGCTGACTGAGGCCTAACATTTCTTACACTCCAAAATTGGAACTAGAAGGCTTAAGATGCAAATACCTCCTGAAACTGCCCCATCAGCGATCTTATTACACTAGATTGTGGTGAGTCCATCAGGCAACTGGTGTCACGCCAACCTCTGTTCTTTCCTGTTCTGTAGGGAGGAGAATAAAAGGGCAGTGCTTGAAAGCTGCGAAGAGGTGAGGCTACAGACATTGACAAACTTGGCTGACTCTACACTTAAAAGATTGGTTGGTTTCCAAATCATTAAGCAAATTGATCAAGTAAGTTATAGGCATATGCAATGATCGTTTCAATTTCCTCCAAGACAAATGTGTTTAAAATGTGAATCTTGGCTTCCTAATATAATTAATTGATTTAGGGATGTTCTCATTATGCTGTTCTTTTGACGGATCCTTGGGAAGGATTGGGGATTTTTTGTAGTTGTTGTTTTGCCCTAATTGCACAGCAACATTTTGTCAGTTTCTCTTTTGGAGCCTTCATTATTATTTTTTATTTTAGCATGTCACTTAATTGAACCTTAAATGGTCTGCAATGCTACAGAAGCATTCTTAGATAACAGAATGATGTGGTCTCAATATCCCCACCTGCCCCATCCCCAAATTCATATGTTGAAACCTAGTGCCCAATGTGATGGTATTAGGAGGTGGAGCCTTTGGGAGGTGATTAGGTCATGAGGGGGAAGCCCTCATGAACGGGATTAGTGCCCTTGTAAAAGAGACCCCCACAGAGCTCCCAAGTCCACTTCTGCCATATGAGGTTAGAGAGAAGATGGCTGCTTTTGAAGAAGCAGGCTCTCACCAGATACCAAATCTGCCAGCACCGTGGTCTTGAACTTTCCAGCCTCCAGAAACATGAGAAATAAGTATTTATTGTTTATAAGCCATCCAATTTATGATATTTTGTTATGTCAGCCTGAATGGACTAAGGCAGTGGGTAAATTTATCTTTTCAAATGAACATGTTTTCTACTCAGCAGGTAAACTTTAAATCTATTTTCCTTCCATCCATCCATCCATCTATCCTCCATTCTCCCACCATTCTTTATGCTTTTAGCATCTATGTTCTCCTTCCAGCTAAGCTTCCATCAAATGCTGTGGTAACTGACCTCATGAAGTTATAATTTCCAACTCCTTGTGCTTAACAGTAAGTGAATTTTGGAGATAATTAAATCCTTGCCAAAGAATTCTTTTTCCACAACTTCATGGGGAAGCATAGACCCTAGATGTGTAGTGACCATACATTCTATGTACAGGGGCTTTAATAAATTAGCAAAATGCTAGAGCTCTGCCTACGTGGACAGATGAAGGGCCAGAACTTACACATATTATATTGCTAGGATGAGAAATTCAGATAGAGATAAGCTTTTTTAAAAAGATGGAGCATAACAGCTTCCTGCATCCTTTCCTCTATTTCTTCAGTCTTTATGTGTATCCACTATCTTCTAAGTAGAGTTAGGCCCTAGAGAAGCAGAAACACAAGACTTGCCCTCTTTGAGAACAGGAAGGGAAGTCTGGTGTGGTGAGGGCTAAGAAAAAGGCTTTCCCAGATGCTAGCAGGGCACAGAAGAGGGATTCATAATTCAGACCGGTCAAGGGCAGTTCCCACCCAAGGGAGATGACTCCTAAGTGAGTCTGAAGATGAGTGGCAGTTTGCTCGGCCAATCAGGGGGCAGGTGGAGAACGGTGATTGGGGCAGAAGAAAGAGCATGGTGCACAGACACGAGGCACAAAAAACAAGTGCATTATTGTCAGAACTGGCAAGAGTTCAGAATAGCCTGTGGTGTATTTGTGTGCAGCTCAGTGCAGAAGGGCGGGCAAGGTGATAGGGGATGCTCTGTGTGCCAAGCTAGGGGATTTCAACTTCGCCCTGAGAGACAGAGGGAACAGCAAAGGATTTTTTAAGCAAGGCTTGAATTTCAGAATGACTGCTCACTCACAAAAATAATGATATTATGAATAATAATTGAGTAACTAAAATCTTAATGTAAAAACTGAAAACATGAATAGGCAATTTCAATAAGAAACAGCTCTAGCTAATAGACATATAAAAACATGTTCAACTTCCCTTAGAAAACACCCAGTTTTCATTTTCGATTACTGAATCAGAAAATCCACTACTTAAATGCGAACATTCAATTCTATCAAGTGTGAGTGAGACATTCAGCCTCAAACGTGACAGAGGGAATAACTGGTCACCTCTTTTCTGGGCAGCTACTGGGTAAAACACATCAAAGACTTCAGAAATAGTCACATTCTTAAACCCAGTAATCCCACTTCTCGCAGTGGATCTAAAGGAAATAATGAGAGGTAAGAATTACAGATTCAAAGACAAAGCTGTTCACTCAGTGTCAATTTAAATGCTTTTTCTAAAAAGGACACAATACAAATGCTCCCCAATAGAGGAACAGTTAAATTCTGGTTCATTTGTTATGTTTTCTGGAGTATGAGCTGGTCATCAAAATAATATTTTAAAATGTATTTTTAATGAAGTGGGATAGTGTACTGTGTGTTGTGTGAAGAAATCAAGCAATAAAGTGCTACAGGGAGCATGACCCCAAAGGTGATCAGAAAAAAAAAAAAACTATACATGCATTTTTTTTTTAACCTGGAAGAAAATGCATCCATATGTTAAAATTGGTTATATCTGAGTTTTAAGATAATGAAAAACTTTTACTATCTTTGTTAGTTTCCAAGGCATTTCCCTAGGTTTTAGAAAAAATGGTATGAGCATGGATCACTTTTATGTTCTAAAGTTATTATTTAAAAGGGCAGTATGAACTTATCTGTGACATGGAAGCTGAACTGGAAGGCAGGAGAGGAGGGTAGCAGGAAGTGATGGATCCAAGAAGGCTGCAGAGAGAGGATCCAGTCCTAAGTGTCCTCTTAGGCCAAAGAAGAAATACTTCTTCCAATGAAACAGGAGGGAAGGAAGGAAGGAAACAGGATCAGGAAAAGAAATGGGGCAGATTTTTATCAACAGCAACACACATGGACTATGAGGCCAACCCTTGGGCAAGAGTTAGGAACTCCCTATCTGGGCTGGATTCCAGTTTCCCCATTTGGGGTGGGGCAGGGGAACCAGAAGAAGAGGGGATCGGTTTTGCTAAGACTTTTTTTTCTTTTTTGGATATATGTTTTTATTTCTCTTGAGTAAATACCTAGAAGTGGAGTTGTCGGTCCCCTGGTACATGTACATTTGATCTTGTGAGAATTTCCAGGTTATTTACTATAGTGGTTGTGCCATTTTACATCCCCACCGGCTCTGTCTGAGAGTTCAGCTTCCTCCACATCCTCACCAACACTTGGTCCTGTCAGGTATCAAAAAAAATTTTTGCTAACACTTACTGAGCACTTACTATATGGTAGCGAGGGTTCTAAGAGGCGAACAATCTCATGAGGTAGGTCCTGTTGTTTATCTCCACATTTACAGACTGGCATAAGTGAAGGACTTGCCACGCTGGCACGGCTAAGAAGCAGCGAGATATTACTAAGTGCTCAAGCACATGGACTCTGGAGCTAGACCACCTGGGAGCCAGTCTTGCTTCTGTCTCACTGAACCTCTCTGGGTCTCATTTTCCTTGCCTGTTAAAAATGAGGATGATATTGAACTGCCACCTTATCTTGTCCCGAGGACTATAAATGAGTTAATATGTGTAGAATACTTAAGAGTAGTACCTAGAACAGAGTAAATGCTCCATAAATGTTGGCCATTGTCACTGAAGTATGGCTTGTAATAGTGAGACCTTGAACAGAATAACAAATAGACATTTACTAGAATAGGATTTTTTAAATAAATTATGCAAGGATAAGAGCATGGTCTTCCTCGAAAGTTAAACATGACAAGAGCTTCTGAGGATGAAATTGTGAGAAGTCGCTATCAGTCAGGCGATAAAGCAAGTAATTGAAAACTGTCCCCCATCTGGAGCCCTGAGCATGACCGTGAGCATATCTGAAGCTACTCCTTTCAGAATGGTTGGACACCACGCCCCCGCCAGGAACTGCACGTCAGAGAGAGGCAAGGGTTGCCAGTCCTCGCAGGACTGGGTATGGCTGAGTCTCTTGCAGGTCATCTCAAATACAGCAGTGGACACACGACAGTCGTGGGCCGGAGTGTGTCTCCCCCAAAACATATGCTGGAATCCACCCTCTAGTACCGCAGGGTGTGGCCTTATTTGAACGATAGGATTTTCAAAGAGGTAATCAAGTTGAAATGAGGTCCTTAGGGTAGACACGAATTCAACACAACTGGTGTCCTTATAAAAAGGGGAATTTGAGGACACACACACACACACACACTTCACACTATTTGAAGATGAGGGCAGAGATTCATATGATGCTTCTTCAAGCCAAGGATGCCAGAGATTGCCAGCAAACCACCGGAAGCTAGATGATGAGCGGCATGGGACAGATTCTCACAGGCTCTCAAGAAAGCAACCCTGCCAGCGTCTTGATCTCAGACATCTAGCCTCCAGAACTGTGAGACAATGCATTTCTGTTTTTCAAGCCACCCGCTTTATGGTACGTTGTTACGGCAGCCCTCGCAAACGAATATAGTAAGCATAACACGCAGCTGCTAAGCACACAGCCATCGCTCTGGCTTACGATCACCAAGCAATCCTGGGGTTGCCTGCAGCCTGCCATGTGGACCTCCCTGCGCAGAGGGCTGTCGGAGCGTGTGGATACCCAGTTGCTTTGGTGGTTCTATTCTGCACTGCATGTTAGTGAAATGGCTTTCTGATTTACACATCCTTCTCTTAAATGAGTTTGCTTGGTATGTATGTGGTTCAAAGAGATTGAGTCACTCTTGGAATATGGATGATGACAGCTTTCTGAGTCCAAAAAAAAAAACCAATGGAGGGCCACTTGCTGGAATGTAATAAAGATTTCACCAAGGAAATGTAATCTCTTATTACTTTCTCTGATAGCATGTTTTGGGATCACATGTTCCCCTCTCACCTAAAAATAATTACATTTGGCAGAGAGTTTAATTAATTCTTAGTAGACCCTTCTGACTTTGAAGATACCTAATCAACGAACAGATGCTTATATTTCTCTTTCCTTCCTTAAGATGGCATTTACTCAGTATGTAATTCTTTGTATCTTTTTGGAAGTAAATATTTTATTATAAACTTTTAAAATGTTCAATAATTCATCTTCACTATAAATCATGAAAAATTAAGTCATAATGGAGGGCATGGGATAAAGTTATCTGATACCCAGAGGCCATGTGACTCACCATTTGGCCTCTTATTCATACATAAATATTCCCTGAACAAGTGACTTTGATGTTCTGAAAATCTACAGAAAAAGATAAATGGCATAAAACAATTACCAACCACCTATGACAAGATTCATTCCAACACTGAACCATCATCCTACGCGGTAAGTTAAAAAAATGCATCTCCTGTAATTCTTTCCCACTATCAGTTTCGACTTTTAATGAAGTGGCCACACAGGTAACCAGTCACCCACAGAAGATTCGAAGCCAAGCCCCAAAGAGGTCAAGTCCTATCTTTTTCCATTATGCTCTGATGCAGCCACCAAAAGAAAAAAAAGAAAAAGAAAAAAAAAACTCTTAAATTCCTTATTTTCTTTGCCTATGGTGAAAACTCTCCAGAGTTCTTTTTTTTTTCTCATTTTTGAACTCTCTTCACGGAACTTTGTGATAAAGCCTTGATACTCCTTGCACTGTCCCTTTACCATGTTTTAAGGGCCTGATCCTGAACTCACACAGCTCTGCAGAGCTGGCCCCCTCTCATGGCAGCAGGCATCCTGGCGTGGCATCCAATTTTGCAAGAAAGGATTTCAGTGCAAAGGTTCTGCAGACACTGATTGGCTCAGCATGGGCTCGGCCAGGCTTCAGGATGAGAAGATGCGGCCTCCTGTCACTTCAGAGGGAATAAGGAGGCAGGGGGCTGCTCTCAGAAAGTGGGTGATCAGAGCACAGCCCTCCCGCCTCGGAGCAGAGAAGGGGCTGTATAAACCAGCTCCTCTCCTTAGTACCCCCTACAGGCTGCAGGCATGCACACCAACCCAAAGCCTGAGTCCTTATGGAAATGACAACCAGTGCCCTGTCCACATAGGTAGACTCAAACCCAAAACAAAATCGGGTAGAGAAGAAATGCCAAGAAGTGCTAGGACTTCCCATCGACAGAGGCACAGGACACATATTTTTTCAGATTCTCCTAACGCCCAAATTAAATTCGGACTTGTCTGTGCATCTAAAAATTTATCACTGTGGATCTAATCATCTTGATGGGGATAAAGACTCATGGTCTCTCATTCTTTGAGTTGATTAAGAAAACTCCATTTTCTTCATTTATGCAATTTATTAAGATGGAGAAGAGTATAACACATTTTCAGAAGGCTTCCTGCTGAAAGCAGTTGAAGGAATAAATCCTAGCTTTCTGTGAAAATCACTTGATTTTAATTCCTGGAGCCCCAAACCCTGGGCAGAGGAAGAGCTAAGAGTCTTGGGTGAGGACATCCCCAAAGAGGCAGGGGACAAAGTGAGTGAACCTACTCGTTGATCACCTTGAAACAAATTTTACTTGCATAATAGTCCACCAGACTCAAGCCGGCTGGAAAGCCACAGTCAAGACCTGAAGGTCCAACATATCCCAGAAGACAGCTGTGAACTTACATGAGCTGCATTACAAAGCCTTTTCCACTGATCTGTCACAGAGTCCAACATTAATATTGTGGTTTCAAAACACGATGATCTTCTCAGCAGCTAACAAGGGAATAAAAATGCTAAAAATAATTAATTTATAAAAGGTCTTTCCTTCAATACTGTAAGATATTTAATGTGCTTTCCCACCTTAGCTGACGTTCACTCCTCATTCTGAATACGGCTGGTTTTATGTATCACAGATTCCCTCAGTGGAAAGCAGTGGAGTAGCATCGCGGCTTCGTCCAACTAGTCCGAAGTCAGGAGGCTGGGCTGGGGACAGCCGGGAGGGCTGGATCATACGAACCAGGGACGGTGCTCCCGGAGGTTCAGCACAGGCTGTTGACTTCAAACTGCCTTCTGTGCTGATGGTTCCACTTTCTCAATGCAGGGCTACGGGTGCTTACGCTCAGTCAGTACTTTTTCTCATTTTGGGAAACCTTAACATTCTCACAGGCCACAGGTCTCTCTCGCTTTGGGAAATAAACTAATCCCAACTGGAGACTCTCTCTTTAAAAATTACTCAACTTAAAAAAAGAGTAGAAACTGTCTTTGTCCATCTGGGCGGCTGCAACAAAGGACGGTAGACTGAGTGGCTTAGAAACAACAGAAATTCTTTTCTCACAGTTCTGGAGACTGGACAGTTCAAGATCGAGACACAGGCAGATCTTGGGTCTGGCGAGGGCCCCCTTCCTTCTTCACAGAGGTCCCTGTGCCTTCACAGGGCGAAGGGGTGAGGGAGCTGGCTGGGGTCTCTAGTCTAAGGGCACTTGTCCCATGAGTTCCACCCGCATGATGGCAGCACCTGCCAAAGTCCCCCCAGCAAATACCATCATACTGGGGATCAGAATTAAGAGGGGACACAAACATTCAGTCTATCGCAGAAACCAACGTATCATCTGAACAGCGCCGTTCTGAAGGCTGGTTTCTCAGGGTCACATCCTCAAGGCATGCGGCTCTCAAGAGCACCAGTGCTGGTCCCTCCAATGCAAACATTTTTAGGACTTGTGGTTCCCAACAGAGAACCTGAGTCGGCTTGCTCTCAGCAACAATGATAAAAATGTTACCACTTAGGAACCTACTCTGTACCAGACATTTAGTTTGCATCATCTCATTCAATAGTAACTCTGCCGGTAGGTCTCACCCTCACTGAATAGATGAGAGAAGTAGCGAGAGACAGTGGGTGAATAAGAATGTGAGTCTGAGAGCTTATGAGTTCTCACTAGCTGGGAAAAAAAAAACTTTGAATTTTTGTCTCTGATTAGGCACATACTTCACTGTTAAATGACCACACTCTAAAGATCTCATTTAGCTGGGAGAAAAAAAACTAAAATGGGATCCTGTTTTCAAAATTCACCAGCTAGTGCTCAGCCTGAATTAAAACAAGACAAAACAAGACAGATCGCTATCTAAACTCGGATTTTAGCAACTAAAGGGGCAGCAAGACTCTTATTATCATTGAAAAAAAAATCAGAAGTGCCAAAAAAAGAAAACAAAACAAAACAAAAAAAAGCCTGGCGTGGGAAAGCTGAAACATCTTGTCCCACAATGAAAATCTGGGCCATGTTTCTTTCTTGTAGGAGGAAATGAGAATTCTCCACACTAGTGCTAAAACAGAGTAGGTGCAGATGAAGGACAATATTTACCAACATGTAGTTAACACCACTGGTTTTAAAAGACAGAGACATAGAGATGCTTCAGCAAGAACAGATTCAACACATTCTGCTGTATGGGATTCAGTCATTGAGAAAGTCCCTTCTTCACTCTGGGCCTCCCTGTCTGCATCTCAAATGAGGTCTAGGCCCTCCTAGGATGGCTGTAGGACTCAAAGATACATAGGATGGGCCTCCAGATGGCATCAAAATGTATGTTGGTTCATGAGCCAATCAAGGCACTGAACTCAGTTAAAACAATTCAGTATATGAGAAATGTAATGAAAAGCTGACTTTTTTTTTTTTTTAAAGAAAACTTGAACCAGTCAGTGGTTCCCACAACCAGGGTGTAGTCCTGTTCTCATTTGGAGGACTTTTTGGTCATGAACGGCTAGCACCACTCTGGTGACCAAGGTGCTCAGAATATGCTATTAAGGTGGTCAAGAGGGATTTGTAGGCACCACCACTGGCAGTAATTCCTGCGGATGGAGCCAGCGTGCTCCAGAGTCAGGCCGTTGTGTACAAAATGCCACCTGATGGAAGGGAACGTGGTGAGAACTGGGCAGTGCGTCAACTGCAGTGTGACATCCGAGGGGCCAGGTGGCTCCAAGACTGGCTAGTTTCCACGTCCAAAGAGCCGGACGAATGGGGAGTTGTCAACAGACAGTTCCACCGAAGTCACCGTCTGCCTGGCCCACTTGGGGCACTTCCCCTCCAGGAGTTCCAGCTCCACGGCGGTGGCTGAGGTGCGTTACTGAGCAGAGCCGACACACCGGCACTTCTAGACCAATGGCTATCCGCTGACACCCTCCGGGTTCCTATAAGCCCAGAGAACTATGCTTTGTAACTCCACCGAATGTCCCCACTCCAGAGTTATCATCCTAGCACTGCAGGCAATTTTAAAAGCTATGAGGCGACATGGAAGCAAGCAGAAGAGGCTTAAAGAGAGAGAGACGAGGATGTCGGTGGCGAGGGTGATATTTACAAAGCCCTCCAGATGGCCGGGTCGCTCTGTCCACGGAGGCTGCGGGCATCCCACTTTATTTCCGTGGGCATCCCACTTTATTTCCGTGGGCTCACGTCTGTTGTGCTCTGGTGGGCAGGACAGTCCTCCCCACTGTGTCTGAGCTCTGTTTTGGAATTCTCAGGCTTCCCCCACAGCGCCAGGAACACAGTAAGTGTTTCTGGAAGGCTTCTGCAGCCTTCTTTTCAGTGAAGGTTACCCTGGTCACCCTGCTGAAAATTCCACCTCCTTGCCTCCACGCCTAACCCCCTGGCCCTGGCCTGCTTTTTCTTTTTCTCTCTAGCGCATATCACTCCTAGCACATTGTATGACTCCTTTATTTATTACAGTCCTTGTCGTCTCTCTCCTCCCACTAGAATGTTCCACGGCAGGCATTTTGGACTGTTTAGTTTGCTGATGTCTCTTTGTATCTAGAACGGGACGCAGCCTATAATGGGGTACGCGGTAAATACCAACTGAATAAAGAACTTCCAACCCCAACGGCAATGGTGATTCTTAAACACTCAGGGCTTGTTTGTGTCTCCCCCCTTGTGGCTTCAAAGCTCCATTTTGCTTTTTTTTTTTCTCCAATTGAAGTATAGTCAGTTTGCAACGTTGTGTCAGTTTCTAGTGTACATGATGTTTCAGTCTTACATATACATGCATATATTTGTTTTCATATTCTGTTTTCATTATGGGTTACTACAAGGTATTGAATAATGTTCCCTGTGCTATCCAGAAACAAAGCTCCATTGTGAAAAATAGAATTTTTAATCCACTAATTAACTATGTTTTGGGCACCAACTCTATGCTGGGCACCGTACGGGGTACTCGGGGGACAAGCAGGAATCAGGGAAGATCTCTGCCTTCAAAGTGCTCAGGGTTAGTGAGGAGGTGTCTGTCTGCAAGCACGAGCGACTGGGACGCTGGGCGGGACATAAGATGATGGAGATGAACACAGGGTGCTAAGGATGCACAGAGGAGGGGCCCGTGTGCCTCTAGGAACAGTGAAGGTGCTGGCAGCAACCAACGCCCTGGTGAGCTGCGGCTCCAAGGCTGAGTGGGCATGAGCTAGAGAGCGTGTGTGAGGATGGGGTGGGGGAGGCAGGGGGTCAAGGCGGTAGCTGAGAACAATAAACTCGAAAGGTCAAATGTCTGTGTCTACAAGGTAATGGACTTGCTTTATTGTGGCATCGTTCACCCAGCATGTATTCGCTGGGCTCCTACTTTGCGCCAAGCTGAGGATGCAGACATAATAAAACACAAGCGTTTGTGCCCTCGTGGAGTTTATATTCTAGTAAGAGGAGGCAGACAATAAACAAAATAAATAAGTGAATTATGTATTATCAAATAAATGCTATGGGCAAAAAGAGAGCACAAAAGGAGAATGAGAAGTGGGGAAACGCATCGCAGTGCATAGGGTTTGAACGTATGCACCTCTCTTTGGAGCCTCCCCCAATAGCCTCTATAAGAAATCTTCCTGAAGACGGAGGTGGCCGGCCTACAGCTCTGGAGGCTTACTAGCATTATTATTTTAAGCAAGCAGGGGGAAGGAACAAAGCCTTCATGCATTACAGTAATGATTGCAGTAATTAGACTCTCTATTAAATCCTGTGAAAGCCCTCAAGTCATTATGCAACAAATAAACAAATGAAAGGACACTCAGAAGCAGGCATCACACAAAGATGCAGAGAGGAGGCCCAGGGCAGTCTCGAGAAGCACAGGCCCCCAGCCAGGCAGCCGGGGCCTGGTCCCAGCTCTCCCACTCCCAGGCTGGTCCTTCATCAGCAAAGCCTCCCTCTCCCCACGAAAGAAGGATGCTGGTAACAGTACTTCCTTCAGGTGGGAGTGTGAAGATGCAATGAGATGATACGGGAAATATACTTGAGTACAAGGGGCTGGCAGGTTGTCAACACTCAATGACGTAAACATTGTGAGCGTGGCCAAATCTGGCTTCATTGATGACCCTGGAGATCACGAACTCGTATCTTAGACAAATGGCCCGATTTACGGCTCAAAATGTGAGAAGTGTGAATTAAGGGAGAGGAGAGGCGGGTGTGGTTCTGGGGGGGAACAGAGGTGCTTCTTTCGCTTGGTCTAGGGTGGGATGAGACCAAGGGTCGAAGTGCAGGACTTCTGGATAGAGTGTGCAAGAAAGGAAAGAGCAGCTGGTGACGGAAATACAGTGTAAACTGGGCAGAACTTCAAGGTGGGAGGGGGGACTTGGGTCCATGGCATATAAAGAATAAACCGGAGAAACTGCAAATTTAGTCTGAAGAGGAAGATCCGGCAGTTGGGAGGGGGGCTGAGTAACTGTCTTCAAAGAACAGGAGAATTTTACTGGCAAAGAAACAGCAGACCTGCTCTGGTTGCTCACAGAGCATACTACTACTAGGACAAATGGGTTGAAATTACAGGGTTTCGGGGGGAAAATGAATAATCATGCTAACAGTCATGGTACAGAGTGAGGACTCCGTCCCCGGAGGAGTTCAAGGAGAGGCTGCAGCACTGGAGGGGAGACGGCTAGGGCAAGGAGGGGTCGTTGGTCGTCTCTCCAGTCCTTTCCACCCTGAAAGCCTGACTTTAAGCCCCAACTAAGAAAGCAAAAAGCAGCAGCAGCTTCGGAGGAATCCAAGCTTGGAAATAATTTGAATAAAGTCAAAGCTGCTCGATAGGAAAGAGATGGGAGTGAGCCTGCCTATATGGAGAAGCCTGCAGAAATGAAGTCAAGAGGGGATGGTGATGATAGCCCTTGACGACTGCACAACACCCTGTGCTGCTAATTCTCACCGTAACCCTGGGAGGGCAGCGCCACCGCCGCGGCCGTTTCATCACAAGCAAAGGGAGAGCTGCAAAACCCAGACCTTGCCCACGCACTGTGCTGGTGAGCGCAGACCTGTAACTGGAGCCTAGTCTTCTGACTTAAGAGTCCAGCATTCTTTCCAGTTCAGTCTACAGAATTTCCACAGAGGATTAAGACAGAGGGATAAAAAAGGGAGACGTGGGTGTTTAAAGATTGATGACAACTGTCTTACTGATGTCCCTGCTCTCTCCCCCACCTCCCCTTGTTTTCTCCTTTCTCCTCTCTCAGCGGGACGCCTGGGGCACGGTGAGCTTCCTAAAGGATGGTTCTTGACACTGATGATTCTCCAGGTTCATGGAATTAATTGCAATGCTCTGGCTGGTGCCACAGGGCATCCAGAGCGAGACCACCCTCACTCCTCACTTTACAACATTGTCCCTCACTGCTCCCCGCCTAGACCTGGAGGCAAGCAAGGACGGTAGAGAGTGGTGGGGACTGGAGAATGCTAGTTCTGTTGAAAAGGGCAGATCTGGCTCCTCTTGAACCAGTTCTAGCCAGCAGGAAGGGAGACTCAGTGATGCCAGCTCTACTAATCTTTTAAGAGCAGCAGGGATATAGATTTTAAATTAAAAAATCTCCCCAATGTTAAAGGTTAGCACCAAATTCAACTTAATAAAGCAACACTGTACAGGCCAAATAAAACCTACACGTGGATCTGGCCCACAGGTGACCGTTTTGCAACTTCTGATCTAAAAATGTCACCTTTTAGATGAAGCTAGTCCTGATGTGCCCAACGTGAAGGCAATCATTCTTCCTCGAAGCTCCACGTTACCAGACTTGCACCTTTCTCATGGCACTTAACACCAGTCCGTCCTTCTAGGCTACAGAATTTTGAGGTAACGCGTTTTCTACCCTTTGGAGATTACATGGAGATATCCATTCAGATTAAGTACTTACGAACAGCTTTGAACTTGGATTTAGCAGAAAAAAGACTTGAGAAGATCTGGTTTTGCTTACATGTGAAGTCAAGAAAAGGGGCTGATGAGTAAAGACAGCTCCAGATTCCCAGCCCGGGTAATGACGATAATTGCCCGGAATAACTGTGTAGGTGGATCAGGCAGAAGGTTCAAGGGAAAGTGGCGGCATTCAGGGTTTATTATATCGCGCTCATTCAGAATTCAAGAGCTTAAAGTACTTTTTGAGTTTATTTCACTTCCGTGCACAAGAAAGAATCTGGAGCCGGAACACTATCAGGAAGTCATTATAAGATTTTTGTGCTCAGAGCTTCTATTCTATAACACAAATTAGAAGGAGGGTTGAGTGGAAGCACATACCATCCTGGTCCAACACATTTTGATTTCCAATATTTGTTTAAAAGAAAAAAATAAGGACTGATTCATTTTTCTCCTCCAAAGAAATCTTAGTCAATTGAACACGAGATCGCTGCCTGATTCCCTCTCTTCGGTACAGGCAAATAACCAGCTGCTCTTAACGATTTTTGATTTTTGCCACAGTGTTGAACCAAAGGAAGTAATTGATATCATTAATATTAACGACCTCATGGGAGAATTTGACCTGCGTTGTCTTTTTTTTTTTTTGCAAGGCTTGAAAGACTTGATGGATTTTTTATTTTGTTTTTTCACTACAATGGATGGTGCCCTTGTGCAGGAAATGTTACTCAGAAATGGTGTGGATTTCAGAAAAATGACATACAATTTTGTGGATGGAGCTCATAATGTGATCTTCAATAGACCAGAACAGATGTGTTTCTAACAGAGCTATAGCTCATCAATGGACTCAGCTGAATTTCATCTCATTTTCATCATCAAAGTTTAGAGGTGAAAGAGGTAAGAAAAATAATCGCTGTTCATTGAGTGTCTTCATTCGTTAAGTACATTCTTATTCCATTTACAACACCCTGAAGACTAGCATTATTATACCCACTTTACAGATGAGAATATCATGACTTGGAGATAAAACATCCCGTAACTGCAAAACTAGTAACTGTCAGGACTAGGATTCCAGCCCAGGCTGGTCTGGCTCCAAAACCCATTCTCTCTGCATGGTGCCCACTGCTCATGTAGGGTCCTTTAATGGTATAACAGAGAGACTAAATTTCTTGCTCAAAATGAATGGCCTGAAGACCCACACCTAGGGTCTTCCTGATCCAGCCCTCCTTCTGTCTCCCTGAAGTCCGAGGCTGCAGCCTGGGCTCCACTGCATCTAGGAAGGGCAGAGGAAGGCTGAAGATGTCTTACTACCTGCCGGGGCAGAAACTTGCTGGCTTATTCAACATAACTCTAGCCCTAGCCAACGACTGCAAAGGGTCTGGAGGATACTCTGATCTGATTAGAGATGGCCTTGCCATCTGTTAATGAAGATCTACCTGCAAACAGACACAACTCCCCAAGTGGATGACAGCAGTGCATAAAGCAGGGATGCCCAGTCAGCAAGGGAGAAGGGCAAGCGCCAAGTCACGGAGGTGGGACTGGAGAGGCAGACCGCTGGGGCTGTAACCTCTCCAGCTGACCTGGGAGGGGGGGGAGCGGCCCCCTTGGAGAGCGCCCCCTAGGCCCTGCCTTGCCTTTCAAACCCCAGATCAAAGCTTACCTGTTTTCTGAAACTTGAGAAACTTCTCCTAAGAAGAGAAGAACTTCTGCGTGTCTTGAAGATTCATGAACTTCCGGGCGGTCATTTAACATGTGAATTCTGGGACCTGATTTCTCAAGTCATTCATTCCAAAGGGTGCATTTGTCACTTGCACTAGAACCTGCTACTTGACCTCTCCTATCCACCTTCCCCTTCTGTTTATAACAGAACCCTGATTTTCAGCTGGGCACAGGGCCGCCAGGAACAAGATGGTACTCCCAGACTCTCTTGCATCCAGATGTGTCCACGGACCCACACTTTGTCTAGCTGAACTGGAGAGGAAGTGCTATGTCCAACTTTGGAAGCCCGCCCTGGCACGCAGAGCGGCTTCCCCTTCCGCCCTCCTGCTGCCAGAAACAAGGCCAGCAACAAACTCAAGCATTCTTAATGCATTCCCTCATCTAATTTTCATTCAGCATCTAGTAAATGTAGACCTTTGTACTGGGGTAAGAGTGCAGGCACGATACAACAGCTAACTAAAAGGAGATGACACCAAACTTTTCTTTCTCTTCGCTTTGTGTGTGCTCAACTTGGGGAATTTTAGCCCCTAGGAACTTACTTTAGCAATACTATTGAGTTTTTTTTTCTGCATATGTGTTTGCTCTCAAGTGGAACCCAGGATCATCGCTGAAATTCTATTTCCAAGTTGTTCGAAATTTGAAGAAGCAATAGGGCAGGCTTATTGGATAAAAGACATTTCCCCCGTCATTGTAAGTCAGCCTCCCTCGCCCACAGACCAAGTGATTCCCTAGGGTAGGGACCAGGGTTTGGATTCCTGATTTTTGACCCCTGGTCCAAGAAGAAGATCAATACCCGCTTGTTGAGTGGAATGCACCCCTGAATAAGTGTTCTAGGCGGGGCACTAACGCGTACGCCCTCCCCTCCCAAACCTATTGAATGTTAACTTAATGACATCCTTAATGGCTGCTTTCCTGTTTTGACTTTTTTCCTCTTTAAAAAGACAAGACAGAGGAATAACAAAAGGTAATGTAGTTCAGGGACGCTGGGACTCTGCAGCTGATTCTCCTTCTGTCTGGCCAGGAGGAGGCAGCTCCTGCTCCATGCTGGCCTCCCTGCAGCACCGGCCTGGGCGCAGCCACAGGTACAGGACAGAGTGGACCTTCTGTCAGACCAGGTGGACAGTCACTCCCCTGTGTAAGATGCTTCCCATGGCCCATCCAACTGGACTTGATCAGGAGGTCCAAATTCCTTCACAGCGTGAGCCCGCCTCTGTACAGCCCAGCATCCACTCGGGGCTCTACTTCCTATGAGCCATCATTTTCCCTCGCATTTCTGCTTCAGTGCCAGCTGCTCCCGCCCCCAAGGAGACCCTCTCCTATTTCCATCTCTCCTTGTCAAACACCTATTTAACCTCTAAAGCTGTAAATCAAGAATGACCTCCTTGAGGAAACCTTTCCTGTTCATCCCAGACCACCCTCTTAGAGGTTTCCATAGTGTCCGGGGCTTGCTCAAACCATGGCGCTTTCTAAATTCTATGAATCTATGTACTCTCTCCTCCATCAGCTATCACTTGCTTGAGGGCAGGAGGCATGCCTCCATTCCTGAGCTCCCAAGGACCGAAGCAGCGCCTACTACCTGCCAAGTGCTCCGCCATGTTTGTTAGATGTGGAATGGATGGGTGAGAGCCCTCACTAATGTCAGGCACAGGCATCAGCAAAAAGTTATTGATCATCTACATCCCAATAGCCCTTAACCTAAGTCCGTATCTTTTTTTTTTTAACATATGAGGAAAGTCATAAATAAGATGTAGCATGAATTCAGGTCTTTTTGTCTCCAAAGAACAAGCTGCTTTCCACTCTGCCATTGTACCAAGTTGCTCCTTGGTTCCTCCTCCAAGAATCATGGGAAAAGAATGAGAATTAAGAAGGAGCAAACTTGAATCTGGCTGGGTAACACAGTTGGGAGAACACGTCTAACCTAAATTTCTCATTGAGAGAATAACGCTCCCCACCTACATCAGGGGGGTGGCAGGAGGAAGCATTCACGGAAAGAGGGCTCAAGGCTTCTGAGGCTTCCATAAATGTTGATTGCTCTTAGTCATATGCTAAATGTTATTTAAATATAGAATATTATTTTGCTGAGCACTACAAAGAATGAAGCGCTTCCTTACAAAGTGAGAATATAAAGCAGATCATCTACTATCCCTCTCATGAATAATTCAGATCTGCTGCTTACTCATCCAAGCAATGAGCAGTGGGGCTTTTAGCTTAGTTTATATTTTGTTCTAAGTATCACAGAATCGTTTACTAGTTTTATGCTACAAGATGATAAGCAGTCCGAGGTAGGTGTGCATGGCAGAATACAGAGTTTCTCAGGCAAAATGCCTATCAAGCAAAAGAGAAATTGAGCTGAGCTTGGGTAATTAATCGAATTTCCACCTCTATCCACTGTTTAAAAGTAGAAATGGGAAGTGAAAGTCAATACTGAAAGTACTGCAATTATGGTTTAGCATAGCTGTGGTGAAACCAGTCTGCAACTCCATTTAACGTTCCTGCTCAGAGAGAGGTGTTTAACTACATCGTGAAGAGATGGGTTCTGCGTTCAAACTCTTTTCCTTCGTGGGCATCTTGCTTTAAAGCCTCCGCCATATCCACCTCTCTCTCTGAATGCTTATGAATACTGGCCTTGGATCTGGAAGTCTAGACCAACTGTCTGGGTGTGTGGTTCCTTGCTCCCCTGCTGAACCAGTCACTTCCCTCTGTGGTTCTGTGACCTCAGAGTGTGAGTGAGGTCGGGCACTGCCGTCCCCGTGCAAAGATGAGTTGAAAACCACAGGGAAGAGTCTGATTTAATAGGGGCCGTTAAGGTAAAGAGCTCTGGCAAGAAACCTCAAAATTCTAAATAAGACGTTTACCACTGTAACCATATGATCCAGCGATGCCACTCCTAGGCACACACCCAGAGAAAACTAATTCAAAAAGATACGTGCACCCCAATGTTCACAGCAGCACTATTTACAATAGCCAAGACATGCAAGCAACCTAAATGTCCATCAGCAGATGACAGGATAAAGAAGCTGTGCTACACACACACACACACACACACACACACACACACACACACACCTGGAGTACTACGCAGCCAAAAAAAGAGAATGAAATAATGCCATTTGCAGCAACATGGATGGACCTGGAGGTTATCATACTGAGTGAAGTAAGTCAGACAAAGACAAATAACATATATCACTTATGTGTGGAGTCTTAAAACATGATAGAAATGAAGTTATTTATAAAACAGAAAGAGATTCATGGACATAGAAAACAAATTTATGGTTGCTGGTGGAGAGGGAGGGGAAAGATAAATTAGGAGTTTGGGACTGGCGGGTATATCCTATTATGTGTCAAGTGGATAAACAACAAGGTCCTACTGTACAGCACAGGGAACTACATTCAATATCTTGTAATAGCCTACAATAAAAATATGAAAAAGAGTATATATGTATAACTGAGTCACTATGCTGTGCACCAGAAATTAACACAACACTGTAAATCAACTGAACTTCAACACAAACAGTTTACTGCTGCCACTGAGGACAACGAGGATGATGATGGCCAAGGCTACCTGTGCATGCTCTGTATACTCAAATAGACGTAATCCTCTCCACCAAGTTATGAGGTAGGCATTGTTATTTTCTTCCTTTTGTAGCTGAGGAAACTGAGGCACAGAGAGGTAAGGCTCCTTGCTCAAGGTCACACAGTAAGTGGCCAAGTGGCCACACAGAGAGCTCTAAAGAGGGTGTCTGACTTGGAGGCTGGACTTGCTTCCCTCTCATGTGCCCTAGGTCAGCAGAGGAGGTCTCTTTAGAGGTCAAAAGAGCGTCGTCCTTTTTGGGAAAGATGGAACTGAGCGGAATAAAGGCCAACACCGCATCAGGACGGAGCACAGGCTTTTGCATCCAACAGGACTGCCAGCCTCTGCATCTCCAGAGTCAAGTGTGAGGCCTTGAGCATGGAAGGCACTCAGTACATATTTGATGAATGAATGAATGAATAAATGAATGAACAAAAGCACTTTGTGCAGGGCCTGACAAATAGTAAGTGCTCCATATATTGTTGCTATTATTAAGTTGGCTCACTGCTTGTGTGTCCTGTTCCAGGAAAGGCGGCCTGAGATGATTTTCTCAGTCAATACCAAAAGGCCACAGTGAAGTCACAGAAGATGAAATCAGTTCTATTAGGTGTGCTATCAATACACCAAGAGAGCTTGCATTGTGCTGTGAACAAAAATCCCAGCCCAGCCTTCCTCTGATGAGTCGTCATCTTGTTTAACCTTGGAGAACTCCTGTGAGAAAGCTGAGTTGTGTATAACTTGGAAAGCACTGTCCAAAAAGTAAAATGTTATCATTGCAATGAAAACTTTGCCCACTGCTGCTCCACAGCCCATTAGAGATCGCCCTTCACCCAGTCATGGAAAATGCTCGCTGACATCTGGGAAGAGGTGGGGGAGCTGTCATGCCAGTTATTGGCCAACTACTGGTGAGCCCCTGGGTTTCCCAGCACTCTTCTCCCCCAGCTAGATGGCATCATTCGATTTTGAAACAAATTTTAAATTGAAATCCAAAACAGACGCCATGCCTAGAACTGCCATAATGTTAGATTTATTGAGAAAAGTAAAATGATCTCATTTTATTTATGTGAAAGTAGTATCCCCGACTCTGATATGAAATAAAAGACAAAAACAGTGTTTGGAGCATTGGGGGAAATATCATATGAGTTCACTGTCTTAGCCTCTAAGATTTACATCCTGTTTTCCCTGATAACTGATTAATAGCTTGTTCATGTTTTGGGAGGGGAGAGAGCAAAGCAAACCACAGTGTGAGTCCCAGTTTTGCAAATTAATAGCTGTGTGATCTTGTGCAAAAATGTAACATCTCTGATCTAGAACCTGTTTAAAACAGGGCAGGAAACAGAAGAGAATCTGAATGAGTATATATCTATGTCATAGCAGTGGTTTTAAACTTTCTCTTCTCTTTTCTTATCTGCATTTTCTATTTTTCTACAATCCTTCTGTGATAAGAAACAGCAGTGAGAACTTATAATTGTTAAAAGTTACTTAAAAGTTACTTATGGTTAAAAAAAAAAGCTCCCCCAAACCCTCCCCAAAACAGGGTAGAAAAACAGCTGCCATGGGATATTTACGAGGATGACAAGGAGTACCCTGGTGTGTGCCATGTGCTTAGGAGTATCGAGTAAACAAGAAGAGTTGCTAGAATTGTCCATCTTGATAACATATAATATTGATCCATGAAGATGACATCTGTCATTAACCCCATTAACCTCATGGGGTTACATCCGGTTTAACGCTCAACTTAGTAAATGCCCCACTGCCGCCAAATCAAATCTTCGAGGCACAACCTAAACACGGCTCTCACATTCCTTTAGAACCACCAGAGATGGGGGGAAATCTTAGAACTAAGTAGCAAGCTGTCCTATCGTTGGGACAAGCAAGGTATTAGTGAAGATGTCACCTGGGGGGCAGTGAAAGCTGGTCCACGGTCCAATAGAACAGAGCAGGATGAATTTGTTAAAGTTATCTTTCTGGAAGCTGAAGGGTCAAGATCTTTTCGAAAATCTTTTAAAAAGAAGTCATAGTTCAGAGTTGGTCTATTAGAGTCTGAAGAGTAATTGTGCTACTAGACTGTAAAGATGTAAACATTTCTTTGGTACATAATAATAAGAAGAGAAGGCCATACATTTCTTAGTTCCCCCACTACCCAACCCAGGAGGAATTGTTTAGCAACTATTTAGGCTTCTGTTCAACTTTTTTTTGCCAGGAACCCTCTCTGGGCTCTCGATCCTCTGACATGGTTAGGAGCTCACAGTTTCCAGAAGCTGGCTAGAAACCAGGAAAAAAAAAACAACAACAAAAACCTTCCATGGTTATGGAAGAAAAAAATATATATATATACATACAATATATGCCCACAGCAGATTTTCGTGTATGTATGTATTTTTCCTCCCTAGATACAGTTGCCCAAAAGAGAGAATACAAAGGCACACCCAGGGAGCATTTTCTAGGGAAGGTCTAACTATTATTCTCAAATAGTTTTAAGATAAATTATCCATTTTAGACTGAAGAGTTCATAACTTTTTTTTTCATATTGAATATTAACTTTTTTTAAACATTTTTTTGAGCTATAGTCATTTTATAATGTTGTGTCAAATTCCAGTGTGGAGCACAATTTTTCAGTTATACAGGAACATACACACATTCGTTGTCACATTCTCTTTCGCTGTGAGTCACCACAAGATCCTGTATATATTTCCCTGCGCTATACAGTACAATCTTGTTTATCTAGTCTATATTTTGAAATCCCAGTCTGTCTCTTCCCATTCCCCATCCCCCTGGCAACCACAAGTTTGTATTCTATGCCTATCAGTCTGTTTCTATTTTGTATTTATGTTTTTTTTTAATATTCTGCATATGAGCGATCTCATATGGTATTTTTCTTTCTCTTTTTGGCTTACTTAGAATGACATTCTCCAGGAACATCCATGTTGCTGCAAATGGCGTTATGTTGTTGGTTTTTGTGGATGAATAGTATTCCATTGTATAAATATACCACCTCTTTTTTATCCAGTCATCTGTCGATGGACATTTAGGCTGTTTCCATGTCTTGGCTATTGTAAATAGTGCTGCTATGAACACTGAGGTGCAGGTGTCATTTTGAAGTAGGGTTCCTTCTGGATATATGCCCAGGAGCAGAATTCTTGGGTCATATGGTAAGTCTATTCCCAGTCTTTTGAGGAATCTCCATACTGTTTTCCAAAGTGGCTGCACCGAACTGCATTCCCACCAGCAGTGTAGGAGGGTACCCTTTTCGCCACAGCCTCTCCAGCATTTGTCATTTGTGGACTTTTGAATAATGGCCATTCTGACTGGTGTGAGGTGATACCTCACTGTAGTTCTGATTTGCATTTCTCTGATAATTAGTGATACTGAGCATTTTTTCATGTGCCTATTGATTGAAGAGCTCATAACTTTTTACCTGCGTGAAGTCCTCATCAAAGAGTCTCCCAGTTTTTTTTATAACTAATAGTTGGAGTCAGCTTAGATTTAGAGCTTGGAAAAGATACATTTCCTTTACATAAAGAAATTCTAGGCCAGGCATGAGCTGGAGGGCTTACGACCTCCCTGGAAAACTGGATTATTCGCCACAAAGCTGTGATGCTGTTTAAGCTTACAACCTCAACAGACTCAGCAATAATAAACGTTTCAGGTGTCATTTCCTTTCCTACTTGTCAGTTTTAAGTTTCATCAGAAAGCACTAAAACAGACTATTATAAATTATTGATAGATGTACTCAAACGGAAGCTCTAAGGATGCAAATGGTCCTCCCTGAGTTTTACATTAAAACCTGTCTCTTAAGGAGAACAATGTTAATGAAGAAACTGCTGTGTTGTTGTTGTTGTTTGTAATAAATCTGACGCTCAGGTTAGAGGTAGCAACTGTCAGTGTTTCCATTACCTTCCGACAGTCAAGACTCTAAACAGAGAAGCGGGTTTTTAGTGGACTTTCCTGCTTAACAATGTCATTAGTTGAATACTGTCCCTTGTCTTTTCCTAAGGTGGCTGAGAAGTCTGCCTGTTAACCTTCGCCGGGAACATCTGTCACCCGCATAAAATCCCTTCCTCCACTCTGTGAAAGGTGTTGGCTTCTTTCTTCAAGAGGCGAGACAATACGCAATGGTGCACATTTCCCAACGTGAAGTTTCTTCAAGTATTTTTGAGGGTTAATGTCTACCATTCAGTTTTGCATTAATTTCACCCATTTTCAAAATAGCCTCCATTCTAGTCTATTTTATTATCAGAGGAAGATTCTGAAAGAGTTTATTTATTTTTAAAATTTTTTTTGGAGGGGGGAGGTAATTAGGTTTATGCATTCACTTTTGGAGAAGGTACTGGGGATTGAACCCAGGCCCTTATGCATGCTAAGCACACACTCTACCACTTGAGCCATACCCTCCCCCTGAAAGAGCTTCAGAGTTCTGCAGAACCAGAAAGGTCATGACTGTAGCCAGATCCTTTGCCCAGGACTGTGTTTGCAAAAAGCCTAGGAAATAGGCACGAAGCTTGATGAGCTCCCCTAACAAATACCCACAAGTTTTTCTTCCAGATCAATCCTGATACCCAGTGCCCACATACTCACCTGTGTCACATGTCTGTCCCCAAAGCAGAGTGCGAGGTGGATCATACCCACTCAGCTCCATCCTTCTCCTATGACTTTCGCCAAACAAAATAAGTCATGCCAAACTTCCAATGGTTCAAATGACAAAGAGATTTCATCATACTTAGTGGCCAAGATGTGCTGTTTGGGTTTTTTTTTTTTTTCCATAACTCACACAACAGCATGACACAGACGATGAGTCAAGCCCACCATACTTTTTGGTGAAAAGAGAAAACGGAATCCACAAAGCATCAAGTACCTTTCTCAGCTTCGTTACCACCTGTCCAGAAAGGTTAAGAGACTTGTCCAAGGTTACGTGGATTGGGAGGATCCTGGGACGTTCTCAAAAGCAGAACAGAAGAAGTAGGACTGATGAGTCACCTTAGAAAAGCCCTGGGCTTTCAGAAGGGGAAAGAAAAGTCCTACAGCAAACCTAAGATTTCAAGGGTATGAAGAATTATTATGCTGAGGACGAATTTCTGCCGACATTTCTCCCTCCTCTAAGAGAACCACCAGGCGTAAAATGTAACATGAGGGAGTTAGCTTAAGCACAATTTCTAAAAAGGAACAGCCTTAAGAAATAAAAATTATGGCACAAGATACTGACAGCCTCAGTAGGCCCCTGAATGAATGAAGGATTGAAATAGGTTAAGGGTGGGGGGAGCTGAGTAAGAATACAGATAAGATGGCCTCTCTTTGTGTCTTCTGTTCCCTCTCCTGGAATGCTTTTCCCTCAGATCTGCACCTGGCCCTGTCACTTCAGATCCCTGAGTGCCATTGGAGCAATCACATTTAAAAAACTGTCACCTTGCCAGAAATGCTTTTACAAGCTATCCATTCAAAAGTGGCCAATGGGATTTCTAGGGGAAGACAAATATGGTGGAACTCTATTTGCCCGATTTCCTCCTCCTTTTGGTGTCATTGTTCTAGCAGCTTTGGCAAAATTTCAGAAATTGGAGGCTGAAGGGTCCCCAGCACAGTCAGCTGGGACCCCCCATTGAGGATACAGCTTTCTAAGTTGCCATAAGTCACTAGATTTCCATTTGTCTCCACCTCTTTCAAATAAACCATTGCATTTGTGAAAAGAGCCTGCTGGTTGCATAACCCTGGCATGGCTGCCTTCCCACTGGGGCTACAGGTGGAAGGGAGGGTCTGTACAAAGCAAAAAAGCCTGAGATCAAGCTGGATGCTGGCAGGTGAGACAGACCCTCACCTGGGGCCTCCATTTTCTCTGATATTAAAGACTTGGAAGCAAGTCCTGGCTGTTCTGTGCACCTGAAATTTATAATTGATGAAGTTTACCTTTGGAGAAACTTTGTTTTGTGCCGGAATCTTACATCTGACCCTCTCCTCATGACAGTAAGCCACGTTCACCTTCAAATAAGGAGCATAGAGGCCTTCTCAGTAAACCTCTTCGGAGTGTCTTAATTTTGCTTGATAATAGTGTCACTGCTTTACATTAAAGGATTACATGTCTGAAAGGAAGGGCCATATTTTCTAAGTTGCTAGGCTCTGTGTGTGTGTGTGTGTGTGTGTGTGTGTGTGTGTGTGTGTTTGGGGGAATGGGGGAACACTGTCTGTGTCCTGGACTGTCATTGTAAACTCAGCTGGAGGTAGGATACCTCAATAAACTGCTGAAAGTAACCTATTACCTTGAGAGAATTCTAAAAAGATGACAATGATGGTGACAGCTAACATTAACTGAAGACTAAATAGGTGTCAGGCATTATGTTAATTATTTTACAGGTATAATTTCCTTTAATCCTCCTTCCAAGCCAATGAGGTAGGAACTACTATTATCCCCATGTTACAGATGAGAAAACCAAGGCACAAAAAGATTAGTTTGGATTTCCAAAGAAACAAGTCCATTGTTTCAAAGCTATTCAGCAGGAAGGGCATATAAGGTAGCTCTCTGGTGGGACTCTTCCCAGAAAACGCCATACATTTCTGCTGAACAGTGTGAGCCACTTCATAATCTGGCCCTAAGTCCCCTCCTTCCCTGTCTCCCCTCCAATTTCTCACAGATGCACGGACTCACTTGACTGCAAAATGCAATGCCTTCCCATCCCTGTGCCCCGCTCTTTCTACCCATCTATCGAAATCTACCCATCTTCAAGTTCAAGTACCACTTTCTCCATGAAGCCATCCCAATCACTCAACTAAACCAGCTAGAAGAATTCTGTGTCCCCTTAGTTCGGTAAAACATTCTCTGTCTTTAAGAAATGCTGGGCAAATTAAATTTGCAGCAATGTGGAGGGACCTAGAGATGATCATACAAAGTGAAATTAAGTCAGACAGAGAAAGACAAACATCATATGATATGATACATGGAATCTAAAAAAAATGATACACATGAAGTTATTTACAAAACAGAAATAGACTCACAGACACAGAAAACAAACTTATGGTTACCAGTGGTGGGGGAAGAGGAGGGGATAAATTAGGAGTCTGGGATTAACAGATACATACTACTACATATAAAATAGATAAACAACAAGGACCCACTGAATAGCACAGGGAACTATATTCAATATATTGTAACAACCTATAATGGAAAAGAATCTGAAAAAGAATATATATAACTGAATCACTTTGCTGTGCACCTGAAACATTACAAATCAACTATATTTCAATTAAAAAATGAAAAGCAATGATAAAAAAAGAAATATTGGGCAAGTGGTTATTTTTACATCTACATCACAGATACCTATGTCATATAAGTATACTTTAACTCCCTCCTGTATGAGCCCAATACCTGGCATACTGCAGATCCCTTAATAAATATTTTCTCACTGTCATTTCTTGGACCAAAAAAGTCTGCGTTATGTTATGATGGTCACAGGGCAAGCATGTAATTAAAAGGGAACTGTTAAGAACAGAAGGGAGCTGCAAAGTTTTACTTTAGGTGCACATAATTCTATCTCAGCAGGTGCTGGGCGATGTCTCCACTCAGTTACCCACATCAGACTTTAAACTGGACGTAAACTGGAGGGGCTTTGAAGACTGCTCCCTTCTGGAGTGTACATGGCTGGTATGACCAGCAGAGCTGTGAGTGTGTCCACGCATTTTCCACTGTGGGTACGACCACAGGCAGCACCAGACCCTCTGAACCTCAGTATGGCAGGTGCTACACACCTCACGACACCGGCATATGAACTAGTAAACACAGGACCACACATTTAAAATAGGCAGAAACTACTAGTCAGATTCTTGAATCCATTTCAAAAAAGTGTTCAGAACTGCAATTTTAAACGACAGAGCCCTGTGTCACGCTGGTGAACACATCAGTTCCCGCCCAGGGAGCACCAGGATGTCACCTGCACACCCCAAAGTAAAGAATTCAGGGTCTTCCTTTAAGTAAAGCCCAAGGGAGGGTGGAAAATAATTATGCAGTGTAATTTCCCGTTCCCTCCTCCCGTCACACAATGAGCAACTGTCCTTTTTGTTGTCGTCTGTGCACTGTTCAAATAAGAAGCCTCTGCTAGTTCTTTTTTTCGATATGAGAGAAGAAATCAAAATCCCCATTTCATAAGCATGGTATCTTTTTCATAACATAAAGCCAAAGGAGGAAAGAAAACAGAATGTATGTCATCAGGAGATGATCGCCCATGCCAATCAAACAACTGCTGCGGATAACCGGCGAGGAGAAGCGCCCTGGAACACTCTGACTCGAGACGCAGAATTTATTTCTCCCTGAACTTTTCTATACGGACAACTGCTCAGGGAAAATGACTTGCGTCTTTTGCCTAACAAAGAAAATTTAAACAGCTGCTCTCCAACTTCCATTTCCAGAGAGCCGGGGACTGAAACTGCCAACCGGCTGTAGCTTTTGTTCAATTTGAAGAGAAGACCACATCGCGGCATATGTGAGGGACATTCCACAAAGGGGTTAATGTCCCACTATTACCAGGGTGCCCTGGGTGCGATGCTTATTAATGCGCTTTCCTCTTTTCGTCACTGATTTAAAACCCCTCGCAGCATTAAGGACTGGCTAATTCTTATTGACACAGATACAAGACTACCAAAACATGTCTACTGTGAAAGAGATGAGTGGGGAATCACCTAAGAGACAAGGCAAGAAGAAAAAGCAGACAAGGGTAAACCTCATCACATTCAAAATTAACGTGACGGTCCCCCTTTGAACTTCTAATTAACAGAGCCATGCACTCACCACATGCATTTCTGGCGCAGATCATGCGCTGAAAACTAGGAACCAAAGTCTTGCTTCCTTTAAGCTAAAAAGAATCTGTCAGGCGCCGCAGCAACAGCAAGAACGACACAGGAGACTGCAGGTGCCTACCTTAACCTCCTGATTGGTGAAGACCTCCACATCCACCACGCAGGCAACCAGAGTGGAGGCATCACAGTCCATGCTAGGGGCTGGCATTCCCCCTCCTGAACTGACGAGAAAGAGTCAGGCAGCCTCCGAGTGGTGCGGGCGGGGACGAGCCTCCAGGTGGACGCTGCCCTGCCCTGGGGATGGCCGAGCTGGGCACCTGCGCCCGCGCCGCCGCCGCCGCCGCCGCCCGCCCGCCCGCCCGCAGCCCGCCGCGCCTCACGCAGCACAGCAGAGTAAGGGCGGCCGGCTCTGTGATGGCAATGACATCACCACACAGACTGACACAAGCCGGAGCTATTTTTTCCCCCCAGCCTTTTATCTCTAGGCAGTGCAGTGGAGCAAATTGAACATGATTATGTGCTAAATCTGAACTCAGACTAAATCAATTCAGGCAGCCGAGCTAGGGACTGAGTCATAGTTGTTGTTTCAGCCGAGTGCTTATGTTTGCAAAAAGCAGGGAGAGGGGAGGGGGTAGAATCTGACACCAGAGGCTCAGTTTGGGGTGGGGGCGGGGCTGGGGCGGGAATGATTCCGCAGACAGCCTCCTGAGGTTAAGGTGTGACCATTTTTTTGCCTCAGAAAAGAGCAGGAAGTTGAGGCGTTTTGCAAATTGCTTGGCTTCTGCTAATTGCCCTATGCAGTTCAGAGCAACTGCACATGTTCCCGGCATCCTAATGCACCCTGGGCACGGGCTAGACAGAAATCCATTCTTGGAGTGACTAAAGAGCTGGTCGTCAGTCATCCAGGGAGGCTGGTAAGAGGAGATAATGAGAGGTTTCTGAATTTCTATTTGAAGCACAGAAGTGCAGACCCGTAACTCTAAAAGCATCCAGGATTTCAGGCTGTCGCCAAGGTCATTCGAACCAAAAGCGGCCAGTGGAAAGGAGTTAGACCAAACGTCTCACACGGGGACAGATGGCAGAGTCTAATGGGCAGACGCACTGATGTGGGTCATTGTCGGAGCCTCGGGGCTCGATGCTGCCCAAGACTTTGAACACATCCGGCTGGTTTTTCAGTCTCTTTTCCTGACTGTGAACCCCTGAAGGGCAGGGCCGTGGGTAATTCGCCCTTGTAGCTTCAGACTTTAGCAGAGGGGCTGGCATGAGAAGGCAGTAATTATTTAATGAGTGAACAAACCAAGCAGGGAACAGACTTCTTTCACAGTAGAAGTGAGCAAAGGAAAAAAATCTGACTGGTTTTCTTTTTATCATTGGTTACAAAAGTACCAGTAGAATTCACTACCATTCTGGCAGGATCTCTGCCCAGGAGAAGTGCAGGCACACCTTCAGCGGCCATTGGAGGTTATGATTTGTAACAGATTGGCGCCTTTCTAACCCATGACTGGACAGAGTGGCCCAATTTTGCAGGCTGATGAGAAAGGTGACATTTTAGACCAAAGGCAGGAGTTCTGTGGTTGATCCTCATTTTGGACTACATTTGAGTCTCGTATTCAACAAATTTGAGTCTAGTCTTCAACAAATTTGAGTCTAGTCTTCAACAAGGCACTTCCCATGCTAAATGAAATCAGTCTACAAGTAGAAATATTTAGACTAATAAAACTGTGTGTGTGTGTGTGTGTGTGAGTGTGTGTGTGTGTGTGTGTGTGGCACTTACTGTGTTGTCCAGGGCAGGGCGGGGAATATGAAATCATACATGCGGATAATCCAACTAACACTTACTGAGTGACCCTGTACAAGGCTTTACACCAGTTGCTCTAAAGGATAAAATGATGAGTAAGCAAAATTCAACTATCCTCAAGGGGCTGAAAATCCAGGCGAGGAGATAAAACTTGGAGACACACAGCTGTACAACAAGGCGACGGTGATGGTGGCTGGGAAGGGACAGATGGCATCTGGTGAGCGCACTAGAAAAAGAGCAACACTGAAGGGAGCTGGGGCACATGAGCCTCAGGGAGCAGGACGTGACTTCTGCTCTGACCTTGAAACATGGGTAAGACTTTGTCGGACAGAGAAGGGATGAGGAGAGCCCTCCAGGCAGGGGCAGAAACATCCAGAGCAAAGAAGAATAGGGTGTGTTGGGGGGTGAGGGTGAGGCACATTGAAGGTTAAATTTGATGAGGAGCCCAGGGTAGACAAGGCAGAAAAGATCAAATGACTTGAAACCTCAAGGGACCCTTAGTGTCTATCTGGTCGACCATGGAATGCCAGGCAAAGTTTTTGAGAAGGTAAATGGGATCTATAGGTACATAAATATAGCCGGAATATCAAGGATACAAGATGAACACAAATTTAAATACCACTGACATCTGATCAAGGAGCAAAACGAAAAACAGGGTTATTTTTTTCATATGCCACAGCATATCCTAAATTCTACTTTTTTTATGGTTCACGGCAGCAACGTGCTGGTAAATACTTAACAGTCGGCTCTCTGAAAACCCCGATGTGTAGCATTTGCTGATTTCTGTGGTGTGAATATCCCCATCGGGGCTGATTTTGAGCAGCCCAGATAAAGTCACTGATCGCAGAGTTGGGAAGTGACAATAATCGTTCACGCCAGCCGTTTGCGCTGCCCCCATCCAGCACAACGCTGTTCCACGGTCATGACAACGTCACACCGTGCTAGTGAGAGTTCCTGTAGTTGGCAGAGGGGAAGTCCAGCACGCAGGTCCAGGGCGGATCAAAGAGAAAACCACATACTGTAACCATTGCTCTGTTCCCCTAAAGGGGAGTTATTTCATACTCTGTTTAGCAAAGCGCTACAGAGGAAACACATGTGTTATTTCAACAAAAGAAGCCCTGCTCTGACAAATCTTGGCAGGAGGACATAGACTTATTCAGGAAGCAGAGCCTCACTCCAAATTGTCCAATAGGTAGGTTTGCTTCTTTTTTTCCTGATGCATCTTCATTTTTTCCTTTTTCAAATTGTTTCTTCCCTGGAGGTTCCTTCTTTATGCTTTTCTCTCTTAAATTATCTTTTCAAGGACACAGTACTCAATTCATTTATATTAGCATTATGATGGATAACTTACAGGGTGACCCATTGTGGAGCCGTCTGTACGGTGCATCATATTACAAAGGGAGTAAATTGTGTTTTTAGGGTGAAATTATAGGCATGGAGAGCATGTAGTGATTTTGAAGTAAAATTATTGGATTTTTAATAGGTTGGTCCAGCACACTGGCTGTATTATACAATTCAATTGCTTATACAAAACACTCATTTTCCTACAGACCAGAGTCTCTAGGGGGCTTCCCCATTAAAACAGAGCCCTGTTTCTCTACACAGAATGTACTTTTGATGGCTGGGGATGACGGACAGCCTGGAAGGTGTCTGGGGTCTGTATGTGAGCAGCCGGGCTGATGGCTATAAGGCCCACGAACCCGGGCTCTTGTCTGCTCTCCCTCTCAGCCCATCTCAGCATTTGCCCCTCTGCTCTCCACATCCCGGATGCACTGCGCTTCGCGGCATTCCAGAAAAAGGCCAAGCCCTTTCCCATCTCAGGGCCTTCACACTTGCTATCGCTTTTGTCTGAAAGTGTCTAGGATCCTCCTCACCATCAGGGCTGAGCTCCTTGGAGAAGCCTTCCTCCATCACCCAAACAAAACACTTGCACACACGCGTGCACCTGCCCGTGCACACACACCCAGACTCCATCACGATCCAGCGCCTTCCTTCTGACTTTACTCATAGCCCTTTTCACCATCTGAACGTGCTCACCCAGTTCTCTACTCGTTTTTTGCTGTAACGAGAACGCCATCTCCACCCCAGCAGGGGTTTCTGCCTCCCCTGTTTCCAGCTGCGTTCTCAAGGGCTAGCCGAGTACACGAGCCTGACAAGTTACTTCAAGTAACATCTAAAGTATGAGTGAATAAATAAATAAATGAATCTAAAAAGGCAAGTAGAGGGGCTCAAATCAGCAGACCAGCAGAGGTGCCTCCCTGCAGGAGGACACACAGGCATCTGGGTTCAGGAATCACCCTCGTCCCTGACAGCTGAACCCTAGCACGGCTCTGCCCAGAAGCACCCAGCCCACCTGAAGTGACCAGAAAAATCTTAGGATTCATCCAAACCCCTGCTCTTCCAACGACCGGTCGCATTAAGGAAACGGATGCAGCGTGATGCAGACCCCGAGACAAAGACCACTCTCCTGCCCCTCGGGCCGGGCAGTTCTCCAAGGGAACTGACAGCCGAGCCAGGGCAGTAACCCCCGAGGGGACAGGAAGGGATGTGAACCTTTCCGTTCCAGAGGCAGCAGCCAAGTCTGCTTTGCTCATGAGCACAGGTGTCCACGTCACAACTGTGGGTTGTCAGAGTTTGCTTGTCCTGCGTGTCTTTCTGAATCACTTAAGTTTGTTTTTAACATTTATGGCTGAAAATCTCAGACATGTTCAGAAGCAGAGAGAAGAGCAGAACGAACTTTTACCCACCACCCAAGTGCAGCGATAGCTTGGGACCAACCTTGCTTCCTCTCTGCCAGTGGGTTCCGGAGTGTGGTCCCCAGACCAACAGAACCAGCACCATCTGGGAACCTGTTCGAAAGGCAAGTTCTCGGCCACACCCAAAGCTGAACCGGAACTCTGGAGGTGAGACCAGTATCTGTATCTTAACAAGGCCTCCAGGTGGTGCTGATGCAAAGTCAAGTCTGAGCACCACTGCTCCTCGTCCCCCACCACCCACACCCATTCCAGGTTATTTTGAAGATGCTGTCTGACGTCATGTCCTTTCACCTGTAAATATTTCGGTGTCTCTCCCTCAAAGACAAGGGCTCCTCTTCTGAAATCACCATCACAATCGTCACACAGCTCCCAAAGCAAGAACACTCCCTCAGCAACATCCAAAGTCCTGCCAGTGTCCACATTTCTCCACCTGCACCAATAATGTTCTCTTTCCTCCCCTCCTCTTTTCCCTCCGTGGCCCCATCCTGCTGTCCCTTCCTCCCTTCTTTCCTTCCTTGGCTTAACATTTTGCTTATTTAAAATTGGGATCTAAATGACTGTGTCTCTCGTGTCTCTTTTCATCTAGAGGGTCCTGCTCCAATTCTTCTTTGTCTCTTCCTCGCAGTCTGTCGCTGTTGATGGTGAAACCATGTTACTTGTTATTTAGAATTCTCCCCAGTCTGGGTTTTCTCTATGCGTTTCACAGAGTATCACACCACTAGTTTCTCTCTTATCTGCAGGTCCTGTTAGTTAGCTCTGGAGGCTTGATAGAGCTGGGTCTGGCAGGACTCCTTCATGGATGGCGTGGTGCACTTCCATCAGTGGGAATATAATGCCTGGCCGTCCCTCTTTATGGTATGAGCAGCCTTTCCTGCTCAAAGCCTAGATTCACTCTTTCATTAGAAGTTGCAAAATGATGGTATTCCTCCTTCATTAAGTCACGGGATACTTCCATTAGGAGGAACGACCTTCCATCTACCATGGAGTTACCCAGAGCTACAATTTCATAAGACAGACAAAACACACACTTGATTCTCTTCTTTTATTAACTAGTTTTTTTTAATGGCTTGCTGCCCATTATCTGTCAGAGAAGATCACTGAGGTTTTTCACTTTATTAAGTATCCTTACGAACTCACGGATTACACATATTTGATGACTTTAAATCCACTGTCATTCTATCTCATTGATGGTTAAATTGCTAGTGCGAATCTAATCAGGTTGGCTCCCGCGTCCTTTTGACACAGTCTCATGGTCTCTGAGGGCCACCTCGCCACCTGGCAGGACAAGATGTTCCAGACTCATCTTGTCCATTTCCTGCCCCAGATAAGGAATCAGCCGTTTCTCTCCCAGTTTCATTTAGTAAGTATTTCAACACATTCTGAGATCACAATCTGTAGACTTAGAGGTGTTCTCTGCGCTGAGCTGGTTATTGTTTACAAGCCTTCTCAGTGGACCGAGCTCGAAGATATCTAAGCACATTTTAAAGATAATATGCGCCACGTGTTCAGACTGACCATTCCAATGCAAATCCAGGACTTCTCAATCTCACATCTACATCCCCTTTCTTCCACCAAATATCTCGGTTCTTACTAGTAATGCGATTACTCATCTGCCTTATTCCATACTACAATGCACAGCACCTTCAGAATCACAATAGTCATACCACAAGGAACAATTTAAGATTTTTTCCAGCTTTTTTCTTTTCTTTTCTTTTCTTTTCTTTCCTTTTCTTTTCTTTTTTGTCCTTAGGCTATATCCCATACAGCTGGTATAGATTCCTGTGTTTTAGTTACTTGGAATAGTTCCTCTACTCCACCAACTGGATATCAAGTTTGGTTTACTTTTGATTCTTAAGGATTGCCTTTCTCCTTGAATTTAATTTTTATTATCATAAAACATATGACACAGTTCAAAACCTTAAAACTACAAATCTACAAAGAAAGCAAGCTTCTATCTCTGTCTCCTCTATCACATTCCCTCTTTCCCTCCCTCCCATACAGGTTACTATTATTTCATCTTTATTGTTTATTTGTTCTTCCATTAAAGAAGTACAAATATATATGTGTATTATTTTTCCTTTCCTTTCTTTGACAAATGATAGCATACGTTGCACATTTTTCTCTGTCTTTCTTTTATTACTAAAAAATATGACTCTACAGACCACCCCATAGTAATATGTAAAAGTAGTCACATTCCTTTTCACTGCTGTATAGTATTCCATCACATGTGCTATGTGGATTTATCAAGTTTGTGCAACTAGGCCCCTGTTGATGAGCGTGTGGGTTCTTTCCATTTTTTTGCTATTAAATACTGTAGCAATGGGTAGACTTGGCTTATATCTATTCACATCTTGCTACTGTATCTTTGGGACAGATTCTAGAAGTGGAATTACTGGTTGAAAAGACAGACATGTATATAATTTTGCTAGATTTAGCCAAATCCTCCTCCATTGAGGTTGTCCATTTTGCTTCCCCACCAGCAATTTTTTTCTATCTGCTCCTCCACACACATCCTATTGTCCAAACAAACTGAACTTCCCAGTATTGTTAAAATGACTCTGCTTTGTATGAGTTGTTTCCTATAATTGGAATTCATTCATCCATCCATCCATCCATCCATTCAATGGCTATTTACTGAATATACTATGTACCCAATATTCAGTGAGGCACTGGTCACAGAAAGATGGCAAGTCACCGTCCTTTTCCTTAAGGGGCTGATTGCAAAACGGAGTAAAGAATTACAGTATGATATGACGTGATGATGTGATGTAACATAAATTATATTTGCTATAAATGATGTTGATATGCTGTGCAGTATGAACACAGGAGAAGGAGTATCTAAGTTTGCTATATGGAGGGGGCGTTAGAAGAGCTTTCCCCAAGCAAGGAACATTTTGTTAAACCTTGAAAAGTGAGTAGTTTTCTACATGGGCAGACAAGTTGGGAGGGAGATGACATCTTAAGTACAGGGAGGGGCGTGGGGCGACGTGGTGAAGCAAGAGAAACCACGAGTAGCCCCGTACTGCAGAGATTCCCAGGCGGAGTTAGGAATCAGCGGTGGGGAGCTGCAGAAAATGCAGCTAAACTATTAGGCAAAGGCCTGACCATGAAGAGCTTTGTGAGTTATGGATAGAAATGTAAATTTTATTCCATAGGAAGAATGACCCAGTGAAGGTTCTAACAGTAGCCTCTTGGTTCCTCCTGCCTCTAATTTCACTGCCATTGAATCCATCCTGCAGAGAGTTCTCCCAAGGAAACTAAATCATATTACTATCCATGTGAGTAAAGTGAAAAGTTGGAACCAGGGGCGGCACAAATGAAAGAGATTATAGTAAGGAAATGTTAGAAATCTAACAGGCAAATAGACCTCTGAGACCTTGTGCTGGGAATTTCTGTGCTACCTTAGTGGAAGGCTAGCCTCCTCCACCAAAATAATGCATATTACCTCCACATACATAATGCACACGAATCTGCTGCAGCTCTCACCCCGCTATAGGGTTTAATTGTTTGATTGTGTCCTCAGCACTGAGCATGTCGCCAGGCATAAAGCAAGTGATCAAGGTCATGTCTGATCAATGAATGAAAGAATGCATGAGTAAAAGACAAGACAAGTGGATGCCATCCTCACTTCTTTTCACAAATGGATTATTTCTGAGCCATCTAACCCAGCAGCAGCTCCATCCACTTTAGTCTTGGGTGCTTGGCATGAAGCCTCCTACCCCATCACCCTGTTCCTTAAGCCTTGAGGGTCCTAGAGATGCAGACTGGAAGAAACAATTAGAAGCACAGCCATGAAGCCTCAGATGTACTTACAAAGGGAGGTGGCTGGAAGTCCACTGAAGCTTGTGTTCCCTCCACAGTGCAGAGCTGTTTCTGAAAAGTGGTTTCCCAGTCAGAGCTACTGTTCCCAGTCTGAGTTCTGCCCAATGGAGTGGGAACAGAATGAACACACGCCACTATCAGGCCTGCCCCGTAAGAACCTCCAACAGGACTCATTTCTCTTCTTCAGCCTGATCTTCGGAGCTAAGAGTTGAAGACGGTAGGGCTGTATCAGCCGAGGTCTCTGGATGAGTGCACGGAGCATAGTCCTATTTCCTCATCCTCTTCCCCAATCACACTGTCGGTGGGGTTTTACACGAGTGGAAAATAAACCTCTCTTCTGGTAAGCCCCTGAGATTTTAAGGTATTTCTGGTAGAGAAGACAGCATTACCTTAACTAAGCTGGCATGCACGTACATGTCTGTGTGGAAGTACACGTGCTGTGAGTGCAAAATCCAATTTTTATACAGAATCAAAAACCAAATGAGGATAGAACCAGAAGTTAGAGGATTTAATCCTTAAACGTGGAAAATCTTTCATTTTAAGCAAATCTGAATGTCTTAAGTTAGCAAATGAGCAGGTAATCAGATTGTTATTTGACATACCATGGTGAGTCTGTGTCAAGACAGAGACTAAGGGAGTAAATGGAGCTTGAGAAAAGAGCTAGAAGGCAAAAAAAGGGCAAATGAATAAGATCAGAGAAGGTTTTCTGGTAAAGTTCATAATTTTTAAAAACAGCTGAATTAGTAATAGATCAGTGAGATTTCAAATAAATAAACAAATCAGGATTATACACAAGAAATATAAGTTAGAAATAATTAGAAGTACATTGTGATTATGTCACGGGATCTTGTCCAGCTGCAGACTGCTGATGCCCTGGACTTTAAGACAGAGTCCACCTAACTGAAAACGGCAGGTAGGGACGGCAAGTGACCTGCTCTGTAGTTGTAGCTAGTCTAGGGCCAGCCCGAGAAGGAAGGCATCAACAAAGTCAATCTTCTTTCACAACAGTATCTTCTTTCTTTTACTTTCCCTTTTCAAGGAGGGGTTTTGGTAAATCAAAAAACTAGGACAGAGGAAGGTAAAGAGGGAGAAGTAAGAAGCCACATGAAAATGAACAGCAGGGCAGTTTCTGGTATAAGATGGTAGGCTGATTATACACATTCATGCCAGCCAGACTGGGGTTTGGGTTGGGTGTGTCTGTTGGGCAAGGCAGTATCTTTGGAAATGTCCAAAACGTTGAGAAATCATGTTCCTTCTTCGACTGCGATAAGTCATGTGAGTGTTTTCATAGAGCTGGCGACTCAGAGAAGAGAAAACAAGAAGCTGGCAGTGGAGGATTGTCTCTAGGCTCAAGGTAAGTGGGGGAAGAGATCTGCAGGTTACTTTTCAGGTAAGCCAGAATACTTCATCAGAATAGGTAAGAGGAAAGAGTCTTAGGGCAAACACTCTACAAAAGAATAAATGATGTGCATTTGAACAGAGTTTTCTTTATGCTGCGTCTCTGGGATACTTGGTATGGGAAGCCTGATGGAGAAAAATGTAGAACTCCAACAGTGGAATCATAAATAAACTTATGAAACAGGAAGTTTTCATTAAGCATCACTCTGGGATATGCATCTGAAATTTTGGTGGTGGCTGTTTTTGGTAAAAATGAAGTTTTCAATACTCTGTTGGCGAAAATGTAACCTGAACAACCTTTCTGGAATGCAGGAGCCTTTAAAAAAATAAATGAAGCACACAGGAACTTTCACTTCCGGGTAAATGTAGGTTGTAGGAAACCACAGCAGGTAGGGATGGCAAGTGACTCTCTCAAAAAGAGTAAGCCACACAGACTACACAATCACAGATTTTTAAAACCCCCTAAGAGGACTGATGAAAAAGAAACTTAAATGAACTAAATTCCACAAAGTGATAAGCCCATCTCATGAAAGAAGAGATACGTGTCTGCTTTCATCTTTCACATAATGGTGGGAGAAAGAAGTATTTGTTAGAGACAGGTAGAAGGAGAAACCAGATGAATTTCTAACAAACTTTTATGGTGTCATGTGGGCTGGAATAATGGAATGGAATCCCTAAGAGCCCCAGACAAAAGCAAGTCTGAAAGCCAACACTGTGTCCGGACTAAACTAAATTAAAGATAAAGAGATCTGTGGGACAATGTAAAGTATTTTAATATATGTATAATTAGAGTCCTGAAAGAAGAGAGGAGGATGCAGAAGAAATATGTGAATAAATAATGGCCAAGGTTTTCTCCAGATTAACGATGTCAATGCATAAATCCAAGAAGTTCATTAAACCCCCAGATGACAGGGCTAGACATAATCCAAAATTACAGAGAAGGTATTAAAAGCAGGAAGAGGAAAAGGCATTGCATACAGGAGAACAACAATAAGAATTACGACTGATTTCTCACGAAAAACAAGTGGTCATAATACAATGGAACAATGTATTTAAAGTGAAGAAAGAAAAACGATAAACTATCAACCACGATTTCTATATTCAGCAAAGAATGGCTTTCAGATACGAAAGCAAATCCTTATCTGTTGCTTGTTAGAACGTAAAAGAGTGCAGCTACTTTGGAAAACAGTTTGGTCGTTTCTTAAAAAGTTAAACATACAATTAAAAATATGACCCAGAAATTCCACGACTTGGTATTTACCCAGGAGAAATGAAGACCTATGTTGACACAAAGACTTCTATGGAAATATTCATAGCATTATTACAATAGCCAAAAATTGTAAAGGGGAAAATACAGGTCTACAATCACGGTTGGGTATTTCAACACCTCCCTCTCAGAAACTGATGGAGAAAGTTAAAAAATCAGTTATGATAAAGAACATCTGAACAACCCCACAAACCAGTCTGACCTAACTGACATTTACAGAACACCGCACCCAGCAGCTGCAGAATACACTCTTTTCAGATGTACACAGAACGTTCGCCATGACAGGCCACGTACTAGACTGTAAAACAAGTCTCAGTAAATTCAAAAGGATCAAATTCATGTAGATCAGAGCTTCTCAAAACCTCCAGGTCCATGGAGTCCCTGAGACCCTTTTAGGAGGTTCGTAAGGTCAAAACCATTTTCAAGATATTGGGGCATTTTTTGCCTTTTGCACTTTCATTCTCTCGTAAGTGTACAGTGGAATTTTCCAGAGGTTGAATGATTTCCGATACCACAGCAGATTGAATGTTTTCAGGCATTAAAGAAGTTTGAAAAATATAAACCAATCTCACTCTGCTGTTCACTTCTCTCTTTGTTTTGGAAAATGTAGTCATTTTTTATAAAAATGTTATTTACATTAAAACATTATTTTGAATAATTTAATAAATTAAAAGAAGCTTCTCAGTTTTAACTACTAATATGGTAAATGTAAGGAGACGGAACCCACATAAACAAAAGCTCTCTGAGTCCGCAATAAATTTCAAGAATTTATTCTTGAACGTGGTGAGATAAAAAATTTTGATAACCACTGACAATGAGTATGTTCTTTGACCACAAAGAAATTAAATTAAAGATCAATAAAAGCAAGATATCTAGAAACTCCTAAGTATTTGGAAATTTTTAAAACAAAAAAATCCTTCAGTCAAAGCAGCCACCTAAAGGAAAATTTTAAAGACATTTTAAGCCAAATGATAATGAAACAATATATCAACATTCGTGGTGTATAGATAACGCAGTGCTAGAGGGAAGTATAACGCTCTGAACGCCTATGTCGAAAAGAACAAGATTTAATAAAATAAGCACCAATTTTACACAAAATCTTTCAGAAAATAGAGAAGGAAAAAACTCCTGCCAACTCATTTCATGAGGTCATCGGAGACCTGATGCCAAAACTTGTTAAAGGCATTAACATAAATATGCATAGTCTTTTACTGGCATTATGTTTAGAGATGTTAAAGAAATCGTCATAGATATAGACAAATATTTATGTGTAAGAGTTATAATGGGGAAACCTATGTCCAACCATTAGGGACCTGTTAAATAAATTATGATAAATCTGCAGGATGAGAAACCATGCATCTATTAGAAGTATGTTTTCAAAGGAATACTTTAATGCCATGGGAAAGACGTAAGTAAAAAAAATGTGGTCTCATCCCATTATTACATGTAACATACATGCATTCAAAAAGCCCGAAAAGAAATGCACCAAAATATTAGCTGTAAACTGCTTAACTCTGGTTTAGAGGGATTGCCAGTTATTTTCCTTTTCTTTTTTCTTTTGATGCATTTTCCAAATCATCTGGAATATAAATGTGTCACTTTAACAAAAGAATAAAATGATAACGATATAAGAAAATAATAATACACAATAATTTAATATTAAAAAATCTAATCTGTTGTATATAAAAATAATTTGGATGATGCAACACTAATTCACAGAGTGATATTTCTCTGAAGAACCTTTGAAATTAATCAGTCCTATGCCTGGGGAACTTGAGTTCCTTTCCTGGGTGGATCCGTACAGTGTACATCAATCAGGCCATGCATCAAGTTAGTTACAAAATCAAATCTAGAATCTGGATCTCTCTCCTTGCACTTTGGGTCACAATGCGAGCACAAGGACATTGTTATTAGCAGTATGAAGATTCTTCAGGTTTAATCACTGCTGTCCAGACTGTGACCCCAGGAAATGAATCTGACTTACGCTTTAGGTTCAAATGTAAAGTGTTCAAACTTATGCTTAAAAGTACGCTGTTAACAATCTCAACTAAAATGTTAAAGGATAAGTAATTTCTGCATATTTCATAAGGAGATGGGTACTTTTCCTATCTAAATTTTAATCATGTTTTTCCATGTGGTCAAAAATATTCCAATTTACTAAAATCTCAAAGCAAGACAATCATTAAAATTAGAATTATCAACTACATAAAAAAAGCTTAATAGTCTATTAAAGAATTCTGGCTAGAAAAAAAAAAAAGAAAAGAAAACCAGTCAGGTTTCACTCGGTGGAAGGTTCAGCTTAAAGATCATTCCCACATTCGAAATTTGGGTTGCCTCATTAAGAAATATCTGTTTAATAGAAACGTTTCCAAAGAACAACAGGTATCTTTCTTTCTTGGCACATGAATGAGTGAATCAAGCCTGTGCAAGAATAAATAAGCGAGACATTTTATTGTTCAAAATCTGGAGAAGGCAGCTTGGCTACCCATAAGGCCTGAGCAGAATACTACATTGTGATGTAAATCAAAGCATCCATCACTTTCAACCAACCATAAAGACTAGATTTCCAGCGATGGCACATCTAGTCAAACAACTGAAATAACATATGTGTCACTCTCTGTGTTGAAATTGAACAGCCGTTTTGTGGTCGATCTAGGGTGACTGAACCCAGATTCAGCGGGCAACGAGAGGGTGCTTTTTAATCCTGTCAGTATTTAATATAAAGGAGAGGAAAAGAAAAACCCACGTCCAATGGCAGGATTAGTATGTCAGAGCACATCCTCCGTGATCTGATTGGATAAAAGAGCCTAACGTGTATGTCCGTTGTCCTTAAGTCGTCAGGGAGTGAGACAAGAATCCTAGGTGACAGCCAGCTTTTCCTCTGGTGCTGGAAACATCTGTCCGGGTGATGGGCTCTGGGACCCCTTTCTGCCGTGAGCTTGTTTTGAGGGGCTTTCCTGCGTCCCCGCCGATTTTGAAGCCCCGCCCTTCACGTGGCTGTGATTCTGAAGCCCCGCCCCTCACGTGGCCGTGAGCCTCTTCCTGTCCCACCTGACTGTCCCTCACACAGCCTGCCAGGAGCCGCTGGACCGCTCGCCGGCCTGGGAGTCAGGGTTCAGGCTGGAGCTCTGGTTCTGCCCCCGGCCAGGCCCAGTCATTTACTACCTCCGGGCTTTACTTTCCTCACTGTTGGATGAGCGGGCTGCATCAGGCAGAAAAGGCAACGTACAGTGCTACACGGAGAAAGATTCTGCGGCCTCTTCCAGATCTTCCAGGAGAGGAACACTTAATTAACACTGCCTGCCAGTAACCGAGCAGAGTGTGGTGACGATAAATCCTCCCAAGTCTGGAATGCAGATTAAGTGACACCTCGGTGAGACATTCTCCCCAAATGATTTTCACTAGTCCTTCTGCCTTACTCCAGAGAACCGAGGACTCTCCATCCCACAGCCCCAAACTGCTCACCCACCAGCAGGGATACTGGCACCGCATTAACATTACAAAGGCAAATATGATGAATCCTCTTCCACAGCAGGAAAATTCTGTCAGAAAGTGAGCCCTTTACCCCCTTCGCAGGACAGCAAATCCAGAACCGCTAGTGAAATTTAGGGACGTTTACTCACTAATGAGTAAATTTCTTAATGCATTATATTTACTTGTTTCATAGCTTTTATTATGCACTTACTATGTGCAAAAGTACTAGGAGAGTCACTCCAAAGAGGAGCAAAAGAAGAAAGGATGATAGAATAATGAAGACTTCCTGGTCTAAAGGAATTTTAAGTCTAGAAGGTGAGAACGACATTCAGAGATAACACCAGTCAATCAACAAACGTCCATCTCAGAGACGGACGGCACTGTTCACTCCAGAGTGAGAGCCCCATCGCTCCTTTCTCTCTCATCCACATCCAGCCCACATGCAGCTCCCGTGGACTGAACTTTCGGAGTCCCTCTCAAATTTGTCCGTGCTGGACTCTTCTGCTTGGTACCACCCTGATTCTCACCACAATTTTCTCTCACCTGGACAAAGGCCAGAGCCTCCTGTCTCCTGCCTTCCCCTCTGGCTCTGAGACAGCCTATTCCCATAAAGAAGCCAGAACTATCCACCTTTTGAAAAGCCAAGTGGTTCATGCCATTCCCTGCTCTCAACCCCCAACGGTGCCCTGTAACATTAAGAATGAGATCCAAAATCTTCATCCTGGGTTGTAAGAACCTATGGCATCTGGTCCTGGCCCCAGGTGTCCTGGTTTTCCATTGTTTTCCTCTGTCCTTACTGCATTCCAGACAGGAAGCTGTTCTTGTTGTTACTTTAACCCACCAAATACTCCTGCCCCGGGGCCTTTGCACTACTGTTTCCTTTGCTCGGGATGCTCTTGCCCTACAACCTCACGTGACTCCCTCCCTCACTTGACTCAGACCTCTCTTCAAATGTCACGGTGGCCTTTCCTTACCATCCTGTCTCAAATACCACCTGCACATTCCCTCACACCATCTCCGGATTTATTTTTCTCAGTAGCACTTTTTACCACCGCCCACATCATATATTTACTTGTTCACTTTTATATTGGTTTCTCCATTACAATACAAGGTCTGTGAGGGCAGGAACATTGACGGTCGAATTCACTGCTGTATCCCCAGCATCTGCAATAGTGTGTGGCAGGCACATAGCAGCTCCTCAATAAATATTTACTGAATGAATGAATGAATGTTGAATGGATGAATGAAAGCTAGAAACTGGCGAAAAGCCTGATACTGAACACCACCAAGGAATCTCGACTATAATGTATGTCCCCAATGTCTAGATTGTGTTTCAGAGCAATGATTTGACGTTAAGAGATTTTGCTTGGTTTGCGAGCAGGTGGGCAGGCTAGACAGAGGTGTATGGAGCGTAGCTGAGGGGCAGGATGGGGTGTAGTGATGAGAGCAGGTTCTCTTGGGTCTAGGGCACACAATCCCATCAGCTCCACAGTGGGAGGAAACAAGTAGTCGCAGAGAGACAGCACTTGAGGAGAGCCATTTGGTATAAATGACATGATTTCTGGGCATCTGGGTCTATTTTGTGTTTCCTAATCCACTTAATGTTATCAGCACAGATCTTGACCATAGGTTTATTTACTTATGTACTTTTAATGGAGGTACCAGAGATTGAACCCAGGACCTCATGCATGCTAAGTATGTGCTATCACTGAGCTATACCCTCCCCCCGGACATCTGGGTCTATAACCCAAGAATAGAAGCAGTAAGACCCATCTGGTTCATGCGAAGGCAAGCTACAGGCTGAACAAAACCACCGAAAAGGATACACAGGAGTGGCCAGTGCTTTAGGAGTGGAGCTGAACTGGCTCTCATTTCTGAAATTGGAGATGACTGAAATCAGCAGACACTGCATGCATCAGTCCATGAGGGAAGATTTCACTTTTCTCAGAGTAAAATGCTACACGGGAGCCTCATGGGGCAGGTGCTGTTCTAGCCCTTTCCACAGCTCGTTAACAGCAGGGCTGGGAATCAAACCCAAGACGTTCAGCCCTGGAGTCCATCCGCATAGCCATGGGCCAAGCTGCCCCTCCTGGGAGTGCGGACTGACTCCCCCTTGGGCAGGTCACCCTCCCTGCGCCCTGACAGCAACAGGTCACCAAGGAGTTCACACACAAACATCCCACCTATCATTACATCTGTGGGGTCTGCTCCTAGCAGTGAGATTACTGGATCAGATACAGATGTTCAGTCACTTTCCAGACTCACCTTGCTGGTGAGTGGGGCCAGGAATTTACCCCAGCCATGCTTGGCCCCAGAGCTCTCGTTCTTACACCCTTGCCAGCTTACTATCAGCTGTTCCCAGCGCTAGAATCCTCCTGGCCCATGGCAATTCTCAGTCAAAGCTCTCAGGCATTTTCTTCATCATATCTGAGTTTTAATTCTACATGGAGAAACTGCTAATGAGCTGCCTTTCACATCCTAGCTGCCTCCAGCCTGGAACACGGCTTGCTGTGGCGGAGTGCTGAAACCCATCAGGGAGGCTCGCGTGGACTTTCATTTTGATTCTAATCTGAGATTCCAGAGCAGGGAATTGAAGGAAGCCGTGTCCTTGAAAGTCTCTCACATACCAAAGCGCCACAGTCCAAGAGGCTTTATCTCCACGCTGCAGCGCTCACCAGATACACAGGTGAGAAATTTAATAGCTCCTCTGGTAAACAGCACATGCTGCCAAGCTGGCGAAATAGGACGGGAAAATCAGTGATTCAGAGGGACTCAGATAATAAATACCTTTGGCCATGATGGATGAACCAAACAAAATGCACCTGCATGCAGTCACGGACGGTCCAGGGAGCTGATGGCGCAGATTGGTTTTGTTGCTTTTGATAATCAGGGTGGGGCAGGTGGGAAGCTAGGAAGTCGGGAGGAGTGACATTTTTCTGTGGCAACCAGCCCTCCGGACTCCCCTAACTTTGTCCCCAGGAACTCAGTGTCCTTGGAGTGTTCTTTGTTCTTTACCACCTCCCCCTTTAATGCTGGCTTCGAGAAAGGGTCAGACACTTCCCATTACACTGTGAATATATGACTCTTACCATCTCAGATTACGGCTGGATTTCAACAGGCCCCCTCCAAGCAGACGCCACGGACAGGAAGGAGAACACAAAGGTGTGCATGAAGGCACCCCCAGTGGACGCCCCCGCTGGGATCTCTGAAACCACAGCAGCGGGCCAATCCCCTGTCTGGTTCACAGGAAGAGCCTGATGAGGTGCACATCTAAAACCCCACTGTCTTAATCCAGCTGACCGACCATAACTGGCATGTTCGATGACTTTCCCCGGGTGCTCCAAGTTCCCAGCTTTACGTGAAAACCGATGGATCAACAGGATAAGGAGGAGGGAAGGATTACTTGTATCAAAATCTTGGAGAATGGCCCCCTTCCCTCCACCCGTCTCAGCCTCCTTCCCCTCTCAAGACTGAGTTCAGGGGCTGGGGCGCAGGGTGGGAGAGTTACATAATCTGGGTTTGAGGTCTGCATCCACCCCTCTCCTTGGGCAAAGTAGACAAGACCCCATCAATCTCTCTCCGAGCTCCTGTAAATGCCATTCCAAACCTAAACCCCTCCCTAAATATTAGGTAGAGAGACTATGCTCAAAACTCTGACTCAAATATATGTTGTGATCCATAACTTCATGGACCTCATCCAAGTAAAATTCCCCTGGGAACTCTGGGCTCAGGGCCAGGAACAGGAAGTCATCAGGGGAACACGGGAACACAGAGGACCTCGCAAGGATCGGCAGGGAGAGAGGGGCTCTGTCCCGGAGAAAGAGGACATGCAGAAAGCTTGTCTTGTTGGGGGGGGTCTCTGAAGACAACAGCCAGCCATTCCACACCCAGAACCTTTGGCCATATTCTGCTTCCTGGAGGGGTGCTTTGAAAGCCCGAGAGACACCAGAAAATACAGACAGTGCAGCTGTGGAAGGAGCTGACAGTCCCGCACAGACAAGCCTTAGTAAACACACCCCAGACACCACGGCAAGGTTCTTTATTACTTTGATGAGAAGTTTCATCCCAAATAAAGGGAAATCTCCTTTTTGTATAAGGTGAGAGGCACGTTTCGTGCTCTGACTCAGGTTTGGCTTAGAGCTTGCTATGGTTATAAATGTCCCTATTTAACCTCCCAGTTAATACCTGGGAGTAGACACCAGTGTGAGATGTGAGGTTTATTCATGACTCTCACTGCTTAACTGATTAATACCCATTTCAACTCTTTTTAAAGAGAAAAAGGATGGAAACTTGCCCAGGACAGTATTTAATTTCCCAAGTGGCAGGGAAAGAAACACTCATTTATTTCCAGAGAACAGCAGTGGCTTATGTGCATTTGGAGCAGGATAAATGGGAATTTTACATACATAACTTGTACACAAGAAGTCTCTTCCCATGTTACCAGACTTTAAAACTTAAGGGCTGTCTATCAGCGACAACTTCAAAGCCCATGGAATTTTCTTCTCATTCCTCACGTGGACTTGAATTCTGAGAGTCATAAACCCTAGTTTACTTTCCCAGGAAGGGCAGACAGCTTCTGTTTGACGTCGGATCTAAACTGGGATACGTTTTGTACGGTTGTGAAGTGCGGTTCTCTGGCTGTTAAGTTTGCTTCTAAATGTCAGTCACTTTCACTCTGCAATCTGTCACTAACGTTTTCAGTGTTCGGGATCTACACTTGCTCACGTGGATATGTCTAATGTGTGCGCGTGTGTGTGAATCACAGACTTAGGGCTGGAAGACACCTTAAAGGGCACTCAGGGCAGAAGTGTGCAACCCCAGCCACTTCAGAGAATCATCTGGGGAAGCTTTTAAAAGTCCTGATCCTAAAACTGGTGACATCTAAATGAGACCCCTGGTCTTCTGCTAACATTATGATTGTGATGTTAATTTCTTGGCATGGATGTTGGGCTATCCTTATGTGAGATGTTACCACTGGGGAAATCTGGGTGGAGGAGGGCACAAGGGACCTCTCTAGATTCTCTTCGAAACTTCCCGTGAGTCTATAATTATTTCAAAAGAAGAAGTTAAAAATGCACAGGCCATACACTAGCCCAATTAAGCCAGATGCTCTGAGGGTGGGGTCCTGGAATCAGTCTTTTTTTTTTTTTTTTGCAGTTTTCAGTTTTATTAGGTAGAATTGTTCCAGTTTGCACATATACAATATATTGCATGTAAATACATATATACAACATACTGCACGTATTGTTTTAGTTATATGCACCTGGAATCGGTCTTTTTTAAAGCTCCCCTGGTGATGGCAAAGTGAGGTCAAGGGAGATGGTCACTGAGTTTTTCCAACTATTTACGTGATGCTCAAGTGTTTTAGAATCTCCTAACACATTGCTTACCACTTTAATAGCAATAAAGCACGTTATTCAATTACTGAATGAAGTATTTATTATGAATGCTCTAATATTCTAGGAAACCTGCAGAGATTTCTCAGGGAAAAAATTGTATGTATGTTTTAGGTAGGATGTTAATTTTGTAAATAATTTCTAAATCGTTTTTTTTAACATTTTTTATTGATTTATAATCATTTTACAATATTGTGTCAAATTCCAGTGTTCAGCACAATTTTTCAGTCATTCATGGACATATACACACTCATTGTCACATTTTTTTCTCTGTGAGTTATCATAACATTTTGTGTATATTTCCCTGTGCTATACAGTGTAATCTTGTTTATCTATTCTACAATTTTGAAATCCCAGTCTATCCCTTCCCACCCTCCACCCCCCTGGCAACCACAAGTCTGTATTCTCTGTCTGTGAGTCTATTTCTGTCCTGTATTTACACTTTTTGTTTGTTTGTTTTTGTTTTTGTTTTTGTTTTTTAGATTCCACATGTTAGTGATCTCATATGGTATTTTTCTTTCTCTTTCTGGCTTACTTCACTTAGAATGACATTCTCCAGGAGCATTCATGTTGCTGCAAATGGCATTATGTTGTTGGTTTTTATGGCTGAGTAGTATTCCATTGTATAAATATACCACCTCTTTTTTATCCAGTTACCTGTTGATGGACATTTAGGCTGTTTCCATGTTTTGGCTATTGTAAATAGTGCTGTTATGAACATTGGGGTGCAGGTGTCATCCTGAAGTAGATTTACTTCTGGATACAAGCCCAGGAGTGGGATTCCTGGGTCATATGGTAAGTCTATTCCTAGTCTTTTGAGGAATCTCCACACTGTTCTCCACAGTGGCTGCACCAAACTGCATTCCCACCAGCAGTGTAGGAGGGTTCCCCTTTCTCCACAGCCTCTCCAGCATTTGTCATTTGTGGATTTTTGAATGACGGCCATTCTGACTGGTGTGAGGTGATACCTCATTGTAGTTTTGATTTGCATTTCTCTGATAATTAGTGATATTGAGCATTTTTTCATGTGCTTTTTGATCATTTGTATGTCTTCCTTGGAGAATTGCTTGTTTAGGTCTTCTGCCCATTTTTGGATTGGGTTGTTTATTTTTTCCTTATTGAGTCGTATGAGCTGCTTATATATTCTGGAGATCAAGCCTTTGTCGGTTTCACTTGCAAAAATTTTCTCCCATTCCGTAGGTTTTCTTCTTGTTTTACTTCTGGTTTCTTTTGCTGTGCAGAAGCTTGTAAGTTTCATTAGGTCCCATTTGTTTATTCTTGCTTTTATTTCTTCTAGGAGAAAATTTTTGAAATGTATGTCAGATAATGTTTTGCCTATGTTTTCCTCTAGGAGGTTTATTGTATCTTGTCTTATGTTTAAGTCTTTAATCCATTTTTAGTTGATTTCTGTATATGGTGTAAGGGAGTGTTCTAGCTTCATTGTTTTACATGCTGCTGTCCCTAAATCGTTTTGAATGAACACTGGCTAACCCTATGGATTTCCTAGCAATTGTTCATAATGGTGGGAATGTAACACGTTATTGTGGCACAAAGACTTAATTACCTTTGTAAATAAAAATATAAACACTTTTCCCACCATTAAAGCTAGTCATAGATAAAAAGAATGTCCTATCTGTTGTTTAACTGGTATGTTTCAACTTCCAAATTTTGCAGTGCATAACCAGAGTCTGTCTCTTCAAATACCCACAATAAAGGCAAAAGACCTTCCTTAGATATCAGCTTGAAATGAAGATAAATTTGCAGTAAATTTATGTCTCAACCTAAAAGTCTATGGCCCTGGTCTTGAATGCTGTGTATCAGCCCTACGTGATGTTAGTTATTAAAATATTAAAATATCAAAAATTAAAAAATCCCGTCTGTACATCCATATACATGCAGACTGAGAAGAAATATTGAAAAAAAAAAAACATAGAGAGCAAATCGTAAAATGGACACATGAGAATTACAACAGCAGAGGAAGGAAGACTGCTCCAGAGGAATAAAGTGAAAACTGAAAAAGGAAAAAGGAAGAGAAATCCTTCTTTCCACAGTAACAAATGCCTCCTGTGTGTCCATCTATGTCACTTGACAGGTCAGCAGTGTGAAAGAAGGAACACTTGGTACCCATCTACTTACATTTTCTCATAACCTACAGCCCCCACTGACAATAGTCACCAAACAAGCCTAAGGACGGTGACTGGCCACTGGACCACCGTGGGGCCAGTTCGGCTATTTTTAACTCAGTCCTCCACCGGAGCCTTCTCAGATGTGATTCTGCCCTAGTTCACCTGAGGATCTGGTAAAACTGCAGATGCTGGCTCAGAAGCTCTGGGGTAGACCTGAAATTCCACACTCCTAACAAACTCCCAGGAGATGCCACTGCTGCTGCTCCAAGACCAGGCACTAGGGGACTGCCCACCCCTCACCCCCAACCTGGCCGAACAAACACCCAGCTAAGTGGTACCATGATGTTACTAGAGCGACCAGGTGAAGGCTGCAGCTGCCCTAAAGATCTCATCCCAACCGCCCTCACAGAGCGTGGTGTCCCTGTAGTGGTGGCAGCAGCAGAGAGCCCTCTTCCAAGAAACAGGCAGCATGGTGGAAGAGAAAATGATAAAGCTATGCCCCAGTTTCTTCTTGTCTTTAAATCCCTTTAAACATGTTTTGCTTCCTCTTATTAACAAATTAAGGACAGCATCCTCCTAAAAAGCGAAAAATAGAGACAGAAATTTGAAATGATGGATTGTTCACAATCTCCTTGAAGTTTTCATTGAATTCTGTGCTTTGATTTCTTAGGTGTTTTAGTGCTTTGGGATGAGATGGCCTATTCCTGGCCCCAAACAAAAATAAGTAATGTTTTATGACTTGTAGAATTGGCATATAATGCAATTATTGTCTCTTCAATATGCCAGGAATATGCCTACTAACCACTGTGAATGAAATTCTAAAGTAAACACATCGCAAAGGGCTAAGACCACTGGTTATGTATCTATTTTGTTTTTTTTTTAATTTATTTTATTCATTTTTTTTAATGTATCTACTTTTGGCTCAAAGACTACTTTGAGAAAGCTGGAGAGTCTCTCCTCCCGTAGGAAGATGCAGGAACAAGTGGTTCATGGGTCCTCAGTAAGTTCCAGAAGCCTTGGAATAGGGGCTGTAGGATTCTGGACTCTGAGAATCAGGCTCTGGCTTCTAAGTCAACCAAGTGTGACACCCGGGCTGATGGCTTCCCTACGCCAGCCCGTGACATCGTCTTCTGTCAGTTAAGCTGCAATGGTGTCCACGGCCCTTTTCCCTCTAGGAAGTCAGGATCAAACCCAAGCTCACTCAGTTCAGACACGACGGCTTAAAATGCTTTAAAAACCACCAACTCTCCCCAACTCGTTAAGACACCATGCAAAGCTCAGTGTCACCAAGTGGCCAGGCGTGAACTCAGCTTTGGGCAATCCCTGAGAGGACCATTTCCCTCATTCACCAGGTCACCGAAGAAACTAATCAGTTTCTTTCAAGCGTGCCGAGGCAGAGAAATGAAAAAGTGCTGAGCAGCGAATCACCGCTCGGCAAAGCTTGGGGTGATCTCCAGAGGCAGACCCAAGGAAAGCCCGCTGATAAATTGTTCAGAAGTCGATGCGGGGAAGTAACGCATGTACGTATTTCCAGGCTGGGCCTGAGTGGCTGGGGTGGTCCAGGGTGCTGCTCCGCCTGGGCTGGTCGAGCCCGTCCTTACTGTCCCAGCTGGGCCAAGTCAGCCCAGCCTGCCGCCTCCCCAGAGCCTCCCTAGGAAGGGGAGGTGCAGCGATGTCTTCGAGCATCTGTCATAATGACACCGACACGAGTCACCCTGAGGACCGGGACCCTGCCTCACGAGGGGGCTGAGCCAGCGAGTCGGGGCTACATGAGGAAGTGGGGTGCACGGCATGAAGGATCAGAGTTATGCTCCTTGTCACGCATCCACCCAGCTGGGGAAACTCAACTGACAAGTAGGAAAGGCTGGCTTTGACCCCTATTTCTCCTCTGATCTCCTTGTGCTGACTAGGGGCTCAGGAAATGGCCGTCCTCTCCCGTTCCTGCTCTTCGGGTCACGATGTGCCCCCACTCTAGCCCAGTGGAAACTTTAAAAAGTGATTGCTGGGCCACACCTGCTGAGATGTCGATTTGCCGAGGCTGGAGAACAAAGACTGCAAAGTAGCTGTTTGGTTTTTATTCCCCAAAGTTTCCCCAAATGATTCTCATGTGTGTCCAAGTTAAGACCCTCTTTTCAAGCCCACCCCCTCTGCCCAGACATCTCCCAGGGGACCCTCCTTCCATATACAGACACACTCCATGTGGTCAGAGAAGAAGCCTGAGGGACACGAGCCCCCGCGCAGGTCCAGGCCCCTGCTGGCTGGCAGAGCTCTGCAAGGGAGATGCTGGGGTTCCCAACGACACGGATGAGAAACGCGAGGCTCTGAGAAGGAAGGGAACTTGCCAAAGGTCAAAGGAAGAGCCAACAGGAGCAATGGGCTTCTCACCGTGGGCTTGGCTTTCCACACCCAGCACCTGCCTCCCTGCAGAGAACACTTAACCCAGGAACAGAGCCCGCTTTCCCACGCGTTGTCCAGACTAGTTTTTCCGATCGTCCAATGAGACATATTATATCCATTGTACCAAAAAGAAAACTGAAACTCAGAGGAGTTAAGGGACCTATCCAAGCTCAACAGCTCAATAATTAAATGGAACATTCCAGTATATTCCCAGGATCTACTTTCCGAGGCCAGTCTTGACATTCAGTTCTCCTTGTAATCCTGCTGTATGAACTCGACCTTCTCCTGCTACGCAGGCTGGTCCTTGTCAGGGATTTGGGTCCCTTGGTGCTAAGGAAAGAGCAGAGGGGGCTGTCACACCCAGCTAATGCTGCCAGGACACGAGGGCCCAGCTGGCCACAGGCTGAAGAGACAGTGAAAACCCTTCCCGGTGTGCTGGGGGTCTGTCCCCGTATTAACACCGAAAGTCCCGGTTCTGGAACCCTCCCCTCTCAGTCTTGGGGAAGACCAGGATGGTTCGTCTTCCTAGCTGAAGACGAGCCTCAGGACAACTAAATGGAATCTGGAAGGCTAGCTTTGGGGTTTCCCAGCAGAAGAGACATTAATCAGGCTCTAAGTATCTTCTCTGGTTATGCCTTTAAAATAAATGCGGCTTAACTAAGAAAAAAACATTAATAAAGTTATTTTAAATTAAAAAAAATTTATAGATGGTTCATCAAAGAGTCATGGAGATAAAATGTACAGAATGGAAACTAGGCCTTAGTTAAGGAGTTAGTGACTGGTTAGTGAATCATAAACTAAAGTTAATTATTGTAAATACATAATGAGAATAAAACATAAAACATTCATGAAGACTGCTTACTGCCTGCCAGGCACGGAGGGTTTTAAAGCCCACATGAGCTATTTAATCCTATGATGGAGGCACTCGTGTCCTCCACGGCTTAGAGGTACGGTTGTAGAAGCCCAGAGAGGTTGACAAGTTCAAGGTCATGCAGCTAGGATGTGCTGAAGCTAAGCTGTTTTGAACTGTTCATAAGGACTTCTTAACTAGGGTACCAAACCTCAGGTGGTGTGAGCAACAGGAATTGCAGCTTGCTCGGGAAATGCAGGCAAGATAAAGACGAACAGGACACATGCTTAAAGTAGTGTCCTTCCTTCCAGGGCAGGAAGAGACTCAGGGGGAAGGCTTGGAGTCACTCCCGATTCCCAGCCAAGATATTATCTTTCCTTTCCCTCACCAGAGGACACAGCGGCTTAATGTGAACTGGAAAAATCTATCCGGTCACCTCAGAACTAAATTTTGTATAAAATCTTTAGTTTATTTTTACAACATGCAAATCAGAGGTACGGACGGAAAATTCAATAACGCTGTAATCCTGGTGCTGCCCTAGGTCTAGGATGACATTTATCCAGGCAAAAGCACTTTCGTGGTGCTGGGAAAGATGGCTGTGGCATTTGAAAGCCGCTTTGGACCCTGCTGCAGAAATCCTTTCCCCCACTTTTGTAAATCCTATGGGGTAAAACAGGATTTATCCAGTCAATGAAAAATAGGCTTCAGTAATGATCACACTGGCTGTTTGGGGCTGCTGGCCACTAATTGCCATGGACACACTTCAGAAGGGCTTCTCTGTGGCAGCTTTTTGAAGGAAGGATGGTGAAGGAGGAGAGGAAGACCTGGAGGAAAGCCCCAGGCACTCAGGTATCTCCAGGGGCCGGTCAAAGGACCTGGGGTTATCCCATCACTGGCCTTCTGTCACCTTAACTGAGACATCCCAGCTAGAATGTGAATGCCCAGTGCAGCGAGAACATCAGCAGACACTGACCCCTGAGCATGGACTTCTGGGGAGGAGATTTTCACATTTCCTCATCTGTAAAGCAAGGCACTAAACTTGATGAGTGATTCCCAACTTCCTTTGTGTATCAGGGACGAGGCCCTCTTATAACCTACAGATGCCCAGGCCCCAGGAGATTTGGTTTAAATTGGTCTGCGGTAGGACCCAGGTAAGACAGGTACTGAACCCCCAGATGATTTGAACACACTGCCAGTGGTGGTCTCCATCAGTGGCTCTCAGCACAGGCTGCACGTGAGAACCACTGAGGAGACTGAACAGAATCCCAATGTCCTGACTACATTCCGGGTAATATCCAAGTAATCAGTATCGTTTAAAGCTGCCAAGATTCCGACATGCAGCCAGGGTGGAGAATCACTCAGCTAGGTGCTGGCTAGGGGACCGTTACCGAGGGGAAACCCTGCTGTGTTCACAGTCCTGCAGCCCCTTCCATTTCTAGAACTCTGTAGCTCATTCTACTGCAGCTTGTTCCTCAAACTGAGCATGTTAGAATCACATGGAGGGGCTGGAAAAACACAAGACTTCTGGGTCCCCTTCCCCAAAAATGTTCTGATTCATTAGTTCTAGGGTAGGACACAAGAATTTGGATTTCTAACAAGCTCTCAAGTGATGCCACCGCTGGTCCAGAGATCACATTTTGGAAACCACTGCTTTGAAACATAGTGGGTGCCGGACTTCAACATGAACGAGAACAAGTTACTATTGTTGGAAAAAAATCATCACACAGGGCTGCCGGGATCAGCCCCACAGGCAGCTCCAGGACAGTTAAGGTTGATACTGGGCACTAAAAGGCTAAGAAGACGATGGCCTGAGAAGTGAGCAGATAGCAAAGACATCCTTCATCTCCATCAGCATTTGGCCTAGAGCCTAGAGCGGTTTGCCGGTGGAATCGCAGGGAGGTAGAATGTTGGAGCATGTGCTGATTTCATCAGTAATTTCATTCTAATTCTGTCAGAATTCTCCAGCATATCTGCTTACCATCTTTCGACTATTCATATTTGATGAACTGGGCTATTTATAATATTATTTTTCTGGACACATATATTTAGATGTATTCAAATCAGGCCCAACACATAAAAAGTGCATAATCATTGCTCTGAAGGACTGGAGTTGTTCAAAGGCAGGACCAGCAAGAGTGGGGAAGAGGCAAATGGCAGGGGATGGATGAGGAAATCAACATGTCTGCAGCATCAGCTGCGGGTGAGGGCATCCTGTCTGTGTGAATATGTCTGGTTTAATTCTCATCAAAAAACAGTTGGATAACAGAAGTTACAAAACACAGATGCTAGAGCCAAGGTTCAGAGATGGCAAATCACTCATCTCAGTACCCAGATCTCCCAGGAATAAGAGCCAAGATTTAAATCTGGGCACGTCTGACTCCAAAAGCCTGGTACTTTCCCCCATACCTCGTGGCCCTCAGTCCACACATATCCTATCCCTTTGTTTAACCTACTCAGAGGCTCTGGAAAATTGCTTGCCTTCCTCATCTGGTGCTTCTCAGACCTCAATGTGATAAGAACTCCTGGGGTAGGGGTATCTTGGTAAAGATGCAGATTCCAGGGTGTAGCCTATGATTCTGCATTTTCAAACCAGCTCCCAGGTGATGCAAACACTGCTGCTGGTGCATGAGCCACCCTTCTCACATCAAGGTCTTAGAAGATGTGGGTTTAAAGAGAGTTTTACATAAATGAGACGGGGAGACAAAAAACTTCTCAAAGAACTACTTCGAAGAAGACATTGCTGGCTTAAGAAATGGAGGATGAGAAGCAGCAGGGGCAGCACTTACAACACACAGAAACACCGGTTAACATTTTGCTTTTAAATTGTCAGTCAGCCATCTGCTTGGTACCAAACAGGCGAGTGCACCAAAATCTGCATTGCTTCAGTCTCGCGAACGTTCACTCTGCTACACTGGGGAGGAGTGCAGAGAAGCAGCTTACCTACTGACAACAGAGAGAGAAGTGCAGTCTTACATATGGTTCCAGTTATGTTTTAGATTTGTCATTAACTGCGTACCACGGTGGTTGAAGCGTGATGATATGACATCATCATTGACCCTGCCTCCGTGTATGTGTGAAATTTGACTTGGACTCGCAGAGAAATGACTGCAGTGTATACGGCAATAGGGTTTGATGTTAAAATACCGGGATGCTCCTTAAATCGCAAAGTGGCTAGATCTGGCTAGGTCTTGTTGCAAACCAATCCCAGTATTTTCCAGAATTTCCATATGGACTGCAGCCCTGACATGGTCAAGTGGAAATCAATTTGGCTGCACAGCAGGCCCAGTGGATAAGAAGTGACATGGAGAACTGTCCTAGGGGAAGGGCAAGGGAAAGCAGAACTGCCTGTAAGGAGACTGGAAATCCAAGTGAAATAAGCTGAAATCTCTGCGGACAAGAAGCAAAGGGAGTAGCCAGATGTGGGCAGAGTATGCAGGAACAGAGAGGAATCGGGAGCTGTTTGACAAGCTGAATTTTTAATTAAGAAATAGAGAGCCACACAGCTTTCGGCTGGGACTCCCCTCCGTTCACACTGAGTTTCCATTATGCCACAAGTCCAGGTGAAAAGTAAAAAGCAGACTAACAAACCCAAAAAAACTCCCAACAAATCAAACAACATTTTTTAAAGGAAAAATCTAGTTTGAGTATCATTATGATTTGAAACAACGAATGGACGAGCCATTTAGAAGTTATGTTGATGTTGCCTTGGGCTCTTGACTGTACCGAGGAGCCTGGACGTAAGTCTCGATTCTGGTTAAACAAAATGATGTGTCTGCCTGAGGAAAGAAGAGGATCTTTTTTCTTTTTTTTAAGTTTGGTAAATTAAGACTTTTTCTAGCACGCTTAATTCAGGAATGAGGTACCGATTTTCCCTGGGGCAAAGTGACACCTGGATTTGCTGCTATTCGGATTAGTTCGAATGTTCTTGGTGGACATGATGCCAGGAGGTTGTCTGTCATGACAGAGTCCTGCTGCTAAAGGCTTTATTTCAGAGATTAGAAAGATTAGAGATATTGTTGGCACCCGAAGAGGGGTTTTTGGTAATCCTGTGGTCATTTTTCTTCAGCTGGATTAGATACTGAGAACTGACATATTTTTATCTGAACTTTTCCAACACCTATCATCATGGTTTGCAGATCTCAGCAGAGATAAAGTTTTAAGAGACAGAGAAAAAATATCAATAAAAAGGGGATGGGCAATGTACATGTTTATTCAAGTCTTGGAATTTGCAAGATGTTTGGTCTCACACACTGACTCTGATGAAGTCATACTGACTGGTGCGTCGAGAAAGATTCTTAGGTCTGCTATCAAACAGCGCCATGATTGGGAAGTGAAGTTAGCCATAAATCCAACTTAGGGTACTGACAATACACCTGCCATGGACACATTACCCCATCTTAGAAACCTAAGTGAGGCGAGGCTTTACACTTAAATGAGAAAAAAAATTTATTTTTTTCTGCTCAAGAAGAGTGAATGCAAGCAACATAGATTTATTTTAGAGAAAATGTATTGCTAACGAGAATTTCCTCCAAATCGTAAATGCTATAGGATTTCCCCTTCCTTACATCCACCGTGAGGAAAGGTTAACCAATTGGATAATGAACCAAATAAATCTTCCAAGAGGTGGCAACCTTACATTACCACAAATTCCTCACATAGGAGACGGTTTCTGTTAGAGCCTGCATTGTGCTAGCAATTTGATTATGTCAAGGTTCTGTACTTTCATTTGGTATTTTGTCCTTCTCTAACTATAAGCTGGATTCCAGTGGGGAAGTCAAATAATCTAAGGAAAGGCATGATGATGGGGCAGGCAGACCTCGCTGGTATTTTTTAATGATCGCAGAGAGAAGACCAGTTACTTTGCAGGAATTTTCTCCTTTGTATGCATTTTCATTGTTAATGGAAGTTTCTTCTGGCCCAAAGGTATTCACGGCATCCTCTTCTCATGCAAACCCCTGGAAAACTCAGTGGAGTGTGCTGTAGCCCATTCCTCCTCCATCAGGGTAGGAAGCCCTTGATGATACGCAGATTTTGAACTATCATTTACTATACCTGGTACTTGCATTGTGTGATGCAGAAATTATTAAGCTAATTTTTTAAATAGACACTTTTTAAGGAGTTGACTTACCATTCAATGGCATGTGAAGCTAATTACGCCTTTTGAGATAATTGAGTAAATAATTCTCTAAGGAAAAAAAAAAAAACCCAGTAGCATAAAGTGGGAATTAATAGGATCACAGAGATTTGCAGAAATGGAGAATTCATCATTCACTTCTGTGGTGCAGAACGCTACCAGTGTCTGCATGTGCTGTTTCATCTGGTTTCCTTTTCTTGTGTGCATCATAAATTGTATCTCAAGGTTCTGCCACACGTGCGCCGTATAACTTAGCCGAGCACAGGCTGCAGTCTCATGTACTACAGGGACTTTGAAGAGAAACACATCCTTTCTAACCTTACAATGTTCCAATGAAATGAATTTCAATTTAGAAACATATTCTTCTTTAAAACCAAAAAAAAAAAAAAAGCTAAATTATGCTTACAATAAGAAACTAGGATAATAAGTAAAAAATAGTGAGAAGTAAAAACAAAATTCTAAAGATATAGAAGCAGGAATTTAGCTGAAAGGAAGGGTATGATCTACAATTTATTTCCTCTTCTTAGTTATGCGTGCACCAAGGTGTGCACCCCGAAAACCACAGAAATGGATGACCTATTGCAGAAGGAAAACAACTCTTTAATTTTGGCACTTGCTTATTATCTTTGGGAATCTCTGCCATCATTCAGTTTATAGAAGTAAAACTATAAAGCACGCTTGAAAGGTTATTTCAGAAAGGCAAAATTATGAGTCTTGTAGAAGGATAAAATGAAAGGTTTTATTTAACTCATTATTTCACATATATATAAATATATATAACATAAAAATAGACATGAAATAAGATTATTTAAAAACAAAAATGTATGTATATGTATAAATATACATAATGTAAAATGAAAAGTTTTGTTTAACTCATTAATTAATAAGGGAACTGCTCAGATGTTAAAATCAGGTCAAAAGAGAATCTAAAGAATAAGCACATACGTATTTCGGGAATGCTGAAGTGAATTTGGACAATAGATCTGTTTAAAACAAGGCGACAGGCCCAGGATGGAGTCACCGTGCTAACCCTGACATCACCAAACCAAGACTTCATAACAGTTTCAGCTCTCCCAGCTATGGAATCTTAAGCCAGTCAACCAGGGCTTGCCTGATCAGCACTGGTTAGGTCATCTGCCTGATGGACCCCTCCCACCCCCTATAAGGAAAGTAACCTTGCAATAACCCATCTGCTCTTGTGCCCAGCACAACTCCTCGTCCCTGCTCCCTTCTCGCCATAAAAATCCCTTTGCCATGTAGAGCTCTCTGCAGAGCTCCCTTCTACCTGCTAGACTGGATGCTGCCCAGTTCATGAAATGCTGAGTAAAGCCAGTAAGATGTTGAACAATTACTCAGTTCCACTTCGTTTTTTAACAGATACAAAATGGGCCTCTTCCACAGTAGGGGTGGTAAATAAATCGAACCTCCATCGGGAAAAATCCATTTGCATGTCTGGACAAGTGCTCTTATCTCCAATTTCAGTCTGAAATAGCTCAAAGACAGCGGAAGACTCACAGACCCCATGAATCAGATAATCAAGAAGGAAACGTTAGAGGATGCCTGGTTTTCATGGATGACACCTAGTCATCTTTTTGGTTCATTTCAGAGCCTGCAATTTTTCCCTACCGTGTCTAGTCTAATTCCATGAATGTGTTCTCTTTATGTTGGTTACACTTCACAGAGAACTGAAGAGAAGGGCATGGGATGTTTGTTTGTTTTATGTTGGCTGGTATGAGCTATTTATATATTTTGGATATTAACCTCCTATCGGTCACATCATTTGCAAATAACTTCTCCCATTCAGTAGGTTGTCTTTTCACTATGTCAATGGTCTCCTTTGCTGTGTAAAAGCTTTTAAGTTTAATACGGCCATTTGTTTATTTTTGCTTTTATTTTCTTTGCTTTAGGAGACAGATCCAAAAAAATACTGCTATGATTTATGTCAAAGAATGTGCTCCCTATGTTTTCCTCTATGTTTTTATGGTTTTCGGTCTTACATTTAGGTCTTTACCCCATTTTGAGCTTATTTCTGCAAATGGTTTATGGATGGACTTCAAGGGTATTATGCTTAGTGAAACAAGTCATACAGAGAAAGACAAATACTGTATGATATCATTTATATGGGGAATCTAAAAAATAAAACAAACTAGTGAGTATAACAAAAAAGAACCAGACTCACTCTGTATCAAGAACAAACTGGTGGTCACCAGTGGGCAAAGGGAAGCGGGGAGGAGCAGTATAAGGGTAGGGGACAAGAGGTGCAAACTATGATGTACAAAATAAGCTACAAGGATATATTGTACCACATGGGGAATACAACTAATATTTTACAATAACTATAAATGGAGTATAATGTTTAAAAATTGTGAATCACTATACTGTATGCATGTAATTTATATAATATTGTACATCAATTATATCTCAATTAAAAAAAAAACTAAGCTGAAATTTATAGACACCCCCCTCTAAAAAAAAGAAAGAGGGAGGAAAGACCAAAGGTAGGACATGCAAAAGCGGATCACACTTCCACAATGTAAACTTCCTCCCGGATTTTACTGTGCAATTACGATGCGAACCCACAACTGGTCTGGCCCTTTCAACATCACTTCCAAGAGTGTACAGATAAGCAAAGGGGACAAGGTGGGAAATATGAACTGACTTTTTAAGTTAATACAGAAGGTTAGCAGTAAATTGCGTAATCTTGCAGCTCCAGGTTCTCTGATACTCACTAGCCTGTTAGGAACTAGAAAGTAATGAAGTAACTGAGTAACAGAAATGCCACCAACTCTTGTTTGCATGGCTTAGGTGGGACTTGAGCTGTCTGCTCAGCCTCACCTGAAACTGAGCAGGACCCTGCGGGGTCCCTCCTGGGTACAAAAGCCCCTCCATTTCCCCTGTTTTTTGTTTACAGAGAAAGGCTTTAGTCCCTCAGGCTGAAGTTCTCAGCTAAAGGCTGAGTTCCAAAGAGTAGATACAAGCAATTACTAATTAGGGAAGTGAGGGAATGCAGAAAAAAAGGGAAAGAAGTTAAGCAAGAAAAGTAATGACAACAGTTCAGCGATAAAACAGTGTCCTAATCCCTCCTCGAGGGACACACAGAACAATCCGACACGTATCTCTGAGTTGTTCTGCAGGAACTGAGACCCTCCACCAGGTGGAGGATGGTGACTACGTGCTGGGCACAAGCACGCAGACCCCAGACTAGGCGGAACCAGAAGGCTGACGATTAAAATTCCCAAAACATTACTCCGTTATCTCACCACCAACCAACCAGAAGATAGTCATGCCCCCTGGAGCCCTTACCCCAAATATTGCCTTTAAAAACCCTTCCCTGAAAGCCACTGGAGAGGAGAATTCAGATCTTTGAAGCACAAGCCGCCTGTATTCCTTGCTGGGTGCCCTGCAAATAAACGTTGTACTTTCTTTCATCACAACCCAGTGCCAGTAGATTGGCTTTGCCGCTTGGGGGGCAAGTGGACCCAAGTTTGGTTCCGTAACACATCCCGCTTGGCTGAGACCTTAGGGGTGGTCTCCTCAAACTGCTCCTTGGTCTCTGCAACGTGCTGCCTACTTTCTCATTCCCTCTGGCCCAGCTGGAGGGCACCTGCTGTCTGAGATGCTGTTTGAGACCTTCCCACTGCAGCCCCTGCTGCTGACACCCAGCCTGGGATTCTGATGCCCCTGCCACGAGTGCTATCACCAAGAGCCCCCCAAACTACTAACCCTCAGAGGCCAGTGGGCCCCTTGTCCTCTGGAGTCTGGGGTGGGCCAAGGGTCTAGGAAGAAATGGCCTCATCTTACACCTCGTTCTCCCTCCTCCTTGTTCTGCTTCAGCCATGCCAGTCTCTGCCGCTCTTTGAACCCGGCAGGCACACACCAGCCTGTTCCCTCCGCCTGGACTGCTCTTTCTCCAGGTACTGATACGCACTGTTCCCTCATGTCTTTCAGGTCTTACTCAAATGTCACCTTCTCAGTGGAGCCTTCCCTGGCCATCCTTTCTAAAATTGCAACCCTGGTCCCAACTTGTAACTTCCTATCACTCTGTCCTGCCTTTTTTTTTTTTTTTTTTGCCATTTATCACAATCTAACACAGGACATATTTTAATTATCTTATTTCTTGTCTGATGAAGGAGAGCAGAATATACTACCTCCTAAATATGCCTCTCTGGCATAAGGATTATTTTGAACTGATTGTTTATGAGAAACAGCAGACACAGGAGAATCTTTGAAAACAGAGTAGAGGTTACCCTTTTGTAAAGGAAATTTACATTAATAAAGGAAATCTCCATTTATAAGCATCTCCCTCTCTGGACCAGGAAGAGAAGGATGACTGTAAATCACAAGAAAATCTAATCACTGGTGAAGGCAATGACTTGAATCTGCATCACAACCTTAGACTTGTTTACTGCTTTTTCCCTGGTAACCTCCCATAATTGGCCAAGGCAGCCCAACATCCTTCTTCTGTCTTCAGCTGAAGAGGTACTTAAGGCAACAGCTTGGGCCATCTCTGGGGAGTTTACCATTTTTCCTGTAGACATGAGATATACATGCTAGTAAACTTCTGCTTGTTTTTCTCATGTTAAGTGTTTTTCTCTTGTTAATCCTGGTCTTTCATTACCAGGGTCTCAGCCAAGAACTCAGAGAAGTAGAGGAAAATGATGTTCCCTCCCCTGCACTGAGCTTGTCCATTACCGTATGTTGATCTGCATGAAGGCAGTTTTTGTCTGGTTCACTGCTGCATGCCCAGCTAAGCACATAACAGATGCTCAGTTAGTACAAGTTGAATGCTGAAGAAACTGTGAAGGTCCCTCTCCCTAAGCACTGCTTCTGTGAGTCGGTGTTTGTGTGTTTGTGTGTTGGTGTGTGTGTATGTGTTTCATGGAACACTCCCATCAAAACAGCTTCTTCAGTGTCCGTAGTAGAGTGGCTGGTGCTGAGCTGGTGGATGGTCACTGTAGCAGGGAGGCCACCCTCCTGAGCTTCTCCCAGAAGGCATCTTCATACCTTCCACATGGATTTATGCAAACGTGTGCCTGTCCCAACTGCCAATCCACCAAACCAGTCTTAATAGTTTATATCAATACAGATAAGAATCTTGGGCATTTCTTTCACTTTTTACTATAAGACACATGAAAAAATACTGGGAACATCAATAGGAAATTGTCAATTTCATCTAACGGTCTCTCTTCCATTTCCCATTTAAGAATTTTAAATTTCATTTTATAGGCTTGAATTCTCTACTCTAAGCTTCATTTCCCTTCCGTAATCATGAATCATCAGATGAAGCTCACTTAGCCAGTTGCTGGATGAGAAAATTACTGGTTGACTACAGTTTATCTGTAATTCTAGAGTGCAGGTTATCTACAGGCATGTTTTAAATGAAACCAGCTCCCACCTCTGGTGGCGTTCTCCATGTCAGGCATCATACCAGGTGCTCTCCTTGCATTCTTGGACTCAACTTTCAGAACAGCCCTTGCAGGTGGGTACTGTACTGTTGCCTGTTTAAAGATGAGGAAATGAGGGACAGAAAAGCTTAAGGAATTTGCTCAAGATTGTACAGCTGGAATGGGTCAGGCCAGGATGCGGATGTGGGTCTTTTAACTCTAGAGCCTGGGATGGTGAGGACTATCACACCACAGCGATCATCCAGAACCAACCAAGTGTGGTTCACACTCAGCTGCTTTGGCTGAGCCTTCCCTGTTCCCTTGTCTTTCCTTCTCAGCTTGAAATAAATCCGAATTTCATGTCTTCTGAACTCTGAGAAGGTTGAGACTCTTCCAAATGGTTCTCCAGGCAAAAAAAATAGTAAAACTCAGGATCCTGAAGTATCCAGATTTCTTCCTGACACCCCAAAGGGGCCATTTCTTTTGGGCCCCTCCAGGCAAAATAAACCCAAAGATCATTGGCTATCATCTAACTCCCACTTTTCTATTCAGTTCCTTCTTTTCAGACTGTCTCCCCTCCTCCTACAAGAGTTTCTCTTTTTTCTCTTTCTTTCAATTATCTTGGACATACCTATCCTTCTGATGGTCCGACCTTTATAGAATTACATGCAAATTTAAATGCAACACACAAGGGGACTTGTGTTTATAACACAAGGGATGCTCAGCTGGAAAGAAGCCGCCATCTCAACATGTACATTACTATTGGTATCGTTTAAGGAATGGTTTAACAAATGGAAAAGTCTTGACTGAATGTACTTTCAGGTGTGCATTTATTTGGTTATTTTTCCTCAATGCCATTGATAATTCTAGGCTTGTCAAATCACATCATCAGATTTTGTTTTTTTAAAGAAGAAAGTTCAAAAGAACACCTGCTCTTACCAACAAGTATCCTAAATATCTAGTGACAGCCTGAAGATTACATGAGATGCTGACCTATTTAGAAAGCTCTTGAAAGCCCCAGTATTAAAATTATGCCACTGTGGAACTTCAAAGGCTTGGCAGGTTAAGATGAATTTGAAATGTCACTTCAAGATCAAGTTAAATCATTTAATTATTCTGACCCATTATTTTCAGTCAAGATGGAGAATCACTCTTTTTTTTTTTTCCCCACACTGATGGATCTCTTATCAAGAGTAACAGATGATCTGCTCAACACATCATCTTTTAAAACTAAGCATGGGGATTTTTCCTGCTGATTTAATTTTGCTTACTCTTGAAATACACATAATCTCAGATTATAAGATCATAAAAATAAACTATATGTATGCTGATACATTTTTTTCCTCCTCTTTTCTGTGTATGTTCTAATTTCTAATGTTTGTTTACAGAGCCGGCAATTAATCCTAGCATTCTGAAATGCATGTATGAGACAAACCATAATTAAAAACAAATGTATCTTGGCTTCTTGCATTCTCCTAAATTCCTCTTCAAATTCAACTGGCTCGAAGAAACTTTACTCTCTGCTCTAGACTGCATATAATATCCAGATTTATAATTTAAGAAGTGTTTACCTTTCAGCCTAGAGCAGGGGTGGGCAGATTTTCTTCTGTAAAATCTGGGGCTTTGTTCTTCCACGCCCAGAGTCCCTTCCTTCTGGGCTTAGTCTTCAGCACACACCTCTAGCCTCTATGCAGTGACCAAGCCCCCATCAGGGCTTCCCAGCACCGTGGGCATCACGCAGACCCCTAACCTTGTTTCTTTAGTTTTGGCCTGATGCGCTATCCTGGTTATTCTCCATTGGCCGCCTGGATTCATTCTCTGCACTTCCTGGCTCTGCTCTATGTCCAGGAAGCTGCCCCCATGGAATGCATCCCCCAGCCCCCTGGTCTCCTGGCTTCCAGTCCACATCAGCCAATGGGAGGCCCCAGCGGGAGATGAGGGGGCAGAGAGAGAAAGAGTGGGGGGAGGATGTCTGCATTCCTGTCTGACACAGCTCCCCCCTGCAGACTGTGCCAGCTCTTGCCAGGCCCCAGGGATACTATTTCTTCTCTTTGCTTCTTTGACCCTGAAGGGGGTAACACCTCCCCACCGCTGCCAGGCGCTGAGTGCCTCAGCCCCCTGGTTAGTTATCATAATCCTGCCCACACTTCAGTGGGTAGGCTCTCCATTGAAGTCTCTTTGTTTAAACCTCCTGCAGGATTCTGTCACGCAGTCAGCATCCAGCCCCAATGCACAGTTCACTCCCCGCATTGGATGTGTGTTCCCAGGCACCACTGTGAGTCACTCACAGCACCACACTGGTGTTTTTTTCTTTTCTTTCTTTTCTTTTCTTTTTTTTGCAGGCTTCTTTTTCAATTTATACTTATTGCTCAGTAAGCTATCTTTTGAGGACTTAACTCATGAGCCTTAACCCAAGATGCATGGACACACAAGGGTTCCAGGGTAGATTTGGAGGGGGATATATGTCTACCCCAACACTGTATAAAAGTTGTGTTTGTGCATTTTTCTGCAGAGAGGGTCTTTATCTTTCATCAGCTGCTCAACAGACCAATGACCTAAATGGCTAAGAACTCATTTTAACTAAAAAATTAAAAAGAAGATATGCAGACCATGCGACAGGCTTTAGTTACCAGTGGGGAATGGGGATGGGGAAGGATAAATTGGGAGTTTGGGATTTGCAGATGCTAATTACTACATATAAAACAGATAAACAACAAGTCCCTACTGTAGAGCACAGGGAACTATTACATTCAGGACCTTGTAGGAACCTGTAATGGAGAAGAATATGAAAAGGAATATATATTTATGTATGTATGTACAACTGAATCACTGTGCTGTACACCATAAATTAACACAACATTGTAAACTGACTATACATCAAAAAAAAAAAAGACACGAAAGTTGGGAGCAGCTCTACCATTTTCATGAATGAGGCATGATGCTCACAGTGTCTTTACCCTGGGCGATGATTTCTGACAAAGCCCTGTTTACAATGAGAATCAACGCTGTTGGGTGTCCAAAAAATAACCTTGGTTGCAAACAATTTGGGGAACAAAATAAGCAAGCAAAGACGGTGGCCAAAATACCACTCTCATTAATCACAGATGCTCGCTCAGTGTGCGCTAAGCCACTCAGTAAGAGCCACATGAGGCTGGCCAGACGCCATCAGACACAAGCAAAGCTGGGCCAGGAAAATCTTTTCTGCAGTGACTCTGTCCATCTAAGACTCACAACACGGAGGGCAGAAGAGAATTCCTCCTTCCTTTGGGAACGCCCAATCCCAGAAGGAGGAAGAAAATGATGAACTATGCAAAACATTTCCAACTTTTTCCCCCCAAATCGACCAAGCAGATGTGACATTCTACCTCCTCAGGGGTGAGTGAGGAGACGGTACTTCCCTACCAACAGACTACATAACTTTTTTCTACTCCTTCTCTTAAATCACGGAAGATCCCGTTACATCCCTCGACACCTATCCCATGACACTTCCCAAGTCTAAGCAGAGGTCTGCCGGCCTTGCCTGTGACCACGTGACGGGCTTTAGTGAGTCTGCCCCACGCTGTCTCTAGGCGAGTTCTACTCAACAGCCAATCACTAAACACAGAGGGCGACTTGAGGGAGGAATCAAAAAGCAGAGTCAGAAACTCCAACATTGACAAGTAGAATCGATTCATGCTAAGTGGATGTATCAGAATACTTCTGACTCCAAATCACAGAAAACCCAACTCAAATTGGCTTAAACAACATGCACACAGTCTTGTTTACATGACTCGAAGCCTGGATGTCTATGAGTGAGCCAATCACTGACAATGTGGATAAGGCTGCTTTCAAACTAGACTCTCACGGGGCTCAAGACGGGGTCAGCCTCTCCTTAGGCACAAGAACTGAGTGTGGGAACAGTAGCCCTACCTGAAAAAAATGGGGTTCTCTTAGGAGGGAAAGGAGAGCGGACGCTGGACAACCAACGTCCAGCAGAGTTGTCACGTGCCAACTTCCTCCCTTTACGACCACACGTCCCTGTCACTGAGCTCTAGTTCTGATCAGCTGAATTTCGTGAACTGGGAACAGAGCACAGAGGTTCAACAACCATGTGTTGAACAGAAACCAAATGTACTGAACCATCATATGCATGGCCCAGAGCCGGGCAGACCAGCAACCGCAGAGAATTCTTCCAACAATTTTAACTGAAAATTAACTTCCGGGATCTACATGGAATATAACCAAAGGAAGAATTCTCTCCCAGGCAGCACGCCGAAGGGTGTTTCTTATTGTCCATGCAGAAGACAACACTGAAGAGCAGCTGACGGTGTGGTCATCTTCCTCCTTTCTGGTGGGACCTTGTAACCATCGTCTTTGCCTTTTAGTGAGGGGCCCAGAGCCCATTCTCAGCGGTGGCCTCATCCTTATGATCTGCCCTCCTCAGCTTTTATGGTCTTAGTGCTCTGATTCAATTATGTACGTTTTCTATTACATTATAGGTTACTACAAGGTACTGAGTATAGTTCCCTGAGCTCTACAGTAGGAATCTTGTTTATCTATTTTATATATAGTAGTTTGTGTCTGCTAATCCTAAATTCCTAATTTACCCCTCCCCCTTACCCCACCCTGTAACCCTAAGTTTGTTTTCTGTATCAAATAAAAGCGAACCAGAGCACTAAGACCATAAAAGTTGAGGCAGCCAGATCATAAGGATGAGGCCACCGCTGAGAATGGGCTCTAGGCCCCTTACTAAAAGGCAAAGATGATACAGTTATAAGGTCCTATCAGAAAGGAGGAAGATGACTGTATCTTCTACAGGAACAAAGTTTTGCTTCTTCTTCTTCCCCTTTCGGGAGCAGCACGTAGAAATTTGTGTGGGGCCTCGGATGGCAGGCTGAATACTGTCCTCTATGACAACTGATATTGCAAAAGAAAGATGTGATGTGCCTAAGGCCGTAGCTCAGAACAACTTGGGAAATTCAAGGGCGATTCTAAGGGGAGAAGCGGTCCCAGGGTACCGCCTTTTGGAGCTCTAACTTGAAACAAAGGCAGAACTTAGAATATCGCCAAGGCAGCGTCGGGGACCCAGGTCCTCCAGCCTGTCTTCCCCAGTGCTTTTTCTTCAAGGTCGTAGACCCACGTTTCACAGGCTGGAAGCCCCAGGCTCCATGTCTGGCAAGGGCAGCATCTAAATGAGAGGAAGGTAGGACCACATTCTCTCCTGAAACGTGGAGGGGCTGAAACACTCTCCCCCAGTCGGATGCTCAGGGGAGCATACCCACAAAGTCGCCAGCCTGCTTCAGTGGAAGACTGGAGACTCCTCAGGTGCTGGTTCAAGGATTTAATTAAGACCCCAGAGATGTCCTCCAGAGAACCTAGTGGAAATGACTTTAAGCTTGGAAAATGTTCAGCTAGGAGCCATGCCCCAGCCCGGCAGTAGGAAAACCTCCGTAATACTTTCTTCCATGACTAAATCAGAGTAGCATGATTCCCAGCGGAACTGGCAGGGTGACTCAGCTGTGAAGTGTAGCCCCAAGTAAAAGAACAAGGGACTTAGTGTACAGAGTTATTTATTATTAACTAACTGAAGAAGACCATCAAGGCCAAGGGCCCAGCTGTCTTTTTCTGGCAGAAGTTAGCTAATGGGGCAGAGGGCCTCTTGAGATCATTCCCAACGTGCACCATCAATACTACTTACTTGGCCTAAATAAGGATCTTACTTCCTGCTTGCTATAAAGAATTTGCATTCCCTTTGTCTAAAATCTTATCAGTCTGCTGTGGTAAGAGATAAAGTCGGGACTAAATCCTGACTAGGCAGGAAGTTCAGAGAGGAAAAAATTGTAGAGGGTACTGGTTCAGAGGACAAAATTTGGAGTCAGAAAGCTTTGGCTTCAAACCCCTATATGGCTACTTCTTAACTATATGACCTTGGATTGCTCTCCTGTTCTATGCCTCAGTTTCCTCATCTACAAAACAGAGACATAATAGTGACCCCATAAACCTATAAAATTAAAAGAACCCCCATATGGGTAATGCATGAGAACTCAGGAAATGGCAGCTGCCTCTCTAATTCTCTGCATTCCCATGGTATGTCGTAGCATCTCGCTCATAGGGGGACACTAATTAAACATGTGCTGATCGATTAGCTAATCTCTTGCAATTAAGCTGACGGCCATTCATTTGCTAATAATCAGGGTGCCAGTTCAGAGAGGCTGATGTGTGCCTCCCAGATGCCACAGATTTCCTGATTTGTTTATAAATAGTCAAAGCTTGTCATTTATAAATGGCTCCTTCGGAGTAAACACGAGAGAGGGAATGGAATGTCATGCAAGACAACTTAACAAACATCACTCAGCTTTGACAGCTGGAGTTCCAGGCTGCTCTGCAAAACTGATGACTACCTGGCCCAAGGCCGAAGCCACTCAAAACAACAACGGCAGCTGCTATGATTACCCTCGTCTCTCACTGGGGCTTGAAATCTCGTCTTCTGGTAGTGATCCCGTCCAGACAGAAATGCAGGCTGTACAGGAATATTAATAACCTGGGATTTACGTAAACCCCATACACCTTGGGATGTAGGGACCTGATGATGATCCAATGAGTCCTGTCTTCTTGGAATCTTTATAAAGTATGAGACACTCAAAAGAGCTGCCATATTCGGTTGTGCAGGTTGTACACTGCACAAGCCTCAGGGCACCAGTCACATGGTCCAGGAGGCCCGAGGGGCTCTGGACTGTACAAATCAAGGCTGCAGCAGCCCTGCTAAACATGCTCAACTCAGGTATCTGAAAGCTCAATCCCCAGGGAAGACACTGAATCCAGAAGAGACGTTTCTTTAGAACAAAATGGTTATACATCTTGGGGGGAAATTGGGCAAACAAATTGGCTTGTAGTGTCAATAGAATAAAGAGTTATTCTTTTTGGAAAACTGGAGAGACTTTATTTTTGGTCTACCAAGAAGGTTCTGCGACTAAAGTGCTCATAGAATCAAACTGTTTGAACAGAACAGTGGTCTGACATACAAAATAGGCCTCCCAGAGTACGGTGGCCAAACGGGGACAAAATAAGCTTTACAGGTTTCATATGCTTAATGAATTTAGTTCTGGCTCTAGTAAAGGCATATACGCGGATCTAGAAAATAGAAGGTAAGTGAAAGAGAATTCTAAACCTGGGAGAAACAGGTGTCCAAGGGGGCAGAGGGGGTTTGCTGATCAAGAGGGTACAAGGACCCTGCGGGTCCAGACACACAGGCAGCAGGGAGCCTCCTTGCTCCTGGGCAGAGGAGGCGGGCTGCTTCCAGGCAGGGTGCTCTCTAGACACGAGATACCAGTCTCTGAAAACGATGAGCTCTTCTGGGTTTCCGGAGCACCATCCGGGAGAGAGGGGCTTCTCTCGGGAAAGCACAGCTCGGGACCACCCCTACATCAGGTCTCAGTGGCGGCAAAGCTCAACAACCCTGGAAATAGAACTCAAAATTACCAGCTCCAGATACATGCATTGCAAGGGCTTAGACTGTTTTTGCCCCTGTCAGTCATTTTCACTTGGGCAATTTCACGTAATCCAGTTATAATATGGGTTCGTGTTTCCCGATGAATATGCTTTTTGTGATTTTATAATAGCTCTAAGAAGCATTCTCATTTAAATGATGCCGGGGAGGAGGGTTGGATAACTGTCTCATGATTTAAGCCTGATTCATTACGAAAGAAAAATACGGAATTCTCCTCTCGCTTCTCCTCCTCACCCAAATCTGCAGCCTAACAGCATTGCGTTCCCAGGTAGAAAATCAAAACTTCAAGAGGGAGCATGGTGCAAAGCATGAATGTGGTTTTTGATGGCGTTCTTATAAACGTAATTAAGCTTCAGGAAATACTCATTTCAGATCACAGTGACCTTGGGATTTGCCCAGGTGACTGAGGAAAGGACTATTCAACACTTTCCCTCACAGCTCAGCAGGCTGCAGCTTTTCTGCAGCTGAAGGACAGAAGCTTTAGAAAAAGCTTCCCAAAAGATGCTCAAAAGGTATATATTGAGTTCAAGCGTGTAGACGTTTGTGGCTATCCAAAAACGGTGCTTTTGCAACATCAAAAGCAAAGAGCACAATGCTTTTGTCTGGTTAATACAAATTGCAGTCCCTTACCTGAAATCTTTGGCACTAGATGTGTTTTGGATTTCAGAGGTTTTCAGATTCTAAAAGGAATTACAGTGTGTCTGCTATGGGACATCCCCCAGCGAGGTCTGGGGCACCCCCTGCAATCTATTGTATTAACAATTCTGGCGCAAACTGGACGAACTGTCACACCAGGGGATAAAGAAAGACTATAAATAGCATCTCCTCAGTTCACGTCGGGCTTGGCTGCCCCGTGAGATCGCGCCAACCTTCAGGGGAAAACCGCTAATGTTCAGAGCTTTTTGGATTTCGGGATTGCAGAGGAGGGATGGATTACCTGCCAAATGTTCAAAAGTGTTATGGCAAAGCGGTACCAAAGTGTGGTCCCCAGACCTGCAGCATCTGCATCAATCACCTGGGAACCTGTCAGAAATGCAGATTCCCGGACCCCATCCCGGACTCCCTGAGTCACAAACTCTGAAGGTGGAACCCAGCAATCGGTGCCTATCAAGCCTTCCAGAGGATTCTGGAACTCACTGCGGGGGAGAACCATAGCTAGAGGGACTGAGCATCAACACTGGTCGAGGAGTAAAGGGAATTGGTTAACTTGGTTAACCAGCAGTGACACACAATCCATTTGTAATTTGATTTTCCATCTGCACGATAGGGATTGAGTCTGTCTGTCCTTTTTCTTGAACAGAACAGTTTGTGAAGACGTGAAGAGAGAATGCATGTTAAAAAAAAAAAAGGCTTTATGAACGATCAGGTGCTAAAATATTAGGTATTTTGAATAAGAATAAAATAACATTATTACTAAGTGGAACAGACATTAATTAGCAGATCAATGATATATAATAAGAGAAAGTGAATAAATTAAACATGTAAAATGGAACTTCTGCGCCTGGAAAAGTGACGTAGAAAAACATCCTCACGGTGGTATTTACCCTCAGGTTTTCTGTCTCTGGGAGACCTGGAGTCATGTTCTTAGTTCACATTAAAACACAGCAATATTGAAAAGATCAAAATATTCAACGAAATATATATATATATATATATATATATATATATATATATATATATGAATGAATGTATTTTTGCATCTCCTATCCATCCCATTCCTGAAAAGATTAAAGACGACGTTGAAAGATAGATGATGTGTTCTGCTGTTGGGATTTCTGCGTGATGAACAGCAAAGAGAACTACCCAGGGAAGCAACTGGTACACTTGAATGGAGACTCAGGAACTCTGAATTCGAATCCCAGCTCTGTGTGACCTTGAGCAAGTCGCTTAACCTCTCTGGGCATCCATTTCCGGCTTTTCCAGTTCTGAGCACTTCTAGTTTAGTTCTCCTATCGGCTGCTTATTTTTCCAGTTCTTGGAATCAGACTCTATAAACTGAGGGCAAGGGTGACTTCAGGAATCCGGTGAGAACGCACATGGCATAACCTGTCTGCCCATCTACAGACCCAGGTGGAGACGGAAATACAAGCTGAGTTAGGTTTCCGGGTATGAAGCCTTCACACAGTAATCCTACTGTATATTCCAGACCTGCCTTACAGGCAAGAAGAGTTTTATTTGCCATGTGTTTCCGATAATGGCCATTGTTACCATCAAACAGCAAGTCTCACTAAGGAAAGCTCAGCCTATACAGAAACTCCACTCTCTGCTGCGGCCACATTCTGGTGATTAAACTCAACCAAGGTCGCTGCATCCTGTTCCTCCCTGTGCCCCGTGGATCAGAGGTGGCAGCATCCAGCTGTCCTACCCAAGCTCCTTTGGGCACTTTTCTTCTTATCTGTCAAAGCCATTTCTTCAAGGGCTACTTGGCTGGAGCGACTCCCCTTCGAGGTTAAGAGCCCTCCAGAGGCATTAGCTTATATTTTCCAATACATGGTTTCCACTTTGTACATCATCCTGTGGTAGGCAGTGCCGTGAGGTGGTTAAGGATCAAAACTTGACCATCAGGTGGCCATCCAATAGCTATTTACACCTGGGATAATTCATTTAACGTCTCCATGTGCTGGTTTACACATCTGTAAACTGGGCATACCAGTAACTCCTTTCTCAAAAGGTGATTAGGAATGACTGAATGGTATTCTTTGTTAAACACCTAGGCCACTACCTAGAACAGTACTTTCCACGTAGCAAGAGCTCCCATCGCAATGTGATGTCTGTCCTCCAGGTCCTCTCTGGTTTAAGTAATGGAAGCCACGTTCAGCTAAGGCCTGGAACCCTCGGGAAGCCATGGTGGGACAGAAATACTCTCCCTTGAGTAGAAGATCACAGTTCTCAGAAAAATAAAAATGATTCAATTTGTACTCCACTGAACTCAAGCAAATACAATGGCACATGTGCAAATGGTAACAACTCAGCAAAATGAACTCCAAGTGAGTCTAGAAAAATTGCCCCTCCTGGGCATATATCCAGAGAAAACTCTAATTTGAAAAGATACATGCACCCCAATGTTCATAGCAGCACTATTTACAATAGCTGAGATGTGGAAGCAGCCTAAATGCCCATCAACAGGTGACTGGATAAAGATGTGAGATACACACACACACACAATGGAATACTACTCAGCCTTTAAAAAGAATGAAATAATGCTATTTGCAGCAAGAGGGATGGACCTACAGATGATCATTCTAAGTGAAGTACGTCAGACAGAAAAAGACAAATATCATATGATATTACTTATATGTGGAATCTAAAATGTGATACAAATGAACTTATTTGCAAAATAGAAAGAGACTCCCAGGCATGGGAAACAAACTTACGGTTATCAAAGGGGAAAGGGTGGGGCAGAGGGGAATAAATCAGAAGTTTGGGACTAGGAGGTACAAACTACCACATACAAAGTACATAAACAAGGTCCTGCTGTACATCACAGGGAACAATATTCAATATCTTGTAATTAACTATAATGACAAAGAAAAAAATCACATTGCCTATCTACAGTGGTTCTATTAATAAAAATGCTCTAGTGCATGATTTGGTTTAAAATACTGCTATTTAAAATACCCTGGGTTTTTATAATATTCCTGTTTTTTTTAAGTAAAATAAGACCACGTAGAAAGCAGTCTAGAATACTACGTCAAAATAAATTCTAGTTGTAGGTGAACAGAATACTCTGTGTAGAAATGGAACTGGAAAGCAGGTATTTCATTACAACTGCCTTCAGGAAACATGTCCAACAGCCAGAGAAAAAGAAACCTTTCTCCTTGAGGTCCAGCATGAAGTTACTTCCCATGGCCACTAGATGGCGGATTTGGGCTTGTAGGGTAATTTGCTCACCCATCCATAGACATGGGCACAAACTGAAGATGTCACCAGCACAGTGTTCAAACAGAACAAAGAATCTATTACAGTTGACCCTTGAATAATATGGGTTCAAACTATGCATATTTTTTCTATAAATACATATTACACTACTACATGTTCTGCAGTTGGTTGAATCTGTGGATGCAGAACCTTGGATACAGAATGCCCATCCATAAAGTTATAGGCGGATATTTGACTGCACAGAGGGTCGATGCCCCTAACCCCTGCATGGGTCAAGGGTCAAATGTGTACGCAATTTTGGTGCTAAATGCTGTGTGGGACAAAGGACAGAACCAACCTAAATCCTCCCCTCCGGGAGCTAACAGTCTAGTAAAAGAGAGAAATAAATCTAAATCAAGAACTTGAGCATAAAGTAGAAAGTAATAAAGTGAGGGTGGAGATAAAACACCAGAGGTGTTCACAGAAAGGAAGAGCTTCATACAGCCTGGGCAGTGGCCTAGGGGTGGGGTTGGGGGAGGGCAGGAGAAGCAACTCGGGAAGGCTTCATGGAGGGGGAGGCATTTGAACCTTGAAGGAGTAGAACTGCGATGAGTGGAATAAGAGAAGGGGAGTAAGGGAGGAAGGATATCCAGGAGTCACGGACGGCCTAGGTAAAAGCATACAGGTAGGCAATTTTCTGCGTCTTCCTCCCACAGCCCTTACATGACTCTTACATATTAACTCTTTGTTAATGTTTATTGCCTTTCCTCTTTCATTTCCTAGAGAAGGGAACTGGGTCTCAAAAGAGGCTATGCAGCTCATCCAACGACAGACTGATATCAATAAGAGAAATTTAAGGCTAAGTCTGCCACGTGACGCTGAACCAATGAAGCCTTGCACAAAAATAATATACGCTGTCAGATTCCATTTGCTGTGAAATTCTAGAGCAGGCAAAATGTATCTAAGGTGAAATGAGTCAAAGAGTGCTTACCTCAGAGGGATGAGTAGATTGCAGGGGAAGTGATTCAAGGCAACTTTCTGGAGAAAGGGAAACGTTCTCCATGGTGAAAGGGGTTGGGGGTGGGGGTGGGGGCCAGATATGTACCTCTGTCCAAATTGTACAGTTAAGACTATGCATCACAATGGATGCAAATTTTATCTCGCAAATAAAGTACTGGGGAAAAAATCATCTACTGGAGCATGAAGACAGTAGAGGGTGGAGTTATGGATGAAAACAGACCGGCGGGATGCTGATAACTGTCGAAGCCGGGCGAGAGCTAGGGGGGTTCATCATGCTCCTTCTAGTTACTTTGTACACGTTTGACGTTTTCCATGGGAACACATTTTTAAGTCATACACAAAATCTCTAGCTTTTTCTACCAACTACTTGGCTTCACATTTTTTTTTAATGTACATTCCAACACAGATGAGAATTCCAGCCCAAGGAAAATGCAGAAGACAGGCACACGTCCCCCAGGGGGGAACGGGGCAGCCAACCCGAGAGCAAGCAGCATCCTAGGACACGCCAAGGAACTGCATTTGCTAGAAGAGGCGGCGTTACCCTGCTCCTAGTTTGCATCTTTTCTGTCGCTATAAATAATATCCAGGCAGGAAAGAGCAGAGCTCGGTGGGTACCGGGAAGGAGAAATGCAAAACCTATGAAGACATGCAAATGAATCAAAATTCTAGAGGCAGAAAGTTCTTTGAGCAGCTTTGGAGGAAGTGGGAAAAAAACAAGAGCCAGAAGATGAAAGTCAGGCAAATATTGTCCCAATTATTTAAAAGAAAAAAAAAAAAGTTTGAAAGGCTCCCTGTGCCACAGACTAGCATTCGGGTCCAGCAGGAGGAAGTCAGGCAATTCTCTCTGGACCCCTGCGGCTTCCCCTCCACCTCTCCCGGCTCCTCTGTACTCGGACCAAGTTTTTGCAGCTACCTGCACTCGACGTGATGTTTCAGGCCTGCACAGCTTTCTTCACGCTGTTCCCTCACCCTGGAATGGAATGTCCTTCTCATCCTTCTATTTATTCCTTCAGAGTCAACTCAGGAATGATCTCCTTCAGGAAGGGTTCCTCAACCCTCCCGCCCCTCCTCAACACTCCCGCAGCACCTGGCCCGTCTGCCTCTCGCAGTACGGGTGACACTGAAATTACCTGCGTGGGGACCAGCCTCCCTGCTGGTCTGTCACCAGCTCCTCCTGGGCCCAGTCCTGTGCTCTTCGTCTCTGGACTTCAGTACGTAGCCTGGGGCTTAGTCCTCTGCAGGGGCACAGGGAGTGTTTGCTGCTCTGCTCTAAGGCAGTTGTGGAGCTGGTGATTCTATGTGGCTTGTGAATACAAGGAAAATTAAGTGCAAGAAGGCTGCTCAGGGCTCACCCCTCATCCCCCACCCATTATCTCCACTGAGACCCAGGGTCATGCCTTCAGTGAGGTTGCCAGGTTCTGATGGAGCGATGTTTCAAGTGGCTACCGAGATTGTCCAAGAGCCTCTGTCACTACCGTGTCAAGACGATTTTGGAACGGAGGCGGAAGGGATGCTGGCAAAATTCCCCCATCACATAATAAAACATCATTCTGTCCAACACCACCTCAGTGATGATGCTATGCCTTATGAAATGACAAGAACAAAGAGAAATGAACAGGCGACATCATTCTTCGAGACGCAGAAAGACTGAAGAGTGATCAGACCTCTCTCTTCGAACTAATTTGGCTAAAATATTTAGATGTGAAATGCTTGCTTGACGTTCCAAATAAGAGAGCTGAAAATACAATCACAGGAGAACCAGAGGGGCTTTTCGAGGCGAGTGATATCAGAGCATGATCTCCTCGAAGAGGAAGAATTTCGAGGAGAGCCAGGGTCGTTGGGAGGAGAGGTAAATTCTGTGCCACTGATTCGGGAACGTTGCGAAATCCTTCTAAGTCCCGCTTGACAACTTTGCCAAAATTGTTAACGGTCAATAAATCACTGACAAATGGAGCGCCAGACACACCAAATGAGCAAGATAATGTTCCCACTGCACTCCTGGCCCTTTCAGGATACATACAGATTCCAAACCCAGGGCTGAGCCTCTCCACATAGAAAACCAAGCCGTGTTTCACTTTGCTTTGCTTAAAATACAGCTACAGGTAGGCTCTCCGTGGAATGTGACATTTGGAACTTTCTTATCTTCTTTTTAATTGTTTTCACAATGCATTTCCACCAGTGACTGACCTGCTACAGTTCAAAGTCAAGCAAACAACTATGATTACCGCGGACTTTCACTGCTCCACGGAAGTCCAGCTGAGTCACGTTAACCCTGTGTCTGTTAGGATTGCGAGACGGGGGATGCCACAGAAAGAGTGCTGGGAATAACTTCATATAGAGGACTAAGACGGAGGCCGATGAACAGAGAGGAAAACTGGGACCCGGAGGAGTGAAAGTGAGCGCATACTGATCTTGGGAAAATGACTCTCTCTCCATTTCCTGACACGCAAAACACGAGCTCCCATGTAGGAATGACATTAATGCCACTGGCAGCAACATGAGTGGACCTGGAGATGATCATATCAAGTGAAGTCAGACACAGAAAGACAAATAAACAGTATCACTTCTATGTGGAATCTAAAATATGATACAAATGAACTTATTTGCAAAACAGACCCACAGACATAGAAAACAAACTATGGTTACCGGGGGTGGGGAAAGGGAGGAAGGGATAAATTAGGGAGTTTGGGATTAGCAGATACAAACTACTACATATAAAACAGATAAAGCACAAGGCCCTTCTGTATAACACAGGGAACTTTGTTCAATACCTTATAATAACCTACAATGAAAAAGAATATGAGAAAGAATATACATATATGACTGAATCACTATGCTGCACACCAGAAACTAACACATCATTGGAAATCAAATATACTTTAATTTAAAAAAAAGGGCTCCCCTGTAGGAGGCTGAGTGAGGAAATGTATATGAAGTACCCAGGAGAGGACTTGCATGTCACGGCAGCCAAAAGAACGGCAGGGGGGCGAGTGTCTCAGGGCAGCCCTGGGTGAAGGAAGGCGAGGCCGAGGCCAGGACCTGAGCGCACGGCTCCCGGGTCCAAGGGGGCGGTGGTGTGTCCAGGGAGTCAGGCACACACTTCAGCTCCAAATCGCCGACTCGGGTCCTTGGCCGGGTTACATCACTGCTCCGAGCCTCGGTTTCCTCTTTCGGGAAATGGTGATGATCACAGTACCTATACTTCATGGGGCTGTGGTGAGGGTCAACTGAGGTGATGAAAGGAAAGGGTCTGGCACATGACAAGCTCTCCAAAAGTGTGGCAGTTTCACTGCAGCAGATCGTCAGGAAAGGCAGGACAAGGGCGGGGCCAGAACAGTGATGCACTCAGTCCAGAGCATCTGGGCAGGGTGACAGGGCCTGACTCTGTTTTAAGCCTGTGTGCATAAGGCGAGTGTCTCTGCTCAGGAGGCTATGAACAGTACAGTTCGTTGTCATCTGTCTCCTCCTCTCCTGGGCAAGCTGCTCTGTTCCCAAGGCCACTGTTCAAATCTTGAGAGCAAGAGCTAACAACCATGGACAAGTCTCCTACTCCACCCTCAAGTCCAGCGAGGGCAGGGTGACAGCGGAAGTTGGAGGATCCCCAGCTGGTTGAACTAGCAATCACAAGAGCATGGGTTATTGGAAGATGTCAACCCAGAGGACTGTAGGGGGTCCGGGCGATGGCAAATCAGGAAGTGTGTTTACTGGGTTCACCGGCAACACAGAGGCAGAGGGGACAGAGGCTTTGAAGACGGGGCCTGACATGCAGTAGATTCTCAGTAATTACTGGTTGAAGGAATGAATGAAAGAAAAAAATCAAGATGAAAAGCTCTGAATAGGCTGAACAATAGGTCAAAAATTAAGATGAAATGTAAAGGGCATAAATGTTAAGTTTTGCCAAATGGTGAAGATTTTGCCCAACAAGCATAAATGCAACAGAGACTCAGGGCAACGGAGAAAGTCACTTTCCCAAGACGTAGGCGATGTTATCAATTACAAGCTTATTGGGTGACTATATGCTGTGACTTTACAAATGTAGACTGATGCCATATTGTGAGACTCGGAGAGGAAACAGACCCCCCTGGAACCGGCTGTGGCCAGGTCTCATGGTGTCTTGTCTTCAGTTTTAGGGCGATGCTTTACGAATTCCGTTCATGCTCTGGAGTGTGTGCAAAGGCAAATACGGCAAGTCTGAGACCCCATCACAGGGGAAGCAACTCAAGGGACTGCTGGTTCTTAGTGCAGGAAAAGCAAGAATACTTATTGGGGACATGAGAGCTGACTTCAAATATTCAAAGTGCCATCAAGCAGAAGATGAATTAGCCTTTCTAAACTGAGCCAATATTTATTGAATGTCTGTATTTACAAAGTACTCATTTTATGAATATTGTTTGGCCACTTATTCTGTGCCAGACCCTGTCCTAGGTGCTGGGGAAGAGGTCTCTGCCCTGATGAAAAGGACACTTAATGCAGGGCGGGGAAGACAGTAAGCAAGCAAACAAAGAGAATAATTTCTGACCGTGGAAGGAAGGAACTGCACATGGTGTCTGCCTTCACACGTGGCTTTCAAGTCTAGTGGCATACTCTTGATCTTTGTTGTTCCATTAAAATCAGATAAAGATAAATGTAATTCAATGTAAGGAAGAACTTTTTCACAACATAGAATGGACTCGGCAAAAAAAAAAAAAAAGCAGTAAACCATCATTGGAAATCTTAAAAACAAAACCGACTTGGCCATCTTTTAGGGATGTTGTGGAGAACTGCTGAACAGGGTGATTATAGCTGGGTCAATGGTCCCATGAACTTTGGATTTCTCAGACCAATACAACTGAAAAAACATGGTAGGTGGCAACATGGGAGTTGCCAAGTTTTTGTGTTTCTAAGCACATTAACAAAAACCCTACCATTATTAAGATCTTTTCATTAAAGACCAGTCCATTTCCACGGACCTACAAGGAAAGAATGACACAACGTCAGAATAAAAAGTTCTCTAAGTTAAGTGAATTTGGTTACATTTAAATTTCATAACATCGGCCTGACTTTTCTAATTTTGCAACAGACCATCAAGAATTTTGCTGTTGGCCTGAAGGAATCCACAGACTGGAATCTGAAAAGATAACCAGATGACCTGCAAGTTCTTCTCGATCTGTTTCTGTCTTGTCAAAGTTTAGTACACTGTTTAAGTGTGGGGGTTTGGGAGCTGACGTCCATACACTTAAAGCCAAGGCTCAAACCAGCAATGGGAAAGTTATTTCACTTGTCTGAACCTCAGTATTTACACCTGTGACTTGGGGGTGATGACACTGCCCACTCCTGGTGCTGCACGAAGTCCCTGAGATGAAATGAAGCACTCGGCACAGACAGTGGCATGTAGTACGTGTTCAGTAAAGATGACAGCTAGGACCTCTTCTGTCAGCTCTCTTGCCCCAAGGAGATGGCAAGACGAGGGCCCTTTCTTCGGGATGATGGTGTCAGTGTGCACCATTTTCTAACCTCCCACAAAGGAATCGACTGCCTTATTTAGCAGAAATCCTTGAACTCTGGCCGGTGCTGCCCAGGGAATAAACAAGCATAACTGGTTGTTAAAAGGATGGTTTTCTCTTCCCCTCCTGTAGTATCATTTTCCTAGGCTCCGACTTCTGATTTGAGCTGCCTGCCGGCTTCTCTACAGAACGCCAGTCCCCTTAGTTGTCCTGCCATTTCCTCTCCCACCTGCACTCTGTGTGTCAGCCTACAGGTGGCGCTGCTTCCCCCTCCTCCCAACCCCGCCTGCCACCTCCAGAGGGACCAACACTCCCAGCAGATCATTGGAGCAAATCAAAACCTTTGACATCAATACCAACAAATCCTGCTCTGTTTCTTTTTTCTCCCTTGTTATCATTTATTTTTGGGTTTTGCGGGGGGTAACTAGGTGTATTTATTTAGTTTTTGGTGGAGGTACTGGGGATTGAACCCAGGACCTTCTGCTTGGGAAACATGCACACTACCACTGAGCTATACTCTCCCCCCAAAACCCTGCTCCATGTCTTTGCCAGGCAAGAGAACGTGTCTGAACGCTGCGGAGACGTATGTCCTTAGGCCTGTGACTTCAGCTCTGAAGGCTCCAGCCACGTGAAGGATGACTGGCTTGAAAGCTGAGCTCCCCGTCAACCTTCCAGGGCTCATGCTTTGTGACAACGCCCAGCAGGGTCTGTTCAAAAGAACGCACTGTTCTAACAATAGCAAATGCTTCTCTTGTTCGGTCAGGAAGTGATATTGTGCTGTCTTGAGCAGTGATTGGATTTAAGTCCTTGACAGGTGCTGAGCCTAGAATTAAAGAACTCTGTTCTTTAGCGGCAGTAAATCTAGACAAAAAAAGGTGCTGAAATAAGGTCTTTCGACGCAGGTCTTCGCGGAGGGACGTCAGTGGAGCTCCTACGATTTGGCATTTGCGTAAACTCAATGTGCTGAGTCAGCCCTGAGTTACTTCTCGTTGCTGCCTGTGCCAGTTCCACGGTGCTGACTTACTTGTTTCAGATCTGGCTGGGCTTGCTAGCGGAATAAAAGCATGGAGTGCTGTAATTACTGAACAGCGTCCGGTGGATGAAAAACTAGGCCCAAAGTCAGGACATTCGGACTCTGGAGATTTCTAATGAGAGACACGGCCTGCATGTGAGTGACGCTTCAGAATCTAAACAGATAAATGGAAGCCCTTCCCTGACTGAGAGGCAGCGATACTTGGACTCACGCCCTCCACTTTTCTTTTCCTTTTGTATCTTCTTTATAAATAGATCACAGGGGGGCTTGCAGGCTACTGTAAGGTCTTCAGCTTTTATCCTCAGTGAGTTGGGAGCCAGTGGAGGGTTCTCGCTGCTGTGTGGGGGTCAGGGCAGAGAAGGGAGGCCAGTTAATGGGCTATGGTAGTGATCCAGGTGGGAGGAGGTGGTGGCCTGGTCTGACCGGCGGGGAAGCAATGGAGATGTGAAAGCCATAGGGATTATTTATTCGGAAGATGCACTAAATGTATTTATTAATCGATTGGATGTCTCTTGCAAGAAGAAGGGAAGAGTCCTGGATGACGACAAGACCTTTTGGTCTGAGTAACTGGAGGTAAGAGCTGCTACTTCCTGAGATGGGGCAGACTTGAGAAAAGCAAGACGCCGAGGTGGTGAGGGAGTCGGGGTGGGGGCACACCATGAGTCTGGCTTCAGACGGGTAAATTCTGAGAGGCTTTGATGTCCCGGAGGGAGGTCAAAAGGAGCAGATGAAGATTCAGGTCAAAAGTTCGGGCAGAGATCCAGGCGGGATGTGTGCATCCTGGAGTCATCACTCTATCTGTGGTGTTTTAAAACCATGAGGGCACGGACAGAAGCAAGAGGGTTCAAGGCTGAGCCCTGGGCACTTCAGCTTGAGGTTGGGGCAAGGAAGAGGCATTAGTACAGGAGCAAGAAGAGGCCATGAGTGAGACAGCGTCCCAAGAACTTGGCGAAGAAAATGTTCCAGAGAGGAAAGGATGATCAGCTGTGTCAACACCATCTCTTAAACATTCCAAAACAATTTACAACTGTAACCAAATTCTTTCACTCCTCTCAAAATAAACCGACACATCTAATATTAACTACACTTACCAAAGGAAAAACTCAAGGCTACTCTAATGTGTTCAGATACCCTAATAGGTCAGACTGTCTTCAGACTGTTTAATAACAAATAACCACAAGTAAAATTAACGATGACAAGACATATTCCTAAACGTACACAGGGTTGTGTATGTTTGGCTCATTTGACCATCTGTTGGCTTCCTTTCACATCTTCCATGGTTGTAAAGTCATTTTTCTAATTCAAGAGGAAACACCTACGTTATCGGGGTGCCCTGCTCCCCTGGCCAAAGACTCAGGACACACTTATTTATCTGCCAAATTCAACATCAAGACTCCAGATCTGGGCACCATGTTTTTCAAAGCTGAGTCTCCCCAGACTCCAGGTGAATGAGCTGATCCCTTTATAAGTGTTGAGTTCCGCACGCTATGTCAGCAGGGACCTTCTGCTCAACCGGAGTTTAATTTCACAGCTCTGCATGTCACACATTTCCTAGAATTATATTTCAAGTTACACCTTCACCTAATTTTTATCATAAGCTAATATCCAAGCTTTATCACCTAATTTAGGTGGAGGAAATTCTGCACCTTTAAAACCAACTTGCAGCAAATGTCTTTTACCCGTCGATTGGATTCAGCGAATGTCTCTGTTCCCTGATTGAATTCCACCTTCTTGCCCTATTTTTCTTGTCTGGGGATATTGGCCATAATTCTCAAATCCCTTTTAATTGATAAGAAAAGACTGAGTGTAAGGTCCATGGAAGCAGGAGGAGCCAGCACAGACTGGAATTTCTTTATTCCAGCGCATAACACTCAGGGTTGCTGCCCCAGGGTTTGTTAGGATGGTGCTCAGAACTCTGAAAACTCCACAGGCCACCCTTGCTTAGCTGTGAGAACGTCACAGTGGAGCTACAGACTCCGGAACGAGGGCCAGAGGAACCATAAAGCAGAGTGGATACACCTCATTTATTCAAAAGACATTTATCTGGCACCTTGAACTCAATGTTTGCACCCCCTCACTGATTCATACTCTGACACCTAACCCCAAAGGGGTGCCATTAGGAGGTAGGGTCTTTGTTGGGTAATCAGGTCATGAGGGTGGAACCCTCATGAGTGGGGTAAGTGGCCGTATAAGGAGAGACTCAAGAGCTTGCTTCCTCTCCCTGCTCTCCACCATGTGAAGACGCAGCGAGAACACGGCCGTCTGCAAACCGGGATGTGGGGCCTCACCAGACAATGGGTCTGCCAGTACCTTGACCTTGGGCCTCCCAGCCTCCAAAATGGTGAGAAGTAAATGTTTGCTGTTTACGCCACCCAGCACATGGTATTTTTGTTACAGCATCCTGAGCTGACTAAGGCCCACTTACCACCTGCCTGGCACAGCCCTACGCACCGGGCAGGGCTGAGACCCAGTCGTGTCCGCCGGCACGGCCGTGCTGATAATTTACAGCCGGTGTCTCTTCTGACTGGTCAGTCGTTACTCCACATAGGCTGTCCCATATAATGCATACCATTCATGAGACTGGAGATACTACAGTGAACAGAATACTTCTCTGTCTTCCAGAAATTTTTGCTTGTTTTAATGCCTTCAAAGAGGTATCTCTCCTTTCTGATACCCATTACAGCCACCTTAACAATCAAACAGTAAATAGTCACCTAGGATGCACTTTCTAGGTGCTAAAGCTACCGTGTTTAACAGCAAATGCCCTGGGGTGACTCTATTTACGTCGCAAGTCTAAAACCGAGGAAACTGTAGAGATGGGAAGCAGATCAGTGGTCGCCAGGGGCTGGGGGGGTGTTGGGGGGAGACTAGAAAGGATCACCCCAGGCAGTTTCCTTGTAGGAATGGAACAGGTCTCTACGGGGACCGTGGTGGGTACACACATCTCCGTATGTGATGAAATTTCATGTACACACAGACACACAGGAACAGTCACACATGCACACAGAGTGAGTTATGTAAGAACTGGTGAGATATGAGTAAACTCTGTAACCTAGTTAATAGTATAATCCCAGTGTCAATTCCTTGGTTTCGATATTGTGCTCTAGTTGTGGGGAAAGCTCGAAGAAGGGGTGCACGGGACCTCTCCGTGCCATTTTCGCAACTTCTTATGGGTCTATAATTATTTCCAAGAAAATTTTTAAGAAAAAAATGATATATTCATTCATTTAAAATAATAATAGACCCTTTACAGGCAAACAAATTCATATTCTATAATACTACAAACTTCTCACTTTAAGTCAGCTCTCTGTGTCCCAAAGTAGCCAATAATGAACAAGCAGGGTTTGACGATCACCTAAGCCATGCACCCTAATCCGGCTGTGAGCTGTCACCGCCACATCTATTTATTTTAATTTGTTTGATTCAGAAAATTAGCACGTGCAAAAATCGTTAAATGTTGCATTCTCTCTGATACAGAAGTTTTAATACCAGGAAGTATCCTACGAGTAAATAGCTTCATCTCTGTGCCCCCAAAGTTAGGAACAAGAACAGTTATCACAGCATAGTTTATGACAGCAGAGAGCTGGGACAATCTAAACACTCAGAGCAGGCGACATGCTAAGTGCATTATGACAGACACCCAGAATTGACAAACTGGAGACAATCAAAAGGTTACTGTAGAAGAATTCTTAGCAATTTGGAAAGATGCCTTCAATGTTTTGCTAAGTGAAAAAAAACTTTCTTAAATGGGGTATACAACTATACATACACACACACAGACACACATGCAATACATATACAAATACATATACAAATATATATGCATATATAAATGCATATACATATGCAATACACCTACATATGTGTTTGCATCGAGAAAGAATAGATATTTAAATGTTAATGGTGTTTTTCTCTCTGTGATGGCATTACAAACAATGTTTATTTTCTTCCTTGGAATTGTCTCAATTTTCTAAAATGTCTATAGAGAATGTTTATTGTATTTGTAATAAATGCAACATGAGAAAAACAATGCATATATTAAACTCAGTTCCTTAGAGACCAGTGTTTCCAAACTGTGGTGAATGAATGGATTTTCAAAGATGTATTCATAGTGGTCCAGGACTACTGCTATGAGAATGCTTACTGTGATGATTTCATCCAGATGAGAGCCTTAACATAACACGGACATACTCTGGGTCTAGTTGAGCACGATGTGTCAGAGAGTTGGCAATGCCCACACGTACTTTTATCTTTATGTCTGCGAGGTTGACAAGCGCTACTACTGTAAATCTCAGAGAGTGATGAGAAAAGAAACAGAGTCCAACATAACAGGGGATGTACCCATAGCTAGTATAAGCCACAGCCCACTGCACAAATCACGGTTTGCACAACTTCCAGTAGAGAAAGTCCTCGAGAACACCAGGCATGCCAAACTCACAAGCACTTGCCCACAGCAGCCAGCACCCCATCCACAATGTGCTCCCTGCACTTTCGCAAAGGGTGTCATCGCTCACAGTAAATTAATCAGTGTTTTACAAGTGTGTGTTTTAGCTTTTATTATATTTGCAATTGTAGATCTGTTTTGGTGTTACACGAAAGCAATATGTACAGGAAGTTTGTCTATTTTGTTTTGTGTTGTATTCATTTAAGCAGCATGTTGTTAAAAATACTAAGTCAAATTCAAGTCTACAAAAACCTTTTTCTATTAGAAAAGAATAAATTGGGAGTTGGAGATTGCAGATACTAAATACTATATACAAAATAGCTAAACAACAAGGTTACACTGTATAGCACAGGGAACTAGATTCAATATTTTGTAGTCACCCTATAATGAAAAAGAATATGAAAAGGAATATATGTATGTGTATGTCTGAATGAAACGTTATGCTGTACGCCAGAAATTGATGCAATATTGTAAACTGACTGTACTTCAATTAAAAAATATAAAATTAAAAAAAAATAAGAAAGCTAAAAAAACGGAAAAGAAAAAGGACACAGGACTCTGCTTTTTAACACATTTCCTAGTGATTCTTACATACACTGAATTCGGAGAACCACCAGCCCAGGACAATCGAAGGTACAAAACACAGCCCAGTTTCCTGGAGTTAAATCAGACTCAGCTGGGAAGCCCGATGTCCGCAGTGGGGTTGAACCCTTCCCCGGAGCACAAGTTTGCCCCCAGGTTCCAATCAGAACCTCATGGCCCCAGAATCACCTTTCCTCTTCTGTCCTTCCAATTTGGGCAGCAATCAGCCCAGAGTCTTGTCTCTTTCTGCTTCATTCTGGGGACTCCGTTGCCCATCCTTACCACAGGGCCATTGTCAGCACCCTCGAGGGGCTCTGTACGGCTGCCATTTTGGGAAGAGGGTTGTGATTTGGGTGCCTTCCCCACAGAGCTCTAGTCATCAAGGTATTAAGTGGAGAGGGGAAAAATCACAGCAAAATATCCCTCCAACCCTTCCCCAGGGAAAGCCTGCCTGCTTGACTTTTCTCTGTATAACGAAGGAGGCTAACCTCTGACGTTCCCCACCCACCCCCCCTGACGGCTGCCACCCCAGTTAGAACATACTCAGGTTTGTTTCCAAGTAGCCTGGGGACTGTACAAGCAGGTGTTAACTCCATTGCTACCCTAGCATTTCTCTGAAGCTTTCTTTCTTTTTTATTTTTTGAAGTATAGTCAATTTACAATGTTGTATTGGTTTCTAACGTACAGCATACTGATTCAGTTTTACATATACATTATTTTTACTATAGGTTAAATTATAAGATACTGAATATCATTAGTTCCTTGTGCTATACAGTAAGACCTTGTTGTTTATCTATTTTATATACAGTAGTGTGTATCTGCTAGTCCCTGAAGCTTTCCAAATTCTTCACAACCGTTGGCACATCTTTAGTTATATGGCAGACTATTTTAATTCTAAATAATAGTGTGACTCATTGGATAGTGAAAATTCTAAGCGTAAAAATCAGATGTCTCCCCTCCACTCCCAGGAGAGCCCCAGAGAAGTAAGACGCCCGAGCTCCTGCCTTCACAATGAGATGGAGACCAGCTGGTGCTCCCCAAACACGTCCTTTCAAGCTCCTAGAAGCAGACGTTTGCAGAAAGTGGAGTCGAGGGTCCACTGCACACTGAGGAGGGAGGGCTAAGGCAGTGCTGCATGGAAGACCCATGTAAAGCTGGGACAACGGAACCTTCAACACAGTGTGTCTGAGGATGTGTGCAGACATACGTATACAGAAATGAACACGTCAGACAGTTTTTACAAAACATTACTTGTCATTTGGGGAAACAGGTAATGTCGCCACTAAAATATTAAGAATGTGTGCGTGTGACTCAACATTGTAAACTGACTATAACTCAATACAATTAAATTAAAAAAAAAGAATATGTGCACCTGAAAAGCTTAAGTAGCAGAAATTTAAGTACAAGAAACAGAAACTTAAAAGAGCTAGATTCAGCTTAGTAATCGGCATACGGTCACCAAGCCCTAACCATGTGGTATTTAAAAAAAAAGTGTGTGTGTGTGTGGTCTGTCTAGATACGTGTGTGAGTGTGTGAGTGTGTGTGTTCTGTGCACACAAATACTCGGTTGCTACCTTTGATAAAAAAATAATTCTGCAAGCCCAGGACTGTGGGGGCAGTTCTCGGCCTCTTGACGTTTCGGTTTTCTGAGACCTACTGGCTGGATTCAGGTTAGGGGGATGTGCCGACAAAGGATGAGCCTCGTTTTGCATTCCTTCCTACCCTTACCTGCTCCCACACTGTTTACAGTAGATCGCCACACAAAGTGAGTTATTTATTAACAGCAACAAAAGTTTTACACAAAATGTTTTACAAACAAACTCCCGTGATAATGGCATCTAGAGAGAGCAGGTGTTCTGGGCTTCTCCTTTGTATTTCCAGGAGGCGGAGGGAGGGAGTGGTGTCAGCTTAGAAGAGGTGACTTTGTAATAGGGAAGAACAAACCTGACTCCATATTGGATCTGTTTCTTTTGCTTTAAGTGCTTTTGCTACAAGTTAAGAGTGCTGCCTATAGCCTGAAATATACAGGGTAACCCACTCTCAAGGCCCTGACCTTCAAGGGTATAACAGAGATAAAAAGTTGCAGAACAGAGAGTAACATTCGTCTTTCTTGCTGGAGGTCTACAGGAACATCGTGACCTGACCACGGTAGACAACCAAGGAGTCTGCAACCAAGTTTGCAACAACCAACCACACTCCCTCCCCTTTTAGTATGAAAGGAGCCTGAATTCTAACTTGGTAAGGTAGTTCTTTGGGACGCTAGTCCACCATCCTCCTGGGCTGCTGGCTTTCTGAATAAAGTCACTATTCCCTGCCCCAACATCTCGGCCCTGGATTGCACTGGCCTGTCGTGCGGGGATCAGTGTGATCTTGGACTCGGCAACAGTCTGAGAGAGGGAACTGATTACTCTTTTGATCACAGACCACGCTGGCTTGAAATATTAATCTTTATAATTTCGTAACTGCCAAAGACTTATATCTAAGGTGCTACATAAAGGCAAATTTGTGGTAGGTAGAGTAAGTACTGAAGGCTATTTTTGTTCATATTATTGGGGCTCTTCTTATTAAAGCTGTTCTTGACACTCTGCTTCTAACATTCACCCTCCAGCCACGTCTAGTGTGCCTTACTAGCTATATATACAATTCTTAAATGTGGGTTAAAATAAAAATTATTCTAGAAAAATAACAGAACCCACAAAACAAGCAAACCTTCCATACACCTTAGAAATGGAGTTCTTTGGTATATAACAAAGATATTGATTTTATATCTGCCAATTCCCTTCTAAATGTAATACACACACATAGTTGGATGCTAAATGTTGCTGAAGTAGACAAAAGCTAACCCTGTGGTTAAATGGAAGGTGGGATCCAGGAAATCTGAAATTGCATGACACTAAGCAGACTGCTTACCACATTCTCTATCAGCTTCCCCATGCAAATCTGTGGAAAAAGCTAGTATCCCACATAAGTCTGCACCACAGTTCTTATTTCCTCCTCTACACACCAGGTTAAAAGCACTCTCCCAAATTCTGAGCAATTCTTTCTTTGAAGAATTGTGGTCTCCTGAGTATACTGCAAAGATTAAACAATAGCTGAATGCAAATCTTTTTGCAATAAAAGATGACATGTCAATAAACTGTCATCTGCAAAGATTCACGCTACAGTCTTCTAACTGGCTTGGGCAATTTGGATGAAAGGGTTTCTAGGCAGACTCTATGTGAAAAATATATCTATGTTATCTAATTTTCTCAAAGTCATTCCTCCAAATCTCATTAAATTCTAGTAGATATTTCTTGGTCTATTTTCATTTCTTTTTTAGGCTTCAAATGTATTTATCAAAGCAATAACCCTTTCATTCAGTCCGCACTGATCATTTAAACTCTTGGCAGTCATGATTTTGACAGGAGACCAAGGACAGCTGTTTGAATTTTAGGGCAATTTAAAGCAAATGTTTCTGTCAGCTCTTTCTTTTAACTCTTAGAAATAAATGACTTGCAGAGAGAAACATGTTTCAGTGCCCTTTGCTTTAAAACGTAACGTTGGCCGTGAACACTTTGAAAGACACAGTTTCCACTTATAAAGGCTACTTCCTTGAATGACTTGGCTACAGATGATGGAGGAACTTCCAGGGTAAATAACAGCATTTTTCATCTCTGACATTTTATGCGTTAGTCCTATTATTTTCATATTTCAAAAAACTAGACAAGGAGCTGATGGTTTCTCTAAAATAACCATTACAGGGTTGCAGCTGGAAACTAGGCATACAATTAGGTGCTGAGGGTTCAGCAACAAATACCCCCAAACGGGGTCACTGAATCGTCACTGTCACCATCGTCACAGAGCCCTCTAAATTGACTCTAAAACCCCCAAGTCTGAGCCCCTGGACCCGGGACTGAGGCTGTGTTGTACCCCAGGACACCAAAGGAGATGCAGACACACCGAAAGGATGTGCCCCAAGAGAGAGAAAACAGAAAAAAAGACTGACGGAGCACCACATGAAAACAGAAACCGTGCCTGAAGGAGGAGGAACAAAATAAGAAATTGGATGTTAAAGTGGAATTGTACAAGCCAACCCTGAAATGGCCCATCTGGCAAGAGCAGCTCTGATTTTTTTCAAAGTCATCAGTATGTTGAGATTGATATTTTCAAAATCCATGATTATTCTCGCAGGAGGATGGCTGTTTATAAAGCAACTTCTGAGGGTTTTCTGGTCAGAGTCCTTCTGGAACCACAGATACGTTTCCTCAGCGGCCTCTGTCAGATACCTCGAAGAGGTAGCTTTTCAAAGTGGCCTGACCACGTTCCCGTGACTTCCCGGCGGGCAGTGCTCACCGCTCCGCTCAACAGTATTTTGCCCGGGTACCTGTGTACATGTTTACAGCCTCCGCTACGGGGCCAAACAGCTGGGATGTCTGCAGGCTCCTCTGGCAACCTGGTGCAGATGGTGCCAGCTGGCGAGCTGCTCAAACTGCAACCTGGGTTCTCTTTGTCCTGCCACAGAAGCTGGTGGCAAATTAGCTAAGCATTTAGCCTCACCTCCCTCTACTGAAAAAAAAAAAAAGCTGGATGTGTCGCCCTTCACGTACAGAAGATTCATGCTGGGAGCGAAGCGTGTACAATGTGAATACATCCTGTTTCCAGGAATGGTGACAGATTGATGCTGAATGCTACCACTAGATCTCCCAGGCAGCGATCAAGATAAAGGCACCGTTCCTGCCGGCTGCGCAGAGCAGAGCTGCCAGCCCACGTGGAGAAGGAACCCAGCTCCTTGGCCCCTCCATCCCAGTGCTCCAACAACTGAGTTATTCAGCCACTTTGAATAACCAGGTAACAAGGAATGTGAAAAAGACTGGCTAGGGGAGTGGCAGGAAAATGACATTTCTCCGTTTTGTTATTGTTTTTTTTCCAGCAGGAGAGAGTTGGCTGAGGGAAATGCTTTCCTCTAAAGGATGCCTGTATCACGTTCGCTCCTACTCACTGCTTTGCATGCAGGGAGTCGAGAGGATAAGAAACGGCCAATCATCGCGGAAAATCCCGGGTTCTGGGAAACATTCCAGGTTCTGTGAATTTCAGAGGATATATCAAACTGTGAAAATCCAAACCAAGCTCATTTGCCACTCAGATGCCTTTTAAATTATGCTAATAAAATAGATCCCAGATATGCTGATTTATTTGAATGAAGAAGTGGTTTTGGAATCTTTAGGAACATTGTACATAAATATGAGGAATTCACACAGTTTAATAGTCTGTAACAAGACTTCCGGTACAAAAATTACTAAGTCAACACCAGACAACATTGCCTATTGATATTCTTAAGCAATTTACATAAAAATAAATCTGTGAAAGGGAAAAAATAAATATGAGGAATTCTACATAAAGAAAGGGAAATAAAGTGATTTTTCAAGGTTCTCATCTAACTTCTGAGTCCTACAGAATAACTTTCTTTTGTACACAATTCTATGAGCCAACAGAAATGCCATCACTAAAAGTCATAGTCTGTAGGTACAGAAGGGTTACAGAATGAAATCAGAAATTAACACTAAAAACATGAAAACAAATATATACATGTATAAGCATGACTGGGACACAGTGCTGTACACCAGAGATTGACACATTGTAACTGACTGTACTTCAATTAAAAAAAAAATTAACACTGAGTTTGTTCTTATTCACCTTTCGAAGGTTTATTAATTGTTTCATGGGCTTCAAACATGATTTAATCAATGTTGTCAGTAGTTCGATTTATGCGTTCAATTAAATTCCATGGCACACACCAAAGATGCCCTCAGCCAGACTCTGCACTTCCACTCCACCAGGACAAAACATGTGGACTGCTGTGTGCACCCATGAAAGTACTAGACCATTTTCCCCAGCATCACTTCATCCTAGAATAGGCTCTCAAATGCACAGTCCATTCGTTCATTCTTTCTCCACATGTAGAGAGCCTGTCGCATGTCAGGCACCATGCCAACATTTTTCTCTCTCGGACATCCTTAAAAATTTTCTCCATGTACAAGTTCATAAATTATTTTTTGACCAAAGTTTTGGACTATCAGTTGATGAGAACTAGATCAATACTAGACCCCATTCTCAAAGGCATATTTGAGGTTGACCAGGACATTGGGAAAAAGCCGAAGAGGATTTGGTGAAACTTGTCCACAGCATGTGGTATGTCTCCCCCTGCTGGCCACCAGGCAAAAAGGCATGCCTGAGAAACAGAACAGACCTCCAATGGGCATCTCTTGCCTGTTACTAGAGTGTCCAAACATTTCCTGAGTGCCGAAAAGCAGTGAGGTTCCAGACATGCAACAGAGTCATAAAAACAGCCTGTAGGAAATATGATTTTCTTATTTTGTGAAAAAAAGTCCTACCTCACAGAGCAAATCTTTGAACAATTCAACAGCACAATAATTCATCATATTATTTGGAAAATATGCAATGTTAGCCAGGATGGTATGATCGTAAGCTATTCGTCAATTCTGGGCTTTCAAGTTCTTTTACATCCAAGATGCTTGTCATCCTTACAATAACTGAAAGGTGGCCAGTGTGCGCTGGAAGCCGAGAGCAGGGGGAACTCACAGAACCAGGGGTTTGGCAGGGCTAAGTTTGTTCGCCACCTACTCCGTTCCTTAGCGTGTAACCCTGAACAAATATGCCGGCCTTCTGAAGACACATACTTCAAATATCAAACACTAAGAAGGGCCTATGATTCCTGGGATGACCACTTACAATATTTTCCATTAAGGATGGACGATTAGATAAACAAAATGTGGTGCATGCGTACAATGGAATATTATCCAGCCTTAAAAAGAAGGAAATTCTGACACAGGCTACGACATGGATGGACCTTGAGAACATTATGATCAGTGAAATGAGCCAGACAGAAAAGGACAAATACCATGAGATTCCATTTATATGAGGTACCTAGAGGAGTCCAGTTCACAGAGACACCTCATACAGGTACATGGCAAAAAAATAAATAAATAAATAAATAAAAGCAGAAAGTACCTATACTTTGTTGGGCAGATTTGATTTCATCTATAATAAAACAAAAAGGAACATCCTGTAATGCAAGACGGGGGTACAGTGCTCTGCGACTTTGCTGGCCAATAAAGCCTCTTATTTAGGCTCCCTGTTGGGTGTCCTCATGGTTATTCTTTTATTATCAATGCCATTTTAAGAGCTCATAGAATGGGAAAGACACTTGGCTTCTTATGGTCCATTACTGACCCTGCTCCATCCCTAGCTGGTATTATAATCCATCCCCTTGATTTAAATTTAGCCTACACAGTTATCCAGAGAGGTTCATAAAGTTATACGTTCTACTTAATTCTGCACATTGCTTTTCAAATTTAGAATTAACTTAGAGCCAACTGAGCCAAGAATCAATTATTATGCAATCTCTTAATTTTGTGTTCTTATGCTTACTCTTAATCTTTTTTCTTCATAAGAGAAATAATTCTTTCTCTTTAACCAAAACGGCTGCTCTGCTGAGATGCAATGAATAAACTGGGTAGCGTTACAGATTTAACTTCTGCTGAAGGAAGGCACTTTTCACTGATACTGGCAGAATATGTAAATAGAAAAAGAAAAACAAAAACTTACTTGGATTTATAAAAAATGCCCCCCAGGAGGAGAGAGGTAGTATTTGATCAAAGACTCTTGGAAACAAACTGAATAAAAATAAAAGAAGAGCAGAAGGGTGTCTGTATCTTTTAAAGAACAGACTACATCCTGGAAATAAAGTAATCACTAGTCAGTATTTAAATATATTAATTAGGCTAATTAAACCAGGAAATGTGGGAAGTTTCTATTAAAAGATAGATTTTCTGCTAAGATATTTAGGTGGAAATTTCCCTCCGGCTTCGTAGGGCAGTTCAAAGTCCCCTTGTGACTTGTGGAGTAGCTTAATTGGAAGGGACCATTGAAGGGAGTCACTGGGATAGATCAACAGTATAAGAGCAATTTCGTAGGTATGAAGGTTTTTTTTTTAATTTTGAGATTATAAAAAATCTTTAAGAGCATATGATCTTAAAAATACAAGGTTTACTATGGGTTGAAGGATCTTCTGGATCAGAGTTGACCCCAGTGGGGAGTGTAATAGGTCCCCCACTCTCTTTGTCACCTGCGGAGGATGCTACCATCTGAGGACCCTGGGAGATGAAGCCTCTTTGTGGTTACAGAGCAGAGCACACGGCTCCGAATTACATCCATGCACCAAATCGGGCAGATTAACCCCCAGCACAGTGCAAGTGAGGCTTCCTTTAATGTTTCCATCACATTTAGACTGGAATCAGGAATGGACTGAGGCAAAGCTTGGTGACCAGACCAAGAGGCTTTTTTCCCCCCCATCAGTTTGATATTGATAACAGACCACGAGGCCAGCCACCTGGCCCTCAGAATGAGGAATTAAGTGCTTGTTTAGATCTAAAAGCATTCAGGGATATTAAAGAGTAAGAAGGAGGTGGGGGTAATCCGCCAATCAGTGAGGGCTCTGAACCTTGTGTATTAGAAGCCAAATTAGAAATGATTCTACCAGGGTGTTGAATTCCTTTTGACTGCTAAAAATAATTATTAAGTGCCCTTTCTGCATCATGCCCCGTGTGAGTATCATGAATTATACAAAGATAAAGGAGGCCCAGTGGCTGCCATTAGCCTAAGTGGGAGACAGACACAAATGGCCAAATCACAAAGCCCTTATAGGGCGTGGTGAGTGCTCAAAGTTTCCAGACGAATAGCTACAGGAGTGCAGAGGTGGGAAAGGTCACTCATAGTCAGAGACGTGGCAGAGGACTTCCTGGAAGCTGCATCATTTGAACTGGTCTTGGAAAATGGCCCATAGTTTAAGGAGTAGGAATGGAGGAGACAGTGAATGATGGAAATAAGAGCAGCACGATGGGAAGTGAAGGGGGTGCTCAGGCATCCTGAATTCTCCAGTCTGGCTGGACCGGAGGAGAGTCACAGGGCTCTCCAGTGGTGTGCAGGCTCGGAAGCATCGCTGGAGGCCAGGTCATGCATGTCTTTGATTACTGAGCCAAGGAGCCTGAGCTTTCTTCTGTAGAAAGGGTTTGGAGCAGAGAGGGGACCTAACCAGGGCAATCATTAGGAAGATGGCTCTGGCAACAGGGTGGAAGATAGAGACAGAATGTCCAAAGACAACTGCCCTGTCCACAGGAGAGGTGCTGAGCCAATGAGGGCAAAGCCATGGCACTGCTTACAGCAATGTCTTGAATGACACAGAGTCAAGATACTTTAAGTAGACAGAGTGGTAATAAAAGAAAACAGAATCAAATGCGTCCCCAGAACTTCTGTGACGGTTGACTTGCAAGACCTGGGCCACCAGGACAGAAACACAGAAGCAGGTGCCGGAATGAAGCTGGACGGCCAAGGACGGGGAGAGAGGACGTGCGAGCTCTCAGGCATTAACGGCACACATGGGTGAGGGGGTGAGGGAGATACCCTGGGCTCAGGTGCATCTTCGCAGACAGGCTAGTGGGCACAATGCTGAGCAAGAGAACAGAGCTTTCAGGATGCTGATATTTGAGAGCTGGGCAGAGGAGGAGGACCTGGCAAAGGAGACTAAAAAGGGACGGCAGAGTAACGTTAGGGGGACTAGTACCCAGCACACAGATGGCGCCCAATGACCAAAATGATGGCAGGGTAGTGTCCAGACACAGCAATGTAAGAAGAAGGGTATTTCAAGAACAAAGGAGCTACTGTGTATTTTAAAAGGGTGAATTTTACTGTATGTGAATAACCTCTAAATCAAGCTAGTATTAAAAAGGAGTAAAGGGAGATCAATTGTGTAAGACATGCTGAGAAATTAAACTGAGGGCTGAGGAGACGCCTGTGGGGTTGACAATTGAAGGCACCAGTCATCTCTAAAAGAGCAATTTCAGCAGAGGAGGGAAGGCAGAAATCGGACAGCTGGAAGTACAGAAGGGGTCAAAAAGTGGAAGGGTCCAGCCTTGTATCTTCTTCTCAATAAGTTTAATATCTTTCAATGTTTTATTTTTACTATGAAAGAATATATTGTTATTGTAAAGTACTTGTGAAATGTACAGAGGCTTTAAAAAAAGGGAACAAAATGAAAATCACCTGATTTTCTACTGCATTGAAATGACAATGGTTAATGTGACAGGTTAATTTTTAAAAAATGTTCTGTGCTTATTATTTATGGAACAGGGATCAGGCCAGACTTCAGCGTTGTATCTTGTATTTTTTGAATTCAATCTTACAGCATTTACCATTGTCCGGATACGCCATCACTTAAAAACCATTCCCCTCAACTTTGGTTTATCTCCCCGTTATTTATTTTGCTATTTCCACTGTAATGAATACATTTATTCCTACATCTTTGTCCAATACTGCTTTACCATTCTCTCAGAATATACGCTCGGAGGGGAATGGCTATGTTAAAATACATGGGCCTTTTTATGACTCTTCATATATCACCAAATGGTTTTTCAGAATGAAGGTACCGATTTACAGTCTTCAAGCACGAATTCCCTGCACGTTCTCCCCTGTTGAGCGCCATCATTTTCTTTTCACTCGCTTTGCCCGTCTGAGAGAGAAAAGCGCTATCTCACAGTTGGTTCAATTTGCATATCTCAGCTCCAAGAGCTCTCAGCCACGATTCCTCCTTTTAAGATCTGTGATTTGTTTCTAAGCCTCTTGATTAAAAAGGCAACAGAGAGAAACAAATTGATGAAGGGTATGCAAATGAACTCACATTAAAATTCAGCTCTGGAAAACCATCGGAGGGACGCAGCAATTCGGACAGAGAGAAGGAAGCTGTGCGTTTATGATAAGTGCTGCGGGGAAAGAATCTCCCATTTGGTGGCCGTTAATTCTTCTGGCCATTTTCTGAAGGCTCACAGGAGCTGGGGTAAAAGATAGACGCAACCAATTTTCTCTGATTCTTTATATATACATACATATATATATGTGATTGTCATAATCCCACATATTCAATATCACTTGGGGTGGTGTATTTCAGAGAAACAAGCTGAACTCCTTCCTAAGTATGTGTGTGAAAGGTTTAACATCGATACTAGAATAAAGGTACCATTTCCGAAGAGCCAGGCACCAGGCCGGTGATTTACATACACGATTCACTCTTACAACACCGCATGGAGGAAACTACCAGACCCATTTCCCTGACGAGGAGACTGAGGTTCAGGGAGATTCTGCTGTGCCTGGGCCACGCAGCTGCTAAATGAATGATCTGAAGCTCACGTCCCGCGCTCTCCCGTGAGTCCCACTCTTCTGCACGTCATCTGACATCAGCGATCTGTCGAACAATTTACTACCGTGATCCTTATCGTCCTTGTTTCTGCTTCAAACCCCTCTGTCGTCGTCAGTGCCTTGCCAACACCCTCAATGACTGCACGGCTCTTTCTCCGCCATTCTAAGCTGACTAGCCTCGGGCTCCCCAGTCATTCACCTCCTGTGAACCAGTGTTACTGGAGAGAATGACGAAACCTCACCAAGTGCTCTCACTTTGCATTCATAACCCAAAAATCTCAATCGGCCGTTTAACATCACCCAGCATTTCGAAATATGCGTCCTTAGAATATTTCTTTTTCTCCCACTCCAGAATGACTATTTCACAAACAGGCGTCTCAAATGCACAACGCCCTTGCCCAGCTCACAGGCCGCTGTGCCTGCCCTGCCCACGTGGAGAGGCCAGCATCCACCACGCAGGGACCGGCTCGCCCTCACCCTCCCCTGACAACTGCCTGCCTCTGGATCCCACGTGGCCTTCCCAGCTGTCACACGGAGGAGGTGACCCTGTTCCTCCCAAGGCGAGTCCTACCTGGTGCTCCCGATTCCAGCTTCTCCGAGGCGGCAGTTTCCTCAGGGTTCAGGGCTCAGCTGCCCTCTCACAGGCCCTCTCTTACCCATGCAAACTAAAGGATGCTCCCAGACGCTCTCCAGTGTTCCATTCTAACACAGCAGTTCTCAGTATGGACCGTGGAATGGCTGCATCGGCGTCACTTACAAATGTCAGAGATGCAGATTCTCCGACCCCACCCCGGACCCACAAAATCCCACCCCAGCACTCCAGGGGTGGGGCCAGCTGTGTGCTGCAGCCAGCTCCTACCCACGCTGGAGAACAGACTGCTCAACTTCCAGGAATCCTACAAGCTGATTGTTACACACAGCCATTGCTAAACTTTAAATCATATAAACTTTTAAGTAAATAAATTATATTTAAAATGGAAATAATAAATAGTCGAAATTCAATGCTTGCTAACAAAATAACCACATTTTGCTATTATCTCTCATGCTCTCCAGGTTATTTTCAGGCGCAGGTGTATGAGTGTAGGCGGTCGGGGGGACTGCTCCCTAAGGGACCCTCCAGCGCATCTCTTCCCGACCCCACATTTAGTGACTTGGGTGGGAGCTCCCACACTGTGGACATCAGCAATTGAGTCTTTTTTCCCCATGAATCAGTTCTTAAATGCTTCCCGGTGCATCACTGTAAGAGGCCCAGTAATCGTCACTTGAAGAAGCCTCCCAGGGGATTCTGATGCAGTTCAGAAGGCCTTCCCTGCCCATCGGCAAACACCTAGCACTGTCGCTCCTGCCACTGACCAGCCAGCGCCCCCTCACCCACACACAGTCCCCTGCTTTGGGAGCCTCCTTCACTCCACATCTACCCCCGCTTCCTACAGCCTGACTTCACGAACAGAAGTGCGTTTTCCATACGGAAGAAAAGATACGACTTTTCCGGGGACCCAGGGAATAAATCCCTGTTTTATTTTATATTTATGCCCAAGAGTCTACAAAAAAGGCATTTGTTCTAAGTCGTCTATCTGTAACCAAATCTCACCTTAGTACTCATTTCTATTTTTTAAAATGTAATAAAATTATATAGTAATTTTTTTTCCTGAAAATAACATCATATGGGGATCCTGTTGTCCATTCTCCATTGAGCAGTTTGCTGCTGACTCACACCCACCAGGAGATGGCAGCAGAGGCTCTTGGAACGAAAGCCCAGGGCACTCAAAGCATCTTGGCTGAGAAGGGACATAAATTGTGACTGTGAAGTCAAGCATGTTGCTGAATGGGTTTTTGGTTTTTTGGTTCACTGTATGCTTCATGTCAGCAAACTGCCTTTTCAAAGGCAGGACAGATTACGTTTTATGGTTTCATAAGAACAATCAAAACCGCAAAAAGTCATTTCCTCTTTTCATGCAAATTTGTCCATGTCAGGAAGCGGCGAGTCCCTGGCTACTCTGCGCGGCCAGGCTTAAAAAATGTCAAATCCTTACAGATTCAGATTGAAATGACTTTACTTTCTATGCTGTACACCAGAAATGAACATAACAGTGTAAAATCAACTATACTTCAATAACGGTTTTTAATTTACAAAATTATTTTACTTTATTAATACTTTAAATGCTTTTTTTGTTATTGCTTCTACAACCAGTTTTCTTGTAAATTCAGGAGACAAGATATGCAAATAAAGAGGACAGATGATAAGCCATCGGGACAACCCACCCCCACCCCCCGCCAAAGCATTTTTAAACAAACGTGAATGGCTGGAGTATTGAAATAGACTCCCCAGGTCTAAAATATCATATAGCACCATGAAAGATATGCAAGGCCATTAAATTGCATCTGATATGAAGAATGATATAAACAAACTACTGTGTTACAGGGGGTCTTCGGCTGCATGATTAAGGAAAGCTCTTTACAAGGAGTGGTTCTGTCTACACAGCACTGAGTGTTAAGAATCCATTAGGGAGCCTGAAGTCCAAGAGTTCTGAAACTGTGGTCATTACAGCACCAGGAGGAGGTTCTCCGGTGGCTGAGCAGTGTGTGGAAACAGCGTCAGCCGTGGAGCATGGGGGGGATCCGTCTCTTTTATGACCCAATTTCAACGTCTTCTGATCAAGTAATTTTTACTGAGCACGTAAAGATGTGCAGACACTGGGAAGGAATAAACACATAATACAATACTTATTGGACTTCATTTATGAGCCAGCAGCGTGGCAGGCACTGAGGATGCTGAGATGAACAGAAAGTCATCTCTGCTTTCCAGGAGCCCACAGAGTCCTGGATTCTAAATTTAAGAGACATTCAGAAAAGCACAGTATTTATTTCACAAGATCGTTTTGATAATTAAATGAGATAAAGAAAATATTTCACAAACTAAGCACTCAGCAAATGTCAGTTTGCCATTATTTTTGAATAGGTATGTGACAGAAATCAAACTGGTGGTCATGAAAGGTTGATACGGCAATGATTTAAAAGACAGACGAAATGGGGAAAGCAACCTCAGGCAGACTGAACTGACAACAGGGCAACAGAGAGAAAAGAGACGTCATCCCTAAAATGTATTCCTAGATGATCGGGGAAATAATGAAATAAGAAAGTCAGGTGGGTGATAAAATTTAGGGAGTAAGGCAGAGAATTTGACTTCTGACATGCTGAGTTTGAGGTAACAGCAGAACATCAATGCAAATACAACAGAAGGAAGTTTCGAGATGTCACAGCTCCCAAACTCCTATTCAAACTTCAAGACCCACCACCCATGCCCTCTCATCTGGGCAGCCTTTCTTTGATAGCCCTCAAAGATTTAGTTACTCACTTCTCCACGTTCCAAAAGCAGCTTGTTTTCTTTGAATATTCTATCTTAGCACTTGTCATGTTGAGTTGGCTTTCTCAGACTGTGTTTCTGTCACTTCAATTAGACTCTATTCAAATTGCTGGAAGTAGAGAAAGTCACCCATTTTTACATCCTTAGCGCCAGCACAGTACACCATTCAAGGTGTTCAATAAATGTCTAGTGAATGACAGGAGTAACTAGCTGATAAAAAAAATCTAAATATCAAAATATAAGACTTGGAAGTCATCTGCTCAAAGGGGATAGGAAGCTGTTAGCAGACACAGTTTCCAAGGAAGAACATTTAGAAAGACGAGGTGAGAGCTAACGGCAGGACATAGATAGGGAGCCAAGAAGAAAGAAAAGTGAGTAAAAGGAAAGGAAACTGAGTCAAAGCCTCGTCACCAAAGGATGCTGAAACAAACAAAAGAGGACATGTTAGAACGATCAAGAGTGGTCCACGGAATTTCAAAGCCAAACTTATTTCAGAAAATTCAGGTTTATTTCACCAAGAACAAAAATAAGAGCAGTGAGTGAATCACAATTTAGGGAAGAAGCCAGGGGTATGGGTACAACCTATTCTTGGCATTTATAAGCTGCTAACAAGGCTGCAGAAAACCCAGTGCAGGCTGGGTGCCTATTTCAAGGCAGAGAAGTTGAAAATATTAAGGGGATTAAGAAGCTAATTTTAAAACTTGATGAATAACAGGAAAGCTAGTGCAGTATGACTGACGAGGTACGGATGAGGAGGGGAAGGGGATGCCCGAGGCTCTCCCGGGCATTTTTCACAGGGAATGATGACCGGGTCCGGACAGACAGCTCCGGTTAGGTGTGCATTACTGAGGACCACGCACACTTGCCACGGGCTGCCAGGCCAGAGGGCCGGGGGGGGGCCTTTGCTCCAGGGGCCCTCCAGATGTTTCATCTGGGGTATCTGGTGCCTTGCTGAAGGAGTGCGCTTTAGCCTTTGCCGTAGACCATATGGTTTCCTCATTTCATTCCAGGAAGTCCAAGATTGCTGGGTAGTTTAAGGGAATTCCCAGGATCAGCCTAGGAAAGGTCTTCAAAAAATTTTTGAATTTGATCTTGTTTCCAAATGAGGAGACGAAGGTCCCAAGAGATCAAGTGGCTTCTCCAGGGTCACACTGTTGGTGATGGCAGACCAGGACTACAACCCAGGTCTCCAGACTGCCAGTCCTGTGGTCTTTATGTTTTACGCTTATCAACTTGGTAAGGGATGGAGGAGGGAAAAAAGCACCAGAGAGAGGAAGAAAGACAAAAAGGGCCTTTCCTACCTACTGAAGGTCTGATGTCCTTGCCACACCCTGGCCCGGCCCTGTCCTCTGCCCTGTGTGCACTGGGGCCATCAGCTAAGGGACAAGGCCAGCCCTTCCTCAGGAATCTGCACACAGAGCTTTGCCTTCTTTATACAGTTTGTACCCACTTGTGTGCAAATTGCGGGGGCCAATCACTTCATTGTTATTACTGTGCTAAGTGACCCTATTTAAAATCCTTTTGTCAAAGAGCTATGACTTTTGCCACCTCTTCGGTTGATTTTTGAGATTGGACTGAACTTCTGTTCTCCAATCACTGAAGGCAGAATTCGATTATACGGTAGGAATGATGTCCAGTCCTTCCCGTGGTCCAGGCCCTCTTCGAAGCAGCTGACACTCATTAACTCACTCCTCTCCCTGCTTGCTTGAGGTGAGCACTCCTGTCTTCTTTATTTTACAGAGGAGGACGTGAAGGCACAACAAGGTGAGGTGGTCCCAGATGACACAGCCAGTTAAGGAGCCAAAGTCTGGTGCCGGGGCCTGTGTGCTAACCACTCAGCTCCACCACCCCCTCAGCCCTGCCTCTCACTCTGCTGGAACCTGGGTTCACTTCTTTTGTTCTCAGCCAGCACCTATGAGTCCCAGACAATCATCAAAAAAAAAAAAAAAAAAGCTCGCACTGACACAGACCTGTACAGAATGAACTCACTGCGAGGTGCTGCCTGAAGGGCTTATTTTATGAGCTCGTTTAATCTCAGACAGTTCTATCAGGTAGGTGGGAACATTAGCATCACACTCACTTGACACAGAAACGGAAGCTTCAGCAACTTGCCGGGGGCCACACAGCCCCGAGGGGAAGAACCGGGACTCACCTCCCAGCAGCCTGGCTCCGGGTCCTCCCTTCGCCCCACTCTGCTGGCCAGTCTCACAAGCAAAGGGCGTAAGACAAGTCAGCAAGCAGCCCGCCTTTCTCCTGGACCTAGTTTACCGATCCCCTGCCCCCCCCCCAATCGGTGCCTCTTTTCTGACCTGGCCTGGACACGAGATCCTGCCTGCACCTGCACCTGCACCTCCTTGTCGTGTTCTTCCTGATGAGCTGACCTGTCTAGACGGAATCCCTTAGATTGGTGGCATCTGCCTCACGCCCTGCATCCTCCCCTGGCCGGAGCCAGGTGTTCAGGGAGGGAGCAGGCTATGTTCACCTGGCAATCCGCAGAATCGCTACTTATCCCCGTTCAGCACCTCAGTTTAGCGGTTATGCGTACTGGCGTTAGGGGCAGATTCTCTCCGTCCACACCTGTACGTGACCTTGAACTAGTTACTGAACCTGTGCCTCAATTCCACGTTGGTAAGTGAGCCTTGATGGCAGTACCTCCCGCACTGCACTGTTACTATTAAAGTTAAGTGAGTTCATACATGTAAAATAATGAAAATAGTGCCAGGCACAGCATAAGAGCTCAATAAATACTAATAATTATATTTCATTAAGTTATTTCCCAAGGGCTTGGTGCTTCTCAGGACCAGATAAACATCTGCACTGAATAAATAAATGATCACTCACGCATCAGGGGACTGAAACAAAGGGCACCCTGAAAGCTTACTGAATCCTGCTTCCTTGACCCAGGTCCCGCGTTACCTGGCCTTGAAAGCAACAGATCTGCACTGATCATGTGATAAGAGTAGGCTCTGGATTTTCAAGAGAAATAGGAGAAACTAACAAATGGACGATTCAAAATTGTAGGCAATCCAAACATAAGTTTGTGGCAGGCACTGTCAGTAGATTCCACAGAAGGCAGTCCGTTTACCTCCCTTGACAAAAAAGAACCTCGATTTACTCCGAACCCAGTCCAGCTGCAGGATGACTCCAGCGAGGGCATGGCCACCCCGTGCCTCTGGGATAGACGCTTGCTTCCCACGCCTCCTTTGCATCCAGGAGTGTTGGCCAATGAGACGAAAGCTGAGGTCCGCTGCGGGGAAGGGGAAGGGATCCTGGGAATGACTTTTACGCCCTCATCAAAGATGATAATTTTGCAAGGTGACACGGTGTCACCTCGTGGCATTCATCGCCCTTGAAAATCAGATTCTTTCCTTTTTCTTTTCCCCTTTTATTGATTTTATTAGTGTTTTATTTGGCTGTCCTGGTTGCTGTTTATTTCTCTATGTATTACTTTCTTCTCTCTCCCTCTCTCCACGGGGAGATAGGCTCCATGAGATGGTGCAGTTTATCCGTCTTGTTCACAGCGCCTTGAACAATGACGAGAACGTAGCTGGAGCTCAGTAATTATCTGCTGACAGAATGACTAGGTAAGTGATCTGCCGTGATCTTCTCGGGGACAATGTCTTAGAATTTCCAGAGACTCTACTATCTCTGGCCTGGAAAGTAACCACCCAGCTGTGGATGTCCAGGGCCCAGGACGGGGCAGACTGGTTAAACTTCCACTCCGTCCCCCTTTCCAGCCGTGCAGCCCACCTATTCCCTGCCCCGTGCTGGTGTTCCTGAGCCCGGCACGCTCAGAAGTTCCGCGGGCCCGTTTGTTTTATAGGCTCTCCCCTCTGCAGGCACCTGAGCTGACAGCCCCCCCAACTCTGCTAACCTGGGCGCCCTTCCTCCACCCGCTTTCCTCTCAAAACGTGCGGGAATCTCTTGACAGGTGAGGTTTTCCTTCCCTTCTCTTCCATCATGTAACACATACCTTATCGCATCTTTACTATCAAGAACAAGAGGAGTTAGATTCATGTGGCCAAGATGTCACCTCTCAATGCAAATAAAAACATAAATATTTAGAAAGTAGACGCAGATGGCCCCAGGCTCAGAGACGACATCAGGCAGCCAATTGAGTAAAATCCTGTAATACAGTATAAATTAGATTTAGATTTACTTTAAAAAGCGGACCACAGCGTGAGTGCAGGGAGAAAATAGATGATCAAGACGAAGAAAACCAGTGCCCACTATGGGGCTGCACCTTAAGCATCCTGTTCGGTACAGGGGAACACTGCGTGCAGACTGCAAATGCACAGACCTGCAAAAACACTTCTACGGGAACACACCGACCCTGCCACTTATGGAGCAACTTAGCACCACAGAGGCATCTGGACTTGGAGCTAAAAGGCATGGTTCAAGCTCTGATCATGCTAGATCCGTGTGAATCCTGGCAAATTACTGCAGCACTCCACAGGTAACTCACACCTTTGCTGTTAGGTTCAAGTGCAGTAACTCAAGTACTGTCCTTTGCAGACAGCAGCAAGCTCGTCAAGAGTTTCCGCAGTGACTACACCGCGGAAGGAAAATACTACCTTGAGAGTAATCAAAGTTTTAATTTGTGGGAGAAATAGATCAGTGCCACGTGAAATGTCTCTCAGTACAAGCAGGATCTAGAGGAATTCATATATAACCATACACACATGTAACTAAATATATGTATATAAAGAGTTTTATACATAACTATATGTAAATACATGGTTATGTATGTATAACTATATATATATTGTTACATACAAATTTTATATGAAAGGCATCACACATTCATTTCTTCAACAAATGTAAAATCCAGGCACCATGTTCAATGCTGGAGAACAGCAAGCAAAGCAGACAGGTTCCTGCTCTCGCCAACCCTAGATTTTAGTTACCAACTACAGAAATGGATGTATATCATTCATAATGAGATAAGCACTCTGAAGGAAAGAAACAACCCACTCTGAAGGTGTATAACAGAGAAATGAATGAGGTCTGGGGCTGGTCAGGGGGAGTAAGCATTGGGGGTGTCTGACAGATGCTAGCAGAGGGAAGCAACGGCACGTGCAAAGGCCCTGGGGACAGGACAATGCTTGCAGATTGAAGGAAAAGAGAGTGGATGTGGCTGGAGGCAGACAGCCCTGGGGGCTGCAACGTGAGGAAAAAGCTGTGAGGTGGGTGGGCCTTGAGCACCAGGCTAAGACTAGGAATTAAAGAATCACCTCTTTATCCTCAAAGGGATGGGGAGCCTTTGGTGGGTTTAGACACATCAGATTTGAGCTCTGAAATAAAAAACTACAAAGATTCAGTCTACAAAGTGACATGGATTGAAGAGCGACCAGAGGGAAGCCATGGGAGAGAGAAGCACCTGTAATGGTCCAGGTGAGAGGCACCTGCAGCTTGGACCATGGATAAGAGAAAACGATCAAATAGGAGAGAAGCCTAGGAGGTAAGACCACCAGGATGAGCTAATGATGCTGAGGGTGAAAGCGAGGAGAGCTTCTGACCTGAAGAACTGGGTGCAGGGAGGTTCGGTTCAGGAACACAGGGAACGGTGGATGGGGACCTGGTTAAGGGGAAAGAGCAAGAGTTTAGTTGTGAATGTGCAGTTTCCACATCGTGAGTCATCAGGAGGAGATGCCAGGTGCCCAGCTCAGAGAAGCGGTTTAGATCAGGGATAGAATCTCTGCGGTTATTAATTAGGGTGTAGATGGCAATGAGACTTGGATAAAATTGCTTAGGGGGAGAATAAAGAAGGGAAATGAGAAGAGAATACAGGGGGAGGGTAGAACTCAGTGGCAGAGTACATGCTTAGCCTGCACGAGGTCCTGGGTTCAATCCCCGGTCCCGCCATTAAACAAAAATAGAATATAAGAGTGAAAATGCACTCACATTTACAGTTTAACTCAATCCTCCTAGTCCCCCTAATTCAGTTTAAAATTTGCCTTCTCACGGGGCGTTTGTATGTGCAACCCCTGTCACCTGGTAGGTGTGGTCTCACTTTTATTTATACCGACTGAGAAATAACAGGTTGCTGCCTTCAAAGGCATGGGCAATAGCAAATTCCCAGCACATCTCTCCCCAGAACACCAAATGGGAAGCAGCAGGTTGGGGGACTGAGGGAGGCTATTAGCTACAGAGTCGAAGGGTTATTAAAAATTGAGCGAGGAGGAAAAAGAAAAAAAATCATCTTCCCTGATACAGCCTTTTAAAATACTTTTGCGTGGAGGGCCCCAGATGCCATCAGTCAGGAAGATGATCTCTGGCACAGAAGAATATGGCTGGTGTAAATAATGAATGGATGAAGGCAGAAGCAGAATATGGAAGGGGTGGTGCGCCTGGAGGAACTTTCGGCTGGAAAGCTCAGGCAGCAACTAAATGACTTTCTTATCTTTGATTGTCTTACCAGCTTTGTGTATACATATATACATAGCATAATATATTATATAATACCCTTCTATATATTTTAATAAAATTTTAATACTTTATTAAAAATCTAATAATATTTTATAAGCACTTTAGTAACATGTCTTTCTCTATTATAAAATAGCATAATACATACTATAATATATAAAAGCATACGTATATGCTTTTACTTTCCTGGTTGCATTTTAGATATCACAGAAGATCCTTTTATTAAATAAACTACTTGCTTTCAACACTAATGAAAATCTCTAGAGGAAAAAAATTGCTTTATGCCAAAATTATTATTTACTACGTAACGGGCCTCAATAAATTCACTCAGGGAAAAAACAATCCAAGACAGCGAACTCCTCGTCCTGGTCAGCACTCAACGAGCGCGAAGCTGGCAGTGATTCCTGTGCCTCCATGGGGCTCTCAGGTGTTCGAGCCCCTCAGGAAGATCTGTTCCCAGGGATGATCAAAGGGACTCATGTGACATTATTAAGACTCTTCTCTAAACCCACAAGAAGGGCACACATTCAAGTCCTCACGTAAGTAAAACCACCAACCATTTATGAACTGGCCTCCTTTAGTTTTCACACAGTTTATTTAAAAGTTAGAATCAGAAAGGAAAAAAAGCCCACGCTCCGGAGTTTCCACTGGCTCCACCAGCCCAGTGTTCAATCCGACAATTAAAAGCGTGATTGGCGTTAGAAGGCATCTCTCCTTTTACAGTGTCAGAACTATTTTGCCATTTCCAATTAAAATAGGAAAGAAAAACCCTGATATTTATGGACTTTGTATTGCGAGCTGGATCTGTATGCTTATATATCAAACTCATGGCAATTTCATTCAAACTTAGACATATGAAGACCAAACACAGGGACAAAGATGCGACTAAGACAGGAGGTTTCCAGTAGATTCTCTGATACCCTGTACCCTACTTTTCCAACCAGTAAATTGTACACAGTTCTTCAAGACATTTATAAGCTGTACTTACAAACTTTAACTAGACTTTGTATCAGCTGATGAAAGCTGATTTACCATCATAACTGATTTGTGTGCCAACTGTATCACCTAATGCTATTTAGTCATGTAAAGACATGACTATCTTTAGAAACAGTGTCTGTACATGAAACAAGAAAATAGCCAATTACCAGCACACCTGGCCAATGCGGTCACGGACTGAACTAGCATCATAATTAGGCAACTGATACGTAATTAAAACACTAGCCATACAAAAATCTTTGTGATAATAAACTTAGTGGAGGGCTCATCTGATTTTGTCATTTCAAAAGAAAGTGGGATACCTAAGTCATTCTGTTGTATTGATAATCAAAAAAAGTTCATTTGGTATAAATCTGAAAACCCACGAATGCTTTTTGTGACATTTTGAACAAAAGTATCCCTGAATCTTTAAGCATAATTGTTATTTTACTTTTAGTAAAATTATTTTACTTAATTGGCTCATCAATTAAGAAAGTCCTAAATTATGAGCATTCTCCAGATGGATTTGGGTAAAAAACTAGTTTCTTTCTATACGTTTTAAAAATTAGGTTGACAACAATAATCATCATTAGTAATACAACATCAGCTCTTCGTGTTCCTGTTTACAAAGCTGAAATTGCGGGATGGGAGGAAAATGTGGAAGAAAGAGGGTGTCAGTCCATGCATGATACTCAGGTTGGTCTCTACTCCCAAATCCAAAGGAACTCTCTGTGAGTCACCAGTAAGGGACGTTCAGGGTGTGGCAGACAGAATAACGCACCCCCCCACCCCTTACAACCAGAGCTGTTCACGTCCTATTCCTGAAACCTGTGGTTATGTTACCTTACATGGGAGAAGGGACTTCACGGATGTGATTAAAAGAATCTAAAGATGGGGAGATTATTTTGGATTATCCAAGTGGGCCCAGTATAATCACTAGAGTACTTACTTACAAGAGGGAGGCAGGAGGGTCAGAATCAGAGAAGGAAGTTTGAAGATGAAAGAGGGAGAGCGGCAAGAATAGGAGACACAGAGAGAAGGTGTGCGTTTGTGGTAATTTGTTACAGCAGGGACAGGGAACTAATACCATAGGAAAGCAAACCCACCTGATTTATAGCGCTTGCTCGTTTCCATGGTGTAAATGCTCCCATGAGCAGTCTGAAGCCATGCCATTAAATGCTGCTCACCTCAACATACCACCGGGTATAACCATAAAATGGCACTAGTAACACAGGCTACCTGTGAAAATCTGACCCAAGACTTTCAAGTGATTCTCAAAAGGTCATTAATTTACCCTTAGAATTCCCTCCAACTGACCAGTGTGCTGATTAGCCGCTATCCCACGTCACCTTCCTCCAAGCCCCACTCACACTGCACGCCTGACGAAGACGGCTGTCCTTCCCCGGATACCAAACATCTACCGAAATTATCAAAGTGTTGAGCCCAAGCACATGCATAATACAGCAGTAACTCGGTGAACCAATTTTCTCATACAAAAATCTTCACTGGCCTGAATGCCCAATTTCTGGTGTTCTGAGTGGGGCAGTGATGGTGGCCACAGGGTGGGGGGTGGTGTCAGTGAAGCCAGCTCAAGAACAGGTCTCCTGTGGTGCAAGGAGGAGCAATCTTGGGAGAGTGTAAACAATTTTGGGGGGAAGGAGGCTACTCAGAGGGTTGCCTTTTGGGACCCTTTATGTCATCAAGCCAGAGACTGTCCAAAGGAGGTTTATAAAGCGAAGATTTGAAGAATTTCAGCCTCCTTGTTGGAATGGAGGCAAGAAATGGATTCAGAATAAGATGTAAAGAAGCAGATTATAACTTGCTGTTAAAGTGTGGCTTCCAGGGACCCACCCAGGAGGTTCTTATCCATTAAGATGAGGTCCTAGAATTGGTATTAAGAAATGTCTGCGGTGGGGAGGGTACTGCTCAGTGGTAGAGTGTGTGCTTAGCATGTACGAGGTCCTGGGTTCAATCCCCAGCACCGCCATTAACAAAATAAATAAATAAACCTAGTGACCCTCATCACCCCCAAAAAGAAATGTCCAGGCAGCTCCTCTAATCCGTGGTGAGGAACCATCAGCTAGACCAAGTGCTTCTCAACCAGGGTGATTCTGTTGCCCAGGAGACATTTGTCAATGTCTGGGGACATTTTTGGTTGTCACAACTAGCAATGGGTACTAACATGTACTGAGCAGAGTCCAAGGACGCTGCGAAACATCCTGCAATTCACAAGGCAGCCCCACAACAAAGAACCAGCAGTCCCAAGTGGCAGCAGCGTCAAAGGGGAGAAACCCTGAACTGCATCAGGCCATGGGTGGCTCCACGCCTCCCAGGTTATTTTTATTCCTGGCCACAAAAATGCCTGACAATTAAGGATGTTGTTGCAAAGCATTATTTATTAATGATGACATTTCAGTATAGATCAGAATATAAATCCCCACACCTTGTGCCAAGCAATAATTAGCACTGCATGAATGATCACCCGGGTCGAAGGCGATTTTAAAAGGTTACCATAAATAGCCTTACCCATCATTCTGTCTACATCAATTAGGATTTTCTAAAGAATTATTTTTTTTCAAATCACTTCTGTAAGTGTAATAAAGTCATTCATACAAATCCAAATCCTCTTTATAATGATGCTTCTTTTCTAAAGAAATGACACTTTTCATTCATCTATTTCGTTATGATGTTTCCTGGACTATTTTCTTTAGAAAAATGTGCTTGGATTAAGTGAGGAATCTTCTAAGCAAAATTCTTGAAGTACTTAATGAATATGAAAAAAAAAGATCACATTCGGACTGTAAAAGGCTCTGTTCTCATCTACCTTCTCTTTCTAATGTAAATGTCAACGCTTCCTGAAGTAACTGGGCCCACTTAAACTGCCAGTCGCAATGACGTGTACTCAGAATTTGCTACAAGCGAGGATGCAACACCAGCCGAGACAAATGTCTTGTACTCAGCAGACTTCTGTTTCCTGAAATTAAAACCTGAAATGACTTTAATTGCTCAAAAAGAAGGCTTGTGGACCAATTCGATTTACTCTGGAAACTGATGAAAAGATAGACCAAATGGAAAAGAAAATCATGAAAGCAAAACTGACTTGTCTTTTTGGAAACCTTCTAAGGACGTGTTAAAAGTGCAGCGTAAAGTTCAATTCACACCAGGCTTCTCATCGATGTATACAAATAGGATCTCCGAATGATTACATCTAGTCTTTTCAACTTTACATTCAACATTAAAGAAAATAACGCTTTCTAGTGCGTGTGAGGGGGGATGAGGCAAGGACTGGCCACTGATGGGTGCAGAAGAGAAAGGTGTGGGTGTCCCAGACCCCGCATGCAGGGGAGACAGCAAACGGGCTCTGCTTTGGGCTGGTTCTTGTGAATAAACCATGTGTTCAGGTTTCAAAAGGCGGTCATCTGGTCTCCCCCGATCTTGACTTAGAAGTTCTTCTGAGGGAAGCAAGACAGACAACAGGGGCCGGCCAGTACACGGCTCTTTGGTGAGTCATACAACCACCCCGGGCGAGGAAAGCCAGGGTCCTAGCAGTTTTAAGTGGTGTGAGACACGGAAGATGAGACCCTGGAGCAGAAACGAGGATTACCAGCCAACACTCGCAGGTACTGCGATCGGGGGCCCCGGGTTACACATCACTTGTATCCTCCCAGCAGCCCTCGGAGGGAAACTCTCTTCCTCGATGCTGTGAAGACACTGCTGTTTGGAAAGATGAAGTAAACTGCCCGTGGAGAGGGGAGGGTGGAGCTCAGTGTGGAGCACATGCTTAGCAGGCATGCAGTCCTGGGTTCACTCCCCAGAACCTCCATCAAATAAATAAACAAACCCAATTACCTCCCCCACACCAAAAACAAGCAAACAAAAAAAATGTTTTAAATAAACTGCCCATGGTCCCGCAGGAGTTAGCAGTGGAACTGTCTTTTGGCTCTGGACTGACAGACGTAGGGCCTACTCTCTTGACCACGATGCTACATACCATTTCCCAGTTAGAGACAGGGTGACCCGTGCAGGGGGGAGGGCTGAGCTCTGAGACGGTCAAAGCAGAACCAACCCCGTCAGGGTGCCTAAGCTCAAAACGCAGGTCAGCCCTCCCAGCCTGCACTCGGTGGCCAGCGCATCATCACGTGCGCCGGTCCTGCCGGCTACACTCCGACTCCAGTCTCGGGACACCCTCCAGACACAAAGGTCCACGCTCATATAATATGAAACAACCACCCCGTTTTATTCCGAGCAGCTGTTTCCCTTTATGCTTTAGTCAGAACAGCAGCTGGCTGAGCTGACGAGCCGTCAGTGCTCTTCTGGGCTTCAGAGAGTCCCATAAAGTACAGCAATCCTATTTGGGCATATGCTCTGGACAGGCAGTGCGGGAGGACCGGCCTCTGTACTGACCCACGAAGTCCCACTGCTGGTCTTGCTCAGTCCGTCTTATTGCCCTGCCACCCAGTTCCAGTTCCAGTTTACAATTTATACGCTTGTTTAGTTTAACAGCCTCTCACAATGTTTATTTTGGCCTCCTAGTTGGTCCTTCCTGCACAGACGCCAACAGTAGCATCCCCTACCCCACATCCGCGTGTGAGGGATCCAAGTTGCTTCATCTGTAAAACACAAGGCGTAGAAATAGCTCTTGAAATGCTGAAAAATTCGGGAGAAGTCACTGGTGAAAGGCAGTCACAAGCCAAACGCGGACTGAGCAAAGACGATGGGGCTACAGGGCTCACAGGAAAGAAGGCTTTTTATCTCGTTGTTCATGCCGCTGCTGTTTATAACGAGTACGTTTGACACAGGTTTGAACAGATCCAAGTGACCCTTCCCGGCAAAGCCCTCACGTTGACGACGGAAAGCCTAAGAGGGCAGGATGTCGGGGAGGTAAAACTCCAAACCGTGTGCCCTGGATCTGGAAATGGAGAGAGCGTTCCATTCCCACCGGGGAGCACTGACAGGCTCTCTAATGAGGTGACTTTCTGGAGAGTCCAGACACAAGGGCTATTCTTAGAACCACCGAAAAAAGCATAGAGCTGCCTAAAAATAATGATGACTCAACACCTAAGAGGCTTCAATGATGTCACGCTGTCAAAGAACACCCGCTCTCCTCACAGGTTGCAGTTTTTAAAATAAGCAAGCTCACAGCTCGTCTTCAGGGGAAGGCAAGCATTTCGCCTGCTGCCGGGGGCGGGGGGGGGACGGGGTGGGGGAAGGACAGGTGGGTCACGGAGAGAATGCTCCATCCGCGCGTCGCCTGCCCCCGCAGCTGCATCTGCGCGTCAAAGAGGAAGCCCCTGCCAAAGTCAAGTCTTCCCCTCTGCCACCCTCACTCATCAGGTGTCCTTCCCAAACAGGACCACAGTGCTGGTGACACAAGAGGTGGGCTGGAGAATCCTGCCCTCACGTCACCGCAGCCAGCACATTCCACAGCAAAGGAGGGTCCCCGTGCAGACTCCTATTAGGTGCAAGGTAGCACTCAAAGCAAAACACAGAAATACGTCCCAGGGACTCCAGAGCCTTCTCTTTCTCCCGTGAGGGGGCCTGTGACCTGGGCTCCCACTGCATCCGCCTCCATCTCTCACTTCCCCCCACCTGGACTCTAAATGTCAGACCCCAGGAAACATTAAGCTTCACGAGGGCTTGCGTCTCACTTGGTGTTTGTGCTCCCAGTGCCAGGAGCAATGCTTGGGACACGGTGGAGTTTCAGTACCTGTTAAGTAGGCAGTGGGTGGATGGAGCGGACTGCTCAGTGCAGGACTCCCTCCCCTTGCTAGCATCTTCCCGAGCCACTGCCCTGCCCCGGGGAGGCAGATTCGCTACCTTAGGATATCGTAGGCTATAATGTGTCCTAGGGGGGTATTCATTAAAAAGGGAATTCTTGATCAGGAAATAGTCTTCAAGATCCAGAAGACTCCGGGCCACTGCAGGAGACACCTGGGGACAGGATGCTGCTCCCGCCGCAGCCAACCTATCTGTTCTTAGGCTTGCTTTGCTCAGCCAGGAACGGAGCAAGGGACGGGGGACCGAGAGTCAGGGCTGGGTGCGCTATCAACGTGCAGAATGAGACCGCTCTGCGTCTTACTTACTACACTCCGTCTTAAACGTGCAGCCGAGCGTTTCCTGTTTAGTAAGGTGACCTTGTTCCCTCATCGTGCCTTTCTGGAATTCCCAAGAGTCAGTTCCCAAGCTCCAGAAAGAAATCGTTCCTATGAGTTAGTAGCTATTTCTCATCCTGGTGTTTCGCACACGTTGTTTTTAAATGAAAATGGTCTGACTCAGGTTGGCTGCCCCCCTGAATCGCCGAACACGGCTCTGAGTGGCTTGTTTGTTTCCACCACCTCAAATCCACCCTGCATACAAAGCCATCACATCACTGTAAGTGTTGCAAAGAATGCGCTATCAATGGGGCGCTTTGAAAGGGACCCCACCAGCTCAGACACGTGAACTCAGAGACGCTTGTCTGGGGGAAAGACGACCCCACAGGAGCTGGGAGCCCAGTTGCCAACAGGAAGCGAGGCACAGGTTGGGCGAGGAAACCCAGTGCAGGCTCCGCTTCTCTTCCTCTTTGTAAACCATGATGTCCTCATCCTTCCGACCCCCACGTGTAGAGCAGGACTCTCTGGAGGAGGCAGATTTAAGGAAAGTGAGTTATCAGAGCCAAATTTTGGACACTGAAGACTCTCATTTCTCTGAAATTTTCAGAAGAGACTCTTTGATGAGTCGAACTCCTTTCTCTTCCATGCTCCTTGCAAAACCTTGAACTTCACTGACATAATGATTCATCGTAAGTGGACATCTGTTCCAAGTTTTGCAACTGGAGAGAACACGGTACCAAGGAGAAAACAGCCAAGTTGAAGGAAAGAATAAAAATCTCAGGTGTCAGACCTTGAAACCGCAGCACGTTCCCTTCAGGTCATTTGGCTGTAGGTCTTAAGGGTCCAAGAGCAAACTTAAATACACATGTCCTCAAATGGTTTACATGTGTTCGTGTTCTCACAAATGCACAGCAGAACAACGATCAGATTTGAGTCAAATTTAAGAAACAGTTACCTGACCGGGGGCTTCTCTAAAACCATGCTGGCCCCACGTGCTGTGGGAGGGGCTGTTGTTCACTGTGACGGCCAAGTTTCATTTTTTCCTTGAAGATGTTTAAAAATTATTCTTCCAAATAATGTGAGCTATAGCCAAAAAAGTCTCTGTGTGTTATTCTAAATATATATTTTTAATGTGTATCTAAATATATACATAGAGGGAGGGAGGGAGAGAATATTCTATTAATTTAAGTGATTTTTTTTCTATTCATAGTGGAGTTTAAAGCATCTGTAAAACACACCCTTAGTGACCCCAGGCCAGCCTCCTTATGTGCTGAAAGATGATTGTTTCATAAAACAATATGAGCAATATAAACACAGAAATATGAACGAAATGTGATCAGATAAGTCAGACAAATGTTTTTCATTACACATACACACAATTAGGTTTAAGTCGAGAGAAACAGAATATCCAAGACCACTAAGAAGAAGTCGAGTGGCTGTGGCTGAGCACTGATTTTTACTCTGAGCTCCCTGGGAACAGGTAAGTTACATTCTGCCCCTAATGAGAAGACAGCCAGTTCCTCGGGGTAAACAAAGTATTCTCGGTGCTACATTTCACAAGAAACGTATCGCCCGAATCTTACACAGGGAACAGCAAACGTGTGTCCTACAACCAACGCGGAAACAGATTTCACGCAGCAAAAACCAAACGTTCTTGACACCGAAGGCTGTGGTATAAAAGTGCAGCCTCGTTAGGGCTCTACAAGGGGCCGGCGGAAGGAAGCCTTTCCCTCATCTTCCACTGCACACGGGCTGTCTAGGTCTACATGTTTGCAGAAATGCTCTTCCTTCCTGGAACCAGAGAGAGTCACAGGCACGTGTGGTGGGAAGAAAAATGAAGGAGGAGGGAGGGGCCTGTGTTTACCAAGAAGATCTAGAATGGGGCCACCTCCTCTACCCATTTCATCTCATTTAATCCCATAACAAACCTATGAAGCAGGGATGGTTAACCCACTTCACCAAAGAGAGAGCTGAGAGTCAAAGAAGTTAAGCTGGTCGAGTTCCCGTAATTAGTATGCAGATGAGGCCGGATTTGGACCCAAGTGCAGCTGAACCCAAACCCTTCCACCGGCCCTTCTGCTCCCCCATCAGTGCAGTGTTGTGTTCAGAGCTGTGCAAGGGCGCGCAGGACACAGAGGCTTGCTCTGCAGCCCTCAAGGTTACTTACAGTCCCCCAGCTGGACTAGACTATCCCATAAGGCAGTGTACGCTATGTGTGAATGATACACTGAATGGCTCGGAGTTAATGATAGCTACAAACCTGGTGGGAAACTGTAGGTTTAGAACAAAGTACAAGATATGATATTTCAACATATTTGATGAAAACTCTTAACTATGTCATGTACCTGATCAGTGGGTCTCCCCCTAAAAACACTGAGAATATATATATATATATATATAATTCCTTTTCATATTCTTTTTCACTAGAGGCCATTACAAGGTATTGAATCTATTTCCCTGTGCTATACAGTAGGATCTTGTTGCTTATCTATTTTATATAAGTCATTAGTATCTGCAAATCCCAAACTCCCAATTTATCCCTCCCCTCTCCCCTACTCTCCATCCCCGCCCCCCGCCCCCTGGGAACCATAAGTTTCTTTTCTGTGTCTGCAAGTCTGTTTCTGTTTTATAAATAAGTTCATTTGTGTCATATTTTAGATTCCACATGTAAGTGATATCACATGATACTTGCTTTTCTTCGCCTGACTTACTTCACTTAGTGTGATAATCTCTAGGTCCATCTGTGTTGCCGCAAATGGCATTACTTCATTCTTTTTTATGGCTGTGTAGTATTCCATTGCGCGCGCATGCACACACCACATTTTCTTTATCCAGTCATCACTCAATGGACATTTAGGTTGCTTCCACATCTTGGCTATTGTAAATAGTGCTACTATGAACATTGAGGTGGATATATCTTTTTGAATTAGAGTTTCCTCTACATGCCTGGAGTGGGGTTGCTGGATCATCGGGGAAATCTATTTTTAGTTTTTTAAGGACTCTCCTTTTAAACTGGGACCACTGTGATGGGTGTGCCTTTTGTGCACTTCTTAAGGCCTCCTGGTCCAGGGAGGGAGTGAAGGATGAAATCCAGTCTACCCTCCACCTGTCAAGCCACCCACAACTGCTCAGGGCTTCATCCATCCCGTTGGCCCACAGGAAATGGCACCATTTTTACAAATTTACCTGCCTTGCCCCAGGCAGTGTGCCTTAGGACAGCTTCTGCCCACAGCAGTGCCTTCTGATAATTCAGAGTCACTGCACAGGCTAGCAGTAGCTCTGATGGTGACCATACGAACTGGGTTCCAAGTCCCTTCATTTGCCCCAAAAGGGAAGGAAGCACCAAGTCTGTCTTCAATAGCATTGCAGATTAACCAGAACACGGCAGCTGGTTTTCCCTGGGCACTACCAAGAATCTACGCTCACCCCCTCTTCAGCACAGAAACCAAACGCTCTCAGCTCTGCACACATCAGGCTTACTTCTTCCCACTGCCTCAATCATTTCCAGGAGTTAAGTGGGGCATTTGAGTGGCTTGTCAGGCTCCTGAGCCCCAGGGAGTCACACAGTGCTGTGGAGAAGCAAGACGCTAAATATGCCTCTGGAATATTTTAGTCACTTCAAGAAAGGCTAAGGTTCCAGGGAATGTCCTAAAGCAGCTTTGAAATCTGCCCCACACTGGGCTCTCACCTGGCAGGTGTCCCCAAGTGATGAGTGGTGACTAATCACCGTTCCTCGTCACCGTCTGGAGGAAACAGAAAACAGGACCAACTTACTGAGTACAGCGGCACGCACTGTCTTTTTACAGTGTAGACGTCCTTTAGAACAACAATCAAATCGGTAGACGCCACTTCTGCCCGTAAAGGATGAGCAGCATGAGAGGGGCAGCGGAGCTCCCAAGTACTCCTTCAGGATTTGGTGTCTAACTTAAGCGTTTCCTGCTTGGTTATTTCGACCTAAGGCTTTGTTATCCTTTCCCCACCCTTAGGTCGCAAGAGTCCACATCACTTTAATTTCTCTCAGCCTATGTTCAGCGACACTTAAGCCACAGCAGATCGCTATCTGCGTGCTCATCCTTGGCTCTGTGTCCCCAGCATGAATTTTTCAACCAGCCTTAAACCAGTCCCGTAACAAGCTTCCTAAGATCTTTCAAAGCCCCAGATTTCATCTTTCCTTGCTGCCTTTTCTTATCTCTCCCTTTTCTTCTCTAGGAGTAGTTATGGAAACAAATGTGTTTAAGGCACTTCTCATTTCTCACTCTCTCGGCTTACTATGTAGGTCAGTCACCTCTAAAAGCTTAAGGTATCATGGAAATATGAACTGACATGTAAAACAGGCTTCTTTGTACGAGTGTTGTATCTTAACTACAAGAGTGATAGGGACTCCATGTCTTTACACTTCAGTCTTGCTATCCCATAGCCTGAGTTCTCCCTGCCTTCCGTGTTTTGACCTGAATGTTATGCTGATGGATAGCCAACTTTATTCCCAGGCCGGTTCTCCGTGGTAGAATTTAGAGGTGGCGACGTAGGTGGGTGATGGACAAGACTTAAAATGTCCCGAGGCCTCCCTCGACTCTGCTGTTTCTCTAACCAATCAGCCAACCCTGGAAAATGCACCCCTCTGTGTCTTAATTTAGTCATCACTGAAGTGGAGGTCCAATCCCTTAGTGACTGAGTCCCTGCTAGGCGTCAGGCCCTGAGCAAGGTGCTGGAAACACAACGAGGCAGAATACAAATTTTATCTGCCTGCCAGCACTTCACAGTAGAAGAGAGGAAAAGAAACAAATGAAGAGAAGCAAGATGTGTGGGGGCAGCACAGGTGTTTTACAACAGAAGCTCCTCTCAGCTAAGAAAATCGGGTGCATGGAACAGTAACTCTCCCTGGTGGGCTGGGAGTCTTGCTCTGGACCCAGACCAGACCATCAGTCGGGGACCAGGAGAAGGGAGGAGGGCAGGACGAGCAGACACAGCAGGTCAAGGTCAGAGACTTTCGACTGTGGACACTCAAGGAAGGAGACTCAGAGACTGTCCAAGTTTGACTTGGAAGTTCACCCAGGCTGTATCGATGCCCGATGCCCATCCCATCTTCAGCACTTCCCGTATCCCCAATGGATACCAGCATCTCAGTCTCCCTTCTTGATGCCACTGCAGATTTGAGTGACATGTTCATTCTTCCTTTTGGACATGGGATGTGGGTGCAGTTGTATATGTTCTGCAGGTCCACAGACCACTGTCTATAATTCGTAGGGCCAGAAATGATTGGAATTCAGAATGTAATATGGTACCCATGCCTCACATCCATCAAAGTCTGGGGCAGCCCCCAGTGGTTGAAGATAAGAATACTTCTGCAAAGAGACGGATGACTTTTCACACTAGAAGAAGCTCCCCACCAACACTGATTAGATTCCAAATCAATTAGGTCAAGCGCAGTTTGGTCTTAAAACGGATTACGAAAAGTCTGTTTTTAGAGTTTTTCAGATGTCAGTCCTGCAGAGAAGGGACTGTGGACCTGCAGTTGTAAAGTACAAAGTGAACATTCTCATTCCCTGTCAGACTGGAGTAAAGGCAAATCTTGGGCGGGGAATCAAGTAAAAACTGTTGATATGTGTTTAACTCAGAGAATCCTTGAGGCTGCCCTCACAATGCTGCCAGTGTTAGACAAGATCGCTGTTCCCTCAGCGGAGCTCTAGAAAGAGCTGGTTTGTATCAGTGATCACACTGAACGAAAAATATACATCTTTTGGGGAGAGTCGAGGGATAAATTAGGAGTTCGAGATTTGCAGATACACACTCATATATAAAACAGATAAACAACAAGGTCGCAGTGTACAGCACAGGGAACTGTATTCAATACCTTGCAATAGCCTATATGAAAAAGAACATGAAAAGGAGTGTATATATGTGTATCTGAAGCACTGTGTCCGCCAGAAACTAACACAACATTGTGAACCAACTACACTTCAATAAAAAAAAAAAAAGTTGAAAGAAAGAAAAAGATGCATCTTTGAACAGAGAATCACTCCAACCACTCAGGAGGCACTGAGATGATCCAGGAATGAGAAGAACAAAGGTAAAAGACTGGTGGCACCAGGGCTCTGATCTTATGCCCTTTCTGGTAGAATATATTCTTTAATGGTTGGCAGAAATGCCCGCTTATTTAAGAAACAAAACAACGTAACAAAAGCAATAAGAAACCTCTGTGTGTGTGCACGCACATGTGTGTATGTGTGTATATATAAAGCAGTGAATAGAGTTGAAAATATATATTAAATGCCCCTTTGATGTAGCATCAGTGGATTTAAGATGATTGTTTTCTTGTTTGAATTGTCTTCGGGAGTCTTTAAATTCAATGAGTTTACGCTGCCTTGTTCACCATTGCGTCCCCAGGGCCAAGCATCACACCTGTTTTCAATAAATGTTTGTCTATCAGGAGGCAGTCCTGCACAAGGTTTAAGAGCACAGACTCCGATCTGAATCCCTGCTCTGCCACTCCCAGCTGGGAGCCTGCACGCACCTTCTCTGCGCCTCAGCATTCTCATCTGAAAAATGGGGAGAATCATACTCACTGTATTAACCTAGATGGACTGAGTCACCTTCTAACAACCAACCCCCCAATCCCGGCGACTTAAAGTAACAAAGGCTTATGTTGTCGTTGTCGCATTGCACGTTCTTCACAGGTTGGCCAGGACCCTGCTCTGTCATCCTGGTCCTCGCTCCGTGAGCCAGACTGCCGGGACAGGCACACCCGGCGCTGTGCCAGCTGCCCTAGCAGAGTGAGAAGAACATCCTTCAGGGTCAAACATCGGTAATTAAATGCTGGGGCTGGAAGCAGCACAGGTCACTTCCAGAACTCGTGGAGGGGAGGGCTGTTCAGGGAATACAAACCTGCCACGTGCCCAGGAGGCAGAGAGGCAAAAAAGACCACCCTCTTGGGGTCGTCATGGCGATGAAAGGGCTCAAGGTCCAGAAAGCATTCGGAAGAGTACCTGGCGCCTGGCTACATACGCTATGTAAGAGTCTGCTGCTACTGTTACTATTAATAAACTAAATGAATTCAAAAATTCTGCAGGCCAACATCAACTCACCTTCCAGGCTTCTCCTTATTGGACTGAGTGTGGTTCAAGGTTTCAAGGTGGCTGATCCACTGTTCCCTTTTAGCTACCTGTGAGTGCCGATGCCTCACGGAACAGCCCCTTACCTCCCTTCAGCACAGACAAGGGCAGCCCGCAGGGTGTCCCTCCAGCCTCGCCTGCCTTGAGATGACTTTTGCAGCCTCACTAGATCCAGAGAGGCAATCCAGGGGAACCTGCCAAAGGTTAATGACCCCTGGTAACTTTTAGGCGTTACATGCTGTGAAGATCCCCGTTCTAAATGTGTTTCGTACAAAAATATTTATGCTGCAAGCTGTAGCATGCAAGCGGCAATCTGCATTTATTGGTTTCAGATGCCAATTTCCTCCAGCTCCGGCTCTGCTTTGTGTTATATAAACAAATCTCAACCATCTGGACCACAACAAGCCACACTGAAGCATGTGCCCACGCCTTGCAAAAGCATCAAATCAAAATACAAGCACACAGAATTCTGCCTCACAGAAAACTGGACTGAACATCACAGTCCTCAAGAAGCTGTTAGGAAAAAAAAGTGTTCTTTAGGCGTCAGAACCTAGAATTTAAATAGGATCACAGAAATGAGCATATCGGAGTATTTATCATGTTGATAAGCAGAAACAAAGATAACCAGAAGATCATATCCTGGGGTGTTACCTATATTAAGAGCAGGCCAAGCCAGGACTTTCCAAATTACCTCAAACAGGAAAAGGGCTTAGGAAAAGTATCTCCGATAGATGGGAAAACAGAAAAGAGATGACCGCCAGACTTAATCATGAAAGTCAGAAAGCAAGAGCTTTAATTCCCACCCAACTAAGAGGTTAAAATGTATGCTTTATAATAATTGCAACAAACAAGTTAAACTCTAGTCCACCAACATCACGAAATGATGAATCCAAAAAGTAGGTTGTGCCAAGAAGGAAAGAACTTCGCCAAAGTGAGTAACTTCGCCAAAGCAAGTTACACGTGTCACTACCTCCCCACCTGGACCTCTAAATTAAAACTAAGCTTCACCTATGAGGTCTTATCTCCCTGATAATTCCAGGCTGCTGAAGGCATTCATCTTCCCAAAGCCAAATATTTCAGACAGCCCCCACAGCCACCTTTGGCCATAGGCAAATACAAGCGCTGGAAAGGCGTCTTGATTCTTTTCCCTTTACCTAAAAATATCTCCCACCCACTCAGCACAGTGCCCCCAAGTGTCCACCCTTCAGGAAGGATAACCACCATCAGAATTCGTGGCTCAGATTCACGAACTTTGAACACTGTGGTAAGACTATCCTGAGAGAAGGACATACGGACAATGAGTTTTATTAAGATAGCTGGGAGGAGGGAGACGAATGGACGTAAAAGAAGAAAAGTTTGGAACATGAAGAGAAACATATGGCAATAAAAACGGGAGCTGTGAGGCTCCTCAAACACTTTTTTCTCTAGAGTCTCGGTGATCCTGCCTCTGTGATTAGTTCATTTGGTATCTGATCATCTTTCTTTGTCGCCCTCAACACTGTACAAATAATCACATCAAAACTGAGTCTGGATCAGGTTATTGGACATCCTGGAGACATTCCACAAACGCAGGCTGTAACATCGCACCAAGGCGAAAGATTTTCGGTCTCATTTAATAAGTTTAATTAGGTAGACACTGGCCAATTATAAAATTCACCTCCTTGACTATAAAATTTTGTGATCTCAATCATTTCAAGCCGGTTCCACTGAGCTACATCATATTGTTTTCACCTCAGTATTTTATCAGGGTTATATTAAAGTCAAATACTGTTTGTCAAACTGTGATGTATCAACTTTGCATGCAAATTAAATGAGAATATTTGGTAATCTATTATTCAATCACAGATCAGACCAAAATAGACATGGACAGATTCCCGTGAACCACTCCCCAGCCATTTCTATGTAACCAGCTCTGGTTCATTGGATCAGCCATTCTTGAGCTGCACTCCTGAATGAGATTAGCAACCCCCTAAATCTTCCTGTTTTAATCTACTGAGAAGTATTTAATCAGGAAAGAATCAAAACCTCTATTAAACCTCTAAGGGAAATCCTTCTAATTGTTGATATTTAAATAGATGACATAACAAGAAAATATGGAAGTGTATCTCATGGTTAATGTCAGGTAGATTTCAGGGAAAGTGCTCTGAATAAACCATGACCTGTGCTATAACCTGGTTATAATCCAAGAGCAGAATTCCCAGTTTCTTTGCAAAAGGGCTGTGTGCCATTTTCTTGCTTCAATAGTATGGTGATCATAGCTCTTGGGGTTCTAATCACATGTAATTCCTTGGATTTCAAGCTATTTTTAGCCTATCATTTCAACTACTCAACTCCAAAATAATATAATTATAAAACTATCTTTAAACGGCTTGAAATAATTCCTAGTCCTCTGGGCTATCAGGATGGCTTACCAAACCAACCAAATCCAGAACAAAGACTTCCAGTAACTGTGTTCAGACAACAGAGTATGGACTTGAGCACTGGGTAAAAACAGCCCAAGTCTGTGAAACAGCAACCACAAATCCTGCTCTTAATCTTACACAGAGGCACACTTCAGTTTAGAAAAAAAGGCCCTTTCCTATCTCCCAAAAGAGCTGGCCGTGTTTTAAACACAGCGTAATAGTGGACATTTACAATTGAAAATCCACATCCAGCAGGGAAGGTCTGAGCCATTTAGACTCCCTACTTAAAAGGGGAGAGAAAACCGAAACGAACTTCAGAAAGATTTCCAAAAGGAATATTTACTGATTTCCAAGAATACGTACACTAAATCAAGTTTGCTCTTTAAAATGCAAACTTCATCTTCTGGAAAATCCTTGGACACACACAACCTCATTCCCTAATTATTTCAAATCAAGGAGGGAAGCGTGTTCATGCAAATTCTTAAAACACACGTGAAACAATTAGTGAGCAAAGCAAGACGGAGACAGTCAACCAATTCATCTTTCTAAAAAGTGCAACAGGACCCAGTTGAAGAAGCTATTTTTAGAACCGACATCAAACTGCAGGAGGGTTGGGGTGAAAACAGAGCTTGGGCTGTCGAGGAAAGGCAATTTATGGTTTGAGCAGAATAGGGGGAAATAAAACTTTTTTTTTAAAATAAATCTGCTCCCTAGCCCAAGGGGTATCTCCCGCAATGACTGTTCCCTGCACCACTGTTTTGTAAGACGGACATCAGAGCTGCAGACAGTGAGATTCCACTCATCACAGTCTCATGTCCAACCTTGTCCTGTGCACCCCAAGTGTGGACTGGGAACAGAACAGGCTCCTCTTCTCCTGCTATGCACGCCAAGAAGAGGGCCAAGTAAACATTTTCAAAAACTTCCAAACATCAACCACAAAGGAGCAACAGAAATAGCTGGAAGATAACGCCCCATCTCCTCACCTTCCAGGAGCAGCCAGCCTTCTTACCTTGCTCTCTTCTCCTTCAAACACCGACTGGTGGACGTTGCAGGCAAACAGTGAGTTGGGGAGGTCGTTGAAGTCAGTGATTGCTTGAAAGGCCTCCTCCGTGAAGCACTGAGTCACAGCCCAGTCTCTGTCTACGCAGCAGAGCAGCAAGAGCCCTCCATCGTCCGGGACGTGGCCCTGCTGCCCCAGGCTCCTCATTCCAATGAAGTAAGATTCTCCCCTCATTCCTGAGGACAAAGAGACAGCTGTGGGTTAGAGGAGGGCTCGATTCCTCAGGACCTGGTTGGAAGGACGCAGTTCTGGAGTGTCCAGGGCAGAGCAGGGGAGCATGACTAGGAGAAGCAGCAGGGGCTATTAGAAGCGGCAAGACCCAGCAAGTTCACACTTTCCCCTTGATCTCTGAGTTACAATTTCCCACCCAGGCCTGCTCCTGGGCAAGAATCCAGTCCATGCTGTGGGCAAAAACACCTTCCACCTGACCAGGATTGGAGCTGGGAGGCCAGGGGCTCTGGCCCTGCTGTCAGGGGCCAGACTTGGGACCTGGGAAAGTTCCATAAACTCTCTGAGCCTTGCTTCCCTAAAAGAAATCAAATGCACTCAAACAAAAACGCACATAGGAAAGTTCTTTGATGAGTTATATACCACAACCACACTACTAATGCTTAGCATTTCTTGAGTTCCAGGAACCATTCTTAATGGTTTACATGCAGTAACTAATCTATTGAGATCTGCACCGTTGTCTATGAGGTTGGTACCAATATTACCCCCATTTTGCAGAGGGGAAAACTGAGGAACTAAGCAAGTAACTTTTACAGGAAAATGGCAGGACCAGGATTCAAACTCAGGGAGTCCAACACCAGAGTCCACTCTCCTATAGCACAGACATGAAATAAAGATCAAAATCAGTGCAAGTCTATCTTTAACGAAGTACAGTCTATTTCATCACCACCTGAATTCTGATTAGGGTAACTCTAATAGTTCATTGTTCATCCACAGTGAGGATGGACACACACATACACACACACACACACACACACACACACACACCCTTCTGCCTGGGATAATTACTCTAAGTAATTTATGAACCCTGGATCTTAAAAAATCAGTACTATCTTGGCCATTCCATGGTCTATAGACCCCCTTCCCTCACAGCCCCCGATACGAAGCTTCTCAGTATGAATCTCATCTACCTGGATTCCATCACCCTGCCATTTCATCACCCCTTACATTCGAAATCTACCCAACTGCAGCCAGTTAAAGAGTCTTCCCACTTTTTGATACTGGAATTGGTACATAATTCAATAGATTTTGTCGGCCTTCCCACATACTTCAAGGACAGTCAGTATCTACCTTTTTCTTTCGTATCTGTTTTCAAGCCTATCATACTGTTCTGTTCAAAGAGCAATAATTAAAGGCCTGGAAGGTGAAATAATTTGCCCCTGGGCACCCAGGTGAGGCTGCCTGGCACTTACGAGGTGGCTGCCAGACCGTCTGCAGGAAGCTCCACTTCCCCCATCCCAGCAAAGCAGAGCCGCAGGGTCAAGGACGGAAAGGAGCAGCACAAAGTGTCACTCTGCCCCCATCAAGTTCAGTTAAGACACAAGTTCCGGATCCCCAGACAAATGCGGCTTTCTACCCGTATCTCCCTTGAATTCTGAGTGTAGCATTATGATGAGGTTGTTTCTTTGTTTTTATTTTTCCTAGAAACAAAGCCCCAATGGGATCCTGATAAACAGTATTTGGGGGCAACATAAAAGAGGAATTACATCTAAACTCGTAGGCCTGGCTGGGAATAGGAGCCAAAACTCAAAGAATTTCAAATAAGAACTCAAAACTCAGATCACTATCTGTGGAAATTAAAAATGTTATCCTATATATATCTTAACAGAGCCACTCTTGTAGTTTAATGTCTCAGAACTCCAGTAAATGAAGTCTTTTCTGTATTTAAATCAACAAAATATTTATTTTAAACAAAAATATGGTACATATTTTAAACTTTGTTTCATTCTATAATTAATGCAAAATATATGCATATTTTTAATTAGAAGAAAAAGAACTCAATGAAACAACTCATGTACTTACCTTCCTTCATATTCATTTATACTGCTCCTTCAGATATTTTAGTATACTATGCATAATAACTATCATTTATCATTATTAGAGTACTAATTATTTTAAGAGTAAATATAATTACTGAGAATATTAAGGTAGTTTTACAATTGACCTATTAAAAAATTTTATTTATTAGATGGAGGTACTGGGGATTGAACCCAGGACCTCATGCATGCTAAGCATGCGCTCTGCCACTGAGCTATACCCTCCCCCTACGGTTGACCATTGAACAACGCTGGGGTTAGGGGCTCCATCTGACTACACAGTAGAAAATTCAAGTATGACTTTACAGTTGGCCTTCCTTATACAGGGTTCTGCATCTTCGGTTTCAATCAACTGCAGATCCTTTACTACTGTAGTGCGTATTTATTGAAAAACATCTGCGTATATGTGGATCCGTGCAGTTCAAACCCGTGTTGTTCAAGGGTCCACTGTATTTTCATCAACAGATTATAGGAAAGTCTTCTGATAATAAAGTTATCCAGCAGCATGAAATAAAGATATTAAGTGTCACTTCTGATTTTATTTTTAATCCTGCCCCTCTTATTTAACATTTTTTAATCAAAATGGATCCCATAATGTTCTTAAGTGGGTCTGAGAATGTTTCAATTATTCTTTTTCCAAAGAGAATTAAAATCCATTGCTGAACAAATTAATTAAATAGCCCAAATATTAAGCCTCACTCAGGACTCATTTTAATCTACTCAAATAGCCTTAACTTCTGTTCTAAGCTGTAACAATACGATTACCTTCATGAGACTTTATTTTAAGCTCATTACTTTCAGTAAAGATTTAAAAGGTGAACGCATTTTTGGCAAACAACCTATTCTACTTATGCGGAGAAATGTTTTAGAGTCAGAGCTCTGAACAAAGAAACCCTGGTTTCTCTTCCCAGTTCCATTACTGACTCACAATTTAGAGAAATCAGTTGATCATTCTATGACTCCATTTATCTTTATAAAACAGGAGCAAGAAACTCTATCTGCCTCCCTCAAATGAGAAGGAAGAGACAGGGGAATGAAATAGGAATTTTTTAAAAGTGATCAAAATTAGCATTAACCATTTATAAAAGGATATGTACCAGTGAATACTATAAAAGCACATCATTGCTATCATCTCAAAGCAAGACTATTACGCTTTGGTACTACCACTAACCTTCAGTAAACTCAAGTAAACAGAAAGAAAGGGAAACACTGAAGATTAAAAGAACTCCCTCATAAGGAAGGGTCAAGGCTCTTCAGCCCCAAATAACTAGTTTATCTTTTAAAGTTAATTTCAAAACTCTTATTAATTGCTGTGAAATAGCTTTGAGGCTACAATTGCCCACATGGCATAAGAAGATTTATGCTGTCATTATTCTAAATCGGAGGCTGGCCATCCAGAAGAGAATAGCTGCTTTCAGCTCTACACACAACCCTTCCGGGAGGGCTCCCCAAACTCCCTCGAGACCTGTGAACCCAGCATCCTTCCTTGGCAGCACTCAGGAGGACCCAGTACAGCCCTGTCATAGCCCATCTCTACACCACGATCACTGTGTCTCCAACCAGACTGGTATTTCCTGCGAGCAGAGACTGAGCTGCCTTCATTCTGCCATCTTCAGCCTGGTACATCTAAGAAAGCCCGCAAGACGATGTTGGACTGAATTAATGAATTCTGTAAAAAAGGAGTCTCTACCAGGAGACAACAGACCAGCAGATGCGTTATAGTGGCCAACTTAAAACATGTACACTGAAAATAACGTTATTTATTTCAAATGTGTATGCTAATAATAAAAACTCACTCATTTCAAATGTAATTTTAAAAATGAAAGAAAACAAGAAATCATTCAAAGCATTCCTCCAGCTAAAATTGAAAATCTGTGGAGTGTAATTAAGGTAACATTTACACTTTCTGATTATATGAGTTAACTGAAGAAAAAAACTGGAAAAATCAGAAAAGTATTTAAAAAAAAAAAGAGGGAAGAAAAGTAAACCATAATCCTACTATCCAGAAAACTCTGCTAAGAGGTTGGTATATTTAGTTCTAGCATTTTGGGTTTTTTTTTATGTATAATTTTGAAACAAACTTGAGATCTTGCTGTTCTGTATCTCACATTTTTCACAAAACATTTGATACAGCCATGAGCAGTTCCCTGCATCATTATATAATCTTTGAAAACATTAATTTTAATAGCCACGCAGCATCCCACTGTATAGATCTGTCATAATTTATTTAAGCATTCTTCTGTTGTTTGACATTTAGAAAGCATAAGTTTCCATCATTACGTGCATCTGGAAAAGAAAAACCACCATCCACTTTTAAAATATGAAGTCTCCCCTGGGAGAACCTCACAACTTCTTCAGATGCAGAGACGTTTTTATGAAATACTGGAAAGAGCTCCAAGGGTCTACTTGGGCTCTAGTCCTGCTGTAAGTTGCATGCCTTCTGGGCCGTGGTTTTCATGTCAGCAAAATGGAGCAACACTGTGGCCTTGTCTACTGCAAACATCAAGTGAGAGGAGGCAAGTAAAAGTCTTTGGAAGCTTCCAAAACAACGCGTGAATTAAAGCTATTTATCACTGTGTACAGGCTTGTCTGGAGCAGAGGAACCCAGCACCACAGAGCTGGCCACCGTCTACTGCTGGTGAGGGTGTAAACAAGTTTCAAACTTCAGTGAATGTCCATAACCTTAAGCTCATGTCATTACAACGAGAAACAGGCAGGGATGCCCCTTGACCATTTGGTATGGGTCTGGTTGGAGGGTGACTAGAGGGGAAAGATATTTGTAAGGCAAAAGACAGCAATTAAAATAAAAAAAAACAAAAAAGAATCCTGCCCCTCGTCCAAACACCACCAAAAGCAAAATAACTATTTATTTAGATACTACCAAGTAGGTGACAATGAGCATATAAATCATTTTTGACTCATTTTAATAGAAAAGGAAGCCTGGAAAGAGGAAGATTTCCAACTATTTCATTACTTTGCTATATGATGTAAAAACGATTTCATCCAAGATCCTCAGATAACCCAACAGCACTTATTAAATAAAGATTAAAGGACCTAAAATGAAGACAGTATGGTTCCTAGTATGTAGACCAACCACTTGACACTTAAAGATGCCTGTTCAGCAACAAAGAAGTAGCAACTGAGTAAATGCGGCATAAATACGTTAATAAATTCCCTTTCTCCCAATAAACTTAGATGATTCAGACATTCCTGGGTTTCTACACAAGGAATTAATCTTTCCAAAACTCCCACTTTTCATTCCTAACATTAAAAATATATAAATATAAATATAATAAACGGCACTAGTAAGTCCGGGGGAGGGAACTCAAAGAGACATCTGATTGTGTTGGATATCATTACTGTCACAGTGTTATCCACAGGCAGGAGATTAGGGTTTCTGAACTGCAGTATCCTAAAAAAAAACCCAAAAACCCACCTTTCTAGGAATAGGGGTACATCTCATGAGAGAGGGGAGCCATGTATTTTGCCCACAGGAGTTTTGATCTGGGAAGTTTTAAACTGTACCAAGAAGGAAGGGGAGGTCATAGATAAGCCCACGGGAGGCGCGGAGAGCCATGGCAAGAAAAATTAAATTACAAGCATCCATGGAGATGTTCATAGTAGCTTCACTCTCAAGTAAAATCACCCAGTAAATAGTGTGATGGGTGACCTATAAAAAAAAAGACTAATGCCACCAAATCTGAGGGCCACCCAGGACAGAAAAACTGGAATATTTCCTAAGGAAACTATCCAGTCTCATCGAGGGGTCAAAAGTCCTGTTGTCTAAGAACCAGGGGCCTGGGAAGCACAGGCAAGGACTGCTTCACAGCTGCCCCCACATCCTGAAAGGGGAAACGTCATTTTTTGGTGTATGGCACTAAGAGAGTAGAAGATGAACCTGAGGAAAAGAATCCAATTTAAGGAAAGGAGCCGTGGATCTTGGAACAATTCAGGTTAAAACAGAAATGTCTTCCCTCATGTCTAAGTGAGCAACTTGTCGCAGGGACGGCCAATGAGGAAGCTCCACAGAGCAGGTGGTGCCTACCTGGGGGGGGGGGGTGTCACAGAGGGAACGCAAGGACCAGAGAGACGGCTGGCTGGCCGACGTTTCCCTCTAAGGTTCCTTCTCACTTTGATATTTGTCTCTTTCCATGATTAGAAGATTCACAAGAAAAGAGACATCTGTTTCTCTCTGGGCTTAAAGGTGCCCAAGAAAGGGGAACGTATGACCTTTAACCAAAGCTCTCTCCAGTGCTGAAAGCTTTACTTGATGCTCATAATAAACCTGCCTATATTTTTTGTTTTCCAGGTTATTCAAACCAGAAAGCAAGAATTTTTAAAAAATAGGAAATGATTTATAAAAGAAGAAAAATGAGCAAGACATACCCAAAAAGCAACTTAAGTTTCAGTTCATTTTTCCTTGGACAAAAGAATATTAAAGATTCGACTCGTCTGCTTTTTAAATGAAGAACAGGACTGTAAAACTTTTTGCAAGGAGGGCAATAAATAGAAAAAAAAATGTTCCTTGATTCCATGGTATAGCCAGCGGAGGAGGATAAATAAGGAAATAGGATACATGGAAATGATTAATGAATAATTCATTCTGACTTTAAATTCAGTTTTGACTGCAAAACAAATAAATGGATTACGGGAGATTTGTTAGTCTGGAAGAAGTTAGAGATGACCATGTCAGCTTGAATATTAATGACCAAGCCCAGGAACGTAATGTTGCATTAATAAGCAGTAGAAAGAAATGCCTGCAGCTATTTTTAAGTTGAACAGAAGGTTAAATAAATCCAATTTATTTTTTTTTTAAAGAACAGGAACCTTAGCTTAAAGTTTTGCAGCGTTTCAAATCCCTTCAGCTCTAAAATTAAATGATTCTTTAACGATACCTGGGACAAAATGAGCTAATTAGAAACAAATTTTGTATGAATAACTATCATTCTACAATTAAATCTTATCATCGGCTTTCACTTTTGGTCTGGTCTTATGGGCGGGGTCCTTCTGATGCCTCGCTAGACCTTCTCAGAGATGAGCCAGGTCTTTGGCTCACTGTGTCCACCTTACTGGGAGATGGAAGTATAATTATTAGCGACCACAAACCATCCCAGCCATCCTGGGATACAAAGCAGACACACGATATTCTTAGGCTGTGCTCCAGAGAAGCCCATTAGAGCTCCTTCTGAAATATAATGGAACCTATTTAATTCAGCCGCAGAATTTTCACACCCGCCGAGCTGTGTGAACCTCATGCTATTCTTGGTACCATTTGGGATCAGTCTTGAAAGAACCAGGAACATGTGGTGTTCACCTCGTGGTTTTCAAAAGGAATTATCTACATTCCTCACTCGTGGCTTCCTTCAGGACACCTTCCGGGACCACTCTTCCATCTGAAGCTCCCACGGGACAATAATTCAATTAATTCAACTCCCCGAGGAAGCAGCTTCTTATAAATTTTTAAGAAGTTGGGAAAAAAAAATACACAAGTTGTCATCATCTCCTACTGCACTGGATTCTACAGCAGTGCTGGGACTACAAACCTGCCCGAAAAAACATCTTTACAGCTGTAGGGTCTTAATGCCCATGGTCTCCTGAGAGGATTTGTACATCTTACGTGTTCTTGCGATGGAGAAAATAAAAAGGGAAGGAAGACCCTCAAACTTCCGCAGGGTCAGCTGGGACAAGCAGTGTGGACATGGTATTCCATTTCTCCACCCTAACTGACATCATCCAGAAAAACGTGTCCAAAACAGATTTGCTGCAGGAGAGGAGGGTCAGAGAGAGGAAACATCACCTTTATGAAGGGCAGGAGGGTGAAAGGTTGTTCTTATAGACTGGAAAATCTGATTCTACAAAGAATAACCTAAAGGCAACCAGAGCTTTAGGAAACAAAACAAGCAAGCGACATCGGAGCACTCATCCAAAGGGGAAGCGCTCGGGTCACTGTATTAGTCAAGGTCCCAGCAGGAAACAGATGGCAGGCCCCAGTTGGGTTTACAAAGGTGTGGGTGGCTCGAGGGAAACAACAGAAAATAATGCAAAACCCTGGGCAAGCAATATCCCTCGGGCCTGTGCATGACAAAGGTTGCCTGGCCATCATGCCAACAGCCACTGCAGCCAACTGTGCACCCCGAGGGGACTTGGGATGGAGAAGAGCAGGGTACTGGCCCTAGGGAGCTAAGGTGCATATCAGAGGAATGACTTCAACGAGCCCAGACTCCTGCATCTTCCCATACAGAGAAAAGCACTGAATTCCTTGAGATGTCTGATTTTCTTTAATTACCAGTAATCTTTTGATGTTCCCACCACTGGTTTTTGTTGCTAAACTCCTATATATCCTGGCTCCTCCCTTACGTCTTTGGAGCAGTCCCTCAGCGCTGAGAGGCTGTCTTCCAGGTTTAAGACCTCAGAAAGTCCATCGAATAAAACATAATTCTCAACTTTTAGCGTGTGCTTTTTTCCCCCCTCAGTTGACAGCCGGAAGAGGTGAGAAGAAGGGAGGGGGTAGGGGTCACCAGAACTGGAGACAGAGGGGTATTTGGCTGAGGGATACAGCCAGTCCTCAGCGCCACCACGAAGCGGATGCCAGGGGAGTCAATATTCCCACCACCCCGACCCGAGCCCTCCTTCTCTGATCTGCTGGCACCTCGCATTGTCCAAACCCAACTGGAAAGCAGAGGGCAGGGGAGCTGTGATGTGGAGTACACAGGTCAGCCACTGGGGCACCGCACAGAACAGAAGAGGATGGAAGAGAGGCTCTCTGGGATCAGTGAAGAAATCAAGGGCGGTCTTCGTAAGTGGGTGGTCGTCTAGAAATCTGACAGGCTAATTTCAGCAGAATTCAATCTGAAAATGTGTAATATAGTCACAGATTCACCATTTATGACAGCATTTTTCTTAAGAGCAAAAAGACGAAAGGGGAATGAGCATCTCCGTTTTGGTACTGACGCCCGCTTCTCTGCGATGGGTATTCTTGCGCCCAGGAAGAAGGCGGAAGACCACTCTCTCGTCGGCTGTAAGAAGTTCAAAGAAAGCCCCAAGCCTCCGGAGGAGCCAAGCAATTATATGCAAAACAACTTTTCACCGAAGGATGACACTTCTAAAGTGAACAGCAAAGCAGGTGAGGGTTGCTATGGTAGCCAAAGCAAGGTTTATCTTCATCTTTCACCTTCTGCTTTCAGATGAGACCTAGGGGGCTGGGCAGAGGAGCGGGGAGCTAAGAGAGGCCCTACCCTTGGCGAAAATCCAGCCACGAAGGGTCTGAGTGACTCCAACCTTCTAGTAAGAAAGGCAAGCCAGCCTGGAAGGCTGCCTGGGGAGGGGTGGAGTGTGGAGAGCTGCTCAGAACTCCTTAGGATGCAGAGAAGGCAGGTTACACTCCTTCTAATAAGATGAGCAGACAATCATCAGCTTGAGTGTTAGGTCTTTTTTTAATGTAAATGGAAAGAAATGAGGAAGACGAAGATAAACATCTATCTCAGTGCACAGTAGCCCCTATGCAGCTTTTTCTTCTCAAATATAGCTAAATGTTCATGCCACTTTCACACGGAAAATCTCCCATAACTCCCTAAGATCTAGCAAATTCGATAAAAAGAGTTCTTCCGCCCAGCAAACCCGGACACCCACGAGAAGGTGACGGTCTTCCTGCCCAGATGTATCTCCTCTCGGGTGAGTAGGAAAAAAGAACCACAGACCCCTGCATCAGGCTCCAGTTCTGTCAGTAACGACAGTAATAATACCAGCAGCAACAGGGGAAGGGTGTAGCTCAGTGGCAGAGTGTGTGCCTAGTGTGCACAAGGTCCTGGGTTCAATCCCCAGTACTTCCATCAAAATAAATAAATAAGTAAACCTAATAAGCTACCCCTCAACCCCCTCCCCCACCTAAAAAAAAAAAAAAACCAGCAGTAGCAGTGAGTACCGAGAGCTCCCCTTGTGCTGAGGGCTTTATCTGTATTAACGTGTAGATAGCTGTGAGCCCCTGACCCACTGACTCCAGCTTCTCTCACCTCGGAGCCTTTGTGCGGATCCCCAGCCCCAGCTACTGACATCTTAAAAGCCACACCTGGGGCCACTGTCTTCAGACCCCACTGTGAGCCCCACCAGCCCAAGACGAGATGACCTCCACCATCCCGTGTTTGTACCTCTCACAACACATACTTTGTGGTTCCTCTCCTTGTACTTTCCTGATTCTCACTGAGACAGGACAGGGAGGGCTGGGAACGGACATTCAAGGAATGATACAGCAACTAACACCAAGATGATGGAAGATTTGGCTCCCAGCAGGCCTTGCGGCCCAAGATGGCTGGAGATCTGATTTCCGGTAGACCCTGAGCTTCATAATACGCTCAATGTAATATATTGGCATCCTGAGTGGCACTCCTGTGCCACTCCTGCAGGCGCCAGGACAGTTCAGAGGCTGACCATAAAGGGTCAAAAAGTGGGCGGTGGCCCAATTCCTGGGAATCCCTGCCCCTTCCCCCAAAGTAATTAGAATAATCCTCCCACTAATTAGCATGTAAAGTTGCCGAGCCCATAAAAGCCCCCAACACCTCGTGGCTGCTCTCCCTTCTGAGAGAGACAGGACCGCACTCTGTCTATGGAGTAGGTACCTACTTTTGCTTTAAACTGAGCACCCGACCCCCACACCTTGTGGCTTTTCTCTTGCCTTCTGAAACAGCCTGCACTGTCTACGGAGTATGTATCTTTCTAAATAAATCTACTTTTACTCAACTGTGGCTCGCTCTTGAAATCTTTCCTGCATGAAGGCAAAGACCCACACTTGGTGGGGCATGTCCCGGAGCTCAACCGAGACCTGTGACATAGCCATCCTCTCGCCCCAGATTTTTCCTGTATCATCATCTTCCACTCCAGGTTGAGGGAGGGGGCTGTGTCTTCTCCACGTGGATGACCCCTGATGCTGCTAAATAAGACCTTCCTCCTAGAAGGTAACCTCTGACATTTCTTGAATCGAATGGAATTCAAGTTCTGCATTGGACTCTCAGCTCCCCAGCACACACGCTGACCGTGGGCAAGTTACTTAACTTCTCTGGGTTCAGTGTCCTCACCTCTAAAGTAAGGATAACAGGAGTGCATATATCTTAGCGTGCTGTTTTTAATTTAAGAGCTAACACAATAAGGCATCAAGAACCATCAGGCACATAGCAAGTACTCAATAAATGTTAGCTACTATTAGTACTGCACATCTTAGTTCATGACATAAGATCTCTTCCTCTCTTTCCTAGAGTCATCAGTCTTCTCACACATTGAGAGGCAGAGAAAAAATAAAGTGGGAAGTAAAGCAATATGTGGGCTTTGGCGTTAGTCTGCTGGGTCCGAATCCCAGGACTGCCACTTCCTGGCTGTATGACCTTTGACATGTTACTGAACATCTCTGGGCAGTGTGTGTAACATGGGGGCTGTCATGGTACTGACTTCACAGAGCTGTCGTATAGATTAAAGGAACTCTGAAGCCAGACAGACCCAGGTTCTAATCCCAACAATCCGGTCCCAGTGCTGGCTGACCTTGGTAATCCTCAACCATTTTCCTCGGTGATTTTAGGCATGTTAGTTTTGCTCTCTAAGCCTCGGTTTCCAGAGCTATAAATCAGGATGATGGAGAGGCCCACAAGCGATCGGCCTGGGCACGGGTAAATCCGTCCACAGTCCCGCAGCTGTGATCACTCAGGAGATGGCAGCACTTGCTGACCACTGGCTGGCACTTGTTAATCTCACAGTCATCGCACCTTTATCTCTTTATCTGTTCTCAGATAACTGTTTACTTTCCAAGACAGGTATATTTTGTGTTAGGTCCAGGGTTTGACGTAACTTCGGGACCACGAATAAAAACTTGTCCTTCAGTTTCTCAGCCCGTGAACTTGGCTTTCGAATACGTGTTCCCTGCTGGAGACCTAAGTTTTACTTGCGATTCGCTTTCCTTTCAGAACCATTTTCTGACTTGGATAAAAATGCCATCAGTGTTTTACCAGAGGTTCCGGGGTCCTTCTCAGGAAGGTCCTCCCCCCACCACTGCTCCCCCAACACCAGCAAAGCACCCTCCACTCTGGGAGGGCCGCCCAGCGTCTCTTCTCTGTCTCCTGTCTGCATGTGTGTTGTTCTTGACAACACTTGGCAAAGCAAACCCATTCATTGACGTTTTTACATCTCCTCCCCTACAGGGAGCATTCTTGCTTCTCCCTGTAACGGCCTGTGCCCAGCTTGGCTCCTAGTCCACGGCACTGGCAAGACAAATGCAGTGTGACATCACTAGCCTCTCCCAGTGCCACTGTGATCCTCTCTCACTCCTTCTCTCTCTCTCTCTCTCTCTCTCTCTCTGTGTGTGTCTCTGTTCCTCTCTTTCTCCCATAATGTCACAGAGCCTTGCTCATCTTTAACCATCACTTTCTCAACTGAGTGACTTCCTGAGTCTCAGACCTCCAGTGTCTCCTGCTTGTTAAATCCAGAAGGACGCATGTTCCTGCCCTCCTGTAGCGATCATTGCTGGCGCCACTCACCAGTTCACTCTTGACCTGAAAGCAAGTCACTGCCCTGTCAGCTTCAGGTCACTTAAATCCTTTCCTTCTTTTTAAATCCTTTGGTTAAAGATCTTTTTTCTCTTTCTCCCTCTCTCCTTCCCTCCCTCCCCCTTTCCTTTTCCCTCTCTCCTTCCCTCTTTCAAGCTGACAGTCACAGTTATCTGTTAGGTTCCTGAAGGAGCAAACGCTGACGGGGCTTGTGCACTGCAAACCAGAGCACACCTCCTCCTCTCTAGAAGGAGCTGCCTGTCTGCAACCCATCTGATCAAGGCCCAAGCAGGCCGGTTGTCAGAAAGTCACAATTCAGGATGATCTGTAATTAGTTCCTTATGTCTGGTGCCACAGGTTGTTTACAAGAAAGAGCTGACCCAGATTCTAGCTTCAAAAGAAACAAGTTGAAACCTTTACTGAGGTCCTTCCTGGTCTGCTGCAACTGGGACCAGTTGCTCTTAGGGGTCAACTCACTTCACCTCTCGCCCATCCAACAACTGATCAGGGGCCAGGCTCATGAGCAGAGAGCCTGTGCTGGGACGAAGGTTTCTGGGGAAGACGCATAGAGGGCTGAGGGGGAGAGCCTGAGCCAGCGGGGCAACAATTAGGAGCAGCCAAGTGAGTTTAATCGCTAAGATACGTTTTAAGGACTGGTGATGACCTTTCCTGGCCTTCACGCTGCCTTACTCCAAAGGCCACGCTTGAAATGAAGTGGGAGGAGGATGTACGTGTACCAGCCTTCTACTCGACCAGAAGAGCAGATGGAAACACCTGGAACTTTAATGAACTGAAACCATCACAGTGGACACCATGATAACCAGGGTGGCAGCTTCGCCACCGCGGCCTGCGGGCTCCTGACAGGTACAGCTGGAACAGTGTGAGGGGCCTGCCCGGCGTCCTTCCAACACGACGCTGGAAGCTCTTTACACCAGAGGAGAAAACAAGGGTCCCTTCACCTTCCCGCTCCTCTAACTGATCCCAGCACCATTCCACACGCTTAACTGGAAAATCAGCCCACACAATGGAAGCTCCCTGTTAAGAGGTCAAAGGCCAGTGTTCACCCCTGAATTCCTAAAGCCTGATCCAGGACCAAGCACCGGGCAGTACGAAGGAGGAGAAACAGTATTTCAGGCGAGCTTGTGTTTTCAAGAGACTATTGCTATTGGTCTGGATACAGCTCGCTCATGGTTCCACCTTTCAGATGACGGTGTCTGTCTCATAGCAGATGCTCGAAAATACTTGTTATGTAAATCTAGACGATTCTCTTTTTTCCTTCCCTCCACCAGCTCACTTATTATCTCATCTTCTGCATTTTCTCCATTTCTTAATTTCTTTTTCCTGCTTCCAAACAGAATCTTTTTTTAAGGTTTCTTTTTTTAATATTTTATTCATTATATTATTTTCTTCTGATTGGGGTAGGGGAGGTAATCAGGTTTATTTATTTTTGGAGGAGGTACTGGGGATTGAACCCAGGATCTCATGCATGCTAAGCAGGCGCTCTACCACTTGAGCTACACCCTCCCCCTCCAAACAGAATCTTAATGGTCCTGTCCCTTATAATGTACAGGTACCTCAAATACTAAATGTGAAACATTAGAGAATGTAATAGGTGTGTGGGTATTTAAAAGGGACCAGGGAAGTGCATAATACAAGGAGAAAAGGAGGCAAGTCTAACTGATCACATCAACACGGTCTGCCCTGGGCTTCGACGCCCTGGGCTTCGACGCGGGAAGGGAGACGTTTGTTTGCAACACACACAGCTCAGGCTTTGCTCCCTCCCTCCCGGGGTTGCCACCCCTGTGCACCAGTTGGTACAGACATCCTTCAGAGTACCTACCAGTCTATTAAAATCTGTGTAGTGTGAATGCAGTACAGGGCATTTGTTATTTTATATAGCAATGTCAGGAATGTGTCTGTGATTTTCAAAAAAAGAAGGAAAGGCTGAGTGATGGAGATATTCGGGGGGCAGCGCAGAAAGGACTTACCACGTAGAGACCGGCAGGAGAAGAGCCCGACACTGGCTGAAGGAAGTACGTGGGAAGGAGGGGTAAGAAATGAGTTGAGGGAAAGCAGGAGGCGGGCACACAGGGCGCCTTGCAGACTACAGAGAAGCCTTCCCTTTCTACTCTGAGATGGTAAAGCCACTGGTGGATTCTGAATGGAGGAGTTTCACCAACTGACTTCGGTTTTAAAATAATTTTCTCTGGCTGTTATTTTGAGGAAGAGACCAAGGACAGACGGAGGGGACCAACTAGGAAGCTACTGGCAGTAATTTGGGCAGGAGATGATGATGACAGAGACCAGAGAGGGGGCAGCTGGAACAGTGAGAGGCAACCGGATTCTGGGTATTTTTAATGTACTAGTAGCCTCTGCTGACGGACCGGATACAGAGGAGGGGACGATTTCAAGGATAATACCTTGAACTGTAAGGTTCTGGCCTGAGTACCTAGAAGCTGGAAGTTGTCATTTTGGAGAAGACTATGGGAAGGGCAGGTCTGGAGAGAGAAAATCAAAAGTTCAGTTTAGGACACGTTCAGTTGAAGATTCCTACGATTCATCCTAAGTGATGAGCAGGTGGTGCTATGGGTCCAGAGTTCAGAGGAGGGAGGACGTCACAAACGACACTTAAAGTCGTGGGACTGGAGGTGGGTGTTTAGTGAGAGAAGAGGTCCAAGGTCTGAGCCCAGGACCATACCAGCATTCCAGAGGAATAGCCAAGGTAGCATCTCATGGGCGTGTTGTAAGGATTCAATGAGATCATACATGGAAAGCACTTTAAACAGTACTGGGAACCTTCACCCACAATCAACAACCATGTACACTCACTTTTTACCCTCTACTAGCCCCTTCCTCCACGAGAGCCCCCATCCGACATCCCAGGCACCTGGACCTGGAGGAGTTCTTCATTGTTCAGGACGGAGGCGGATAGAGAGAAGAAAACCTTACCCTCCCCATGAAGGCTACGGATGGCAGAGCTCTCTTACTTACTTTCCAACCTGGAACTCTGAACATTTTCCTACAGTAGCATAAACAATTTCTAAGATCTCTCAAACCAGAAATCCAGTGCTTTATCTCAAGTACATCATGCATATAATAGCCTTTTCGGTTAGCCTGGGAACCCGGCCATAATTTACAATGTTTCCTGAGAAAATACCTTCCAAATTCCAAATAACTCAATAGAAGCCTACATTTTAAAAGCGGCAGATTGCCTCCTTACATAAAAGCACAAATATAAATTTCAAAGATGGATGTATCAGGACTTCCTTTAACAGCAATGTTCTGTAACATACAGCTAGATAGATGGTAGGTGTCCAACCGAGACCCACCAAGTCCAATCAAGAACAGTGATGGTACCTTTGCACCTCCCATGTCAGTTTCATCCTTGTCACATCTCTCTGGGACCCTTCCCACCTCACTTCCCACTGCTCAGCCAGGCAACAAATCGGTGATTGAAATTTTTTAACTCCGAGATAAGCTCCCCATCAAGCTTTATTTCTCCATCATAGTCCTTGTCTCCCTGTACGGTAATTGTGTAAATGCCTTCTTCCCCATTAACTCTGCAAACGCTGGGCCGTATCTATCTTGATCACATTTGTATGTCCAGGGCCCAGCATAGTACCTGGTACCTAGTGGAGACTCACTGCAACTTCTAGAAGGAATGGGGAAATCAAAAATCAAGCTTGGTCCCAGCCCACTCCATGACACCCAATTCTCCTGGAAGGAGGAAAGAACACAGGACTGATCCAAATGGGGCAAACCAGTCCACCCAAGAAGGAGGGCACAGGAGCACTGGGCTTCTTCTGAAGTAGTGAGAGATGGGACCGACCCCCGGAGCAGAGCTACTCGGGGTGGCTCGCGGGAGCCGGAGAGAAGGAAAGCCTCACAAGGCTGCCCCAGAGCCGCCTGAGCGCGCCAAGCTGCAGCCTCAACTCTCCTGATTTCCAGATGGCCTCGCTGTTTTGCTTAAATGACCGATGTAGTTTCCCAGACTCCACCACCCCGATTTCTTCGGAGTCATGTTCAAGGACAGTTTGATTAGTTATCTGTATGTCTGTTTCTATAAATCCTCCTTAAAATGTATAGATACACTTACGTGTTCTGTTCATCTGCAAATTTATAAAACATATCCGTGCTCGCCTCTCTCTTCTTTCACCCTATACGATGTCTTAGGTAGAACGTTTGATTGTCCATGATAATCGATCATGACCCCACTTTAGAGCTCCTCAACAGCAGGGTTTTGCTTGGGGTTTTTTTAACTGAAGTATAGTTGATTTCCAATGTTGTGTTAGTTTCAGGTGCACAGATTGTGATTCAGTTTTATAAATATATATACTGTTCCAGATTCTTTTCCATTATAGGTTATTACAATATATTGAATATAGTTCCCTGTGCTCTACAGTAGGACCCTGTTGTTTATCTGTTTTATACACAGTCGTGTATATTTGTTGATCCCAAACTCCTAATTTATCCCTGCCCCGCTTTACCCCTATGGTAACCATAATTTGTTTTCTATGTCTGTGAGAATAGCAAGGATTATATTACACTTACACACACACACACACACACACACACACCCTCTGTCTCAATACCCAGCATACAGGCACTCAATAAATGTCTAGTGAACTGAATTGTCCAACTGGCTGCCTAGGTTTTTTTTTTTCTTCTCTTCATTCTTTTTAATAATAAACTCTGATTTCTAAATCACCGATTAAATCTCAGGATTCTAATGGGCTGAACTCCGCCAGGCCACAGCTAGGCTCTGAATGCTGGTAACAGGAGGACATAAAGTCCATCGGGGACAGGGCCAGCCGAGGAGACACCCGGCCAGCTGACAGCCTCAGAAGTATTTTCACAGATGAAACCACCTGCTGTTATCCAGAACTGACTTGGAATTTTTCTAACCTGATAATTATCATATCAATCACTGAAATATTTTTATGGTGGATAATGAAAGACGGCTGGTTCCCATTTCAGGTCTGAATCCCTTATTTTGAAGATCCATGAGGATTAAACCATTTTCTTCTGTAATTTCATTCCTAAAGGACACTCTTTACATAACTTATCATAAAAAGAGTGGGGTGGATTGATGAAACAGATAATATTTTCACATTTGAGCATTATATATAAGTTTGTATAGCCCTCCTTAAAATTATGTATTGAGAATCTGCTCTGTGCAAACTACAGAGATGCCTCTTAGATGACTGATTCCGAGTTGGACAGAAAGATCCACTTCTGAGCAGGTGGCTGAGGAAGGGCACTGTGATCACACAGGGACACACAGGCTGGTGATGGAAGGAGCGGGGAGGTGAGAGTCAGAAAAGGTGGGCAGGCAGTGCTGGGGCTGGGGTAGGAAGGGTTCCAGCTGGAAGGGAATCAGGAGACCACCGAGAGCAGGCAGAACCGAAGAACAGACAGTGAGGAGGCAGCAGGCATTCAGAGGAAGGGCGAGAGGGCAGGGATTCCAGGCCCGAGGTCTCATCACCAACAAGGCGCTCGGACACAGTGGACACACTGGGGACTCACAGAGCCTGGTCCAGCCCCCACAGACTGAGGCTCCCGGAGGTGCAAGGTCCTCAGGCTCTTGCTCCCTACTTTGCCCAGATTATGCGCTCAGTAATTACTGATGGAGTGGTCATGGCAGGCCTCTGTGCCACTGGAAGCACGAAAGTATTAAAGAGGAAGAAGGCAAAAGGTGGCCTTGGCTACGGCAAATGCTCAGAAGCATCTCCATGCTCATAGAATCGTCCCCGTTCCCCTCTCCAGCTCCAGAACTTAATGATACAGGGGCTCTATGGGTTTCTGATGGTCTATTTACCAGACGTAACAAGTCAAAAACAGTAAAGCAAGGGCAAAAAGTCTGAGCATTAGTTGACCCTTTTTTAGTATAAAATTATAGGTATAAGCCCTTGAAGGCTCCATTCATAAAAACGATGAAATTGAGTCCGTAACATTTTTGTGTGATGCACAGAGAAGCTAGTATCAAATACTGTTAAAACCATGACTGGGACGTTGTGCTGTACACCAGAAACTACCCACTGTAACTGACCGTACTTCAATTTAAAAAAAAAAGAACAACAAAAAAAGAAGAATGAGAAAACCATGATATAATAAAAATACCTAAAGTTGAAAAAAAAAAAAACCCACCAGATAACTGCTGCCTTGGTTCGAATCCCAGCAGTGCCGTTTATCAGCTGTGTGACCTTGGGCAAGTCATTTAACCACTCTGTGCCTCCGTTTCCCCAACTGTCCAGTGTAGATGAGACTACTGTGCCGGACTAATGGCATGTTACGTGTAAAAGTCTTAAAAGAACACCTTGCACGTAGTAAGAGCTAAGATAAGTGTTACTTATTAATACAGATATTATCTACCAGATGAAAAGAGATTTGTCAGATAACACACTCAGAATCATGGCCAAACATAAAAATAAAGTTAATGATTCCTGTAAAATCAGTGTTCTCCTTTTCTCCCCAAGGTCAGTTGAAGGCTTGGCTGGGATTCAGGATCCATCCATCTTGCCATCCTCGGGATGGAAGGACCCTTTCAGAAAGCAGCACAGTTAAAAATAACCTTGGAGAAAGGAAGGCCACAGTTCTTACATTAAAATGGCTGACTTTAAGCACACAGAAATGTTTCATAAGCTTTTGGTTCAAGATCTTCCTATGCTGTCCTGAAAAGCTACTGAACAACTCTCTCCTTAAAGGTGACGAGAGAAGGCATTTCCATAGCCCCTGCCTAAGAAGAGCCCTGCATTTAAAGATGAGCATGAAAAAATAATAACCACCAGCGGTCATTCTCATTAGTGAATGAGATGCTATATAGCATCTAAGGGTATCTGCAGCAAAGACTAGAATATACAAAGGATGAAAGAGCTGGCAGGAAGGAACATTGGTGACCACTTCGCCCACCCCCTTAATGATGTAAACTGGAAGCCAAGGTCAAAGGAAGTCGGGAAGGCTCCATCTCTCGTGGGGAAATCACAGCCACCCTGACTTCCCTCCGCACACTGCAGTGTTCTCTCTGCACCATTCAGGTCGACAGGGAACAATAACAGTGATGGTGTTAAAAATAACAACAAACACTAATTGGGCACTTTGATGTGTTAGAACTTTTGTACATATTTTACTAAAATAGGGAAACTTTATTAATATTTTCAATAAGAGGAGGACAGTGAATTGGACACAGAAAAAAAAAAGCCCCCTCTTTTAAAGGCTACCCGAGGGTGGCACTGCTCTTAGGTAGCCTTTACCTCCCTGCTTCCCAGACCTTAGCCCATGAGCCGCACTGCACGCCCACATGCTATAAAATGATCCTCTCCTCTCTCTGCATCAAAACTCACTGTCCTCTGTTCCAATGCTCCAAAATCTTACCAGGAATTTGTCAGGAGCAATACTAAAACACTGTCATGTGTTACTTCCTCTCTGAGTGTCTGCATGTAACAGGGCTTTCCTTTTCTTTACCCAAAAGAGTAACTGATGTAGTCCTTTTGGACAGACCCAGCGATCTTTCAAACCAGAAGCCTTTTAAATCCCATTACGTATTCATTATCTTTTCTGCTCACGTGGGTCTGATACTACTTCCCAGCCCGATTCACAAATCTTCAAGGTGGTGATGAGAAAACGATTATAAACCATAGGTGATGGGCAGACATAACCATCAGTCATCAGGGTCAGGACAAGGAGGGACAAAGACTCTAAGGGCACCTTGATTGACAGGGCCCGTCTCAGGAGAACCACAGTGATGCAGAGTTTCTCCCAAGGTCAGGCCAGAACCTTCCCAGACACCACGGACAGGTTGAAAGGAAGTGTCAGTGCCTCATCCTTGAAGAAAGACTCGGGCAGACCAGACCCCAGCTGGGAGGAGAAGCATGTCTTGAGGGGAAATTTTTCATCAGGCGGCGCAGAGGAATTCAGTTTGCTCAGATTTGAAAAATGTATGGCCATTTTTTTTTAGGAAAAAAAAAATCACCCTGCGTCCCCCCAATTTTGACTTAAATGGTTTTCATTATAATGATACTTAAAAACGTGCAAACATAAAGCTCAGTGCTTATAGTTTCAACTCCCCTAAAACCATCAAACTGCAACTAAGTGGTCTGACCAAATACAAATGAAACTTAAAAACCAATCCAATTTAAACTAACAACATGGACTTAATATTCAGATGGTGATGTTTTGCTAAACATAATCCTCCACTCTCATCATGACTCTGGTACAGAAAACGGCAAGGCAGGTGTCTGGAGTACAGACTGCTCCTTCCACCCACCTTGCAGAACGCACCTCCTCCCCCAGGTCTTCATCCACAGCAAAATTAAACACGACTGGACCATCACTTGGCCTTCACTTATGGCAAATTACACAATATGTCCACCAGTTCGTTCCCATAAGCCCACAGCCACTGAAGGAGTATTGGCACCAACTTGAGTGTAAACAAAAAAACCACAAATTCAGGTGCCAGAATGATGTGGCAATAATATCCCTTATAAGACGGTCATCTGATTGATCCAGAATGCACTAATATTATTTCAGATGATCACTGAAAAGAAGCCCACAGAACTTAAACATGACCATACAGCAGTCCCATGCCCCTTCCCTCCAAATGCCTCTAGGAACCCCACTTGGACAAGGAGGGGTGAGGGGAGAGGTAAAGAGACAACTGGGGAGTCCTGGAAGACCTCAGGTGAGTTACTCAACTTCCCTGACCTAGATAAAAGAGGGATAAAACTGGAACCTACCTCCCAGGGCTGCTGGGAGGACTGTGCGTGATAACACGTGGAAGGCACTTAGCCCAGTGCCTGCCGCTTAATAGGCGCTCAATAAACAGCCACAATGATTCCGGCTCGGTTGCTGTATGTCCAAGCTCTGCAAAAAGAGGGAAGCACGCACTTTTGTACCAAAACCAAAGCATTTCAAAAAAATTTGAGTTTGGGTCAGAAGCCTTTAAAAGGTCTGCCTGTGGGAAGCTCAGACACTGCCGCCAATCACACGGGGGCTTTGGTCTAGAATACAGATGTGGCACCAGATCCTAATCTGAGAAGAGGCTTTTTGACACACAAAGTAAAACAGTTCTTATTCTGGTGATTATGTCTAGCATTTCTAGACCATCCTGTATCTGTAAACTGTATGCAACTGCCTGTTAGTTTGGTATGTATTGTAAGGAAGTTTGATTTATTTATAAACACCTTGGCAGCTCATTATTTATTAGAATAGGAAGCTGAAGAAGTAATATCTGGGCTCCAGCAGTCACGGCTCAATTATTACTATTGGTCTCCTGGGGTTCTCTAATAAGTAGCCATAAAAAGTCAATTTGCAGTTAGAAAAAGAAATGTGTATATTTGGCAGCATTTACATTGACATAATTGACAGACAGGACTGACAAACTCTACAATGTAGAAAGAATAAGCTCGTCATGGGTATCAGCATTTTATCTTAAAAATAAAACCATTACCAATGCTAGGATGAGGAAAGAGTACAGGGTTGGCGTGTTTCAGGAAAAGACTAGAATCCTGTAAAGGCTGCATACAAATATCTTAATAAAAAAAAACCCAAAGCAACAAGAGACATCATTTCATTGATGCTTTGGAAAATCACTAAGAGGACTGGCCTGATCAAAAAGGGGGTAATTAATACTGAATAAAAATCATCTGGCCAAGAAAACCATTATCTCAGAGATGATCTCTCTTCCAATTAAACTATGAACCATTTCTACAAGACGTCCTTAAGTCTAGATGACTACTAGGTTCTTTTTTTTTTTTAATGGAGGTACTGGGGATCGAACCCAGGACCTTGTGCATACTAAGCATGTGCTCTACCACTGAGCTATACCCATCACTCTCCTTTTTTTCTTTAATATTAAAAAAATGATCCTTCAGCTAAGTGTTTCTGGTCTCCTGTCTGAATATCACTCCTCTCTTTTGCAGGAGGAAGAACAACTATACCTTTATGTTTGTTTTTCCATTATTTTGGAAGGAAGAAGTATTATTTTAGCTTTTCAAAGCCTAAGGATCACTGAGATGAGAATGTCTGGCAAGAAGAGTAGGGACAGATCCTGAACGCAAAGTCCCTGAACAGATTCAGAGCAAGGATGCTACCATGATCTGGAATCAGTCCTCTGGAAATGGAATAATTCAAGAGAGCTCACGGCTGATGGGGGATAAAGCAGGAAGGCTGCTGTCATGATGAGTTAGAAAATCCACCACATCAGTCTCCCTGGATACACTGAAAACAGCCCCCAAACACCAGTTAGGTAAATGGCTCGAACATTTATTACTCTTTGGACTTTCTTTCCTGTAAGATATGCCCTTGAAATTTACACTGCCATAAAAAGAAAAAAAAAAAAAAAGAACCACCCCAGGATTTGTTTTCATGGATATCCATTAAAGTATTTCAAATTTTGTTCAGATAAAATAACCTTCTCATGGTATCACACCTTGGCTTGAATTGTAAGACAATAGCCAGGTGGGGCGGTGAGGTGTAATGGTTGATCTCAGAGGAAAAGGTTAAATTAAAGGTGAGAAGAAAGACCGAAATCCTGGTTTATGCTTGGTCCTTCTCACCCAAGACAAAGCCTTTGTGATAAGTAGAGTTAAACGTGAGATTTTAAAAGCAATTTGAAAGAATAAAACTAGAAGACTCACTAGGAACCAGTACATGTGGATAGCCCCACACCTTGAGATCCTGAAAGGCCTTTCATGAATAATACAGGGCCCTTTCGACCGGGATGATCCCCATGGCCTCCGGGGAGCCATTCAGTTTAATAAAAATGAGCCTGAAGGAGCAGAGCACCGCAGGCAAAGCCACGTATCTGCCTTCTCCCACAGGGCCACCGCGGCCGGTCCCCTGTCCCTCGTAAGCTATTAATGATTTCACTAGCACATAGCTGAGCCTCCCTAGGGCCAACCTAAATGTCCTGATGTCCTCGGTTTCCAGCTTAATGGAAAGCCTCCAAGAAGTGGTTATGGGCTTGAATCAAAGTAACTGGTACCTAAGGAAGCCGAGGTGGGTGTTCAGGTTTATCATTTATCTCATGCCCACCCGGTACAACCTTCCCAAATCAGTCTGCACATCTCTGGGGGCTGCGCAAACCTTCCCCACCTTCCAGAATGACACCGGAACTCTCAGTGTGGTTGTGAACCAGAATGACAAGGAAATCCCCTCTCCCCATCCGTGATATCTCAGAACCAAACCAAGGTCCAGGGTGTTAGCCAAGAATCCCCATGGATACACACTACTATGTATAAAACAGACGAACAACAAGGACCTACTGTATAGTGAACTATATTCAATATCTTGTAACAACCTATAAAGGAAAAGATTCTGAAAAAGAATATATACATACATGTATGCATAACTGAATCACCTTGCTGTACACCTGAAACTAACACAACATTGTAAATCAACTTGGCTTCAATTAAAAAAAGAGAATCTCCATGGAGTCTCTGTGAGCTGTGGCACTTGGACACAAGGTCAGAAGGGAGTCCTTGAAAATCTGACCAAGCAAATATTTCAATCCAAAGCTTCACCTAAATGTCACCTTGTCAATGCTGAAGTTTAATGGTAAACAACAGCTGTGTGTGGAACAGAAATCACCACGAGATAGAAAAATAAGAAAATAAAGGAAACCGAATAAACACATTTATGATAGTCAGGTGCTGAACATCCTCCCTGACCAAGATTTAACCTTTTCATGAATGGTTGGTTGTACATCATAAAAGATCAAATGAATATCATTAATGGCCACAGCAGGAAAAAATTAACATATTCATGAATGAGTACCTTGCTTTCGCTTGTCAAGGCTGAGACTTTGCTGCTGAACAGATAAAATTTTGTTTGAACTACCACTAATTTATCTGAATTTACCATCCTCTATTTCAAAATTCATATGATGATACCTGTAATCAAATAATTTCTTTCTGGACAAATGATTACATCTCAAAAGAACAGTATAAACTGGCCTTTGATTTGTTCTGGCCAAATGCCATTACTTTATCTTTAATAGCTACAGAAGTCAAAGTAAAAAATAAATTATATTAATTGAGCCTATCTTTCAGATAACTTTCTGGGGGAAAATAATTCAAATTGGCCTTTTACCTCAATAAATTGGTCAGTATGATCAACACAGTTGTTGGTAGCCTACTGGTAAATGCAGAGGCTTTTGGGGGAAAGACTAATTTGATGAGTCATCAAATTAAAATTCTAGAATAATGACCGCTTAAGTGAATTTTAAGAAGATTCCAATTAATTTTTCTAGGGATTTATTCAAAATAGCTTACTCTGCAGTGTATCTCACTTCATGGAAGGTGAAAAAGACACACCTGTCTGAAGCTTGCCTGAAATTCCCTGCCAGCAGTGGAAGCAGAACCAGTCAAAACCAACAAAAGCAGGTGCAAATAAGCATGCATGCTTGCTCTTAAGTTTTCAGGATTTGAAAGGCGAACTGAACCAGTTCTCACTTCTCATTCTATGTAGTTTAATTCACACTCATTCATATGCCAGGCCCCTGGTAACACACTCACCAGGAAAGAAGCTAATTCACTCAAGTCAGCTCTCCCACTGACACTCAAGCAGGTTAAATCTACCAGATCCCCACCCACCCACCCTCAACTCCCACAGAGGAAGCCCCACCTCCTAGTAGCACTCGTGAAGCAGCCGGGGTCATCTTTGGAAAGCACTAATGCCAGCCAGCCCTTATCTTCACCAGAAAGAGTGCTTACAAGCAGGGCCAGGGTGAGAACTGAATTCTCATGCACTGCTTGTGGGAATGTTAATCAGTACAACCTCCTAGAAAGACAATTAAAAATGACGTCAAAAGACAAGAAAAGCCCAAAGGAGGTCCATCTATTTGAGCCAATAATCCTATTTCTAACAATCAATGCTGAGAAAATGGTCCAAAATATAGAAGAAAAAAATGATGATCAAAGAGGTTCATCAGAGTATTAGTTGTGATAATCTGGATAATTGGGAACCATCTAAATGTTACAGGGGAGAAGGTGGATGAATTTGGTAACATCATTCGTGGGAATGCGGGGAGGCTACTGAAAACAATGTTCATAAGGATTGTTGACTTTCCGTGAAAAGTTATTTAAATAATGTCTGATGAAGTGCACAGGATGCAAAACTCTATGCAGCTATTCAATACTCAATGTAATTATCCTCTGCTCATGGTAATATGCGTGATTTTAATTTTCTCTCTTTATACTATTCTATGTCTTCCAAAAATTTTATAGAAAGCACGTGTATCTAAGAAAAAGAAAACATCAGAAAAAAATCAGGGCAGAGAGTTCCTAGTTTTTCTGTGGACAGAGCGCAGCTAACACTGGGCAATATTCCTAGCCTTCTTGAGCAGATTCCATGTCCTACCTGTCGCTCACACTTGATGTGAACCCTGGTGATGACTTTCTTGACCTTGTCTTCAACTTTCAGCCTTCCCTGTTTATACTCAAACAGCCCTTTGGCAGTTACCTCTTCCCTATAAACCATGCTCTCCATCCTCCTTCGTCGCCTAGTTCCTTGGCCTGCTCCATCCCCATCAGGTCCAGCCTGGTTGAGTCTGGATACCGACAACAAGCCAGTTATCCTTGAAAGAAACAGGCATCATAACACAAACTACCAAAGAACAGGACAAAGAAATACTTTTCTTAATGCACTCTATAAAGGCACTTTATGTACAGTGAAGCTCCCTCCCTCCACAGACCTGGTGCTACACCAGGCTCAACTATATCTGATCTCTCGGGAGGTCCCTCCTGTGACAGTCATCCCTCACATTTGTGCAGAGCATCCTATTTCTCAGTGCACCTTCAAAGACATCTCACCCTCACGACTCTTTAAGGTGGAGCAATTGAGTCTTCTTTTCCTAACTATACCAATCAGAAAATTGCAACTCAGAGGCTGAGCACTGAGTGGCTCAACGCCCCCTGATCCTCGAGCAGTGCTCCTCTGTAAATAGTGATGATAATACCCCCCGGCGGTGGGGGGTTGTTGTAAGGATTAAGTGAGATAACAGATGCAGCCTGCTCAGCACCGTGTCTGGAACCCTGGGTGGCATTCAGCACCTGCCAGCTCCTGTGACTGCTGGGTCAAGTGGGAAGTTCAAGGTCACATAGCTGGGAAGTGACAGCGCCAGGACGGCAGCCTGGCGGCTTCGTGCCAAGTCCACACTTTTTCTACTTTATTCCCAACACTGTGAGAGGACGACTGACGCACAGCCCATGCCCTCAAAGAACTTAAAAGTAGGAGGCATATCTCAATCACACGAGACAATAAAGCAGCTATTCCCACAAAGAACTAAGGCAACAGTAATAAAACCTAGCATAGAGCTCTCAAATGACACGATTCTTTCGTCCAGTATCTTCTTGCGCATACATTCCGAAGGGCAGAAACCCTATGTCTCCTGCGTTCAAGTGGGCTGTTATGGGGAAATCAAATATGCAAACAAGTTCCTTCCCATCCTGATTACAGCAAATACTTTCTGTGGGCATTGTGAACTGCAGGAAGTTTGAGGTATTTTTGGAGACCTGTTTTTACCGTCTCGAAAGTACCATTCACAGTGACATATATTTTTTCAAAGGGACTTAAAAACAGCTTTAATTGAGTTTGAAGCTGCTTCCATCTTTTCAAAAAAAAAAAATCCTCGGCTTGACTAGTTAATTTAACCTACAGTTGGTAACACACGAGCAAAGACACAAGACAGTGAATCTTTTACAGGCAAAGGCAGAAGGTTCTTCCTGAGGTCAGAGGCATAGCTCAGACCCAGACACGCACAGAGCAGGAAGCTGCTCAGCCTCCTCCCGCGCATTTGGGGCTGTAATCATGGAATCCAACCGTTAGCAACACTATTTCTTTATAGCAATCTTGGCCTGTGTCTAAGCTGACAGAAGAGTTTGAAATTTGGTGTTGTGGAATGTGGACGCCTCTTTTACCTAAGAGGGTAAGTTATAAATGAATACTTGAGATTCACATTTTGAAAAGTATTTAATGCGCTGTGTGTTTTCAAATTCCCAGTGCGATCAGTGAGGAGTGGCCCGTGACAAGACTGTGAAGTGGGAGGAGCTTTGCTTCGGAAGCACTCTCCCTCCCTTTTCTGCATGCGTGTTACCCTGGGGGTGAGGGGTGCGGACCCCCACCCACTGAGCGTCTGCCTGCTGTATGTCATCTGCTCTACTCCTTACACCAAACAGCCTCACGTCACATGTGTTCATCACCCCAATCATTCAGAGATGAGGAAACTCAGTCTCATGGAGTTTAAGTGACGCATCTAAAACAAAGAAACTGGTCAGTGACTATGGGATTCCTCCACTTCAGTGCTCCTCCGGGTCCCCCCCAACCTGAACTGGTTTTTCTCCAACTTCAGGCACCCCCATAAGCGCCGGCACTGCGGACTAGCTCCCATCAAGCTGTTAGGGACAGGCCATCGTTAGAGTTAATCCTCTTGGAAGCATTCCTACTCTGAAAGGGACTAGGCAGGACTCATTTTAACCTAAATCTACGGCTCTAGTAGGACACTTTGAGACAGGATGGCAGGACTTCAGAAAACCGAGACTCTTCCAAGATCATCTAGTCAAACTCCTCTCCCATGAATATACGATTTCAAATTACTAAAGCCTGAGAGAGGATGTGACCTTGCAGAGGTCACACAACAAATCCGGTGCCGAGCCTGGAGGAGAGCCATTTGCTTTCAATGAATGAAAACTGTAATAAAGAGCTGCTATATTAAAAAAAAAAAAAGACTGCCTACCAAGTATTTTTATTTGGATATTCAAAGTCCAAATTCCTCACCTTTCTCAAAATGACTTTTTCTCACTTACAGTTGGCCCTTGAACAACTCGAGGGTTAAGCCAGCCACAACCTCTTCCTCTACAATCAAGTGGAAAAACCCAAGTATTGCTCTCTCTGCCTCAAAAACAAAGGAATTGATAAATGACTCACCCAGGAGCAGGCAGCCGAAACAGTCTGGAGAGAATCAAGACTCAAACCCAACTTCTTTTGATTCCATATATTGTGATCTCTAAACAAACACAAACTTTTCCCCTACACTTAGTTAAAGATCTGTAAAGTGAAAATATAGGTACCAGATTTATTGAAAAAAATCCATAAATAAGTGGACCTGCACAGTTTAAACGCGGGGTATTCAAGGATCAACCGTACTTCCTTTTTTTTCTCCCAGTTTTATTGAGATACAATTAATATAAAACATTATACTCTTGCCTTCTTAAACAGCCTGCACTCTATGGAGTACGTATCTCTCTAAATAAATAAATCTACCTTTACTCAGAATAAAAAACATTGTAAAAGTTTTAGATATATAACAGAACAATTTGGAACATGTATATATTGCAAAATGATTACCACAGTAAGTTTAGTTAACACTATCAGCTCAGATGGTTAAATTTTTTTTCTTCAAATGAGAACTTTAAAGATCTACTCTTTGCAACTTTCAAATATACAGTACAGTATTGTTAACTACACTCACCATGCTGTACATTACATCCCCAGAATGTACTTATCTTATAACTGGAAGTTTGTACCTTTTGACCACCTTCACCCATTTTGCTTTCTTCATCCCCACCTCTGGGAACCACCAATCTATTCTCTGTATCTGTTGAGTTTGGTTTTTTTAGACTCTGCATATAAGTGAGGTCATTCAGCACTTTTTCTTTCTCTGACTTACTCACTTAGCACAATGCCCTGAAGGGTCACTCATTCTGTTGCCAACAGCATGATCTCCTTTTTGTGGCTGAATAATACTCCTGTGTGTGTAGGTATGTGTGTTCACCACATTTTCTTTATCCATTCATCCATCAATGGTCATTTAGGTTGTTTTCATAGCTTGGATCTTATAAATAATGCTGCAATGAACATGGGGATACAGGTATCTCTTTGAGTTAGTGTTTGCATTTTCTGTGGATAAATACGCACGAGTGGAATTGCTGGATCATATGGTAGCTCCATTTTTAATTTTCTGAGGAACCTCCATACTCTTTTCCATAGTGGCTGCACTAATTTACATTGCTACCAGCACCATACCAAAGTTCCCTTTTCTCTGCATCTTCACCAACACTTATCCCTTGTTTTTTGACGATAATCATTCTAACAGGTGTGAAGGGATGTTTCACTGTGGTTTTGATTTGCATTTCCCTGATGATAAGTGACGAGTACTTTTCCACATACCTATTGGCCATCTATATGTCTTCCTTGGAAAAATGTCTACTGAGTTCCTCTATCCACCTTTTAATTGGATTGTTTATTTTGCTATGTGAATTGTATGAGTTCTTTATACACTTTGAGCATTAACCTCTGATTTGCAAATATTTCCTTGCACTTCATGGGTTGCCTTTTCATTTTGCTAATGGTTTCTTTTGCTGTGCAGAAGCTTTTTAATTTGATGTAGTCCCACTTGTTTATTTTGCTTTTATTGCCTTTGCTTTTGCTCACAAATCTAAAAAATCATTGCCAAGACCTATGTCAAGGAACTTTATTACCCCTAATGTTTTCTTCTGGGAGTTTAATGGTTTCAGGGCTTACCTTCAAGTCTTTAATCCATTTTGAGTTAATTTTTGTGTATGGTGTACTGTACTGTTTTGATTACTATAGCTTTGCAATCTCTTAAGATTGCCTTGGCTATTCGGGGTCCTTTGTGCTACCATACAAATTTTCAGATTGTTTATTCTATTTCTGTGAAAAATGCCATTAGACTTTTGATACAAATTGCATTGAATCTGTAGATTGTTTTGGGTAGTATGGACATTTTAACAATATTACTTCTTCCAGTCCATGAGCATGGAATATCTCTCCATTTATTTGTGTCTTCTTCAATTTCTTTCATTACTGTCTTATAGTTTTCAGAAAACAAGTCTTTCACCCCCTTGATTAAATTTATTCCCAGGTATTTAATTCTTTTGCAAGTAATTATAAGTGGAATTGTTTTCTTAATTTCTCTGATAGTTCATTATTACAGTATTTTAGTGTATAGAAATGCAACTGATTTTTGCATATTGATTCTATATTCTGCAACTTTACTGAATTTATTTATTAGTTCTAACAGTTTTTTGTGGAGTCTTTAGGGTTTTCTATATATAATACCACTTCATCTGTAAATAGAAACAGTTTTACTTCTTTCTGATTTGAATGCCTTTTTTTTTTCCTGCCTAAATGCTCTGACTAGGACTTTCAGCACTAAATAAAAGTGGCAAGAGTGGGGATCCTTGTCTTTTCCTGATCTTACAAGAAAAGCTTCAGCTAAATTTCCCCATCTTTCTCAAACCTAATCTTTCTCATTTACTTCCTAAGACCGATCATCCACCTAAACATCCATGCTTCTCTGTCTACACCACCAGCCACTTGGTGATCTAGAGCCACTGATTCTCCCACTGCAATGGCTTTCTGTAGATCTCTCTTCTCTTTCCCTATTCTACTTGAGTCAGGCACAACTGTATTTATTTATTTTTGCCTGGACCACTCCCATGGTCTAAAATCTGAGCTCATTCCTTTCTGCAACCCCACCCACTCATTACATCCAAAATCACTTTTGCAAGATACAAATTAGATCAAATCATGCCTCCCATGAAGGCTGCATGGCCTCTCCTCCTCTGCAGGGTGTATTCATAACCCAGGCTCACCAAAACACCTCCTCCCAAACTCTCCTGCACAACACCTCCAGTTCTTTGAACATGAACTTTCCTTCAATGTGGAACACCTAGCCTCTTCTCTAGAGAACTCCTACTGCCTACTGAGATCCAGTCTAAACATGAACTTCTCTGCAAGTTCTTCCAGACTCCCTGTACCCCTCCTTCCCTGGGATCCCACTGAGTTTGTCCCCATCTCCATTAAATACCATGTTGATCATTATCACTTATTTTCTTATGCTTTCTGCTAGATTGATTTCTGAAGTGCATGGGCCTCACTCTTTTAGACTCTGGCACAGGGACTACATAACACACAGTAGATAATTAACACATAACTGCTGAATAAACTGGGTGGATGGTATAGAAAATAAAAGGAACAGGAAAAAGAGAACTCAGTGACTATCAAAGTTGATCTCTTAATAAAACTAGTTTCTATAATGTACATGACTAGCTGCAAACAATTATGCATGTAGGTTTTAAAAGAGTGTGATGGGTACTTGCAAATGACAAAGCTCTCAAGTTCCCTCTTAATGCCTGTTAACTGTTCATCACTGCAGAGAGAGCCACCTCCTCCCAGATTTCAGATTTCTTTGGGTTCTGCAGGTCCTGCACACATAAGGCATCCTGAGAAGTCTTGGAATCCTGTCGCTTTAGTTGAGGACACTTTCCCTCATAAAACTGTATGGACTGGACTCAAGTAGTAGGTGTTCAATAAACACTGATTTGATTTGCAATGGATTTGAAAGCAAAGTGCAACTCACATTCTAGACTAATTCAATGCAATGACTGATTGTACTTAAGATAATAGCTCTAAGGCTACAGAAAATCAATGCATAGACTGAAAAGCAGCCAAATGCTCACTCCCCTGCCTTGTTACAGTCAGTGCTGACATGCTTCTTGATCCCTTCCAGCTTCTAGGCGTTTCCAACTCCACCGTGTTCCCGGAATGGAGGGCGCCAGTTAGCAAGTGTTGCCCTGTGCCTGTGATACATTTGCCCCGTGTTTTGATGTTGATGTAATATGTGTGAAAGTCGAGCTGCCTTATTACAAATGTCCTACTTTTCTCTCCATATGACAAATGGGATTCTGGCTGCAGGAAGAGAGGAGGGTGGACTGGAATGCTCTAGCATCTTTCATCTCCAATTGTGGGACTTATGTTAAAGGGAGCCCAGAAACTTCTTTTTTTTTTTTTAACTATAAGGATACTTTAAAAAAAAAAGCTTTGGCAGTGGACTCATTAGATGTCCATTGAACACTTCTATCCTACTGTAGGAGATAGGAAAGATTCAAAGCATGCACTCTGCTCTAATTCATTTTGGGATAAGAGAAAGACAGTAGTGCCTTGGAGAATCAATCATTAACTACAAGTCAAACCGAGACACCTTGGAAACCAGTGAGACCAGCAGGCAGCAGAGGGATCAGGTGGCTGGGATTTGCCTGTTCCCTCTGCTGACTTCTAGAGCGAAGCATCCCACAGGCAAGACGAACTCGGCACACTGCGCTCCTTTCTATTTCACTTTTCAAACTTGAAGTTATTTTTAGATGACCCAAGCCCGCTAATCCCAGGCAGGACAATTCCCAGCCCGCTGCGCCTCAGAGCACCTTCCCTTCCCCAGCACTTTCCTTTAAGCGCTGGGAAAGGAGTCTCCGTTTTCCCGTTTGCTCTCTGCGTCCAGACCACCTCCGCTAACCCCCTCTCCGAAACTCAGTCCCGGGCACCACAGGCGTCATTCTCGCTCCTCCACTTACGCACCTGCTGCTGCTACTAGAAAGGCGAGCCCGTGGGCCACTAGGAAAGGGGAAGGGGCTGTTTGAGACCCGCGCCCTCTAGAGGGGGTCACGGGACACCTCCGTGCCCACAGCCGCCGCGGGGGCTGAGAACTGGATCCAGAGACCACCCCCGACCCCGCCGCCGCCCCCCGCCCAGCCCCCTACCCTGACCGCGCACGGCCGCCCCCCGCCGCGGTCCCCCGGCCCAGGTGCCGCGCACAGCCCTGGCGGGACAGGACAAGGTGCCGGGGCGAGCGGGCGGGCGGGCGCCGTTACATAACCGACCTGCTGGGCGTCCGCGATGTGCCGGCGAAGGCGGCGGCGGCGACTCGGGCGGCGGGTCGGCGGGGACGGCGACTGCGGGCGCGGCGGGGCTGCACACCTGGCGGCGGGGCAGAGCGCGCGCGGGGACGGGCGCGGTGCCCACGGGCCTGGGCGTGGGGCCGTGCGCGGCGCGCCCCGCCTCCCGGGCTCCGGCTCCGGCTGCGCGTACCCACGGGTCTCGGCCTCCCGCCCGCTGCCCGTGTCCACGGGTCTCGGCCTCCCGCAACCTCCGCCGCCGTCACCCGGGACAAAGCGGCTCCGGGGAGGGGCCGAGCGGAGGCTCTCGCAGGAGCCAGCAGAGATGGGCGCGCCCCCAGCTCCGACTCATCGGGCCAACCTCCAATCAGACCCCGGGAAACCGAGAGCCCCTGTCTGGCCTCCTCTCCTCTCCTCCCGCCTGACCCCGCGCCCTTCCCGGTCCCTCACCCGCTCCCCCGTCCCGGGCCCCCCGCCCCCGCCCTCAGTCCCACACCCCCTCCTTTCTAGCCCGGGTGCCCAGGAAGGGATGAAGACTCTCTGGGGACCCAGCGTGAGAGCCCGTCCCCAGGAGTCCCAGCGGGGAGGACTCCTCAGGGTCACGGCCGGGATGGGGGCATCCTTGGGCGTCGGGCTGGGTCGGGGGCTGATGCTGAAGCTAAGGGTGTCCGGGCAGCGACAGCCAAGAAGAAACTGGCAGAGAAGCAAACTGGGTGGATACGGGGAGAGGGGCGAGACTCCGCGTACAAGCTGACGGAACCCCCGACTCCGGCTGAGGAAAGGTCGAGAAGCCCCTAGAGGGTCCTGGGGCGCTTGCGCGGGGTGGGGGCCGCGCCCTCTGGCTGGAGTCCTGGCGCGGCCCCGCCCTCGCGGCCGAAGGTGCCCTGCGCGGGCCGCACGGCTTTGCCAGGATTCGCAGCCACCAGAGTTGGGGCCAGAGGGCTTCAAGGACTCCTTTTGTGAGAGAGTCGGAAACACAGGAGTGGGAGGCTGGTATCATACAGTAAACGGTTGAATGTGCAACGGAATCTAGGGTGGATCTGTTGCTCAACAAACTTAACCCCGGTCAAAGTCTCTGCTCTCTGCTTTACAAAATAAAGCAGTTCACAGCGGTGTCACTGATAGCGGCAGGGCCGAGTCTCCTGGCAGGAAAATGCCAATAATGTAAAAGATTATAATAGGAAAAGTGGGAAAAACTGAAGGAAGAAGGGTGGGGGAGATGGGGGCGGGGTGTGCGGACCAACCTGAGGGAGGAATGAGTAAGATTTAAATCAGTTTTGTGTTCTGTCATTTTTTTCTAAATGCTACATAAATAGGCTTTTTTCCTCATGCTTTTTATGCCTTTCTGTTTCCTGATAAAAATATGAAAATTGCATTGAAGCAATCTGTAAGTTTCACAGTTGTTCACTCAGACCATACAGTTTTTTCCAAGGTTGAAATAGAATTGCATCCTTTAAAAACAAAACAAAACAAAACAGAACAACAACAAAAAGGAAGACCCTGGTTCTGCTCTCTGATTAATCTGCATTAATATAAACAAAGGCAGAATTTAAGAGTTGAAAATGACCTCAGACTCCTGTTCTTCCAAACTTTTTCTAGGTGAATACACAAATCCCTAAATATTCGGGGATTAGATAATTACTTTTTTGGAGAGAATTGTCTGGAAGAGCATTCTTATGTTAAGCCCAAACTTGCTTTCCTAAGATTCTTTACTCAGTGGCTCTAGTTCATTTTTTGAAGCCATGGAGACAGAGTCCAATTCCTTTTCCAATTGACTGTCTTTCAAATATGTGAAGAGAGCCATCATCACTCACTTCAAGGCCCCCTTGCCAAGTAAAACATCTTCAATCCCTTAAACAAAATCTTACAGTAAGTAGTTCCTACAATCTTCACCAACTTGAAGACCTTCATCTTAATAGGACCTATTATGTACATATAAATTTACAAATAAAATTGTCTGGTTTTAGAAGTAATATATTTATTGTAGAAATTTCACAAAGTCGGAAAAATGTAAGATTTAATGTGAGAATTAAATAGAGCAATGCATGCAAAGCACTTAGCACAATGCCGGGCACACCGTAGTACCCAATATGTGTTAGTCGTCACAAAAATGAACATGATCATTTTCTTACCACTCAGATACAGGTCTTCTTATTTTTTCAACAGATTTCTTTTTTTTTTTTAAAGTTTAAAGTTCACCAATATCACACTGTCTTGATTACTGTAGCTTCATAGTAAGTCTTGAGATCAAGTAGCGTCAGTCCTCTGATTTTGTTCTTCTCTTTCAATATTATGTTGGTCCTGGGTCTTCTGCTGCTCCGTATAAACTTTAGAATCAGTTTGTCGATATTCACAAAATAACTTGCTAGGATTTTGGCTGGGATTGCATTGAATCTAAAGATCATGTTGGTATGGTTACCAAAGGGGAAAGGAGCAGGGAGGGATAAATTAGGAGTTTGGGATTAGCAGATACAAACTACTATATACAGAATAAACAACAAGGTCATACTGTATAGCACAGGGAACTATATTCAGTATCTTGGAATAACCTGTAATGAAAAAGTATATATGTGTGTGTGTAACTGAGTCACTATACTGTACACTGGAAATTAACACAACACTGTAAATCAACTATACTTCAATTTAAAAAAAGATCAAGGTGAGAAGAACCGACATCTTTCTATAGTCAGTCTTCTTATCCACGTACATGGAATAGCTCTCCATTTATCAAGTTTTTCTTTTATTTCTTTTAGCAAAGCTTTGTGGTTTTCTTCATACAGACTATGCACATATTTTATTAAACTTATGCCACAGTATTTCTTTTTTGTTGGCTTTTGCCCATGTTTTAATTGGGTTGTTTTTCTTTCTCTGTGTGTGTCTGTCTGTGTGTGTGGAGCTGTAAGAGTCCTGCATATATTCTGGATATGAATCTGTTACCAGATACACAGTTTGCAAATATTTTCTCCTATTCTGTGAGTTGTCTTTTTCTTGATAGTGTCCTCACCATCAAGTACAAAAGTTTTAAATTTTGATGAAGTCCAGCTTATCTTTTTGTTGTTGCTGTTGCTCATGCTTTCAGTGTCAATAACAATATTAATTTTTATGACTACAAAGTATTTCTGATAGCTGTACATTTTTCATTTTCTACATCTTTTTTTATTGAAGTATGGTTGATTTACAATGCTGTGTTAGTTTCTGATGTATGGCTAAGTGATTCAGTTATACATACATATATATGCAGATACAAACTACTATATATAAAATAGATGAACAACAAGGTCCTACTGTATAGCACAGGGAACTACATCCAATATCTTGTAATAAACTATAATGGAAAAGAATATGAAAAAGAATATATATTTTTTCTTTTCTTTTGAAGCAATTTCAAATTTACAGAAGAATTACAATAATAATACAAAGAACTCTGATATACCCTTTGCCAGATCCTTTTTGTAAAAGAATCTAAGAGAGGATCCAAAACATCACTCAGTTGTCATGTTTCTTGAATCGCCTTCAATCTCAGACAATGACCTTGACAGTTTTGAGACTGTGGGCCAGTCATTGTACAGCATGTCCCTCCATTTGGGTTTGATGTTCCTGCTCATGTTTACACTGAGGTCTTAAGACGTAGGCCAGCACACCACAAAAGTGATGCCGTGTTCTTGTTGTATCCTGTGTGTGCCACGTGATGTTGACTTGCCACATTAACATGTGTCTACTTCTGTCATTTCTTTTGCTTTAATTAGTTGGCATTCTACTGCAGAGTTTTTCTTCTCATTTAATTATTGAGTAATATAAATGTGCACTCACAGACTCCTGGTTTATTTAATGGGTCATAATGTATTAATATCATTATTTTGATGCTCATCACCCCAGATTTGCCCAGAGCCCCTTCAACCCTTCAAGCCAGCTTCTGTGTCCATGGACATGTACATCCCCCTAACTGAGTGTTTCTGGTACAAGACAGTCCAGGCTCAACTTATTCTTTGTCACTTACGACCCTGGAAGGATTTCATATTTTCCAAAGATACATGCTTATATTTTTTTCAGAGGCAACTTCAGACTCTTTGCTTCCTCACTAGGAGAAATTATAGGGGTTTGGATTTATCTGGAAATTTCAAGATTACTTATCGCTAATAAGAACAAAAACAATACCATTAAATATAGTTTTAACGGGTTACTAAGTACCCATCACTGTTCTCTGCAGTTGGTCTTTATAAATGAACGCAATCCTTATACTACCCTGTGAGACAGGGACAACTCCTGTTTTCATTTTACAGATGGGGAAACCAACGCACAAATAGGTGGCCTAGCCCTGGTGATCTGAGCCAGAGAGAAGCCCAAGGAGTTTGGTTTGAGACCTTGGAGTCTTGTGTGTGTAAGGAAATGTAGCCACTTTCAGCGACTTCCAGGCCTTCCTCCTCTGTACAGAATGTCCCTCCATTTGGGTTTGATGCTTCTGCTCATGTTTACACGTGTTTACACTGAGGTCTTAAGATGTAGGCCAGCAGTAGGCCTGCAGTCCTTTTTCCCTGTGTAATGCCTGTCACGTTACACTGTTTGCAAATGACCTGATGGATGGCACGAGTCACCTATCCTACTGCCGGGCATGGAGTATGATTTCAATAATGTCCAGTTCTTGATAGGGAATTTAGGCTAACAGAATACAGCTTAACTGAGGTCAAAGTGATGGTCTGTGAAAAACTCAGACTATAATTCCAGGCTTCTCGGTCTCCATCCAGTAACCATTCTTCACCCTGCATCAGGCTGGCTCATCTGGTGCATTTATTCCTAGAAAAGCACCTTGTACCCAACCTAAATGTCAGGCTATTCCTTATAGCCTTAGATGAGTTGCATGCCGTGTGAGCAAGATGCATGCTCCTTTATATAGCAGTTCATGCTGTAGAGTGGCAAACATCAAAGTGGGATGAATTTTAAATTCAAATAAACTGGAGCAGGACAGATTTTTTAGTCTGAAAGTGGAGGCTACCACATATATCACTCTGGGTTTACGAGACATCATGTCATGGAAATGGAAGTGGAAAGAAGGGAAGAAACACTTCTCAAAGCATCCAAAGTTAATTTGTTTTATTTGGTCCTTGGCAGCATTTAGAGTGGGGTGAAGGGGTGGAGAGGACTCATCAAAGCAGGGAACAGGGAGAGGGGTCCTATGGCAAAGTGATTGCTCTCAACTGCTCAAGAGATGTTCCTGGGCAGGGGGGAGGGGGGAAGAACACACATACTCCCTGGAAAACATAACGTCAAGATGACTGAGTATGTTTCTGATAGCTCAAGGAATTGCTAATGTCAGTGTCCTCCAGCCAAAGAGCACCACGCACACACCTGTAGTTAAACAACTTGGGTTATTGCCCTCTGCAGTGATGGAGAACGCACACCATGGAGGCGCTGGGGCATGGCAGTGAGAGGACACTGAAAGGACTTACAGGATTTGGTCTTGTCTTAAGTGATTTGGGGGAGGGCTTAAGGGAGCAATACTTTAGATTGGATGCTAATTATAAAGCGGGGATACCTTTTGGCTTGGCTATATTAACAAATCTTATCTATAAGGCAGGGGGAATGAAGCAAGACTATCACTGGTATCATTGGTAAAGAAGCAGCAGTCACTCATATTAGCCAGGATTGGGGAGTATGGGATCATTTTTGTAGTTTGGATAATGTTCAAATTTTTGTCTCTGTTTAGATGTGAGTGCAGAAGATCTTGCTTTTATCTTGGTCGCTCATGCTCCTAGGATGTTTTGTGACAATGTGTATATTCAACAGGCGAAGACCAAGGCCAGGCTGGTCATGCCTGGGAGGCCATAGCTGTCATGGCCACTTCTCCCTTTCACACTAGTAAGATTCCGTGCCTATGAGAGATGGGTCTTCCATCGCCTTGGCAACCTCACACAGTAACCAGCCCATCAACAGTCCCCAGTAATGATCAACAACATCCAGTACCTAATAACGTCCACCACCTTTCCCACCAGTGGAAAATAAGCAAAAGTAATAGGAGTTGTTTCAAAGGGCTTTTGAAAGAAAAATGAAACAAGTGGAAAGCTCCCAAGGCAACTGGAGAAAAACACAAGATGGGGCTGTGTGATGGACACTGGAAGACAGGAACACTGTGAGTCCCGGAGCGGTGCGGGGAGGTGCAGGAGAGAGGAGGGTGGCTCTCGGGCCGCGCTGCAAACATGAATTGAATTTGGAGAGGAAAGTAAGAAGGTGATAGACCTTTCATTGCAAAGAACCACACTACCTCTGGAGGGGATCAGCTTTGGCCCTGTTGACGACTAACACGGGGCAGCCAGGACCAGATCCACCCTTGGGGCTGACCAAGAATGGAGATGAGAGAACAGATGGGGGCAGAGGAAGGAGACTGGCTCTACCACTGGGCCAGATCCAGTCCAAAAACCCTTGTGGTCTCAAAATAACAAGAAAGAAGACAAAAATAAAGCGTGTCTCAGCACCTCGTTGTCATTGGGGAGTCTCACATGGAGCACCTGGCTTATTAACGAACAAAAAGCTAGAAGAAATGGAATCCAGGACAAGACAGAAACCCCAGACCCTAAGGTGGGGACTGGTTCTTGGAAATCAAGAGGCTCAGAAGACGCTAAGGACAGCCTGACGGTGGATTGTATCAATGAGGCTGGAGCTCCTTCTGACACCCTCCTCACTTAAAGTTTGGCTCAATTCTAAAGACCAGGATGGGGCTGGATTTCGGGCAAAGGTCAAGGGCTCCAGATATGAGAAGTGAAGGGCTGGAAACACTGGGGTCTAGCAGGAGTCTCAAGGTTGAATCTCACCTCCTCTTTTTACTAGCCGGATAACCTTGAATAAATAATTTACTCCTCTAAATACCACTTTTCTCATCTGTAATGTCAAGATCATGGTAACTGTACCATATAAGGTTGTGAAAATTAAATACTAAAATGCTTATAAAGCATTTGGCCCAGAGTCTGCCTCAGTACATGACAGCCATCGTCATCGTGTCATCATCTGTTTCATCATCATCAAAAAGAGTAGCGTACTGTTGGGTAGAGGTCGTCAAATCGGGGCCCCCAGGCCAAACCCAGCCCCCACAGGTTTCTGCGAATCAAGCTTCGCTGGAACCCAGCCGCGCTCATTCATTTACGTATTTCTGCTTTCCCTACAACAGCAGGTGAGTAGTTGCAATAGAGATTCCAAAACCATCTATCAAGCTGAAAATACTAGTTATTGGCCCTTCCCAGAAAAAAATTTACTGAGTTCTGCTCTAAGACAAGAGAAGCCAAACGGCCATGGTTATGTTAGAAACTACGAGAACTTCAGGTGAACGAAGCACACGGGCAGCACAGGATGGTTAAAGAAAAGGTTGAGGCACATATATTCGAAAATGAATAGTCTTAAAAATGAAGAATATGAAAAAAAAATGCCAATTTCAACCTCCTTATATCAGGGGAACTAACTCTCTCTCCAGAACCAGCTATCTAATTTGGGGGGCCCAGTGTAAAATGAAAATACAGGGCCCCGCATTAAGAAATTCAGGAGAGCATTAAACCGAGCGCAGGGCCCTTCTGCGCAGGTTAGAAGGCTCTGTCTGTCTCATATAAACACAGACACACATACACACCCTACCCTCACAAGAGTGTTCTATGGCTAAAGAGCAATCTAAAGACCTCAGTTGCCAATTTGGATGTGAGTTTTCTGTCTTTCTGCCTCCCAGAGCATCTTCTCCTATAAATGCTTTCTTTCCACCCGCCCACCTCCTCCTCCTCCCATTTGGATGCCATGGTGAAATCAGTTTCCCTCCTTCTAACTCTCTCTTCACTTTAGCAGGACGCATCGTGTTATTCTTCAGATGGCAGAGGAAAACTGCCTGTCTCTGATTTCTCTTTTTCCATTCGTTACAGCATGCCATGCCCAAAATAGTACAGCTTGCTTTCCCAGTGGCCCCAGGCTCACCGGGCCAGGAGGAAAGCCACTGTTGCCTGCGTTGGCTCTTACTTGGCCTTGGAGCATCTGGAGTGTGTAAAGTAGCACAGATAAGGTGCTGGATAAAACGACACACACGAGAACAGCCACAGGGCAGCTGAGCTGATCTGTGTTTCCTTCGCAGAAACAAGAGAGTGCAAGGGGCTGCAGTGTTGGAATTGTCTGTGAAACTGAAACTTGCAAATTACTCGGTTTGCCCAAAAGGGGGAAAAAAATCACACAAACAGAAAACACAAAGATGGATGGATTGTGTTTTGTTTTTAATGCTCTTTTGACAGTCCATGGACTGGAAAATGTGGTTATAAATAAGTCTTTTGTGGTTCAGAGTATGGAAAATATTCCTAGATAGATAGACAAATATATTATAAACCTTCTAATGTAATTGCATTTTTTTTAAAGTCTGCAAATATAAGCCAGATGCGTTTGGGTATCAGGAGTATGAGCGTACAGAGCCCAAGAGGCCAATTCCAGGTGTGATCACAGATCCACAAGTCCTCTCGTGAGGATAGGGGTCTGGGCAGCTGAATGCCCTCAAAGCTGCCCGGGACTCACTGGTGTGGGGTGATTTTCCAAAGAAGGAGGACCAGTCTCCTAGGGCCATCCAAATTCACCAGGCATGAGTCAGAGTCCTCCAGGCTTTGACAAAGTGACAGGCTACTCCGATAAATTAATTTGTGCTAAGGTGCTAATGGCTGATAACAGGCTCTCTGGTTACTCTCAGATAATGTCTATACTTACCCGGGGCCAGGTTCCTCAGAGTCTGGCGGCCACAATGTATCCTGTGTCCCCGCCAGCCTGTTTCTCCCTGCTCCTGGCGCCTGCCCTCTGCTTCCAGCCCTCTGGGCTATGCACTGGCAGTTCCCTCTGCCTAGGTGCCTTTGTGTGACACTCTCCAATGTTTCCATCAAAGATCAGCTGAAAAGAATAGCAACAAATGCTGCTTACTATCATTGGAAGTATTCTCAAAGAGTTATCCCCAGACCAGAGGCATTGGCATTTCCCGGGAAATTGTTAGACATGCACATCCTCAGGCTTATCTCAAATCAACTGACTTGGAAACTTGGAGTGGGACCCAGAAGCCTGGTATTAGCAAAACTTCCGGGGGATTCTGATACCTGCTGAAGCTTGAGACCACTGCCGAAGCTCAAGCCCGCTGTTTTAAGCACTTTTCCTACATCAGCTCATTCCATTGTCACAACTTTCTGACCTAAGTCCTCAGACTGTCTCCATTTGACAGATGAGAAAACTGAGGCATAGAAAGTTTAAGCACCTTGGCAGATCCTAAGTTGGCAGATGGTAGAGCTGGGCTGTGAGTCCAGGCAGTCTGGCCCAAGAACGTAGATGCTCCAGCACTCAGCTGTGACCTCCTGAGTCGATGCTTCTGCAAAGCCTTTTGTGACTGCAGTCTCCCAGACCCCATCAGACACTATCAGTAGCTCCTGTGTCACTTTCTTCCCTTATGATGCTTGTCCTTCTACCCTCAGTACCCAGTACCCATACTGCATGAGCAAACCTTGATGTATGATGAAAGAATGAACAATTAAAAGAATTAATCAGTGAATCAATAAATGTCTTGACTCAAAAGTGACTTGATGAGAGTTTTCTAGAGAATAAAGAATTCTTAAAAAATAATTACAGTTTCCAGACTCCTATCCCTCATCTACTTAGAGTCTCTGGAGGGGCCAGAGAATCTATTTTAAAAAGTGAAAACAAAACCAAGGACACTGGTTTCGAAATGAGAAGCCCCATAAAAAAGATCAGCAGGACCCCCAGGCAGGGCCACTACTTTCCTGCCAGCACCACCCGGTTCCCTGGCCCAGTGGCTTTATCTCACTTTTAGCCTCTGAAACGGCTTACTTCTAGGAAAGTGGAACTTACCCTAAAATTCTATTGGTTCCCTGAGCTAACTCCTGATTGGCCCATTTGTAGTACTTCATTTGCATGGAGCTCACTTCTGATTGGTTATTTCTCTCCCTCCTGATTGGTCCATTTCCCTCACTTCTGATTGGTTATTTCTCTCCCTCCTGATTGGTCCATTTCTACAAAGCTTGTTCCTAATTAGTCAACTTTTGTTATACCTTATTTGCATATGATGTTGCAAAGTGTAAACTGGCAGCCTATAAAGGCCTGTGTAAACCTACAGATGGTATCTAGAGCTTGGAGTGTTAACTCTTTTGGGCCTGCTGACATAATAAACCTGAGTTTTACAACTCTCTGAGTGCTGCTTAGTCTCTCACCTGGATGCAGGTCATTGTCACAACTGAGCTGTAACACTGAGCTGTAACACACTTTTCTGCAACATTTCAAGAAAAAGTCATGCCCAACAAGTTGATTCTGCACATGCTGAACCCCTATCTTAATTGGCACTGATAATTTTGGATCGTTTTCTAAGACCAAGGAGGGCATGAATGGGGGTGGGAGGCTCTTTGGACCCTTAAATCCTACCTTATGGGGAGCTGCTAAGCCTATAGCCATCCCTTCCTGAAAGACAGCCGGAGTATGTTTCAGATTTTAGGCACATTATATGCTATTCCTTGAATAAGGTCAATATAAGAAACACCTGCACTTTGTACCACCAAGCTGTACATGGGAAGTGTTCTTACCCCCAGAACACACAGTCCTTACATGTATGTGTGTGTGTGTGTGTGTGTGTGTATACACAGACATACACACACACACAAATATATATATAAATGGGTCATATCCCAAAAATGTATTTGTAAATTGAGTTGTCTGGAACTCAGAAAACACTTTCCCACAGAAGTAATATTAGAAAAGAGGGTTCCATTCCTCTGCCAAAACAGAAAACCTGATTTAGAACATTCTGTCTCTGAAATAGCAGTTCAGATGCTGGGCATGGACGTCCATGGGAAACAGGACTGGGCCCCACCCGGCCTGGGACGGGGATTATGGGAGCACAGTGCCTGCTGGATGAGACTGGCTGTGAGAGCCTCCGAGACACGCCTGGCTTCTCCATCCCTACACACACGCACATGCACACACACACACACACACACACACACACACACAGATTCGATGGCTACTGGTCACCTGATTGAAAGACAAAGTTATCACTGAAGGAAGACTACTTGGGATCCAATGAAACATTACTCCCCTCACCTGTGCAGTCAGGAGCTGCCCGAGACCTTACCTCAGTTCCCCAGATCAGGTGCAGACCATCAGCAGGACTTGTATCCTTCCCTCTGACATCCTCTTACCTGGACTCTGGAAATACTACTATACAACCTGCAGTTTCAGCTTTAGGGCAACTGCAACCACCCTTCCCTAGTGTACCCACAAAAACAGTTTGCAGATGAATATGGAATAGTGTCATAAATAAAACTGCTGCTAAAAAAGTGGAAAAGAGAATTAAATTTTTAGTTTTTCCTTGGCTATTAATTAATTAGCCAAGTGACATCAGGCGAGGTTCTCTGGTCCTCAGTTTCATCATGTGTAAATTCTGGGGAAGGGGAGATGCTGATAAAATCTTTAAGTTCTTTCTAGAGCTAATCTAGATTTCAATAAAAATAGTTCGTCTACTTACTTGTTAAAAGATTTGCCAAGCCACTAACTGCCCCACCTTTTCCATACTTGACAGTGAAATACTGAAAACTCAGTTCATCCCAGGCCCAAAGATGCACCAAAAAGAACCGAGGCTGATAAGTTACCATTTTAGTTCATTCTTATTATATTAAATTTACTTCATTTAATTCTTACTTGCCCACCATCAAACTTCATTTGGGCAGCAGCTCATTGAGTTTAAGTCCTGTGTTCAATGAGACATTTCTCAGCACACAGAAAATTAAGGATCAATGTGGTAAAATAACAATAATAATAAATAGTGATATTAATAATAATTGTTATTCATCAGAGTTTTGATATGGAAAGCAAAAAGAGGAAAAGAATAAGATAATTTTAAAAGATCTGAAGTTATTTCAGAAAAAAAAAAACTTTAAAAGGAATCGGAGCAGATTTAAAGAGTATAATATTCCAGGAAGTTTGATTGTTGGAAAGGGTGATGGTTATTTCAAGGTGCTGGAATCCGACTGATATTTTATCCTTCTTCTTTGTACTTTACTGTGTGGCATTGCTTCATGATAATGAGCTTGATGATTTTTATAAAAGCTAAAATTATTTTCCAAAGAAATGAGGAAAGAATACCACGTGCAAAAAGCCACCATCCACAATGTTAACAAAAACTGCGAAATATCTGGGAATACAGCTGATAAGAAACATGTTAAATCTACATGAAGAAAACTATATGATTTTACTGAAGGGCACAAAATAAGATATGAATACATTTTTAAAGTACTACAAAAAAAAAAAAAAACCCTGTGCATAGCTATTTCTTTCACGACAACTACAACACTAAGATTGATGATTTAGTTTCATGTTTGCCACCTCTTCTGGATAGAGAGGATGTGGCCCCATGTCTGGCACATAGAAGGTTTCAGTACGGTTTGTTAAGTGCATAATGAATGGGGAGGGGGTGGAGCTTGATATGATCTGTTTTCACAGTCTGTCATGACTCCATCCCCAACAGCTTGGTCCCACTGCCACAAAAGAGTACGAGGGCCTGTTTATGCACTAATTCATCAGCCACTAGTAAGAACTATATAAATCTATGCAATGAATTCTATGTTCCCAATGGGAACTTCCAAATGAAAAGTGGTTCTACAGATTATTATGTTGAGTAATAAGAGGAAAGAGAAAAAGTTTGAGTTTAAAGAAGAGTTGTTTCTTTCGCATATTTTTGGGTTTGTTTGTTTGGTTGGTTAATAGCTGATCGTTTATGAGTGTCCCCATTGTGAATCAGACGGAGCTTGAGTCTCTAGAGCTGCGACATATTTAGAACATTCCATGTCTGAAGGTGCCAGCAGGCCATTTGAGCCTGTCCACATACTCTGCCAGTGCACCTCCATTCTTTCTTTCAACACCTCTGTTTTCCCAGCGTGAGAGCCCTTGGGCAGAGGTTTATGATGGGAAAAGATGATGACCAACCACATTCACTTATCATTTATATCCCAGGTCTCAGACATGACACTCTGATACCTATTACAGGAAGGGAGTTTGAGGCTAGGGCGTCAGGACCTTCAGTTCTGTCTGCCCGAGTCATGCGGCCCTGCCTTCCAAAGAGGAGGATGGAAAAATGGGAGACCCAGAAAATACATCTGAAAAAAAGAGTAACTTTTTCTGTCTCACCTTTTACTACAACACAATAATAAAACAAGCCACTTCACAATCCTTTCACGTATTGACAGCTTCTTCTCCAATATTACATTTGTGTGTAACGTTCGAGAGTCTGACTCCCTGGGTTTTAACCATGGCCCTGAGTAGCTAAGTGACATGCGTGACCCCAGCCTTAGTGTCCTATCCGTAAAATGGAGATAATATTAATACCTACCTCACTGAGTCTTTGTGAGGGAAAAAAATGACTGTACATATAAAGCACTTGGAATTGTGCCTGTCACAGAGTAAGAATATATTCCAACCGTTTGGTAAGTGCCAACCATTTTTCAGATAATTATTACATGCAGAAACGGTGTGTACATATATGATTCCTTCCCTTCCATGTGTAGACATTTAAAGTAATGTAAGATCTTCAAAATAAAATGCCACCCATACTAAGGGCAATGGGATATCCTGGACTGGATCCCAGAAAAAGACATCAGTGGAAAAACTAGTGACATCTGAATTTAATTTAGTACTAAGTTAGTACTTAATTTAGTTAATTTAGTGAATTTACTAACGTCTTCCTTTTGACAAATGTACAAAGATGATGTAAAATGTTAACACTAAGAAAACGCAGTGAAGAGAGTATGGGAACTTTCTGTACTGTCTTTGCAACTTTTCAGTGAATCTGAAATTTCTTCCAAAATAAAAAAGGTTACTTTTTTTTTAAAAGGCTACACATAGTTCTTGAGTATGTGGTAACTGCAAAGTTGAGCTGGGCACATGGAAAATCGGAAGATCAGGAAAACATGACTTTGTCTTCAAATAACTTGCAGTTTTGTTCTGAGAACATGACAGCAATCAACTTCCTATAAACTGGCCAGCATGTAACAAATGTCTCAATAGATGTGGAAACAAACTCTTAACAGCCCAATATGAAGGACCAGCCTCACAAAGGCCTCGTTCTCTATGGTTCAGCCTACTGGTTAATTAATTAACACAGCTTCCTAGCTCCTGCCTCCTCTGGTGGTTACTCTACCTGGCTGGATACCTGTGGGAACAGTCTCTAGTGAGACAGACTATTTCCAAGAGATCTGAATTGAGAGTTTTGTTTCCCACGTATCTGGAAAATCACAGAGTCCACAAGCTGTTTAGTAATTAATTATTAAAGCTAATACGAGTCTGAGGAGATACTTGATTTGATGCCCGCATTTCTTCGGAACATAAAAAGGCAGGATCAGAGAGGAAAGAACCAGAGTTACCCAGGTAAGCCCCTGTCTTCCTTCCTCGTCCTTGTATCTCTGTCTTTAAGAATAACTGAGATCCTCCAGCAGGTTTAGAGCTTTCCATCATATTCACAAACTCACTCCTTATTTATCCATTTATTCAGCGAGTATTTTAGAGCAGCCACGACTTCCTAATCGAGTCAGGGAGAACAGTCCATCCATAAACCAAGTACAATCGCATCACAACAGCTATGCTTCCCTGAGGTGCTTTATAGACACTGCGGCTAATCCTCTAGACCATTTTTCTGGGTAAACGTCATTTTTCCCAAAATTAGGAGGAAACCAAGTTTTAGAGGTCGCAGCCATTTTCCGCGGGGTCAGACAGCTAGACACGTGCAGACCAGGGTTTGAATATGGGTCACTGAAAACTCCAAAGACTGAACTGGCCCACAGCCTGAAGGTGGTGAGTATGGCAAAGAGACAGGGCTTGGGGACCAAATCTTACTGGAAAAGCTGGGGGGATGGAGTGAGAGATACGAAATGAGAAAGAGAGTGAGTCTGAGACGTGAAAGAGGGGACGACAGGGCAATCCTGGAGGAGTGGGTGGCTAAAGCAAAGATACCTAGAGTTAACCTGGGTGATCACAAGTCCTTGTTGGCCATTATATAGAGAGGATCAACCTTTTTTTTTTTTTCCTGAGACATCGAGAGAAGAAAGAAGGCAGAATGGCAGTATCTACACCAGAGAGACCAGAGACCCTACTGGCAGCTCCAAGACCCAAGAAGGTCCAAAGACATGAATTTTTGCCCCACATAAATAATTGCCAATACTTAATAAGACAATTCCTCATAAAATTCTGCATTTACAGTGTTTCTTGAAGAAAACAGAATACCCGGTTCTGCTTTTTTGGAGCCCTCCCTTTCCGAGATGATAGGAAACCCTTGCTGAGTAACACCTGCTCTCTCCTGAGGGTAACAGGCCCACCCATGCCCCTACCGTTTCACTCTCAGCTCCCTTCACAAATTTACGACACCTGCCTGGACTCTGTTGGCATTTTCATTTGCTGCCCTTCATAACTGCCAAAGGAAGAGCTACAGATAGATCTGGATAGTGAGAAAAAAACCCAGCAAGTTAGCTAACTGCATTTTCTAAATTTCCTCCAATTATCATGTATTTCTTTTATAATAAAAGAAAATGTGAATGTTATTTTTATAACTATCAATTCCACAAATATTGAGGGAGGAGCTGTGGCTTGGCAGGAGTCCCTGTGAAAAGCTCCAGGGGTTTTTATTGAAGTCAGGCTCCCTGTGAGCCAAGATCATGACACAGCAGCTAGAAAACCAAACCAAACAAAATCCTAACCCGTCATTGGACGCCGTGGCCTCGCGGTGCTCTGCCTGGGTCAGGCCTCGTGGAGCATAAGGCACATTTTGTTGGAGAAAATAATAAACTCGAGAGAGTTTGCTGCTGGGAAACCAAGGAAGAAGGAGTCTGGAAGTCAAGTCACATGAGGGACAGTGAGGAGAAAATGGCCATTTTTAGACTGGGCTTCTTTGGAAAAACCAAAGGGACATGTGACAGCTGTCGGCAGGATCTGGAAAGTTGAAATGTGGTCAAGACAGGCTGCTCACCCAATACCGACGCAGCAGGCAGGGAAAGCACTGGTGAGAGACGGAGAAGGGATTCCATTCTGACAAAAGAAGGGATTTTAAAATACGAACGTATGCAGTAGTGCCCTGCCTTGTGAACTGGGAAGTGCTACCTCAGGAGAACTCTCAGGGGCAGAGATCACAAGGCAGCCTGTTTTAAGTGGAAGCTGGACCAGATGACTTCAATCTGCCCTCCAGGTCCAGAGTCCTCTCTTCCTCTGACCAGGTTAGGGACTATTCACAAACACTCAGGTGTAGACCACGGGGCTGACGCCAGGCAGCCTTCAGGGGGACAGCCGATGGCTAATCTGCCTCAGTTTTTCCAAAATGATCCTTCTGTGTGAGGCAGAACACAAAGCATTTTCCAGAAATTTAAATAAGCACAAGGTTCACTCACCATATCTGTGTCAAAACACAGAGAGACCTTCAACATTTCCACGGAGGAAGGGCTCAGAGCGCTCACCCTCTATGGAATTAGAGGTTATAGCGTTGGTTCTGCCAGGAAAACCAGGATCCCCAGGTTTGGGTAGCACTGGGCTTTTGCATCAATGGTCAGAATTCTGATTTCATTTCCTTAAACCCTAGAGTCTTGGATTTTTAAGATGCTAGGATCTGTAGCCAAGTAGGCTGTTCTCGCTTGATCACAGATCTCAAATATTCCTCAAAGGATAATCAATGAATTCTCCTTTGATGGAAGGAGGCAGATCCTATCTGAGAGGTCCCCACTAACACTCCTTCTAGTCTAAGGGATTTTTTGGTGAAGCACTGAATGAATAAAAATGTTTTGAATATATGTGCCAGGGGATGAGATGAGAGGTAATCTTGGGAAGGGGGTCGGTTCGCCACAGGGACAAATACTTGAAGCTACAGATTCAACGTGTCTGGAAGCCGGTTGCTAATGGAGAGTGGTCAGTCAAGTCTGCAGGGGAGCAGCGTCTTGCCTAGAGGTCTCTGGCCACGCCCCCGCCTCATGACTGTGAAAGGTGGGTGGAGGACGTTATAACCTTTCGGGTCCGTTAGAGCTGGGTTCAGAGCCTGACCCATCCATCCATCTCCGCCCTTCTCCTCCTGGCTCTGTGTCCTGGAGGCTTCCCATACTGGCCGGCTCCTGGTTCCCAGTGGGAGGTACTAGAAGAAGATCAGAGTGGAGGCGAGCTAAGTCAAGGGATCTCATTTGCACGCCATGCCCCTCTCCACTGTGCACGCCTGGCAGTGGTGATGTCCCTTTGTCACCCTTGTTGCCAGTCGGCCTCTCCTCTTGGGATCCAGTTTTTGCCCCTCCGACCTCAAGATGGTCCTGCTGTGCCTGGATTCCCAGGACCTCAACAGCTTTGCTGTTTCCCATAATACTGTCTATACCTCTACAAATAATCTCATTGCTAGTCTAATTACCTGAGCTGGATTCTGTTTCCTGCCTGACTTGGGCTGGGAGAGCTGCTTCCTGGCTGTGTGATCATAATTATTCTGAGTCTCAGATACGACTCTTGTGAAATTGAGATCAAATCTGTTATGACTGTTGCCGGAGTCTCTGCCTTGTCTCTCATTGTAAAAGCACTCTAAATTTGGAGGAGGGAGGGACTCGCTCTTTCCACAGCGAAGTTTGAGCATGTGACTAAAAACGTATCCAAGATCTGGCCAGTAAGAGTAACAAATCCCCTTAGCAGCATTGACTGGATCTGGGGTAATCACATGGCCCAATCAGAGTCAATGAGATACTGTCTAAGATCTGGGCAGAGGGGTTCTTTTTCCCCCTAGACTGGGAGCTATAATGATGTAAGAATGGAACTTCTGGAGGTCACAATGTAGAGAACACCTGCCTGAAAGTAGCCAACAAAAAAAGAAAGCAAGACCAAAGAATGAAGAGAGACAGGATGCCAAAGAGCTTGTTTGGACCCCTGGATACAGCCATGCCTGCACTCCACAAACTCTGGGCTTTTCACCAATTAAGCCAACAAATTCTCTCTTTTTGCTTACAGCAGTTGGAATTGTATTTTGTGTCACTTGCCACAAAGGGTCCTAACTGATATAAAAATACATATTTTGTAGATTTGTAGTGAGGATTACAAAAAAGATATATAAAGTATTCACTTCAATACTAGCAGAATTCATTGTCATTCTTTCAAAGGTACAGAGACCATATCTTCTATGAGAAACAACTGTATCACAGACTTTTTGACTTAAAAAAAAAAAGAATTTTAGAAATCATCTGGATTTGAAGGGCAAGGGCTGAAGAGTGTTCCCTAAGGTAGTGAGAGAAATCTTTCTCTCCTGGGTAGCCTTGATTTGGAATCTCAGATCTGGAACTGTGAATTGTAGTCCAGTATGAGATTCCATAGCGACCAGACCAAGATGCTATAGGCGAGATTAACATGTCCAACAGGGGAACAAGCCTGAGTTCTCTTCCATCTCTAGCATGTCTGGGTGAGAGTGCCAAGGACAGCGCTGCATTTGCCACTGCTTCTCAGTGGTGTCACTGACAGTCGTGGACAATTTGAGAAAGGTCCCACCAGTGCTTCAAAACTTAAGTCTCTTCTCTTCTCCAGTTCATCAGATCGTCCTGCCCAACTTCTCTCGCCCCTTCTCCTAGTTCACTTCCGAGGTGTTTTGATTGATGACGGCACAGTCCTCGCCTGCTGTGTGTTCCCAAACCGGAATGGGAGCCTGAGGAGGGCAGGGCAGCACTGCTTTGGTCTTCACATCATTTTCTTTACTCACTCATTCAGCCATTCATTCAAAAAGAGCTTATTACTTATCACCTCCCAAGCACTCGGACAGACACTGGAGCTACAAAGCAGAAAAGAACCAGAGGTCCTACGTTCATTACCTAGTGGGGAAGGCCAAGGCCAGTGAGTGAACCGAGAGTTTTCATTGCGCGACAGGGGCTTTGCCTCCAGAGACCATTTTCAGGATTAGATTGACTTGAATTAGAGGGTGGGTTCTGTTTCTAAAAGGCTGAACTCCTGGTTTTATCCGAATACTCAAGTACAGGTGTTCCCAAGACTGCCAGACACCTGAGACCAGAGGAAAGATTCGTTATCAAAGATGCTTCTGGAGTTTACATGAGGACATTTGGAAGCGGAGAGCAAGAAGGGGACTGATCTCCGAGACAAAGCGTTCCGAGGAGAAGGAAAGGAAAACCATTCGGAGCACTTCCCCTGTGGGCCTCTCTACAGCCCTACGAGGGAGGTACCATCGGGGGGAAACTGAGGCACTCAGCGGCTACTGACTTGTCTGGAGTCACAGAACTGGTAAAGCGGCAGGATCGGCCCCCATCCACAGCGCTGGTGCTCCTGCTGTCACCTCCTCCTCCCCGCTGGCCGTGGACCCTATGCACCGTGTCTCCTTCCGCAGCAAACCCCACTTCAGAGCGCTTCCTCTGTGGGTGGGCGCCCAGCCTCCTTCCTACCTGGAAAGAACACGCCTGCACTGGGGCTGGGGTAAGACTCCCAAATAGCTGGAAGAAAGCACTTGCTTTTGCCAGATCAAGGCTAAATTTGTAAAAGCATTCAAGGCCCTAGTTCAAAAATCTCCTTGTTCTTGGAATAAAGTACAGCTATTTCTTTTCCTATAAATATCCATGAAATGAAAAATGAGGGACAATAATTTAATACGTTATTTTACAAAATTAAGGAACCAAATTCCTCCTAAAAAGAGAACATGGCTAGATTTCTAAATGTCCTTAATACTATTTTTAGCACCTTAAACCTCTATACACGATCTCCTGACATTTCCTAATTTTGCTGTTTGAGTGTTTAGAGTTGAAAATTACATCTTTCTCTTGTTTTCATTCTCTTTATTGACTCATATGAAAGACGTTTGATACTTGAGGCTGCCAAATCTGCCCTTGCTGGTTCAGTTGTTTTTCAGGTAATACGAGAACATTCTAAAATGTTCATATAAATATTCAATTACATGAAACAGTGTTCACCACATTGTAAATACAAAAAGCAAGTTTATAAAGTTCTCTATGGGAAGACACTATTTTTTGGAAAAAAGTTAAAATATGTATGAATACATGCAAAGATAGAGAAGCAAATTTAAAAATGTTTTCAGAATATAATGGTGATTATATCTGAAAACTTATGTGAGCACTGAGAATGCAGAAGATTTTTAATTTTTTATTATTCCTTCTATTTACTTTCTAAGTTTTCTATATTACTTTTACAATGAGAAAAAATACTATTCCTTTTAATAAGAACCTACATTTGAGTGCCAGGCACTATTCTAGGTACTTTACAAGCATCCATTTGTTTTAGTTCTAACATCGACCCTTTCAAGTGGACAGGGTTATTAGCCCCACTCTACGTATGAGAAAACGGAGGCAGAGAGCGGTTGCATAGGGACCAGGCAGCTGGGTTTCAGACCTGTGCTCTGAACCACTTCAGTGCCCGGATGTACTGAAGCAGTAAGTCTTCCACTGAACTGTGGCTGCTTTCACTGTCCTACCTTAGGAAGATGGCAGCCCCTACGCCCTCTGCTTCAGTTTTTCATTTCAAATCCTTTGACCTGGAGCCAGCCTTGACCTAACGTTGGTCAGGCAGTCCATTCATATCTTTTGGATATTTAGCTTGCAGTATCTCTGAGGAGCAGAACACTCAGATATAAAAAGACAACTAATATCACAGAGCAGCAGAAGCCATGTTTCAAATGTGAATGCTTCAGGGGTCAGAGGAGGGGGAAAAGGTTCAAAGAAAAGAAAGATCACCACAACCTTGCCATTCAGAGATATCCACTGCTGATAGTTCTAGTGTGTTTACTTTCAGTTCTCCTCAACCAGCCTTAACGTTGATCAGGCAGTCCACTCATACATTTTGAATACTTAGCTTACAGTTTCCCTGAGAAGGCAGAATTCATTCATCAATGTCTTTCTCTCCCCCCTCCCCTCTCTCTCCCCCTCTCATCTGGTTATCTGATTATGTATCCATCTAGCTACGTATTAATCTTCCTTCCCATCTGTCCATTATTGATTTTATATCTATCTACCAAACACATTTCTTTTAAATTTTGTTTGGAAGTAATTCCAAACTTACAGAAAAGTCCTAAGTATATGGGAGTTTTTTTTTTTTTAATCATGAATGAGTGTTGGGTTATGTCAGATGTTTTTTCTCTCATAATGAGATTATATACGTTAGGTTTTATAATCTACTAACTTCATTTAATAATCTACAGCCATCTTTTTTCATATTCATGATTCTTGCTTTTTTTAAAACAACTTAATCTGAATACTAAATGGCATGATGGTATTTTATTATTTGGCTCTTAAACTAATGTATTTTTCCAACCCCATTCTGTTGGATATTTAGTTGCTTCTGATTTTTTTTTTTGTGCGATTATAAGCAGTACTATAAAGAACTATCTTGATAAATCTTTTTATATATCTATGATTTTGTTAAAATAATTCCTAGAAATGAAATTCCTAAACCAAATTTATGTTTATTTTTGTACATTTTAATGTATGTCGCTAAATTTCCCCCTCAGAATGTTTAACAGTGGACACTCACCACTAGGCCATGAAAGCACCAGAATGTTTGAATGTTGGTCATTGTAATTTGTAAAGATGCTTCACCAAATATAAATTAAGCTGCTATAAACAGCTGTGTATGGATTTGTTGAAGATACTGTCTATGCTCTGTTGCATTGCCTTTGCTCCTTGTCAAAGATCAGTTGAACATATTTATATGGGTCTGTTCTGGGCTCTCTATTCTGTTCCATTGATCTATTTGTTTACTGTTTTGCCAGCACCAAAGGATCTTGATACTGTAACTTTATAGAAAGCCTTGAGGCCAGGTAACATCACTCCCTCAACTTTGTTCTTCTTCAATATTATGTTGGTGATTCTGGGTCTTTTGCCTCTCTATGTAAACTTTAGAATCAGTTTGTCCATATCCACAAAATAACTTGCTGGAATTTGATTGAGACAGCATTAAATCTACAGATCAAATTGGGAAGAACTGACATCTTGATAATATTGAATCTTTCTATCCTTGAAGATGGAATATCCATTTATCTGATTTTATTCATCAGAGTTTTGTTGTTTTCTTAATATAGACGTCATACATATTTGGTAGATGTATACTTATGTATTTAATTTTTCAGGGTGTTAATTTAAATGGTTTTGTATTTTTAATTTCAAGTTCCATTTGTTTATAGCTAGTACATAAGAAAGTAGTTGACTTTATATACTACCCTTGGATCCTGCAACCTTGCTGTAATTCCTTATAAGTTCCAAAAGTTTCTAAAAAAATCTGTTCTTTAGTATTTTCTGCAGTTTTCTTTATTCCTTTCCAATCTACACACATTTTATTTACTTTTCTTGTCTTATTGCATTAGCTAGGACTTCCAGTACAATGTTGAAAAGGAGTGGTGAGAAGGGACATCCTTGCCCTGTACTTGCTCTAAGTGGGAAAGCTTAGAGTCTTTCATCATTAAGTATGATGTTAGCTGGAGGGTTTTTTTTTAATAGATACTCTATGAATTTGAGGACATTCCCTTCTATTCCTTGCTTACTGGGAGTTTTTTTAAAATCATGAGTGAGTGTTGGGTTTTGTCAGATTTTTTTTCTACATCTGTCAAAATGATTATGTGATGGGGGAGGGTATACTTCAAGTGGTGGAACGCATACCTAGCATGCATGAGGTCGTGGATTCAAACCCCAGTACTGCCTCTAAAAATAAATAAGCCTAATTACCTTCCCCCTCCCCTGCCAAAACAAAGTAATTAAATATACAATAATAAATAAATAAAAATATTTTTAAAGGATTATGTGATTTTTCTTTTTTAATCTGTTGATATGATGGATTACATTAATTGTGCTCATCTTCTTTTAATTTGTTGTGGGGCTTCAGACAAGAAGCTTGGTACACGCTGGATACTATATGTCTAAAATAATGGCTCAGAGGCTTTTCTTTACTACAGCCCAAAGTGTACCAGTTTCCTCCAGCTCTTGGCAGATCCTCAGAGAGGTTAAAGAACTTTTCTAAGGTCTAACAACCAAGAAGAAACAGAAGTAGGATTCTACTTTCTCCCATCATTCATTAATCGACAAACATTTCCTGAGTACATATCTTCCTTGACTTATGATGGGGTTACATCCTGATATACCCATCATAAGTTAAAAACATGAAGTAAGCCAGAAAGAGAAAGAAAAATACCAAATGGTATCGCTCATGTGTGGAATCTAAAAAAAAAAGAAAAAAAGAGGACACTAATGAACTCATCTACAAAACAGAAACAGACTCGCAGACATAGTAAACAATCATATGGTTGGGGGGAGAGGGGGTGGGAAGGGATAAATTTGGGAGTTTGAGATTTGCAAATGTTAGCCACTATATATAAAAATAGACTTAAAAAACCCAAATTTATTCTGTATAGCACAGGGAACTATAGTCAATACCCTGTAATAACCTTTAATGAAAAAGAAGATGAAAACAAACGTATGTATATGCATGACATTGTGCTGTACACCAGCAATTGTCACACTGTAACTGACTATACTTCAATTAAAAAAAGAATTAAATAAATAAATAATTTTTTTAAAAAGAAGTGAGACTCAAGGGAAAAAAATGCATTTAATACACCTAACCCACCCAACATCATAGCTTAGCCTCGCCTACCTTAAACGTGCTCAGAACACTTACATTAGCCGACAGGTGGGCAAAATCATCTAACGCAAAACTTATTTTATAATAAAGTTAAATATCTCATGTATTTTATTGAATACTGTAGTGAGAGTGAGAAGCAGAATGGTTGGGCAGAGTATGGATGTAAAGGTACCCGTTGTCCACCCTCATGACCGTGTGGCTGACGGGGAGTGCCCACTGCCCAGCGTCACAGGAGAGGACACGACCATACATCGCCAGCCTGGGAGAAGATCGAAATTCAAAATCTGAAGTACAGTTTCTATCGAATGCATATTTGGTACCACCGTGAATGTGAAAAATCATAAGGACCCTGAGACTCCAGCAGAGCCACAGTGGCTTGAGGCAGGAAGCACGTGGTGTCCAAACACACCTCCTTCAGGTACAGTCAGGAAACTAATACATTTCCATTTCATCCTCTAAATCAAATGGACAACTCAGGTTGATGACAAATCAAAAAAGAAAGAACGAAAGAAAGAAATTGACTGGCTTAGAGCTTTTAAAACATTCCAGAACTTGTTTATACAGGGAAGGATTTTTTAAAGGTCAAACCTCCCCTGCTGTAATCACCTTTATATATCTATGTTCAGAATTATTCTAGTTCCATAAACAAGCTTAAAATAGGAGTTGATAATACCATCTGATTTTAAAAGGGGAAGAGCTTCACATTTCTGCATATCTATGGCCAAGTGCATTTTTTTCAAGCACGGTCAGTAGTTTTTAAGAAACTCTGCATTTTATTGGATGGGTTTAAGCAATTCACCAGGGATAGATGGCTCCCATTCTTTTTTTTTTTTTTTAATGTAGCATCAAGAATGAGTCTTAGAAGTGTATGTAGTCACATGAAAACCTGCTTACAAATATTAATGAGGAAAACATACTGTTGAAAGAGCAAAATCTCACTTTTAGATTAAAATATGTGTATAATGTATAGGAAAGACATATGGAATATATAGCCAGGGTTTTCCTTAGGGACAGAATTACAGATGGTTTTAATTTTCCTTTTTACACTTATCTATAGTTTTTAATTTTCCACAAGACATATATATTCCTTGTACAGTTTTTCATCAAGTTAGTGTCCAAGGGCATAAAAATTTTGCTACACATGAGAACGTTAAAAAATGGTTCATGTTTGGGACAGGATCAGAAAGGGATATTACAATTTTGGCAGAGGGATTGGAAAAGTAATATCAACATTTTTCATTAAAAAAAGAATGTTATAGTAAAATTATAACCCAACTATTCTTATATATAAATGGCGTTGATGACCTTGGGTAAGTCACCTAAACTTCTGGGTCTTACTCTCTTGTACATAAAAGGAAGAACTGGGTCATCTTAAATGTCCTTGAAAGAAATTCCCATGACTGGCACCTTCCTCAACAGACTTGGGACTTGATAAGCTAACTCCTGCCACTTTTCCATCCTAATGCTAAAAGAATGTTCTGACCCGCCCCTACATGACCAGGAAAAAAGTACATTATCTAAGAGAGTTAACTTTAGCAAAGCAGAGGCAGCCAACAGGATCTCTCATAATCCGAATATTCCTTAGGCCCTAGGATAAACGCAACTATTGCAATTGCTAGGTAAAAAATCAAGTCAATGACTGTATTTCAGACAACAATGCACATTCCTGTGCAAATTCCCTTTCCTTTTTGTTTCAGGAAAGTTCCTCACCGTTGGACATTTGCCCAGTGGGTCGTGCTTTGTCCTTGGAACCACGGTTTGGCAAGGTTTAGTTCACAGGAAGAGGAGATAGTGGGAAACCAGTGGCCCTCCCCATCATCTTTTCAGGTATTTTTTTTCCTCATGACTTTCCCTAATTGTTACTGTATCTGTCGTTTCCATCCTAATTCTTCCTGTTCCTTATGGGTTTGCATTCATTTTTCCCATGAAGCATTATCCAAATTATTTTGCCCACAAAACCCGCTCCCTTGGAGTTTTTAATGCTCTGATTTCCAAAACCACACAAAGTTACACGTGCTGTCTTTTTGCCTGCATTATCATTTACTTCTTTACACAAGCCTGTTCACTCTACCTGGGGTATAAAGACCTCAATAATAGAGACAAACCCTTAACTTTCTTACTATTCCAGTAATTCCTGACGTATCTTTCAGGTCACAGAAGGTGGTAAGAGACACTTTTCGATTGATGAGTCACCAATTAATGATTGATTTTTGCCAAGAACTGGAATATGGTACCGACAGCAGATACAGAAAAAGATCAACACTTAGAACTACAGGTTCAACGTCATGACTTCTGTGATTCAGGAAATGGGGGCTCTACCTCCATCAACACAAACGCTACCTAATCTCTCTCTCATGACAGCCCGGTAGGAACCCTGTGGAGCCCGGCATAAGTAGGCTTCTTGTTAAAGACTTAACAGAAAGCTAACTGGGAAAGAAGCAGCCTAAAAGTGAGATAACTGAACGTCTTGAAAAAGTCAGAAAAGAGAGAAAAGGCTATGGATTTTGGACTAGGATAAAGTCAGAAAACTGGAAGATAGCTTAGAAATAATCTATGAAATTATCATTTTACAGAAGAGCGAAGTAAAACTCGGAGACTGACTTGCCTAAGGTAGTAAAGTGGTAGAGTCAATCCTGGACCCCAAGTCTCTGGCCTCTTATATCCAAGACTCCTGACTTAGTTTTCCTCTAGTGTTCTGACGCAACAGGGTGCACTTAGCAACCATACCCATTTTCCATCAGGAGGCAACACATCCTAGGAGAAAGAACGGTACGCAATGGAATGTTCCCACTCCCCTAGCTCCCACGATACACTGTGTCCCTTCCTTCATGCCTGTAGTGTGATTCCTCTTCCAAATTCCACAGCTCTGAATTCAACATTAAGATTAAAACTTAAACAATCAGACCAAGAGAGCATACCATAAGCTCCAATTTGGGTTAACATTAGGAGTGACTCATGAGAGAATTCCTGAGAACTGAAGACACTGTGTGACATGGTAGTGGCTCTGTACCAGTGGGCTTAAAAAAAAATCCTTCATGGACATTCTCTAAGCCCTAAAATTATGTTTTGTTAAACAGTCTTCTAAAATGGTGAGCTCAACTTAATCGGTTCTTATCAAAGTTGAATTGTGGTTGTGTTTGGTTGCGTGTGGTCCACTGGAAACAGTGCAGTCACCTAAGACGGAGGCTGGCTGACTCTGCCCCATGATGCTGGGGGCGCCGGGGGAAGACAGTTAGAGACAGTCCACAGTTATTATTATACAGCTGATGTGATGAATCCAACCATTACCTGTTTGGACTTTTTTTACATCTTTAGAACATTTTAAAGAGCCAAGAAGAGACTACTTCATGGGCCAGGGGCTCCTGTGAGATTGGTTTGGGTGAAACGGCACAGGAAGGTGTCTAGGTGAGCCCTGCCTCTGGATGTCGCCATCATACACGGCACCTGCAGAGTAGCTCATTTTACACCGATAAAATAGGACACCAATTTTACTTCTTCACTAATTGATTCAGTAAATCAGCACCCTGTGAGTCATCACTGTGAGAGCAAACAACAAACATTCTGTTTTCTCTCACTGAATCTCCAGGGGGCATTGAAGACTTTTAGGGGGAGAATACACTGTCCTCAAGAAGGAGGCTAGAATGACACTGACCTCCAGGGCCTTCACATCAGCTTGACTCCTCCTTCAAAGAGCAGGATAGAGTGATTACTATCCCTGTTACCAGATGAGAAAAGTGAAGCTTTGAGAGTTTGAGTAATTTGCCTAAAATCATCTCTAGTACGTGATGAAATGATGGAACTGAGGGTGGTGTTCACATATAAAACCTCATGGAGCTTCTGCCGTATTCTACTGCTTGCCTTGTGCTAAACCAAACCAAAGCGAAGGCAGATCTGCTGGGACACTGTTAAATATTAGGAAGCAAAAGAGCAGGACCCCAAATTTATCCGTCTTTCACATAAGAACAACTTAAAAAAAAGACCTCTACTAGCCAAAAAACTAAACATAGGTAAGTCTCTTATCAGTTCAACGGGTTTAGTCAAAGCGGCTGACGCATATAAAGATGATCTCTAGAGCTGATTTTAAGTTCCTGATAAGTCTGTGTAAATATCTCATTTTAGAAGTAACTGCAAGGCTTACGGGCCAAGAATCATCTTCCTCCTTTTCCCTTTGTGCCAAAGCTTCATCTTGAACACTACAACAGTATTTCCCAAACTGTATTTTGTTGTTTACAAGTGCACAGAGAGAGGAGAAAATAAGTTTAAAGTAAAATTTAAAAGTAAGTTGAGAAAACATCAGGACACATGTAATACACGTGAGCTACTCTGCTGTCGGACGCCTCCAAGACTGCAGCGTTCACGAGCTGGGTCACAAACATATTTGACCACAGGACCTCTTTGTTGGACGGGTGCCTCTATGGCTGTCTTCTGTCTATGGGGACATATTTTAGAAAACATTGCTCAATACTACAGCTTCAAAGTTAGTTCCCCGGAGAGCCCAAAGCCTGAGGATTTTCCAAGTTTTGCAAGATCTAGGAAGAAAAGCCGCATCTACGCCTGTAAACCGTGTTGACTAACAGTTGAAGCAGATGCTTCCAGAATGAACTAAGCAGAGCTCTATTAATTTGAGTCAAATAAATGTCATACAGTGCTTGTTGAAGAAATCGTCAAGGACAAATCTAGATCGTCCCCATGACCGGGTCTCCCTTATCACTCAGGACTTCTCTGACCACCTGATTTAAAGCTCTTTTTGCCCTCGTCACATTTACTGAGTCAGTTTCTATCACATAATCCTGATCAATTTTCCTCATTGTACTTAATGACTGTCTGAAGTCATCTTGTTGGCTCATGCCAACTTACAATCTGAGATTCCTGAAAGTTGGGTCTTATTTACACTTCCAGCAGCTACTTCAGTGCCAAGTACACATGGTATAAATGAAAGTTGTTTCATTCATTCATTCACTTATTTACTCATTCAATAAATATTCACTGCATACATACCATGTGTCCAAAACCATTCTGGTTCTGGATCCAACAGTAAGTAAAACAGACACCAGTTCACTCTTTGAATTGCTTGTGCATTGGGTTTTTCTGGAAATTGAACAGGACATTGCATTCCCTTTGGGGATGGAATATTTTAAACCATTGCAATTATTATTAAATGCAAATTATCAGTAACTCATTTACCTAATTCTGTAAACATGAATTTCCATATATTTTGTTTTTGTTGTTATTTGTTTAAAGCAGAGGGGCCAAACTTGGGACTTGGGTGGGCTCAACACATCCAGCCCGAGTTTCTCTCTAAACGAGTACCATGATCATACATATCTTTGCTAAGCTTGAACTTACTTCTCCGTTGCTCAGTCTTTGGGTTTGTCAGCTGTCCTCAGGCTCACATGCCTACGAGTGTCTCTCCTGCAGTAACGGACCCTTGGCTTCATTTGCAGGTTCCAGCAGCTGGCAAGACTACACCGAGTCATTTCTTCTCCTCCCATACCTGCGGTCAGCTCAATCCATCTGTCATCTTTCTTTGCCTGCCAGGCATTTCTCTTCTACAAATGAGCCTTTTTTATTTCCTACCATAAGAATTAGACAGGAGCCAATGAGTCTCTGAGCACTTAACCATCACAACTCTGCACCTGTACTCTCTTCTTTACTAGACCAGGACCCTCTAGTAAAGAAGAAAAGAAAAAGAAAAAAAATTGTTCTGGGGGTTCACAGGTGAAATCTGTTTTTCCAAAGCAGAGGGAAGTTAGTCTAGTCTCCCCCAACGACCCGCTCCAATCCCATCCTGTTTTCAGCTTTTGAAGCTACTGTTTGTGTTACTATTAATTTGCACCAAGTGGATGCTTAGCAACAATCAAACATGCTGAATTAAATATAAAACTACATTCTGAAGTAGGAGCTCAGAATTATAAAAGCTAGCTCCTTGGGGCATAGCTCTTGAAGGTCCATATGAAAAGAACACAAAAATTTGAGAGATATATAAAGGTATTTCACCACATTCCATTTATTGATGGATGAAATATAGAAAATCAAATCAAATTATAAACTAGTTTCAATTAATTTTGTTCCATTTCATTTTATGGTACTTGCACTCCAAACTAAGAAAACTCAGTTTAGTTTTCTTCATGGCATGGTAACAGAAATAATTTTCAAGTGATGTTGAATTTACTTAAATCTGAACCAAAGGATAGCACAGCATTTAAATGATGTTTCATAAGTTCTGTGTAATTATGCAGGGTTGGTTATCTGTTGGAACTAACAATCCCAAAATTTTAGTGGCATAACACCCTCAAAGTTTATTATGTATTGTCTTTACAGGTCAATGTGCATTGGGCTGGGAGGAGGTCACCTTTCTCCACATCATCATTTAGGGACCCAGATTTCATCCATGCACCCCTGAGGGCCTCAGAGCCATTGACTGAAACTCTGAAGAAGGGAACAAAGTGAAAGGTTTTTGGTAGGCTTAGAAATGATGTACCACTTTTGTCCACATGCCACTGGCCAGGACTTAGTCACATGGCCACACCCAACTGCAAGGAAGGCTGGGAAATGCAATGCTGCTGCGTTTCCAAGAGGAAAGGGAAATCCTTTGGGAAAAAGTTTCTGAAGATCTTACTGGAGATTGGAAAAGGCTCAGCAAAGGAAAACCAGAGAGAAAAGAAAGTGGCACTTGCATCAAGGGAAAAGAGACGCAGAAAGGTCTGCAGCTTCTACTTTTGTCTTTCCAGCAGGAAAGGAGATGTGGATGGCGATATTAAAAAGGGCTGCGGGCATGCTTCAGACAGTACACCCTCCCCCGGGTTCTGGGAGATGCAGGTGGGATGCCCACCACTGAGGGGTGACACAACTCTTTGGCCACTCTTGGATGCTGATAGCAGCACTCATTTCGGCATCCACTGAGGCTAATGATGGTCTATTATTTTCTATCTTTTTTTCTACATTTAAATTTATTCAAATAATCTCACGATTCGGATGCATGCCCTATATTCCAGAAAGTCCCAGTAATATATGTTGTATCTCTGTGTGTGTGTGTGTGTGTGTGTGTGTGTGTGTGCGTGGGTGGTGATGGTGGTGGCGGGGGTAATAGATGACTGTTAGGCAAAAGGGAAGCAGACAGTGAGCTGAAATATACGGGTAAGAACAGTATTTAATAGAAACTAATGCCTGGGAGAATTTGTGGATGGCGGAAATACTTCCCTCACCCCCAACTACACTATCGAGTATTATAAGTGCTAGTCATTGCCTACTGGTGGCTGTTTTGTTGGAAATTTACCCAAATTCTGCAGCATCTACGGCACTTACCATCCACCACACGTGGAGTCTGGAGATTGATCCTGTTGGTTGACGGACTGTTGATGAGCTTCAGTTGATATTTGCAGAGGGAAATCACTGGATGCATCTTGAAAACACGGATAACAAGCTAGACAACACGAATGCTTATTACTGTTGAAGTCTCCTTCCTCTGATTCTGTGTCACTCCCCCAACGATGGCAGTGATAGGAAGTGTGAAAAGATTTAGGGAAAATAGATTTTTTAAAGAAAGAACTAAAAAGGCACTAAACCATCCTCCTGGTAGACAGCATTGCTCCGTGATATTTTAAAAGTCTCAGATATATGTGGGCTTATAAATTACTGGAAGAGATGATTCCCTAGTTAGTGCTCAAAGGTGTGAGGATTTGAAAGGCTTCAACATAATATCTGAAATATCTCTGTGACTCACTCCTTCGGGGTAAAGTCACTTGACAGTGACTACAGACAGAAGAGGCAGCTCCAACAAATTGAACAGCACAGATCCTGGGCTGAGTCCTGGCTCACCACCTACTCCCTGTGTGACTTAGCGAAGTTCCTCAACCCTTCCATGCCTCAGTTTCCTCTTTTGAAAAATGAAGATAATGTGAGTACCTATGTCACAGGATTGCACAAAATGCAAGATGTCAGAAGGGCTCTGGGGACAGAGACAGTCTCCTTCCACTCCTAACAGGGACATTCTTGAGAGCAGGGTGTGATTCACTTTCCCTTTTTTTTCTCTTTTGTGCCCAGGGCCTGCTACTCTCTTGGTTCATTTTTGGTGATGAGCAAATGAGCAAATGGATGGATGAAAGGATGAATATCCTCAAAAGTAGTCTGGCTTTCCATGACACCCCCTTGAAAGACACAGAAAAAGCTCTGCAAAATCTCAACACGTAGTGTCTTTCAAATTGGACCATGGCTTAAGGGCTCAGCTGGAAACACTTTTATGAAGCTTAGTCCGTTTCTGCTTCAGACCCTGACCTCTGGAGGATCCGGCCTTAGCTTTATTTTATTTTGTACTTGTTTTCCCTTTTGGCTGGATGACAAACTCACACTATGTGGGAAAAGAATGCTGAAAATGCAACTGGGGGGCTAGATAAGCTTTTCTGTCTTGTCTGCTGGGTTCTGGTTTTTACTTCCCCTCAGAAGAGCATTTTCATGGAAAAGGCAGTTCCAGGATCCACTGTGGCCTCTTCCACCAGAGACAGTAGGGGAGAGAGAAACCTTGAGCATTTAAGTCAGAAAAGAACTGAAGTGGTTCACAGCAAGCTGGCCAAGGAGAGCACGAAGTCTGTGGGGCTCAGATCTGAGCCTTGTTTGCCTAAAACTGCAAGGAAGAGCCAGGACACCTGTGACAGGCAAGGCAGAGTGGCAGTGCTTATGGAGAAAAAACACAATTGGGTTTCCCCAAAAATGACAGCTAGGAATTTCCTAGGTCTGACAGTGCTGAGAGCTGCGGTGAAAACTGAAGCGCGGGGGCTGGGAAGTTGATGCAGACGTGTCTTTCGTCACTGCTGCCTCGGAGTTCAAAGGGGGACTCGTCCAGAACACTCGAGGGAGGTAGCTGTTGTCATGACCCCTCTTCTATAGGCTAGGAAGCTGGCCGAGAGAGAGGTCAGGTAGTAAGGGCGCTCGTGAATGCAGGAGCCAGCACCGGGATGGAGAGGTCTGAGTCCAGGGTCAGTGTTCTTTCCCCTGCTCTGGGCTGCCTTGTCCTCCATCCCCTCCATGACAAAAGATGCAGAAAGGCCTATAGCTGGGACATCTTTGCTCCACGAATTCTGCCTTTAATGGGCGCCTCCTAATGCATTATTTTTTGCACAGCCATGTGTGCACAGCAATCAGAGGACGCGAGGCGTGTGGAGGGTCTTACGGCTTCTGGCATCTGCGCCAGGCTTCTCGTGTCGCTAGGGAAAAACGGGGCCCATGAGGGATGACTCAGCTGTGCAGCTCGGACTCAGTTTAGAGTTTTTTTCCTTCTGAGCCCCACTCTTCAGTCCAGGCGGGCCCTCCCTTCTTTATTCTGGGCTCTCTCAACAGGACAGCAGATGATCTCTGTTGAGGGTGGCAAAGAAAAAGACACTGCCGTGCAAGCTCTTTTCCTTCAGTGAGAACTTGGCCTCCATTTCTTTTGACTGGTAAGTGAATTGAAGAATTAAACCACTCTTCCCCATTTTCACCCGTGTAAGCAACTCTGAGACAAGCACCCGTGCTGTCTTAGCCAACAGCCTCAATAAAGTCTCGTAAACAAGTTCAGGATGCTCATTTTGTGAATTAGTTTGTCGCATTTCTTGGCACTGAGGACCAAAATCAGTATTTCCTTACTGAGTGTGCTTCCTGTTTGTTTGTCTTGAAAAGAAGAATGGTAAAGCAGGGGAAGTGCTTACATCCTGCCAAGTACAAAGCATCACTCAGTGTTCATCACTGTCATTATGATTAGCATTAACATATCTGTCATCTTTCACTCATGGTATCATTGTATCAAAGTACATATAAACCTTCAGAATGCTCTAGTACAGCGCTTTAACTAGTCTGTCTGTTGTTTCCTTTGCTACTGTTTCTCATCACTTCCCAGAGAATTTTTAAATTTAAGTCATTTCTGTCCTGAAAACTTAGCTAGGCTGTGAGGTTTCTCAGCCGTCAAGGCCAACTCTTTAAGAACAAGTAGAACTGAGTTTCACGGACACCACAGTGAAGCCTGGAGAAGCAGGGAGCGAGAGGTTCTCCCTAACCAGAAAGAGCCTCCGCTAGGCTGGCGACGGGGGAGATGGCTGAGCCCTGGAGACTAGAGCCCGCTGGAGATCTGAGACCATGGCAGTCCAGGCAGAGGGAACACAGGCTCCATGCTGGGTGAGGCACGGAAACCGCAGGAGGTCATGAGACTTCAGAGGACAGCAATGGTGCCCAAGGCAGGCTTGAAACACTGGTGATGAGGGGCACTTGTCCTTTCTTCCAGGCACCAGATAACACCCCTAATTCTACTCTAATCCCGTTGCAGCCCTGAGGACTACAGCTTCCTAAAACTCGTCATTGAACTTAGGACTTTAACAGAGTGTAGCACTTTGAAGATCTGGTGATGGATCTGACTTGATGTGGAGCCCGAGCAGGTTTGAGTGGTGCGGGGCAAGGAGTGTATCTGATGACTCCGGTGCCCCGTGTCACGTCCCTCAGCCTAACTCTGAGTTCAGCTGCAGCGAACAATTCAGCGCAAGGTCAGATACATCTAGAGCTTCTCTGATGCTACAAAACCCTGCTCAGTCCGCGCACATATGCAGCTGGGAAGTGCAGGGGTCACATGCTGGGGGGCAGGGTTGGGGGGTGGTAATCGTCAATCGGCGGAGAACAGAAGCCACTGGATAACTGCTCCCACCTCTTATCCTTCAGGTGGGCAATTCTGGGAGGTGGTGCATATGCCTCACAGGGTCCCTCAGTGCTAGGACACCTACCTTGGTAACGTAACTCCAATGCAGCATATTCTTTCCGGTCCCTTACTTCTGCGCCCGGGAGCACATCTCCAATAAACTATCTGCACTGCACACAGGTCTGTCTCAGGCTCTGCTTTCCAGAAAACTCAAGTTAACACATATAAATATGTACCAATATATGTATTTTTATATATACATTTTACATATAATTTGTGTATGAATATATATATTAATATACATCATATAAAACCCCAGGGTAGGGAAATAAAAAGATACAGGGACCTCCAGGTATTTATTTCAAAGGTCAGCAGATCTCCTGTGTCTGCACTGTTTTTCAAAAGTGCATAAACCTGTCAGCTAACCCTCATCGTTTACCAGGCAATCATAATGAGATGAACACCAGCCCTGAGTGCCAGCCATTTCAGCTGAAGTGTCTCTTATTTGCAAATACAGTATTTCAGGGCAGGCCTCGGCTGTTTGGGAGGGCACATCTTACCTGAGAACACACCTGCTGTATTTAGAAGCACCTGCCAGGTCGTGGTCCGCAAGTTCTCAGATCTGCTGTGGATTTTAAACTGCTGTCTTCAGCCCCTTCAGTCTCCAGACCACTGAGCCTGTAAGCTAGCTGTGAACTACTTACCAGCCAAGCTTCGGAATCACTAAATTAGTCCCAACAAGTTAATACACACCAAAGCACTTTATTTTCTCCTAGGGACTCCTCTGCTCATTGGTAGGAAACAGATGACTACGCAATCATTACCAGCCCCCCGGGATAATTCTAGCAGAGGGGAGTGAATAATCCTGAGGACAGGATGCGCCCCAAAGCTTCCGTATTGTGAAATCAAGGAGGCGAGCAGCACTGCATTGACTGTTAGAAGACAAATCATGACATCACCCGTCACACCGTTATGTGTCATATGGTTCCCCTGAACATGACAGGGTTTCTTTTCTGGGTGTCACAGTAAGAATTTCAGGTATAAGTCTTAAGTAATAGATCGAAACGTGCCTTGATGCATCATTTTATTTGAGGTTCTATATATAAGGAAAAATACTATCTCAAACTACAATCACAAACACTTGGAGTCAGAAGAGTGATTTCACCTTGATTAAAATGCAAATCAGTACATCAATCAACATACGGGTGTTGACTAAGCCCTGTGAAAGAGGCTGCTGTCCTAGGCAGAGCTGGGTGTAGAAGTGAGTGTCAGACAAGACCCCTGACCTCCCAGGTCTTAGAAAGCTTTCATCTTATCTGTACTTTTAGCATTAGACATGTTTAATAAAACAATTAGATTACCAGTGCTTAAGAATTCCAATTGCCAGTTAAGAATCATATTAAGAAAAACAGCAACTTTCCAGAAATCATGATTTAATGATTTTTAGAGTCCAAGACTTTGAGCCTTTTTCAAAATAGAAGTTTAAGTATGTTGCCTTCGCAGGGAAGTTAACATACTAAGACTTCCACTCAAATGATACTCTATTTAAACTTTTGGTACGGCTATGCATGAAACCAAATTCCAGTTTCTTAAGAAATGCCTCTTTTTTGATCATTTAAACATTTTCTATAAACCCTGCATTGAGGTCTCTGGATCAGTGAGAGTCATGTCAGATTCCTGGTCCACTCTTGAGATACCAAACACACATCCCATCTGCACACTGTCTTGATCTAAATCCTACAATAAAAGAAAGTGACATGTTTTAGTTGAACTCAGGTCTGGGAGCTGCCAGGCGAGTGGATGAGGGGCAGCCACTCCTCCAGAAGGCCCTGGCCCTTCTTAGGCCCAGCCGAGGTCATTTTCTTTGCTTGAACTCAATTCGGCATTGTCCTTTCGGTTGCTGGACACCCACCAAATGGAGAGAACTCTAAAAGCAGAAATGCACAAGGAATATAGAAGTTAAGGGATCTACGCCAACAGTTTGGACCTATGGTTTACTCAGTGTAATTGTTCCTAAAAAGGTACAGAATTCAGGCTGGGAAGACTGGAAGTTTTTGCCTGATGAGTTCTCAATGGCAAGCATCAATTTCAGCCTTCCATCCAAGGGACAGAAAAGGAGGCAAATCCCTTATTCCAATAGCAACCTCTTTAGTCTCACACGCCACCCACCCTTCACTTTACCTGGGTAAAGAGGATGCCATAAATAAGGCTCTTCCTACATTTCTGGCCCCCAAACTGTGGCACCTCATTTATAATTGCTGAGTGAGACATTGATGCCACTTGTGACAAATGTTCATGAAACGACGTGGTGCTAATGGTGTGAAACACTGTCACAGTGTCCCTAAGGTCATAATTTTCCAAAAGGATATTCTGTGGGTTCCAAATGTTCTGATATGTCCCGCTATGTCCTAGTTATAAATAAGGGATAAATGTGCGGGGGTGTGAGGGGAGTTCAGTTTATTGCAAATAATACAAAGAGGTTGTTGAAGCTTAGAAGCTTGGGTAAGAAAAGCAACCTGTGTTGTCAACCTTGAGGGCTGGAGGAAGATGGGTGAGGAAGGAGGAGGGCGATCCAATTTAGACAGTCCATTTATTGTCATTGACTTGAATGCACAGGGCACAGGATGGGCTCCTTAGCAAGAGGACTCTTAGCTGGTCGACAGAATGAGTCACAGAGCCCCACGGACTCTGAAATTGCATCCACAACTCTGTGTGTAAGAAGAAGTGTGTGTTTTTCCAGAAGGGGGATCCACCGGTTTGGTGAGACTTTCTAAGAATCCATGCCCCTCCTCCAAAGGGTAAAGCAGAACAAAACCAACCAACCAAATAAAACCCCACTGAGTTTTTTATTTGGCAAAAGATGTGCTTGCTTTTGTGAGAGAATGGAAGCTGCTCTTATGAATGCTTGAAATGGGAACAGCCCCCACGGCCAGCATCTGGACACAACTGACCAGCCACAGATCCTGGGAAGCTCTGTAACATTTCCTTATTGTTTGGTTCTTACTGAGAGAGAATTAAGATTAATTTCTTAAGACTGCTTGATGTAAAATAAAACACCAGGCTGTTACCAAAGTAAAATCAGGGATGCTAGCATTTGATTTTTGCTATTGTGGCAAGTAAATTCCTTTGGGGGAGCTGGTTCCCAGGCTGGTGAGCTCCCTGGACTTGACGAAGGGGTGTCTGGAACCTGCCCTGGCAACCCGCCCCACTCCCACATCCTACAAGATTTGGCTAATTGGAAGGTCATTTCCTGCATTTTTTGATCCCCTCCTTCCACAGCTTGGTAAAATAAATCCAATAACTAAATAACTTCAATTGATCTTTCTAAAACAAGAACTGTGAAAGGAAATACCCTTGGAGATGAGAATTCTCTCAGACTTGAACTTTTTACAAACTGAGGTAACATTTCTTTAAAAAATGTTCTTAGTGGTGTCAAAAGAGAAACAGGATGTATATAAGGAAAGCATAATATATAAATATAAATAAACATACAATACATATAATATATTATGTATAATAGTACACCTACAACTAAAAGAATTCTTAGTTAAGAAGATGGTATTGGAAAAATCCTGCCCAAGGACTGGGTCAAAACGACTGATCTCCAGAGTTAGGTATCACATGGTTTTGACAAATGACATCCTTCTAATGTGAAAAGGCATTCCTGTGTCTTCTTGCTGGACAAAATATCATTAGATACTGAGTCAGTTCTGGGCAAAATGGTGACGCTACCTCAGGAGACCAGAAACTAGTATTTGGTGCCTGTAAATCCTGGCTCTGATCTTCATTTTTGCCAACTAAACTGTACTCGGCTGAAAACCTTTGTGAAGGGGTTTTGATTTCCCTTTCATCGTAGGATTTTGAGAGCTTTTTATCACTGTTACTTGTACTCGAAATAGGAGTGCAAAAGAAATCAAGGCAAAGTGCTGAAATGCACATATCTGTGAAATAATATTTTCTGTGTCGCTTAGGCACTTACAGAATTTCTACTGAAATATCACCCAAGAGTTTTATTTATCCGTCCACACACTGCCCTTATTATATCAAGAGCAAATCCCAGCACAAAATGCTGTGTGAATAGCCCTGAGATTGCAATGCTTAATTTCTGAGCTTCACCCTCAGTCTAAATAGCCTTTTATCCAGAGTTTTCAAAGGGGCTTCCAAACATTTGGAATTAAATGGAACTTTTTCTCATTCCTAGGACAGTGGTCCTCAGAGTGGGCTGCACCAGCGGTGGCCAGAACTTGTCAGGAGTACAAATTCTCCAGCCCCTCCCCAGACCTGCTCATCAGGAACTGTGCAGGTGGGGCTCAGTGTTCCGTGTTCCAACAGGCACCCCCGTCCCAGGTGATTCGGATGCTCACACCAGTTTGAGAGCCACTGGTCTAGGAGAGCAGAACTACAGAAACAGAGGAGTTAAATGACTGGAATATTCAATGGTCAGAGGTTGGAAAAGGTCACGGCCTTTTGATTTCTGTTCACTGTTTCTACTGCTGGGTTAATTTTCTTCTAAGCCATGGCTTTCCCAATGGACCAAGGGCTATAACTTTCCTCCTAAACTCATGGTTCACTTTTGGAACCCAGATACGCCTTCTAGGGAAACAGGCTCAACCTCAAGGCCGTATTTATTTTATCCAGGGAAAAGGGTTTAAACTGGTAAATTCATGGAGGAACTCCTAACACCGAGTAGTGGAAACACTACTAGGATGTCTTGGTCTTGTGACAATGGGGCACATGGAGCAGACGTGGAATTAAGGGCGCATCTTCTCCGTCTGCTTCAATGCAGAGCATCTGTTAAGATGAGCCTAAGTGAGGAAGTCAGCCAGCTCATCCCCAGAAATTAAAGCCAAGGGGTTAGAGTTCATACCAAATTTAAAAGTGACACCGTTCAAAACTCTGAAAACACTTACCTGTTTTGGCAGTGGATCTAGAAGATTACAGTCATAATAATAAAACATTAAAATAATGCATATTTGAATCTTTAACAGAGCAAGCCACCTGAAAGAAAAATAAATAAATAAAATCGGTGCTTGGTTGTGAAAGATGCATAATTATCTACCAATAAAGAGTATCTTTAAAGTGACACGTATTTCAGAGCAAATGTGCTCTTCTCTGTGGTGTAAACATTTACTAATGAAAGGACGGAGTAAGGAAGAACTGACTCTTTTCTTTTATGATTCCGTCCACTTCATTGGATGGTTGGGATGATTCAATTGCTTTAAAATGTATATAAAATCCCATCCAGTGGGAGCACTTAGTGAATGAGAGCCCAGGTCTTCCCCCTAAGTTTTGATCTGAGCTTTCCAGCGTGGTCACCATTAGCTATGTGTGACTACTTCAACTTAAATAAATCAAAATTAATCAAAAATTTAAAATTCAGTCCCTCGGTTGCACTTAACCATATCTCAAGTGGCCTTATGTGGCTAGTGGCCACCGTACTGAACAGCACATATTTAGAACATTTCCTTGGTCTCAGAAAGTTCCACTGGACACTCCTCTCTGATCAAGACCCTTACTGACCACTGGAAATTACTGCCTAAATGTTCTACAGGCACCACAAACTCCCCACAACTACCAAATTTAGTTTTCCTTTTGTAATCCCTCACTCAGCCTCCAGATTTTTTGATCATACACCTCTGATAATAAAATAAAATGCATACCCTACAATATATTGATACTCCTTTATTTGTAAATTATATATGCATATGGCTGTATTAGTTTATCATCTACTTTGTAAGACACATACAAATAGAAATTTAAAAACTGAGAAAACTGTAAATGAAATTCTGCTACTTTTCCTTGAGCTCTCCTCAGGGAAGGCAGATCACTTTAGGGGGAACGGCCCTTAATGAGCACAACATCAGAAGACTGACCATCGTCAGGACCCAGTCCTCTCCGGCACCCTCCCAGGCAAAACAGTTCCCCAGGCCCTCCCCTTATCCCTTATCTCCAGTCCCTCCGCTACGTCCCCAGTGAGGTCTTCATCATTTACGTCCTGGATTTCTGAATCACCTGGGCTTCCAGATTGGCTTCCCTGCTTCCCGTGTCACTTTTCTCCAGTCTATTCTTCATTCTACTGCGAGAATGAACTTTCTAAAACAGAAATTGATCACTGTTTCCTCATTTTACACACACAGACACAGATACACACACACACACACACACATATCCCAGCTGTCAATACGTCTCATTTCCTTCTAAATGCCACAGGAGAACACAGCCAGCCCTTGAAGACCTGCCCCCTACCCATCTCTCCAGCCTCCTCTCCCCCATAGCTCCTCCTTGAAACCCATGCTCTTGCCACACTGTACACTTGACATTCCCTGAGTGGTGACGCCCTCTGCTGCAAGCCCTTCCTTTCCCCCGAGGCTCAGTCTCCTCTGGAGGCAGTCCCCGATCTCCTGCTTGCTTCTGGGCTGAGGTGCCCTTCCTCTCCATCCTGTGGCTCTCTGTGCACTTTTCAGCCACAGCATCTATGGCAGTGAACTGTGATTGCTTGCTGGCCATCTCTCTCCGGGATCATACCGGTGGGCCCTAGCATAGCGCACAGTGCTCCTCTGGTGCCTAATAATGTTGACTGAGTAAATGAATAGATGTTGGAAGGTGATGGCTTCCATAAGGCAGATTCAATTTCCTTTCTTTTCCATCCTTTTCTCTGTTCCTATGGCACTTTTAATATCCCTCAACTAACAACCTTATTCCTACAACCTACTTTATTTCAGTTAATCATTTGTGATGTAAATTTAACCCTACATGCCTGTAAATGCTAAAGATAATTGATCCCATCCCTTGAGCGCGTCAAGGTCTATGAAATAGAACAACCCAACGTTTACTGATTCAGCTTAAATTAAGCAGCAATTCCAAAAAAAAAAAATTGTTAATTTGCAGGTTCAGAATTTCTCACGACTAAGTTTTTGTCAAACTTCTAACAAATGAGAATGTCCATGATAGAGTAACAGAAGTTCATGTTATTCTTCTGTCCTAAGTAACTCCAAAACTGGGCAAGATGCACAGTTATCGGATGAAAATCCCCAAGAGAAAGGAAAGAAGTGGGCTGAGACCTCCCGCTGCCCCAGCTTTCTGCCCGTGATGGTTTCCAGGCCACTGTGCAAGGAGAGGAACCCCCGCACAGACCTGACAGTCTCACTAAATTAGGGAGACAGCAATCAGTGTTCAGGCAAGTTAAATAGCCTAGGATTTGCAGGGAAGAGGAGCAGAGAGAGAGAGAGAGCTGCTCAGGGGTCTCACTGAGTATCTGGCCAAGTACCGATCTCTGCAGGAATGAGAGAAAACTATTGAGACAAAGAAGAAAGATGAAAAAAAAGCTACCGAGCAATGAGCAGAATGGTGCCCAGGGCTCACCCGAGACATGGAAGTCTGTTCCCACAAGCAAGAGTGGGAAGAGCTTCCAACACACAGACCACTGCGTAGAGTCCTTGAAAAGAGTGCTGCCTTAGTGGGATTGTATTATCGTAAATTAAATGCTACTCTGGACACACTCTAACAAGCTTAACAGCAAGTTTTGAGAATTTGTTTTTCTAAGCAACTACCTACATGCCGTTGTAAACCCTAAAACTAGGGAGAGATGTGGAAACGGCAGTCAACCATTTCATAGAGAATCTAAAGAAAAAAACATCTGAATATATCTGAAGGGAACTGGACACGGTGTGTCCATCACGGGCTATTTGAAAAGCTGAGGCCCCAGGGAAAACCATGGGTGGTACTGCGGAAAGTCCCCAAGGTTACCCCATACTCAGACTTTGAGAAGTGCGCTGATGGAGGGAGAGAGAGGGATCATGGAGTGAAACCAGCTCCTCTGGGACGGGAACTGCTGAGGCTAAAACCAAAGGAGGATGATTGTCCTGGGGCTGTTCTGCAGAGGAGACAAGCACAGCCCTACGTAGGGGAGTAAACAGGAAAAGGGGATTTTCTGGGACATGTTCAACTGAAATATTTTTCTCCTGGACCATGGGAAAATAAATATTTTATGCACAAAAATAATAGCTCTTATATTCTCCAAATTCAAATATTTGGATATTCTAGCAGAATAACTTCAATTATTCACTAAATAAAGTTAATTTTTTTTTGCAATGGTAAAAAAAAATTGTGGTTTCAAGCCTTTATTTACCATGTTACTGAATTTTGTTCGATGTCTAAAATGCCAGGGACAGACGTGCACACATCTGTGACACTAAAAGCTGACTGTACAAAGAAAACGAGCCTCATGCATCTGCACTTTTACAGAAGCTCCTCAGAAGCAGGCTGAGCTGTGTTCGTGTTAGGAATGTTTCCTTAATACTTCTAATGTCGAAACAGTGAAAATAATGAGGCATATTATTTACGACAGATTTATTTTTTTACACTTACAAGAGCAACATTATGTGTCTACAAATAAAGCTCACTGAAACACAAACATGTTGAATATTCCTTAAATTCTGAGTACTTGCATGTTTTTCCCATTTATAAATAAACGTTCAAGGAGTGCCACACGGATGCTGAGAATACAAAGTCCAACAAAACCTGGACTTTACCTCCCGCTGATGGTAAAGCACGTGAAGAGGTGGGAAAGGTAAGGACATAAGATAATGGTGGAAACAAAAGGGCGATGGAGATGAGGAGTCTGGAGCGAACACAGTGACCTGGAGTGATCAGCTCTACGCGGGGGTGACACCTGAGCCAGACCCTGATGGAGGAACAGACTTCAGATAAGGAGACGTGTTGCTGAGGGCATTCCAGACCCAGCCGAGAGCAAGAGAGAGGGGAGGGACGGACGCAGCATGGACATGGTGGTCAGAGGACAGCCGGCAGACCCTCTCGGGAGGGCGCGGTCAGATGTTCAGAAAGATGTATTTGTGTCAGATTTTGGAGAGTCTGGAGTTCCAGGCTGACGAGTTTGGCCTGCAGGCAGTAGTGCCAGAGTCTTAACAAGAAAGTATCAGTTAGAGACAGTTGTTCAAGGACAATTCATCTGCACATGGTCAGTAAGATGGGTTGATAGTAGAGATAAAAGTGCCTGGGGGGAAAGGGGAGGTCATGATGACCCGGTTTAGGAGGTGGGAGTGCACACAACAGACCAAAACTCGGGAGAGATAAAGAGTAACTCTTGATAAAATAGATAAACAACAAGGTCCTAATACACAGCACAGGGAACTACATTCAATGTCTTGTAATAACCTATAATAAAAAAGAATATATATATACATGCATGTGTGTGTGTGTGTGTATATATATATATAATATATATATATATATATATATATAACTGAATCACCATGCTGTACACCAGAAACTAACACAACATTGTAAACCAACTATACTTCAATTTAAAAAAAAACAGGGTGACTTAAAGCCAGGTGTCTAGGAGATCAGTGATACAGGGAAGAGAAGCAGAGAGTAACACAGGGACGCTAGGACTTGGGGTAAGTAACGATTTTAGTTTTAGATGCCTTGATTTTGAGACTGAATCCCTCCTTCACTTTTTAAAGGAACATCTCTCTCTCTCCTCTCCTACTAGAAGTCATCGCGGGCAGCACCAACATGGGCTGCAAAATGCCGCTGCTGCCAGGAGCAGGGGCTCTGAAGTATATTCCAAGTCACCACCAGCTGCAGCTTATGAAAATAGAATGATCTCGCCCTGGAATCCAGAGAAGGCGGCACACAGACATACTTCCCCAGGCATCCTTCATTGAAGCGTGGCTGTTTAAGTTAAAGGCGAAGGACCTGTCCCACTACCTCAGCCCCTTAAGAAATCTTATAGGAAAAGAAAGACAATCTGGTGACAGGAGGCAAAACCATCTAGAGCATGGAGGGCTTGTTCAGAGATCACTGGGCCCGCTCCCAGAGTTTCTGACTCAGTAGGTCTGGGGAAGGGCCCCTAGACTGGCGTTTTGTACGAGTTTCCATGTAACGTTACTACTTGTGGTCTGGCGGTCGTAGTTTTGAATCACTGATCTAGAGGAACTTGATAAAGCAGAAAGGGAAAAAAATGGCAAAAGATGTAGTTTATCAAACCTTTTGGTTTTAGCACACAAAATTAAAATTACCAAGAATACCTCAGCTGTGCAGGAAACATTATGGCTGGGGTACCAAACTTTTGATTGGGAGTGATGGTGCGGGCAAAATCCGGTAGGGTGAGCAGGTGGATGATGATATTAAATAAGGGAAACAAATCCAGAATAAAATGGGAAGAGAAGAAGATGATCAGGGTAGACTGGAAGAGAAAGAAAGAAAGAAAACGCATGAAAAACAGAAGAAAAGAGGATGAGATATTTAGAAGAAGGGGGGAAAAGGAGAGAAAGGTAAAGACAAAGTGAAGGGGAAAGATCTGGAGGTACTGGGGGCTTCTTGTCTTGAGATACTGTTTTCTGTCTCACTGGGAAGATGAGAACTGGATTCTAGCGGGAGTCGCCTCTGAGGGCACTGGTTTTCAGAGCTGGAACCAGTATTATTTTAATGGTGATCCTCCCAGAAGAAAGACTCCTGCATGTATGAGCTGTGAGCTAGCAATCGGGTACCTCTTTCTAAACCTTCTTATTCAAGAAAAGGGCAGAGGAATACCACTGGCTTCACTAAGATGAACTCCTCACCAAACAGAAACGATCTCGTAGTGGATCTTAAATTTCCGGCCTTCAGGAAAGATTTAAGAAGTGACGTTTGTTTTCGTTTTCTTTTGTGATATACCCAGAGTAAATGAAACTCAACCCCTTTACAAAGCACACGTTATTTAGAAAGCTATTCACTGATGTGGTTACAATATGTTAATACACTATTTTTCATGGAGTTCGACAAATCTTGAAAGGAAACTTTGGCTTTGAAGGAAATTAGAGATTACTTAGGATGCTTTTGGTTGCACGTGTCAGAAAATCCACTGGTTTCTGTACTGAAGGGAATGTATTGCCTCATATGCCTAAAAATCCCAGAGCCTCGGGCAGAGATCACTCCGACCGCTCAGTGACGGTACCAAGAAGCCAGTTCGCCTCTGCGGCTCTGCTCAACGGTTTATCGTCTCAAAATACCTGCTGACGGTTTCTGGGCCCAAGTGCTTCTTTATTCACATCCTACAGGGACTGATCATTTCGGACCCAGAGGTCTCAACAGAAACTTTCACTTGGTAGTCAACTGTACTGCTTAAAACACAAGCCAACACTGAAATCAATCTGCATGGGAAGGGAGGAAGGAGCATGGGGATGGTACATGAGGACTGGCTCAGGGACCACACAGGACCTCCTCTCCTACAGAGAGGGGGGTGGAATCAGCACTTCGCCATCCCAGGGGTCTCCAGATGAACATGAGGGTTGTTAGCAAAGGAGAAGACACCGGGTGATGGGGGGGATGATAACCGACAGGCAATACTGTGATATAGCCCAGTTTTAATTCCTCTTTTCCTAGGAACTAAAACTTTCAGAACAACAGACAGACCAAACTGATTAAAAAGCAATAACTTAGTTCAATGAGGGGAGAAAACCCATGAAAAACAAAAAAAAAGCAGTGGGGAGACTCCCAGCCCAAAGCGCCCTTTGTTTCCTGCACAGATAGAAATTCTTCGCGGGCACTCTGTGCGCCACAGCAGGGCCAGCCATCTATTTTGTAAATCAAAGGAAAAGAAGGTCTTCTCTGGAATTTTTGGAGCACAGAGGAACACGTTTTATTTTAGATGCACTTTGGCCTAAGTATCCAAAAAAATCACTCTTGAATTGCTGCTTCTGTTCTTGACAAACTTAAATCTTAGCCTCATAATGAAGTGTCAGAATGAAATGGCCGGGGAAGTAATGACTGCAATTTCGTCCATGGCTTCTGTGCTCCTTTGAGTGAGTCACTGGCCCTCAGGAAAGCAGAAAGAAGAGGGAAGCATGGCTAGAAGTTAATAAAGGATCTGGCAGCCTCTTTCAATCCTCAAGTTTACCACATCCACCCCTCCCACCCTCGCCCCTCTGCATCTGCCCTCCAGGATGTGTGCGTGTCATAGTGAGCCTGTTAGGAAATGGTTATATAAGCAAATCCAGTCCCTTCAGTTCTATTGATCAACCAGAGTTGAGGGGATGCGCGTGTTTATGTAACACATTCCTCAGAATAAACTCAACTGCAACTTCTCATGAATCCACGGGAACCTGAGTGTGCGTGCTCCTCTGAAGCCAGTGGCTATTTCTAAGTATAAAAGGGGAAAGCTAGTTACAGCCCTTCTCAAACACAAGATTGCACCAAGATATTTTACTGAATAAGGCACAGTTATTAAAATTACATGATCTTTAATATAAACATAAAGGGAACAACTGTAACTCAGAGCTTCACAAACCCCCAATATAGAGCTGCCTTGCTATCAATGGACATATAGGTCCATGACATTCCTATGAGCACTGAATTTTTTTCTCACTTCAACATTTGATACCACTGCCATTCAAAAAGGGATGTTTTCTTCTGTGCTGTTTATTGATTGTTCTCATCTAGTCCATTAAGCCTTCTCTAATGTCCCCTCCTCTGAATTCCTATGATGTACATGGGTCACCTGGCATTTCTCAAGTGCCATCTTACGCTGTGAAGTAGGGCTTGTCTTTCATGCTGCTACGTCACATCTCTCCAGCTCCATCAGAAGCAATTCCGGAAGGCTATGAGTCTTTGGGGTTCCCCGGTGTCTAACAAGGTGTCTTGAGTTAGACTATAGCTCCTTGAGGGAAGGTACTTCATCCATTATTTGGTTTTCCAAGGTCACTCCTAGAACTCTACCCTGACAGACAGCATCCACCTGATACATATTTATTGAATGAAAGGATAATCATATCAATACTAGGTGCTCAAGAGATCTTTGTTAGGTTGAATACTACTAACCTACCATCAGCTGGACCTATGCTTGAATTAATTTTCCAACAGCGATGTGATTTTCATTAGTGATTCAAGACAAGTCCATGCCTTTGTGGTCGACCGAGTACTGCCCTAGGCTACGTGACGAAACCAAGCACACCCAAAAAAGCAGAAACCACAGTTTCCACTCCCGAGGAATCCGTGCTTCATTCCCATTTCTCAAGGACTGCAGCCTTCCTCTTATTACACCCTCTTCTTATCCAAACATGCCTTTGTCGGGGGGGGGGCGGTACTCTTGCCAAAGATCAGGGCTATTGTTTTATACTGGAATTTAACCCATATCGGTTAGCCCAGTGACACAGCCAGCCAGGATCCTCTGGCAGAGATGGGAGAATCAGGGCTGTTGGCTTTGATGCACATTCCAGGGGGTGGGTATCGCAAGCACATCCTTGTCTGAGAGACACCTGCTCAGCGCTGGAAACCCCCTCCTGTCCTGTTCCTCCATCTGCATTCACCGTTTAAGAGGGGCACGTCCACTCTAATAAGACCCTTCATTTTGCGTGCTGCCATGGCTGACGATTCCAGTAGTTCCTGCCGCTCTCTCCTGTTTGTCTTTCTGCAAAACCACTGTACTTCTCCAGCCCTAGATTTACTGGGAAGAGCCCCCTTCTTGTGTGTACCCAGGAGCTTCCCGGCTACAGAGAAGTGCCTAGCGAGGCGTTCCTCTTCCAAATATATTTTTCAAACACCCATCGTTCAGAGGAGGAATTCCAGTCCTTCCATTCTGCTTTCTGGTTGGCAGCTGATGGAGCACTGAGTACTTATTTGGTAAATTCAGCAAAACCTTCTGTGTTCACTTGTGAGAGGGGCTCTCGGTGGCCTGAACTCCAAGGGGTGACAGCTGCCAGGCCCCAAGACTGTTTTCTTGACGAACATTGATGGTCAGCTACTTTGCAGGCAGCTTTCTCTGACTCACTGAGTATTTGGTACATGAGAAAATAAATTGGCTCACGGCATACAAACTCAGAATGGGTGCGATTTTTCTGGGGATTATACTAAGGGTCTGCGGGATTAAAGTTCTGGTGCAAAGATTTATCTCAGTATACACTGTCCAAATGAAGTCATTTGCTTTCTGGAACAATTTTCTGTTTGGTCTGGTTTTTTTTTTTTTTTAATGTTTCATGGGTTGGCTCTTTAAAATAAGTAACAGGAAAAATATGGACTATCAAAAACAGAAACTTAAAAGAAAACTAAACTAAGGAGGTTTTAAAAAAATTATGTCATATTTATCCAACACGCATATTTGAGCTATAATTATGGTTACATGACATATATCTTGCCACATCTCAGACTCAAAGATTTTCAGAGGAAAACTTAACATCTTGTCCCCCAGGTTGCTCCTGCTCCTCATCTCCCTACTTCTAACACCTCTTCCAGACACCTAGATTCAAAGCCACGGTCTTCAAATCCTTCCTCTCAACTGACCACCATTTCTAAGCATTTTCCAAATCGGGTAGATTCCACCACTCCACGTCTCTCTCGTGAGCTTTAGCACAACTGTATAACCTAAGACATGCCCCACCCTAGCCCATCCTACCCAAAACTTTTTAACATTTCACGAGTGCCTCGTGAGCTGTGGACCAAGGCATACAGGGGCCTTTCTGGTTGGGCTGATGTAACTTTTCAGTCTTTCCTCCTGCCACTACTTGTAATCTGGCCCTAGTGTCAGTGAAACCGTAAGCCCTAACCTGTGGACCGCTGTACTTAACAATCCTTTGCCCAGTTTTCTCAATCTGCAAATTCGTCCAACTCTTCAAAGATCACTCTCCACAGAAAACCTAAGATCACCCCGACCACAGACATCCTGTCTCTGGAATCTCCGCCGTGTGGTGCTCGGCCACCTCTCATCCTGGGTTCCTTGCAGTTATTTACAAACTCGGGACCGTCCCTGGCTTCTCCAAGATAGCATCTGAGGGCTGAGAGCGTCTCACTCTTGTCTGAAGCTTCTGCGCTACCCAGGACACTGCCTGACATGCAGTAAGAGCTCAGCACCTTGAGACATGTAGTTTCTTTATCAATAATGGACTGCTGATTGAGCTGAAATGCCACGGTCCCCTCTGCTGTACCCATTACTGCCGAACTCAAGCCAATGTCCACCAGCCTCGAAGGCCACTGCAGTCGTGTCATAACAGCCCCTCTAAGAAGCCAGAGTCATCAGTTAGTCCTCGACCGTTGGCCCACACTACACGCCTCTCTGCAAAACATTTCAGTTCTTGGTTCAAAATACTTCTAGCCCCATTCCAAAGATGCTTATAATGAACTCTTTAGTTGCAACTGGGAATATATGAAAAGGGACCTGACAGGTAATCTCGAAGGTTTTTAGAAGAGCTGCTCTTAGAACATTGATATCAGCAGGTGATAAAAATAATAAATGTGTTACGGATTTAAGAACTGCTTTTCTAAAGTAAGAATGACATGAGAAGACGGGTGAGCGGGATGGGTTTTGTAGTCTTTGCTGGTTTTTGTTTGATAGACTATTCCCTTAAGTATCAACTCAGGAGTTTTTTGGTGGGTGTGTCAGCTTTCAGATCTGACTGATGAGACCTCCAACTCAAACTGCCTTAAAAAAAATAAGCACTTATCACCTACACATTATATATAATACATATCACTTCTAAAAGTAAAGAACATTTATTATCTAACATAACAGGGAGTAGGGCAGCTCCTCAAAACTGATGATTCAGTGGCACGTGACATCTCACGGACCGGGCCCCTTCCCTGCCCCTACTCCGCTGGCCGCAGCCTCCACACCACGCTGGAGCTTGCTCCGTTTGGCCTTGCTGCTGGCACCTGCTTGCTTGTTTACTTCCAGCGACCTAACCTGACCGTGGAGGAAAAACGTCTCTCCTCTTCATCTGATTGGCCAGTGTCGGACAAGAACCTACCCCAGGACAAATAACCAGCCCCAGGGAAACACCAGGCACCATTTTGCTTCCCCTTGTGGCTTCTAGAACAACTTCTCAGAGGGAAGATAGAACTTCCATGGTGGGCTAAGATTAATTAAAACCACGTTGGGGGATGTATCAATTATGAAAAGCAAATTGATATTATAAAACATGAAACAAAAGAGGGGTAGAACGGACACTGTGGAGTAAGTCATTATTGCAAATACAGAATGGTGTCACCGTTCAAACAACGAAGATGACGGACTTTAGAAACTACAGTTTTTCCAATATAGAACTTAGGATTTGTATGTTCACCAAGTAAGACTTTGTTACAAGCAGGTACCAACATTTCTCCAACAGAACCATCACCAGTGAGGAAATGGGGTTTCTTTAATGTTGTGTGTAAGTTTTATGAGGCCCAGTGCTCTGTTCCTAATGCTTAGCAGAGGGCCTGGCACGCCTGAGATGTTCAAACAAGTTTCTTCTTGAATAAATAAACAGTAAATAATTTGCACTAGAACAGGGCATCACACTGAAGAGGAGTCCTGGCTGCTAGATTAATTTAACTCTAAAAGATGTCAAACGCAAGTTTTTATAGACCCAAAACAAACTCAATAAACAAACACCACTCAGCATGCTGCTGCGATGCTGCAAGATAAAGATGTTCCATGACCCCAGCAAACGTCTGTGCTAACATTGCTGTAAAGAAATATTATACTTCTGTCTTTATCCTTAAAACAGGTCGCATTCAAAAAAAACCACTTCACATTACACTTACATCAAAGCTGAGCATTTGAAACACAGACCTGGCTTTCATGTGGCCGCTGCAACTGTGACATTGTCTTCTCAGGAGGTCTCCTATCAGAAGCCACTTTAGACATCCCCCCAGAGACATCGCACACCACGACAGGCCACCCGCACAGAGCGTGGACTCCTCGATCCCCTGCTGTTTGGAGGGATTCAGCCTAAGCTCTCCCCCTCTGAGCCCTCATCTTTCTGTGGACCTTCTGGATAAACGGGGCCCAGCTGCCTCACTGACCTTCCAGGACATTGGTACTTCCCGCTCCCGAACGCCACGAAGCAGTCCAAGAAAGCGCGCTTCTCTAAAGTTGCCTTTTTCCAACGTTCCTGTGGGAAGAAAGCATTTTTTTCCCCCAAATCAGCCTTATATAAATAAGCTTAACTTTATTTCTCTAGGCTAAAAATGACCTGGACAGCTAATCCTTGCATATAAAGTTGCAGGGTTGTTGGTAATTTTTTCCAACCTGTTATTAATATCAGCCACAATTATGTTTTGGGAACGTGAACTCATAAGTAAGAAAGTTTAACAAGAATTTTCTTAAGTGGCAAAAGTAGGTGATAATGTAAATCAACCACAGAATGGACCTCAGAAGAGGAAGAATATTTATAATAAGGCCTCGGGCTCCATCACAAAATTGCCCTTGGTAATAAATTTTGTAACAGGACACTGACAGCCCTGCCTGTTGGAGAAAGCTTGGTTTGCACAATGAATACATCTGGATGCCAGTTTCGACAGTTCTACCTAAAGGCAGAGGATGGACTAAACGACCTTTTAAGATTCTATTTAGCCCTGTAACTCCCTAATTCCAAGAAACAGTAGGACACAGTTTTCATTTGCTTCATTTTTATTTTTTGGACTCCATGGAAACCAAATGCCTAAGGAACATGAAGTAAGCCTTCTATCAGAACGAAGCACATTTACTTTCACATGTCCTGCTGGTTTCCCACAAAAATTTACTTTAAAAAGTTGGTGAAGCTTATTCCAAAGACTTTTTCTACCTGATGTGGCAACGTTATAGCATCTATATTGCAAATCTTATCTGTGCTTTGTAGCCTTAGGTACGAGAGAAACCTGGCCACTTAATGAGACAGCCCTAGCTAACTTATGAATCCATACTCCGGGTGGAAAGAGAAAAACCCAAGGACAGCGTGTATGGAAAGAGATAACTTACAGGTTTGAACAGTTCCGGTTCGGGAAAATACTTTGGATTTCTATGTACCCAAAACGGAGACAACATCAACAGGTCACCAGGAGGCACCGTGTAATTCTGTGACAGAAAAAATCGGTTCGCAGTCATTTTTTGAAATCTGCTTTAAAGAGATTTTGCATCATTAAAAACAGTGCTACATCTATACTACAGAGAAGACGTATGTGTATAATCAATGGTGAGAAAACCTCCTCCCTGGAGCTTTTCCAACATAGGCAATGACTGATTATTAATGCTGATCAGTTACATGTACATTATCTGTGGTTACATGGGGCGAAAGGGGGGAAAATATTAGGTAATTGTGAAATTTTTAGAAACTGCTTTAATTCCACTCTATGGCAGCTTTTGATGCTCGATATTGGGGTTTGCAGCAAGTGCTCCTGAGGATGGAAACCACAGTGGATTTCCAGGTTCGGGAACAGAAGACTCTAACTCTGAGACAGGACACCGGCCACACTGGCACAGAGAACAGGGGCGGGGGGTGTCCCGTCCTTGGGGACACTGACAGAGCGTCAGGGAAGGAGCAGGAGACTCTGTTTGTTTGTTCTGCTCTAGCAGGAGTTGTTAGTTAGGGCAGGAAGACTATGAAGACAACTGGTTAGAAAGATGTAGGACAAAGCAGGTGTTGTGTGTTTATTGGGTTGGTTTCATGTTTGAGGACGCGGTGGTTGTGAAGCTGATGCCAGACCATATGTCTGCGTGGTCCTTCTCCATTCACGTTGTAACAGGTTTTCAAACCACAACCAGGAACTAAAAACCACCTCACAAAATCACCCTGGCATCACCCTGTTCAGGAACCAGAGGACAAAGCACCCACCCACTGCGTGAGATCGCCAGAGAGCGACCAACTTCACCAAGGTGAAGACATTTTATTAGTAACTCCCATTGGCGATCATCAGAAGGCACACCTGTTTCACCCTGCATAACTGTGAAGTGTCCTCCAGCTGTCTGCAAAATACTTACTTCATGTCGATGTATCTAGAACGTTGGCACCTTGCAATTAAAACCATGTCTTTTTACAGGAGCAGCGAGTGGAGTGTGGGGAGGGAGGGATTCATCGTGCTTTTAACCCAAGAGAAGCCCTGTTGGCTCCAATGGGAGCTGAGTACCAGGATGGCTGGAGAGGGTCAGATCAAAACGGGGAGAGACGGAGGCTTGTGCTTGTACCTTCTTACCGTTTTGAAAGCAGAAAGAGACCTGTGAGAGCCCAGTTTTGCTCTAGCTCTGCTGGAACTGAGGCTTAGAGGGATCAGGACTGGCTCTGAAATCAGCTGGGGAGGGCCCTGATGGGTTTGGGGGCAGCCGTGGGGTATGCGTCCAATCCAGGCAGCTGCTGCCCTTCCCCTCCCCTTGACAGCCCTCTTCGGTGGCTGCTGACCTATGATCATGATGTGGAGATGCTGATGGTCCCTCCTACAAAACAGGCTAGTACAGGAAGACTTAAAAGGAGGCCTCAGTAAGAGTGTTCACATTAACAACAGGGAGAAGACCAGACAGAAGTCCCCGTTGCAGCAGCAAAAGCCAGGCTGATGAGCTGCAGAAAAGAATGTGAAAGCTGGTTGTATCAAAGGAACCCTCTGAGCAAACGGACATTATCACGCCCACTTCAAACAGCCCTGTCGTTGTTAACATGGCAGATGAAGAGAAAGCCCAAGAGGGAGACAAAACAGAGTACAGGGACACAGATCGCAGCAAGGGGAAGTCACAACTCTGTCTCGCCATAACCGCACCTGCCAGGTAGACAGAGGCAAACCTGGCCAGCCCACCACACGGGGATGCTGTGAGGCCAGATGAGCTTCGTCTGCTAGTCTGGAGATGGGCTCTCTGAGAGGGGCGAGAAGGAGTCTCTGCTGTGACTCAAGAAGGATGCTAAGACCGAAGTGGGTGCAAAGAATGCAGACTCTTGAGAAAAGAGGAATTCTGTAAAGGTAACGTATCAATCAGAGGAGCCCCAAAGAACACTTTCTTTCTAACCTTGGTCAGGAGCTTGGTTGGTATTAGTTGCTAAAAAAAAAAAAAGTATTTTAAAAATTAAAAGTATACTCTTTCGTGTGATTAAAAACTGCTCCCTAGAAATTTTGGAAAATTCAGAAAAATAGATAAAACTAGAAAGGAAAACAACCAGAGTGCAGACAACAAAAGACAGCCATCAACTGGCCAGACTTCCCTCTGGTGCTTTACCTAGTAAGGGTAGTTTTAGTTTTTTGTTGTCGTTATTATTATTTTTAAACATACTGGTCTGACACCAGTATATGCCACTTTAATTAGTGTAGTTTTACTGCATATTTTAATACCTTGAGAAGATAATTAAAATTTCTTAATTATTCATATTTTCCAACACTTAAAAATTTTTTTTTTCCTCTTTGCTCTTGGAATAGAGCAAATCAAAGAAAGCAGACAGTGTTTGACCATTTTCACTTATTCAGAAAAAAAAAAAGAAAGTAATGGTTACAGGAGCAAAAATCGGACCTGCTCAGACTCCACTAGGGAAGAGCAGTGAATACTTCAGCGCCCACAGCAAGGAACCCTGACCAGCTGGCCCGCAGGACAGAAAATGTGAGCCTCTGCCCCTACTTGACAGAGATGATCCCATCTGAAATGTCTTCCATCATCCAGATTCCTGGGAACATGTTCATATATTCAGCAGAGACATTCCACCTGTTTTAGACAATACCTGAAGCTTAAAAGAACCAAGTTATATAAATTTATACTAAGGAAAATAATCGGTAATGTGCACAAATACTTAGCTGTAGGAATGTCCATCTTTGCACTGTTTATAACAGTTCCCTGTTCTTGAATACGTATATGGATTCACTCTAGGTCCATACATTAGATTACACTGCAATTCAAAATGCTGTAGATGTCTTTTATTGACACAGAAAATGACTTGGGATCTATTACTAAATAACAGATCAACAAAATAGTAGCAAAGTTAATCTAACAGCATATAGAAAGAATTATATACCATCATCAAAGAGATTTATACCAGGTATGAGAGGTTGGTTCAACACTCAAAGCTCAGTAAATGTAACCCACCACATGAAAAGGTTGAAGAAGAAAAAAAGTATGATTATATCAACTGATGCAGAAAAAGCACTGGATAAAAGCCAACGTCCATTTATGATTTAAATTCTCAGGAAATTAGAAATAGAGGGAACTTTCCTCAACTTGATAAGGAGCATCTCCAAAAACCTATAGCTCACATCATACGTAATGGGGAAAGACTACATGCTTTCCCCTTAAGATCAGGAACAAGGGAAGGATACCTGCTGTCACCAACATTATTCAACATAATGCGGTAAGTTAGAGCCAAGTGCAATAAGGCAGTAAAAAGAAACGAAAGGTATGTAGATAGATAGGAGAGGAAGAAATCAAAATATTGTCTACACAGAAACTCCCAAGGAATCTACAACACCACTCTTAGGACCAGTAAGTGGATTTAGTAAAGTTTCGGATACAAGATCAACACACAAAAATCAACTGTATTCCTGCAGACAAGTAACGTACAATGGAGAATCAATGTTTCCAGAAACACCATTTACAAGAACTCCAAAATAACTGAAATATATAGGTATAAACCTAACAAAACTTGTATAGGACCTGTATGTTTAAAATAGCAATCAAAAGACCCACTTATTTGTCAGACAAATAACTATTCTGCCATTCAGCTAATTAATTTACTAGCCAGAATACACATAAAGCTTAATAAAGTTCAATGACAAATATAGAAAAATTCAGAGTAATAAACGCATTGCTCTACTTAACTGCCCCAAGTTGTCTATTTCCTCTCAATATAGAATACATATATTTATACTCTTTTATACTCATAGTTTAAAGTAATTAATAATTTGATTATTTAAAAGCAAAAACTGTAAAAATCCCACAGAAACTGAATGCTACAATTTACATAGGATCAATCAAATAAACCATGTTTCCTTTGGGTTTAGCAAGTTGCAACTTGTATAAAATTTGGATTTTTTTTTTTTTTGCCTCTTTTGCGTTCCACTACTACAAAATTTTCTTGATTTAAATCCAAGTGTTTTCAAGGTGTATATTAAAAAAGCTAACAACAACAACAACAAGGCTAACAAGAGTGGAGGGCTGACTAAATGCAGTCTATCCGGATAATTCAGGCCCCAAGTCAATCATTCTAAAGAAAAAAGATATTTGTTCTGCCTGATTGATTCACCAAATATTGAACTGGGTGTCTGCTATGTGCACATACCTTTCATGGTGCACGTGTGAACATTCTCCTACTTTGCCCATGGAAAGAACCTCGATCCCTTAGCTCAGGTGCTAATTACTAATGTCGGTCACTATTATCCACGGCATTCCTGCTGTCTGTTCCTGCATCTGTGATCTGTGGCCTGAAACTGCCTTCCAGTTATCCTAAAGGATTTCCCTCACACCCTCAACTCCTCAAGCTGTTCCAGCTCAGGAATATTCCCTGGCTGGTTCAGCAGAGAACAGGCTACCCAACCCACCTGCTCAATGGACACAGGATTATAGTAATTCTGATAAAGAATCACATAGCCAAAAAGTTCTTGAAACAGTTATGTTTTAGCTAAAATCATTGCCAACAGGTAAATATTTATATTAGCAAAATGTTGCTGCACAACTCTTATTAGTAACCTGTACCAGGGTCACTTAGTTCTTAATGGAACTAAAGAAACCATCTAACAATAAGTAGGCAACATATCTACTATTTTTTTTTCTACAAAGTTCATTATTTTAAGACAAAACCAAGCTCACCAAAATTTCAATGGGCTTCGTCACTTTTCTAGTAATGACACCAGGGGCTCTTAAACGAATGGTTTCCAAAATGCACCATTTAATTAGAGGGAGTTTCTTCAAGTCATCCTCAGACACTTCAATCTTTTCTTTACCTGCAAAGAGAATAATAATAAAAAAAAGAGATGGACTTAAGGAGTCCAGGAAGTGATTTTATGTAAGTTCATCAATATTGGTTAAATACTGCCTCTGGCATCAAGTGTTACTATTACTGTTACGTTTGCATAGTGAGTTTAGTCATTTATTGCCTCTTTTTTTATCATGTTCTCCATACCAAGATGCAATGTATGGCATAAAAATCTAAACCAGGGTTGATGACTGTAACGTGATGGATTGGCATCCAACCTCGGTTCTCACAGTCCTGTGGCTAACAAACAGCCGAGGTAGTCCCTGTCAGAAAGGTGTTTGGTTTTTACTCATTCTTTCTTGGTAACATTCTCATTCCACTTAAGGAAAGAGCAAAAACAAAAAAAAATAGACTGGCATCAAAATACAAAGTAAAAGATCTGAGAAGCCACCTGACTTCCTTCTTCTATCTCTTCCCTGCTGATTTGTTTTTGTTTTTGCTTTTGATTTTTAACCATACATTTCAGAAGGCCCAAAAAGAGTATTAGGGAAGTGGGGGTGGGACCCGTGTATTTCACAGAGAGTGATGCACTCTCTCAACACGAGTGCATTAAATGTCTCTACTGCAAGCTGCATACTTTGGCTAATATTTAGATTGAAGGCCCTTGAAGAAGCAATGTGGCTGATCTTTTTATGGACCAAAGTATGGTCAGGGCCTAGGGTCAAATTAGACAGTTTAACTGATGATATTTCAAGTAAAATGTTTACATTTTGAAAATGACTTAAAACAACTCAGCTTTCAATTTGCTTTCGACAGTTTTTGCTTAATAAAAGTCAACAGCATTGTCAGTTTAATGAAACCAGCTTTCACATTTGCTTCCCAACTGCACTGGGAACGAGGAGGTAAGAGTGGAATGTGGGTCCCCTGCCTCGTTTCTTGTCGCGCTGGGTGAGGCTCGTTCTAAGCGCAGCCCGTCCCGCAGGAGAGGGCTGGGTGAGTGCTGCCTGGGAAACCTTCGCTGTCAATACGTGCGGAATTCCTGAGGAGTCAGAGCAAATGCTTTTGGTTAGTGGAGTCTGGGAACCAGGGTTTTTGAGCTCTGGTTCTATTAAGCCCCACAGGGGCGTCCACACACTCCATTTAACTTGACAGATTGTTGAGCAGCGAGTGAGAGCCTGGAGTCGAGTCCAGCTCCACCAGGGTTACAAAAACGATGGCGTCCTTGCAATATAGCCTAGGAGGTCGGGGACCAGCACGCAGCTAACTGGCATACCGTGCAGGCAAGGAAACCATTCTGAGATGTAAAATACTCTCTGATAGCTGAAAGCAGGGACGGTATTGAAACACAGGATAACAAACTTTAGGACATTGCTTTTACAATGTACGAGGGGATCTGAAATTCTTTTAGACTGTTTAACTTGTTTAACTTGGGTTAATAAAAAAAAGAAAAGAAATTAGAAAGAAGACCACTGCCTAGTGGCATATATTAGAAGATGAAGCCCTGTGGGGGCCACCTTGAATGGCTGTGGTGACGAAGGGGAGGGGAGAGCCAGTGGCTCTGCAGAGGAAGCCAGAGGGAGGCGGGGCTGCTGGGGTCTCCAGGTAAGTAAGGCGGGGCTGGAGGGCTGCCAGAGGAGAGGGGACCCCACTGTGGGGCAGGTAACCGACAACCTAGAAGATGAAATAAAACTCTTCGTGGGCAAAATGGCAGGTGGAACTTTTAAGAGCAGAAAACTCACCTTTATGTCATAGTACTCAATTTCAAGTTATTTCTGGCTACTGTGTAATTTCCCCTTTCCTTGTCCTGTATTTTTAATATTTTAATAAAGTCGGCTAATGCACGTCCTTAAGTTAACACTTGGGAAATAAAGTCTTGGTGATGTCGAGGAGGCAATACAACAGGGAAAGGAGTCAGAACGTGCAGAAGGGAAAAGAGAGCAGAAGTGGAGAAGCCAGGAAATGCGAGGCCGAAGGCAGGAGGAAGGCCCAGGCCTCCGCTCCGGGCCGCCCCAGCCGCTTCTCCCCGCAAGGATCCTTAGAACCCTGGGAGGGGGTTCAGACCAGTTTCAACGTTAGCTTGGAAACCAAGGTGGCCCTAGCTTCCTTGCCAAATGGACATTATAAAAGTAGCAGTAACCTACAATTTAGATTTTAAATCTTACTTTAAAAAGTGTTTTCTCCCCTTAAATATCTATTTAGAGCATCTACATTAGACAAATTTATCAAACAAGCCCTGTACTTACTTTTTTTTTTTAACTTTACTGCAGCTATAGGACACAGAAAATACATATTTCCCTACTTGCTCAAGAATAAATGACTACCAACGGTCAGAATTTCTGCTTGAAATCAGATTTGTGTGACTCCAAAGTGACCAACTGTTATGGGACAGACATAATTTTGGCCTTGATAAAAGTCTAGGCTCTAGTGATGGTGAAGTTTCTGATCTTCTTTTGGAGAAAGGTTTTTTATTAAGTATCCTTATTAGGCTAATTGAATTAGAAAGTGCAAAAAACAGTCTGCATTATATAATACAGAAACAAAAGCTTGTTTTGAGTTGAAAATAATATTTAGAATCTATTATGACCTATAAATGTAGGAGAGATGTGGACTACACTTGGAAAATAAAAGTTTTGATAAAATATTTTTTGTTTTTTCAAATCCCAGTGTGATGTAGGAAAAATAAGGTGGTGTTCTCAGACTAGACAAAGAAAACATAAGGGAACTATGTTGTTTTCAAACAACATCTTTAGGTTAAAGACCTTTTCTTATTATAACTCTTAGAAATGGCTCTGTACCCATACTGTGCATATTTCAATGCACATCTGTGGTTTGTTCTTCCAGTGTTTTGACTCCAAAATTAGAAGCCTCCACTTGGAAGAAGGCCAACATAACCATCACAAGGGCCAGGGCCTAGTGGAAGCTGGGACCAGTACAGAAGACAGCCAGGGAGGAAACGGTGGGTGATCCAGGGTAGAATGCAGAAAGCATCTGTTTGTTTAACTCTTGGCATAAATGCAAATAAAAGTCAAATCAAGTCATAGACTATCTGAAACCAAATAAAAGAGAAAGAATGATTCTTGAATTCAGAAATAGCAAAGAATGTTTCTAAAATATTATATATAGTTTTGGGATTCCATGGACACGATGACAAGCATGTTGGGACACAGAAACTGTAAATTGTATCTGTTAAGGACGTATAATAGATTAAAGTTCTATTCCTTCAGCCATTTATTCACTCCATATAAATCTGCCTCACATCTGTTACATGCTAGCCCAAGGATGGGTGCTGTAAGAGAGAGGACGAGAGTAATACTAGTTTATTGACCATTTTATGTCACAAACACTGTGGACCACTTCATTGATTCCTCTTACCATCTTCCAGCTATCAAGCCATCACGGGTCCAAGGAGAAGCTTGAAAGTGCAGAGCAGGCTTCAGACCTGTGTCTGTCCACACTGCAAGCCCTCACCCTCGCTCACAGTGTCCCACTGCCTCCCCGAACAGGAGAAACCAGTGAGAAAGACATAGTCACTGTCTTCAAGGAGCTTGGACACAAAATAATATCAGGATATAAATAACCGTAACAAAGGCTTCAGAAGAGAGGACTCGAGTGTCAGTGGTGTTCATCCCCTCTTGCCAAGGGCTGGAGTTTCAGCCAAACCTGGAAGGGTGAGTAGCACTCACCCAGGCAGAACAAAAAAGTAAATTCCAAAATTAACCGGAAAAATATGACTTATTGGGCTTAAAAAAAAAAAGAACATGACTCAAATAGATTCACTAAAGTAGGTCCTTCTTTGAGAGACAGGTTCTCCAGCTCCTTTGTATTTCAAGCTCCCGCCCCGTTACACACACACACACACACACACACACACAGAGTAAATAAATAAACACACAAAATACAAAATATAAAAATTTGGTTCCTATAGTCCTGGAATAATATTACATTCAGATTTAACAATTTTGGAAAAATAACCCATGTTTTGACCAAAAAAAAAAAAAAAGAATGGGAGGCATTTGCTGAGTATACACTTGTATGTGAGACAGTTCTGAGGAGGCTGAATCAGAAGGTGGGGGTGAATACTTCCCCACAAATGAAAGACGGGTATCTATCCACTAAGGGACACACAGAGAGATGACGAGAAGTGAACGGTAAACGCCACTGAAATTTAGAGTGGGCGCCTCTACACATCCCCCCGCCTCTCTCTTTACTTTGGAAAGCGTGGATTCCCAGTTCTGTGTGCTGTTCTGTGCTGTAAGGGCGTTTTCCTTCACAGAGGCTGTCTTCTCATATTTGTAGAGAGCTTGTTTAGAATGTTTAAAATAAAGGTGTGTGCAAAAGGTCATAGTATATGTGGAGGGGTGGGAACTGGGATAAAAAAATGCATGAGATAAAGGCTGAAAAGATAAAGAATATGATGTAATAACCTTAATGCTGATTCCTAGCAAAATTTGGTCATGAAATTTGCTTCCCAAATTTTATAACAATTTATCTAAAGAGCACTATCAAATAATAAAAGTTGGTGTTTAGTTATTTGGGGAAATTATGTAATAGCTTTGAAAAAAAATCCAGCATTTCTATGACTTCTGCTAAAAGGAGATGAAACAATGGCATTGCTCGCTGTCAGAGAACAAGGGTAGGAAACTAGGTTCCTGGTACATTGTCTCAACCGGAGACCTCAAGAGAAGCTCCTGAAAAAAAAATCTGTTTTTAGAAAACAGAGACAAAGCTAAAGAGAAAGAGCAAGAAAAGATTTTACAGCATTCCAGAGGAATATAAAAGTAGTACCTTACCTCCTTTTCCTTCATTTCAGGAATTTAAAAAGTTTCAGTATGATAAGAAATCTTCAACTTTTTTTAAATTATAGCGCTACTTTATTCCAGGAATATTTTCATAGATTCACAAAACTGCTGTTTTCTTCTCAGAAGACACCTACGGTCACTGGAAAAGGTTAGCTCATCTCAGAAAGAATAAGAGTGAATGAAATGTCCCGAAGTAGGTAAGATCCTTCATAGTAGGTTTTACGTCTTCAGTGACCCTCTGTCAGTCACTTACAGGCAATGAGAATGTGCTAATTACAGATTGCTGGAAATTTTTACTGATAGGCAGATTTGTTTGGTGACTTGTCTCCCACGTGGGGACAGCAGTGAACCCCTTCCTGCAGTTATTCTTTTAAATGTAAAAAGAAATACTGTGAAACTGACCTTTGATTATAGGAAAGGAAAATCAACTTTAAACTTTGGGTAGAGACCCCAGTGACCTTTCCCCTCCTCCAAACATGTATTTCCTTCTATACCTGAGGACTAAGACACAGCGGGAGAAACTGCCTAGAACAGGGGTAAGTAAACCAGGAGAGAGAAACAAAGAGTCACGGGGACAGAGACAGATGACTGAGACAGGAGTCAGTGACTGCAAGGCTGCACAGCGAAGTTCATTAAGCAAGGGGCAAATTACGATCATCAATTATCCTGCACCAGAAGACCCAACTTTCCCTTCATGTGGCCGATAATGTCTGGGACTGAACTGTCCCCAGGGAGTAAATATTATTTTTCCCAATACCAAAGGCAGAGAGGGAGAGAGAGAGAAGAAAAAGATAACGAGTTAATTACAGAAAGAGTCCAGTGGATCCTTGGAGGTGAAGTCCTGCCGCCTCATTCAGGTATCTCACAGAAACCTCTCGCAGGTGAAGTAAAGGTCCGTCGAAGGAGGTCCACCCAGGGAAGTTCCAGAGGTGAAAACACTCATGCAGAAGATAAGATAGTCCCACGTTTTTTCAAAACACAAAGCTTGCACTGCCATATCCAGCAGCTGTAAGCTTATTATTCTGAAAGACCCTTCAAAAATTCGATTTCAAAAAGAAAGAATTCTATGTTCGCTCCCAAATATTTCTTTTTAAAATCACATGCGTGCAACAGAGACACACCTGTATCTCAAGGATAAACATTAATTCTTGGAGAATTTGTGGTCTAAGACCATATGAAGGAGAGAAGGGCAGGACCCAGGAAGTGCCTCACGACGAGCACGGAGCCACCTCCTCACCTCTACAAACTCGGGCTCTTCAGGCTGAGGGAGGGTCTCCTTTGGACCAGCCAGAGCAGTCATAATGGGCCCATTACTTACTGATTCCTGATTCTGGGAATTTATCCATTTCTTCCAGGTTGTCCAGTTTGTCAACACGTATTTGTTTGCAGTAATCTCTTATGGTCCTTTGTATTTCTGTGGTGTCAGTTGTGATTCCTCTTCCACTTCTGATTTTATTTATTTGGGCCCTCTCTTTCTTATCTGGATGATCTGGCTAAAAATTTATCAATTTGTTTATCTTTTCAAAGAAGCAGCTCTTGTTTCATAGATTTTTTCGACTTTTTGTGATAGTTTAAAAAAATGTATATTTTAAAAAATGATATAGCTTCATCCAACTAGGTCCTGCCCCAAACCAATGTCTTTGTGTAAGAGAAACACCAGTTAAAGGAATAGGAAAGATGCATGCCAAGTGGGAAGGCAGGCTTAACAGCAGCTTAAGGTGGTGGTGGTGGATGCAGACTGGGGAAAGCAGAGACTAAGCCTGGAGCGTGCCCGGGGGCGGTGAACGTGGGCATCAGGGCTTGAGGGATTGTAGCCGGAGGCCGGCAAGCCTCACCTCCTTCAGCTCTCCCCTCTAGCCACCAGCTTCTTCCAAACACCTCAGCCAACTCTGGACCTGCAGCTCCGGTTCTTCTGACTTTCCCACGGTTGGCGATGACTTTTTGGCACCTGAAGGCTTTAGGATACGTTTTTATTATCAAAGACACATAGTCCTATTGTTAGGAGAGCCAGTCTCATGCTCAGAGCCTTTCAGCCCCAACTTAGCTGCATAAGAGGGGCCCTGGGCCCGGGACACGTCCTCGCCAAGAGACGAAGAGCCCAGTCTGCGCCAGGCCTGTCACCTAGTGTGGGAACCTCTTTCCTTGTTTTGGGGGCCGTGAGTACTCTTGTCTCAGCTTAAAGTGTGTGCAGAATATAGCACCTGTCCCACCTCACTGTGACAGCTGTCCTCCAAGGGAAGGACAGGGTTCCTTCCCCTGCGGGATGAGAGGGGTGCGCAGGGGCCACAGGTCTTGCTCTGTTTCTTCTCTATGTGAAAACAGCACTGCTCCATCCCGCGCTGGATGGCGCTGTGCATCCCTTGGCAACTCTGATTCCGAGACGTAATGGGCAGGAGTGTTTGGAGTCCTCCCCCGGTATTTGGCAACCAGCGCACGGTGCTCTGCTTGACACCTATTGAAAAATTCTAAGCAATAACCGTTTGGAGGTAGACTCTGCTCAGCAGCTTCACTCTGATGTTCACAACTACAGACCAAGAATGAAAGAGGCAGTGATAACGATGAATTGAGAAAGATACCAAGGACTGCAGCAGTGCTCAGAGCAGGTTATTAAGACAGAGGGGAGATAAGGAGTCAAGAGTCGGAAGACTGACCCTCCCCACCCTTTCTTCCATCTGTACACGCACATGTAAAAATATACCAAATCTCACTCTGTCACTTAAAGAAAAGTTTAATGCCACTACACCAAGTCAACCAAATAAGATTCTCTTCTGAAAAATAAATACCTTATGTTATTTGCAGAAATATTTCTTTCATGTGTTAAACAGAGGTTATCAATTCCTATATTTACTGGAATATAAAATGAAGCCTTCTTCACAGCTATGCTTTTTTCAAGGAATAAAGGACATAATAAATAAAAGGTAGTGACATTGAAGAGACAAGACAACACTGGGTAGATATTAAAAGGTAAAAGTCAATTTTGATCTAAAATTTTCGTTATAAACTCTGCAGAGCGATGCTCAATTTTTAGACTGTGTTCTCTGGAGAGATGCTGACCCGGCTTGAATACCTTTATCTCAGTGTTTTCTAAAGAGGGCAAAAAAATTATCTAAATGCCTGAATAATTCTCCAGCAGAACACTCTGAAAAAAGAACTGTGTCCAAATGAAGAATGCAGAGAATAAATAAAGCAGATTAGCAGTGCTACTCTGGGGTGAGACAGTGTAAGGCTCAGTAACATGAGAAGTGCCAGAGCAGGGCCTGCCCCGAAGCTCGTAAATAACCTGCAGCCCTCGGAGGCGTCCCTCCCCACCTGCCGAGGCCAGGCAGCGCATGAGGAGAGCAGGACCTCGCACCACATCTCCTGACTTGAACAGTGTCACAAGACACACTCCAGGTAACAGGGGCAGAAGACGGTGGAGGAAATGCAGCCTCCTGGGAAATCCCTCACGGGCCAGATGTCACACATGCAAGTTTTCACCTTGGTCTTTGTGCCTGGATTAGCGGCTTGGAAAGCAGCAAGTTGCGGGCTTCAAAATGACGCCATCTTGGTCTTTAAGGCCAAGGGGGAAAGAAGACAACAAAACTGTCTATTTGGAGGGGATTTTGAATAAAACCTCCTGCATTTATAAATACTTTCTTAGGTAATCTACATGTGTTCTTCAAGGTCGATGAATAAGAAGTAAATTTGTGAAAAGCTCTGGCATAATTTAACGTTTTCTGGTCCATTCTAGGATTTTCAAAAGCTGGGCTGGCAAAGGGAAAAAGAGGCTATGTAACACATTTCCTGTATGATACGCTATTGCCTCCAAAATCTCGACATTAGGTTCATATTGTTAAGCTGACAGTGGGAGTGGAGAGAATTTTTTTTAAATAAAGTAACTTTCCTGCACTCATAGCTCCATGGGAGTGGCCTTGGCTCTGCTACTTGATCTCTTTCCTCAATATTCTGGTCGACGTGCAGCATAAGGGCCAAAAATCTATCACAGACACAACTCTGGCTATCAGCCATGGAGCCCTGGCAGGCTGCGGAGGGGTAACGAGAGTGAGTGACTCCAGTTAGCTGGAGGGACTCAGGCTTCTGATGTGCCGTGATGGAGTCTTCCAAGAATGTTGTTACGGGTTAGCAAGATGGTACTGGGACACATCCAAGTGGATAAAAGTTGCATATGTGTTGTAATATGGGTAAGAGGTGACCACACAGAAGATTTCAAGAATAAATGAAAATGTTGAAACGCAATGAAGTAACACTGATGAACCGATTAAAATAATGCAAACAACATGGAATTTGCCAAGAACATTGCCATAGGATCTGGGCCTCATTTATCATTCTGCTACTTTTCATGCTTGTTTATAATTACGAGCAGAGATCAGTGCATGGCGAGTGCAGCCACTGAGTCAGTGTCACCATGTAGGGTAGCATCTGGTCACTTGACAGTGTTGGTATGTCCCCAGTTGGAACTGCTGCTAAATCAGAACACAATTGGTCAGCTCTGAGTAAATTTTCTCTTTTATCCAAAGTCACATAATTAGTGAGTGAAAGGATTGAAAATCATGAATCAAATTTCTGACTCTTATCCAATGAAAATTTTGTAATACAATGTTATATGTCAGCTATAGCTCAAATTTTAAAAAGAAGAAATACATAATCTGGAGAGACCTTTAACAAGTGGAGAAATGAAACAAATCAAAAAAACTTATCCAAAAGAAAATTTCTGGACCAGATCACTTCACTGGGTGAATTCTACCATGTGGTTACAGAAGAATTAACATTAATTCTTCACAAACTCTTCCAAAAAACAGAAGAGGAGGGAATACTTCGGAAGGCATTCTATAAAGCCAGAATTGCTCTAATACCAAAACCAGTTTTCTCATAAGAAAGAAAACTATAGATCAGTATAAATTATTAATATAGATGCAAAATTCTTCAACAAAGTACTAACAGATTGAATCCAGCAATATATGTAAAAATCTTATGTTTTATATGAATTATATACCATGACTAAAGACGTATCCCAGGAATGCAAGGGTGGTTCAATACTTGAAAATCCATTAATGTAAAACATCATCATATAAATATAACATTATGCTAAGTGAAAGAAGTCAGACACAAAGGACCAAATATTCAGTAGCAGCTTTTACCCTAAGACCCATTTTACAGGAAAGTTGGGTAAAGTGCCTGGGATGGCCTCTAGTGGCAAGTGTTGAGGCGAGAGAGATGCGGAGTTGGAAATTCACAGAGGACATCTCCAAAGAAGGAAAAGGTAATCTTGTGATGGAAAAGAGCATAAGAAAGGGAGAACAGCCGTCCTGAGTCAGATTCTTATGTCATGCACTTCACTGTTCTTTCTCTGACAGCATCTTTTTTATGGGAACATGGGTATCTTCCTCGGTATCAGCCTCCAAAGGGCATCCTCTCAGAACACCTCATTTCTCGAGCTGATGCATCTTTTGCATGAATTGATCTGAACTGCTTCTGTATAAGCATGGCAAAAACAGTTTGATATATTCTAAACTGATTTCAGTTCTACAAGTCTCATAAACTGAAAGCACTGAGAGCATAGCTGGCACACTGGCACCACTGCTCAACATGTTTTCTGTCAGAGGAGAATAACAGGTTTCAAAAAGAAACAAGAATACAGAAAAAGAGAAAACGCGTTGTCTTTCTCCATCAGAACTGTGTTCAGTAGCTCACGATTCAAGCACAGTAGAAATTTCAATTAATGTAACACTTTTGTTGTGGCCTTTGGGCCAAATAGGCTCCCTGCATTATCCCAGACAGCCCTGTCCCTACCTTTTTATTTCTAGTAAGATAAAGGTGAGTGTGTGACGATCGAGGACACGTTCCCTTTGTCACGTGCAGGCATGCAGGCATGCACATTTCCATGAGCTTTGGAGATGTAAGCCCCACAAAGGCAGGGCATCGTCTCTTTCGACCACCAATGTATCTCCAGAATCTAACCGGCTAGCATTGTCAGTGCTCGACGGTTCTCATGTTCACTGTTTCTAAGAAATACAGTCTAGCATCTACTGATTCACACTCATGGTTTCAATATTCATGTTGGTCATGCCAATTTGAATGTCGGTTTAACTCGATAAGAAGCAGGAAAAATCAAATCAAAAAATCCAAATAAACTATTTTCTTCAATCATGAAGGGGAGAAGGGATAACTGTTAATTGGCATCATACATTTTGTGTTCCCATTATATTGTATTCTTCCAACAAAACCAAGTTATTTATTGTTTTCTATTTCAGAAGACATACTTTGACATTTTACAGTTTTCTTTACATCTACCCCCAAACAGGTCAAATTATGCTGAATAAACAAGTAGTGGGACCCTCCCCATTCAAGCTTATTTCTGTTTTTTGAAACAGATGACAATTTAAGAGCCCAAATCTGAACCAAAAAGGGCAAGATAGCAATCTGTACTTGCAGTTTCAACCCCCAAAACCTCTAACAACTGTAACTTTTAAAATAATCCCTTTGGTGGTATAACCTTACCTCACAGCCATACACCCTATTAGTACTGTTAAGAAATATATAGAATGTGCACCATGTTACTTTTATAAAATCTGGAAAATCCTGAATTCCAAAACTATGGTCTTGTAGCTCAATTGAGGTGAGGGGTCGAGAGATTAGAAGAAATACCCTGTGAATTATATATTTATGTTTAAGTAAGGAAGTTGGGCAAATCATGATCTATTTCACCATTTGGAAAATAAGGGAGTTGGACTAGATGACATCCAAAATCCTCAACAGTGATTAAATTCTAGGATTCTACCTGATCAGTTTACATCCTGAAACACATAACAAATTATGTTCAATTTGGACTATTTTGAAACTCTGTAAAATTACGGGCATTTAACTTTGCCCACAACGTGTGACAAGCACACATTATTAGATGTCTCTTCAATTATGCATTTTAATTCGATTTTAGTACCTGCTGTGCCAAACACAGATGATATGCCTTCCATAATGGTCCTGTGGATACTGGGATGAGAGAGGACAAACCCAAGTGTCCAAAACGTAACCTTAAAAAGAAAAATGTACATCAAAAAATGTAAGCGTGGAAAGTGAGCAAAACCAGACCCAGTATTAGCCACAAACATCTAAAAGAAACAGAGAAAATATTTACATTAAGTTTAAAAGCATGTTAGTAAACAGCATCTTTGAAAACAAGTAGATTTTATGAACAAAAGAGATGTTATCTCCAAGGAGTCAAATTTATAATTTTATTCTGTTACTATAGTTTCACCATATTGTTTTTATAGATTAAACTATCTTCACTAAAAATGGGGAAAGCAGGATTTTTTAATTTTACTAATACGCAATATAAAATGTTACACAGGCACACAGTAGATATTTAGAAACAACAAATTATGACACGTAGGAATGTTAATCCAAAACCAAGATATTTTCAAGATTTAATTTCCTCACAATACAAATAAACCAACAAATCATATATTCTGCATATGAAACATGGCAATTTTAAATAATTCCCAGAAACTATCCCTAAAATCTCATAAGCTCAATTATAAGAGTACTCAATATCAAAAATAGGGTCCTTTCACACCCAACTGGACAAGCTTGCAAGTTCCCAGGGTATCACTGAACAGAGCATGTGTTCAAGTTCTCGCTCTAGACCAATCAGAATTATTTCCTATCTTTCCTCATTGTTGTATTATAAGATAAAATTATACTGCTACACATCAAAGACATCCAGATGGCCAACAGACACATGAAAAGATGCTCAAGATCACTAATTATTGGAGAAATGCAAATCAAAACTACAATGAAGTATCACCTCATACCAGTTAGAGTGGCCATCATCAAAAAGTCTACAAATAACAAGTGCTGGTGAGGATGTGGAGAAAAGGGAACCCACGTACACTGTTGGTGGGAATATAAATTCCCTCACAAGGGAATATAAACCCTGTAAACTGTTGGTGCAGCCACTGTGGAGAACAGTATGGAGGCTCCTTTAAAAACTAGAAACAGAACTACCACATGATCCAGCAATTCCCCTCCTGGGTATATATTCAAAAAACACAAAAACATTAATTTGAAAAGATACATGCACCCCAATATTCACAGCAGCACTACTTATAATAATTAAGACTTGGAAGCAACCCAAGCACCCGACAACATATGATTGGATTAAGAAGATGTGGTGTGTGTGTGTAAAATGGAATATTACTCAACCACAAAAGAATGAAATACTGCCATTTGCAGCAACATGAATAAACTTAGAGAATATTATGCTGAGTGAAATAAGTCAGACACAGAAAAACAAACACTATGTGATGTCACTTACATGTGGAGCCTGAAGAATAATACAAATGTGTGGAGCCTGAAGAATAATACAAATGAATGGACAAGCAAAACAGAAACAGACTCTGATCCAGAAAACAAACTTGTGGTTACCAAACGGGGAGAGAAGAGGGGAGGGACAAATTAGGGGTCTGGGATTAACAGATAACAAACTCCTATATTAAAAAAAATAGATAAGCATCAAGGATATACTGTATATACAGCCCAGGGAATTATATACAGTATCTTGGAATAACCTACAATGGGGTATAATCTGCAAAAATACTGAATCTCTATGCTGTGCATCTGAGACTAACACAGGATTGTCAACAAACTATCCTTCCTTAAAAAGAAATTAACTTTCCACTAACTCAGATGTTTTTGCTTCTACTTTTAGGTTACACATTAAAGGCAACATGTATTAAATCATTAAAAGAAGCTTGGGTTTCCCTTTCATTTTTCCTTCTGTAAACATGTATTGTGAGAGAAATTTCATCTAAGAAAATCAGTTCTGAAGAGGCTCAGCCAACATTTTTGGTGTAACTTGCCTTCTTCGCTTTGGGGAGGGAACGTTAAGTACTTTAAATAATCCCAGCGCTCCCCCCTGTGGTCAAAAGAGGAAGAGCAGTCGCCCGTAAGGAAGTGCGTGGACAGAGGCAAATTCAGTAGTGTTCAGTGTTTTCCTCCTGGTGACCTTAAACTGATACGGCAGGGATAAGCATGGTGCCATTTACATGAATTAAGTGAACGGCAGCACCAGCGCCTCCATGGTCCTGAGACCCACTCTCTCTGGCATCCATATTAGGAAAGACTAAACCTAGAGACCATCTAATTCATTTCTGCTGAGGAAACATGCTCCGAGAGCTCTCTCCCCCTAGTCTCCCCTCTCGGGCTCTTTCTATAGCATCTACAGGCAGAAGTGCTGAGTTGTTGACTTTAATTAATAACCACTCCACGCTCAATCCATCTTATTTAGAGTCATGAGCTCATGCGTGGGAAAAATAAATCTTGGTGACAGTACACAGATTTTCAGTTACACAAAAGAGGGGCTCGGAGTTTCACGTGTTTGATTAGAGTTTTAGAGATTCACTAAAATTGGGAAATGCGTATTTTTATGGCAAACTCAAGGAAGTCAGCTAAACTGTAAATGACCGCCCAATGGTGTTAGTTATTGTTCTGATGCCTCCTTTACAGATTTCTCTTCTAAAAATCTATATTATTTTCTACTTAAAATTTTTTCTAATGAAAAGAATGACTCTTTTGAAAGGAATAGGCATATAAAAGAGGAAAGAGTAAACAAGAAGTTTATGTACATCACTGAATCAACAAATAAGAATATGGGACCTTGGGGTCTTTGCTCATCACATCTGGGAAAAGAGTTAAAAATGGCTCCCATGAATACCAATTAGTATCTTGCCAGTGGGCTCAAGACCTCGGTGAGGGCTGGGCAAAGAGGAGAAGGGCCACCTGGCTCACTGACCAGAAGCAGCCACCACAGTGTCTTTCCATGGCCTTGGAGAGGTAAGAACAAAGGTGAGAGGAGATGGGGAAGAAAGCCCTGTGGGCTGAGTCAGGGAGAAGATGAACTGAGTACGCCCCCCAGCATCTTTTATTCAAAAGAGGGTTTAACAAATATTGATGGAGTCTTTATTCACAGGCCAGATAGTCTTCTACCAGCCAATGTAAACACAAATTTGTATGAGACATCCAACCTGCACAAAGAACCTTCACATCTAACTGGGGACATGAGACTGACACAGGAGGAAAAAGAGCTAAATGTACAGGCAACTGATGGTACGGACAAGAAATGCTGTGGGGGGGACGGGGGAGCTGAGGGTGGGGTGGGGGTAAGGGGGAGGCAGTCACGACTCAAGAGTGTTTAAAAACGGTAAAACATCAATTCTGAGATTAGTTTTGGGGGAAATGTTCTTTAAAGGTTCATTTGGCAGTCAGGAATGTCTTGGAACTCGGAAATGGTTTTCCCATGGAAATAATTTCATAAATCATGGTTAGTATCTTGGGTCGGTCCACTGAAGTTCTCCGACTTTGGTCTCGTAATAGAGCCTCCTGGCGCCCTGTTCCAGGCCTGTCTGAAGCCTGAGCTCTGAGTTCCATGGGCCTTGAGACAGAGCACAGGGTGGAAGAAAGGAGAGGAACGTGACTTACACACAGGACAGGACAGCCCCAACACCTGCACTCTGGCAGGGTGTCCAGCCGCTCTCTGGACGGCAATGGGAGGTCACAGGAGTGGGGACAGCAGTGGCCACTCCCACCCCTGGGCACTTGAGAGGTCAGGTTTTGGAAGCCAAGGCAGTTTTCTATTAGTGGGCCACTGAGAGTAATTTCTGATTGAAACCATGGTGTAACTTTTTTATAAGAAAGGAAAGCAAATACTTACTGAGTACCTACTTTGTACTAGGGACTGTTTCCACTTCTAAAGAATATAATGCTGCAGCCAACTCAGTTTTATTTGTGAAACAAGGAAGTAAAGGCTTGCTTCTCTTAAAAAAAATACGTATATATATGTACAAAATGTTCACAATATCCTACGAAGTAGGTAACATTAATCCTGTTTTATAGATAAGGACACTGAGGCTCATAGGTAAACAGTTGGCCCAGTGTCACCCAGTGCTGGGATGTGGCTTTGGACCTGACTCTAAAGCCATTCCAGGATCTCTGCCCGCACACCAGCTGCCTCTGTAAAGGGTCAGGAAGAGCCAGCAAGATGAAACTGTTGCTAATCATCAGACACTACATCCCTTCTGAAATTAATGATTTAGATTCTTTCACACCAGTGCCAGGAACAAATTCCAAAGAACCGATTTCCCCTAGGTCAGATCAACGGGGCTTTGTGTCCCTTTCTCATGAGATCTTGAGAATTAATCCTGTGACAGGAGTGGCTGTTTTGTTCCTGCTTTGGGAGGTTGTTTTTTTTTTGTTTGTTTTTTTGTTTTTTTTCTTTTTAATTTTGCTATTGCTTAATCAGTTTCCAAGAAAATCGTATAAGAAAAAACATCAGAGAATAGTATTAGGGGAAAAGATTGGACCATTTTTACTTGCCCACGCCAAATGAAATACTTATTTTAGTGGCTGACATGCATTTGAGCAGGGAAGCCAGGATTTTCTGTTTTCTCTCTTTACTCAATTAGTTTGTAATGGGTTAAAGGAAACGAGAATTTCTGTACTTAGAAAGCTTTCCACAAGCTTCGCAAGAGGAAGGAGAAATAAATAACACTTCACACATCTTATTTCTATTTGTTAGGGGAAAAAAAAAAGAAAAATAGCCACATTTATCATTAGAGATGGGTTAAATGTTCTGGTTTACTAGAAAACAAATAAATGAAAAGGTTACCCTTTAATTTCTCAAATAATATTAGTGCCTCTTAAGTGAATGTGAGACCCTCCTGACGCAAGAAAGCAGCGTGCACGGAGCACGAAGCGCCAGACGAATCTCAGGGCTTCACTCTCGTTCGTGACAGCTTTCAAAAGAAAGGGCTCAAAAATCTCTACTCTCTTCAGGAGTGTTGTGAGTTCCAGTGTCACCAGCTCCATGCACGGGGTGGGTTCCAGGACCACGATGCCAAGTAATCCAAACAGGAATGGCGCCCAGAGGGAGACTGGGTCAAGCGGAAGACAAAAACTCACGTTCACTGGGGAGCAGCCAGGTTTATCTCCTTGAACCCTCACAACCACCTCGTAGGAAAGTGAGGCTCACCGCTTATTAAGTACCCAAGTCTAGGACATACTAAGTTTGTATTATCCCCCCCTTTTTTAACCAATAAGGAAGTGGGGGCTCAGAGAGTTTCAGTTGCCTCCATGAGACTCTATGGTGATGGCTGGGGATATCTGCATTCAAAGCCCAGTTCTTCCTGAAACTCCATTTACCTACTCTCTCTCCAATAAATGGCTGAAGTCAAGACTTACTCGTCTTTTCAACACCGGGACTTAGCATGTTGCCTAACACAGAGGGTGTTCCATACACAACTGTTGTGGCAACTGGCCCCAAAGTGCAAACTTTTCCCTTTGCCCGTGACATGCTGCCTTCCAGAGGACAGAATACACTCCAGCTCTCTGCTCACCTCCCATGTGATCTTATCAGATCTTATTAGGCATTCGGTTTTGTTATTCTATCTGAAGAACAAATCTATTATGTCTTTTTCTTCCCCATAATAAGTGAAAAGATTGAAAAAAAAATAAAGAAAAATGAAGGGAAACCCTGAAAGTACAGTAGACAGAAATGCAACCCTTCCTTTACTAATATACTTACAGGGACAGAATTGGACAGAGAGGCCCAAAGTAGTAACAGCCCATAGTTGGGACCCTTTTGTTCATTTGTTTCCATCTCTAAGACATCCAGCATCGCCTGCATTACTGTCTGCTTGAAAGAAATAAATATTGTCAGACCAGGGCTCTGTGATAAAGACTGAAGTTAATAAACAAAGACCATGCATTTTTCTTTCATCAGAAAGACATTATATTTTTGCCATTCTTACGATTGCCAGTTCAGGCATGCTAAAGGATTTGCATATTTAACTGGTTGTGTAGAAATTAGGAGTAGGGTCACCGGAGCTCATTGCTCTTCCTGCATTGGTTCAAATCCTGGCTTCGTTTTTTCTTTAAAGACTATTTTTCAGAGCAGTTTTAGGTTTAACAATAAAATTGAGGGGGAAGTACAGAGATTTGCCATATAACCCTTACCCCAACATATGCACAGCCTTCCCTACCAACAATATCACTCCCTAGAATGGTGCTTTTTTTTTTTAACCGAGGATGAAACTGCATTGATACATCATAGTCATCTAAAGTCCACAGTTTACCTTGGAGTTCACACCTATGTGTTTGGACAATGTGTGATGACATCTACGATCATTTCAATATCATATGGAGTATTTCCACGGTCCTAAAAAGTCCTCTGGGTTCTGCATGTTCATCTCTCCACCGTCCCTAACAACCACTGATGTTTTCACATTCTCCATGGTTTTGTCTGCTCCGTCTGAAAGTAACGTAGCTGCTTCAACTTTCTTTTGACTGGTGTTCACATGGTATATTTTTTCTACATTCATTTACTTTTAATCTATATTAAAGTGTCTTTATATTGAAAGTGAGTTTCTTGTAGACAACATATAGTCAGTATTTTTAATCCACTCTGACAATCTGTCTTTTAATTAGTGCATTTAGATCATTCAAAGTGATTACTGACATTCAAAGTGATTACTGATGTAGTTAGGTAACCACTTTCTGTACGGTTTTTTTTTTAATCAGTCTTTGTTCTCTTTGCTTTTTTCTTTTCAAGGATCCCACTAACACATCCTCTCGCAGCGAATCTTTCCTCAGCTGTGTCCAGTCTACTAATAAGCCCATGAAGGGCATGCTTCATTTCTGCCGTGTGTTTCTTTTTATCTCTATTTAGCACTTCATTTTGGTTCTTTCTTAGGATTCCCAGCTCTCTGCTTACACTGTCCACCTGTCCTTGCGTGCTGTCTACTTTATCCATTTGAGTGATTAGCATATGAATCGTAACTGTTTTAAAGTCCCAGTCTGCTCCCTCCAGCATCCCTGCCATGTATGGTTCTGGTGCTTGCTTTGTCTCTTCAAATCCTGTTGTTGTTGTTGCTGTTTTGTTTTGCCTTATGGTACGCCTTGTAATTTTCTCTTGATAGCCTGCCAAGTGCTGGGTAAAAGGAACTGCTATAAATAGGTCTTCAGAGATGTGGGGGTGAGGTGTGAGGGGAGGGAAGTATTCAATAGCCCTGTGATTAGCACTGTCTTTTTGTGAGCCTGTGCCTCCGGACTGTGAACTGCACAAGTGTTTCTCAGGTTTTTTTCTCCCCACGTAGGTGGGACTGGATGGCTGGAGGTGGCTGCAGTTGGGCACTTCCCTTACCCAGGTTAGTTAGGCTCTGATAATTCTCCAGCGGGTTAAGCTCTGTTTAGTTTCCGCTGCGGGCAGGACTGATTAAGAAGAAGGGAGTGCTCTGGTGTTCAGACTTGTTCCTTTTCCCCGCCCCCGGTGGGAAGCCCAAGGAGATTTTTCTCTGATACTTACTGTGGGAACCTGGTCCAGCTCCCGCAGGGAAGTTTCAAAGACTGTGCAGGCCCCCCCATAACTGTGTCCTGTGGAGTTTTTAACTCTGAGAATCATCCACAGTGAGGACGATTGCGGCTCGGGTCTTCCTGCCCTGGTGCAGGTTCCCATGGCCGTCTCCACCCTCCCGTCTCTGCCCTGGGAAGTGTCAGCTCCCTGTATTTGCCTGTTGGTGTCTCCAGTCTTGGGGGCAGCGGGTTGCCCTCTGTCCTCTCTGTCCAAGAAGAGTTGCTGATTTCTCGGTCTGTTTAGATTTTTGCTTGGTGTGAGGATGAAGTGGCAACTTCCAAGATGTCAAACTGGAAACTGGCCTAGTCGTTCACAAGCCAGGTAACCCTGGGCAAGTTAACTTTCAGCTCTCTGTGTCTCAATTTCCTCCTCTACCGAGTGGTCGTAATATAGTACCCACCTCAGAGGACTGTTGTAAGATTTAAATGAGTTACTACCTGTAAGATACTTAAACTGAGTACATATTACGATTTTGACAAATGTTATCTTTAAAAAAATTTCTTTTGGATAAATAAACCTCCACTCTAAGAAAATGGAAGCAACATGGAAACAGATTTCTGAAGCATTCAGGAGAAAACCCCACCCCTCACCTGCCACGCAAATTCTCAGCCTGCACATCATGGGTAAGGGAGCCACCAAGCCGGTACATTATAAATACGGCGACACGCTAAACCCACGCAGAGCACTGACGTGTGACGTGGATGGTCCCAGGTCAGATCAGGGCCCCATCCGAGGCCACCTACTGTGGTTGCTTTCAGGTCATGACACAGATTCCTTGGAAGCAGTTCCTTCATTGAAAGGTTTCCCAGATTTGCCTTTGCCAACGGTCATCCCCACCACGAGGCAGAAATTCAGACACCGTAACATTTTCATTAAGTGACTCGTGCACTTTGAATCTTAACTGACTCGCGTTAGGCAACAGAAATAATGGTAGCTAATGTCCAGTCACTGCTTTCGAGGCCAAGCAGTGTTTGAAGTGCTTTGCAAGTATTCAAGTATTCAGTCCTCACCGCAACTCCAAGGAGTGGCTCTACTTTCCTTGACATTTTACGTCTGAGGAAGTTGAAGCACAACTAAGTCAGGGGACTTTGCTAGGGGCACGTAGCTTGTTGGTGGGCGGGCTGGGATCCGAACCCCGTGAGCCTGGCCCGGGCTCCAGCCCACACTCTCAGCTGTTCTGCCCCTTAGAGACACAGCCCTTAACTCCCACGGAGCAGGGATTAAGAGAGCTGCACTGCACCAGAATGCAGGGGTTTTGCTTCAGACCCTGCAATACGGAAAATAACTAATACATCACAACCAAAGAAAAGGTATGATGAGAGCCTGTTGCTGTTACTTACAAGGGCATGTAATGTTCCCGGAGTGATTAATCGCTCTAATCCCCAGCTTTCTGGTTTTAATAATCCCCAGCTTTCTGGGTATTCAAGTGGTTGCGAAAAATAAGTGAGCCATGAATTTGTGAAATGTGTAACCACTGGGCCTAGCACAGAGTGAGCGCCTCATAAGCCTTAGGGCCGTCTTATTGTGACTGTTTTTGTCATAATGGATTAGCAGATTTGAAAATAATTTGGGTATAAATTTAATTTACTCCTGGTTTCTATCACGCTTACAATTTACGGCACAAAGCTTATATCTCATGAAAAATCCTATAAATGTATTTCATTCTTCTGATGTGCTATTCTGCAGTGTAGTATTAATTTGAAATGAAACTACTAGTTGAATATACATCTAGGGTAACATGGGAGAAATCGTTTATGTTAAAAGGTGATAAAATTATGATGTGATAAAATGTGTGTATAGTATTTTTTAAAAGACAAAAAAAACCCATCTTCTGGTCTTTTTGCTTAACCAGGCCATTGAAATCTACTTAGGCAGTGAAAGACAACAGAATCTTTTATTTTCTTCTTAGCTCACTTTTTTTTTAATGTGGGTATAAAAACATAAACTCTGTGTGAACACTGCTAGAGGAAAACAGGAACAAAACATTAAAAAAAAAATGAAGTTACGCAGCTCATGAGTATTCAGACTGAACTCTGCCCCAGTCACAAACATTGGATTAGTTACAGCAAATTTCAAATTTTGTCTTTATTCCAATAGGGAGTTAGAGCACATGATTAAAGTGCCTCATTTCTTCCGAGTAAGAAAAATAAATGCTATGTGAGAAATACTGTCAGTGGGGAGTTGTAACTGGGGCATTAAAAACCCTATTTTCTAGGCTCATAGGCTACAGATCTATTTAGGGGCAGCTTTTATACACATGTGGCTTCACCCCTAAATCCTGAAAAATAATGCAGACAAAAATGTGTGTTTGTCTGGACGTGTCTGTAAAACAGAATCCTGAGTGGAGACAGTGTGTCAGTGAAGGGCACTCCAGCATAGCTACCTACTGCCTTCATTCGGGAGGGAGAGCCTGAAACACCCACACATTCCTTTTTCCCTAAAGTTATCCTCCTTTCCAGGGTTAAGCAGAGTGGTTTGTGACAACACTTGCTATCGTAACTAAAAGCAAACAAACAAATACGTTTGATACCATCTTTAAATACTAAAAGACATGAAGTGATTTTTTTTCAGTGAGAGTAACGATGACAAATTCTGAGAGTGTCCTTACTATGTTCTAAGCGCTTTACAAATGTTAACTCATTGAATCCCACAACTCTACGAGGTAGGTGATGAAAATGAGGCCCAGAGGTTGGGTACCACGCCCGAGGTCACGCCGTGGTGACTGGATGTGAGCCTGGGCAGCCCAGGCCAAACGAATTCCAGTCTCTGAGGGTGAGTCTGAAGCATCAGGTAGTTTTCAGAAGCGCTCAGATAGTCTAATAAGCAGACAGAGCTGAGGACCACTCATTAGCAAGCAGCAGAACCACCTGGAAGGCGTATGACACCACAGATGGCTGGGCTCCCAGGGTTTCTGACTGAGTGGTTCCCAGGTGACATGGGTACCACTGGTCTAGGGGACCAATGATGGAGAACCACAGATCTGGGACACTTAGGACCCTGACTCTCAGTGCCTTGCTTTTTTTTTTTCTTGTAACATGGCCGCCAATTATATTGTAGTTGATTTATAATGTGTTAGTTTAAGGTGTCCTGCAGAGTGATTCAGTTTTACATATATATGCATATTCTTTTTCAGATTCTTTTCCATTATAGGTTATTACATGATATTGAATATAGTTCCTTGTGCTATACAGTAGGTCCTTGTTGTTTATCTATTTTATATATAGTAGTGCTTATCTGTTGCATTGCTTTTTATTATTTTTTTTAATTAAAAGAAATTTTTTGGGGGGGAGGAGGTAATTAAGTTTACTTACTTTTAGGGGAGGCACTGGAGGTTGAACCCAGGACCTTGTTCATGCTAAGCATGCGCTCTACCACTTGAGCTATACCCTCCCCTCAGCTTGCTTTCTAAATTATATCACACTGCGTCCTTGCATTTGAAGAAAGAAAGAATCAGCGATGCTGACCTCAAGAACAAAGTTAACTCTGTCGAGCCTAATTTGCCGGAACTCCACCTGTCGCTGCTGACACAACCACTGTGTGACGTATCAATTTTAAAAATCAATTAAAAAAATCCCTCAGACTATTTTTTATTTTGTTGCCTGTATCCTCAGCGTTTTCTTATGTAGAATAGGGTTAACACCTACCTCACCGTTGTGAGGATGGAAAAATAAAATAATGTATGCAAACTGTCCAACACAGTCAGTGCCTGGCACAAAAACGGTATCCAACTCATCTCATGATTTTCAGCAAAAACACTTCTTTAACGATTGTCATTTATTACTGTTTTCATCTCATGTATTTTAGCAAAAAAAAAAAGCGAAGGAATACTTACCAGGGAATTGTCTTTTGCAGATTTGTGTGTTTTTATGTCTGGAATGTTTTTCTCAAAAAGCGCTAGAAGCCACTTTTTGGATTTTGACCATTTTCTAGGTGAAAGAAAAGAATATATGTGTATAAATTAATTTGAAAGCACTTTAGGAGTTACAGGTCACAGCATACAAGGGGCAATGCTTATGGAATTTTAACTATTTCCCCAAAAAGGCTTCTTCATTTTCAGCCAGAATTTCACAAGCAGTCTACCTTCAAACTCATTAGTCCACAAGGAAAAATGAGGGGGCAAGGCAGCAGCATTTTAGGATCTTTTGCAAATAAATGTTTGCAAAAGTCTTAAAGCACTGGCATTGAATGACTGCGGTGTCCAGGAAAGCTCCAGAACATGAAACGGGGCTCAGGACTTGCTTGGTCTAGTCTGTGTTTGCTCTGGCTGTTGGCAGTTGCAGGAGGATGGGAAACTAGCCTGGGGACCCGCTGCTGCGTTAAGTCCAGTAAAGCAAACTGACTAAGAGCTTTTTAATCTTTTCTGGCCATCACCATTGTAGACCAGCTGCCAACAGATTAAAAAGTCACGTGTTACTTTGCATTCAAATCTTTTCATAAATTTTATCTGTGCCAACTCTGAGAAGTGCTTTTTGACCACACCTGCTTTTGCCCCGGGGAGATAGGACAGTGTCTGAGTCTGACCCAGGTCACACCTGACCATGTAGCAGGGTCCCTTGCTGTGGCAGTCAGTGTGATAGCAGTAAGCTGCACACGGGACAAAAGGCTCGAAGTAAACGCTTCGCTTCATTGCCACGTTCTCCCCCACTCCTTTGTTCCTCAAAATGAGAACAAAATGGAAATAATCCATCTCTCTTCTTCAGGTCCTCCCTCAGTTCCCTCTCTCCCTCTCTCACAAACACACACACCAAACTGGTCACAAAAAAGAACTTCCATCCCTTCCACTTCCACTACTCAGAACAAGGGAGTGAGAGAAATGGGGGAACTGCTGAGAGGAGCCTGGTCAGGGGATTAACACAGGAAACAACTCTCTACCTTAGGAGACATTCTGGCAATTGGGACCCGTACTGGAAACCTTCGTCATAAGCTTGAAAATGCTGATGGAACTCCCTGATTCTCCTCTCGTCTGTGGGAAACCAGCCTTTTTTAAAGAGCACATTCACTGTGGCGGGGTAAAGGATTTGCCTGCCAAGACAGAAATACGTAAAATGTCAGAGCTGATGGCCAAAGAAGAACGGCGCAGGATGCAAAAGAAGGCATTATTTAATAGCTGTGTATTAGGGGCAGATAGTCATAGGTGACAGATTCTTTGAGGTTTTAATATTTGCTTACTATGCTCAAAATAACTTGGGCGTAACCGAAATTGTGGTCTTATGTATCTGAAGATTGTGAAATGCTTTCCAAGCAAAGCATTGTCAGATCCTGACAGACGTGAGATGATACACAGAAATAGACTGATTTGATACAACCGCAAAAAGCATTTATTTAGCAAATAATAACAGTAACTAAGATACAACCCATCTCTTTAGAAAGCAGCAAAAAAAAAAAAATACCCAAAGAATCAAGGGCAATGTCAGCAAATTCCTAATATCTCACAGGCTCCTACACATCTGAACCATTGCCCACTGAAATACAGTATCTATCATTAATAATTGTCCCTGCGAGTGAGTAAGATGCTCACTGTGCTATGCTTATGTAGGAGAGCATCAGAGACTGTTAATATGCCCTAGATTAGTAACACTAAGTACTGTTTAGTCCATTTTTATTTACCATCTCTTCCTTACAGAAATTTCTTAGGATCTCCCTTCCCCAAGGTTTCAAAGTTATTCAAGAATGTGCTTTGTTTTGCTGTAGACATGAGGCAGGCTGAAAGTTTGGTTGGTTGCTTGTTTTTGTCCTTATTTTTGTTTTTCTCTCTCTCTCTTTCTGGACTTCTAACAAAATATTAAATATTGTTGTGTTTTATGAGTCTGAACCGTTGATTCTTGCCTCCAGCATCCCCATATCCCACTGAGATGGAAAAGTGCCTCACTGGTGAGTTCAATTCACCAAATCTCCAGAGGTGTGTGTCCAGGAAAGCCCCAGAACACGGCTGAGGGCTACTTGGCTCTCTCCACTGTCCTCGCCTGGCTCACCTGCCTCTTAGCACCTCCCTGCTCAAAGGATGCTGGGCTCAGCCCTGAAGTCCATGGTGACTTCCCGCCAGCCACCTTGTCGAGTCTCACAAACATCTCCTGGACCCTGGCCATCTACTTTCTGATTCTGTCCTCTTCCCTGTCTTCTACATGTCCTCTTCTAATAATCACAAATTCAATGTTTTATCAAAATTCTGATGGATGCATGGCAATTATAAGAGGGAAATCCACGTAGGGAGTACAAAACTGTACGGGACGACGAGGGAGAAATTATTGTAGATGTGTTCAAATGATTTTATTGGCTTATTTGCTCACCTTAAAATTGAAGTGTGCACTGAAAATTGCCCATTAATTAGAATTTAAGAGACTAATATAATTTTAACTGCCTAGTTAGGTAGACTTCACTTATCTACCAGATAATTTTTGAAGTCCAACGTATAGGCATTAAGTTCTTTTATTCAAAACAAAAAACCTCAAGGTTAAATAATAAGGCATCAATTTACCTGACTAGGCTGTTCAGGTCCCTGGTCCCATGAGTGCCTAAATCCTTCAGTTGTCCATGTAATTCTTCAGTCAGTTGTCCAGTGAATTGATACAAGCTGAAAGTCCCCAATTTTCCTTTCAGCATGACATAAAGTTTTTCATGCAGTTTTAAAAAGATATTCTTTGGAATTGATGCTGTAGACAGAGAAAACGATTTTCAAAAGAAGCAACAACTCCTTGAAGCAAACAATCCATATACCTCCACTATTCAATGGTCAGCAGGGGCTACAGTCAGAGTTCACCCAGGACATCAAATCACCTCCTGCAAATAAAGGTGGGTGAGGATTCAACACAGACTGTGAGACAGAGAAAGCCTACAGAGTAAGTCACTTTAAGGGATGGGTGATTAAGAAGGCCTCTGGGAAACACAAAGCTAGTGACTCTGTTTCCATGTTTAAAATTTTTCCTTGGCTTCCTATCTTTAACAACGTTTACAAGCCTTCTACCATCTCTCTGTCTCTCCAATATTTCCAGCCCCTTCTGCCTCCAAATATATATTGCAGGTATATTGAAAACACTTGCTCTTTTTTACACATCTCACCATCTTCAGGAGCCATTCTATCCGCTCAGAACATTTCTACTTGACCAACCTCATCCCATCCCCGCCCCGGACCCCCACACCTACAAGCCATACATTTCTCCTGTTAATTTCTTTTCTCCTTCATGTGTCTCTGTGAATATCACTTCCACCAGCAGGCATCTCCCAACCCCAGGAGTAACTTTGGCGCCACTGTATCCTCTCTATTAGTGTCTGTGCTCCTTTCAGGAGCTAACAGTCTGAGTCCTTAAATTCATTATTCTTTGTATTTTTTCTTTAATCCTATTGTATTGTCTTCAATAGGAGGTTTACAAAACATACATTCATCATCCTACTATGTGTAGGTTACATTCTGTGTAAGTTAACTCAGAATAATTTTTACATTTCCTGAGCACACATCTTCTGTATGGTAGGGGACAATATGAGAGGAATGGAGAGCTGGCTCGAGAGTCAAAATTGTAGAATGGATAAGCAAGATTATACTGTATAGCACAGGGAAATATATACAAGATCTTATGGTAGCTCACAGAGAAAAAAATGTGACAATGAATATATATATGTTCATGTATAACTGAAAAATTGTGCTCTACACTGGAATTTGACACAACATTTTAAAATGATTATAAATCAATAAAAAATGTTGAAAAAAGAGTAAACATTAACATATTTCATCTGTTAAGTAGAAATATTTAAGCACAAAATCCCCAGGGGAGGCAGAGGTGAAAAAACTTGATCACTTACTTACATCTCTGATAGCTAAGTTGGCATATTTTTCTGAAGAAACCTGTCAAGTTACAGATCAAGATCCTTCAAAATATTTATGCTTCTTTGACCTGGAATTCCAGTCTAAATACCAAGAAGCACTAAATAGTCCAAAAACGTAACCCTCAGGCTGTGATTTTTTTTTCACGCAGGCAACGAGAAATAGTAATCATGCTATGGATCACTGACAGCCGTGCAAACAAACTTTCTTGTCTCAACAGCAAGAGATGCACAAGAAGCTATACGAAAATGAACCCAAGGAAGAAGCAGAGAGGGAAACAAAAAGAAAGAAGCCACGACGGTGGAGGCAAGCACTCTGTGAAGGCAGAGAAGAGAACCTGGCACAAGATGAGCCAGCTCCGCGTTCTTGGGAGGGCAGATGGCCTCGGCACGCGTGTTTGCAGCTGGGGAAGAAATAAAGGCGGACGGTCGCCCTGGAAGCGCGCTGACGAGTACCGCCCAGCAGTCCTGGAGGATGGGGAGTGGAGGGGTACCAATTACATGAAGCCAAACCCCACTGACCTTACCAGCCCTATGGACTTGTCAGGAAGTGCCACGGTCAGGGGGCTTACTTAACAGTGCAATTCAGTGTTCAGGGAGCAGAGGAGCAACATGTGGCCAAGCCCAGAGCTGTGTACACAGCAGAACAGACCTGGTGACATCTTGGGAGCTGGATACAGATTCCAAATATTCAACAGGATACAGATTCCAACACTTCCCAAAGGGAACTTCAGTGAGGTGACCTCATCTCTAACACGTGTCTAACTGAGACCCAAATGTCTGAGGCTGCCAATAACTTGTTTTTCAGGGACCAAACTCATCACATACTCTTTTCTCCTTCTATCCCTACCCTAATAATAAAAGAATGGGCCAGCATCATTCTTGACAGAGGAGTGAAGATGTGGTCGTTGCCTGAAGATGTGCTTGGATTTTGATGTTGAATTTCAAATGAGAGACCTGCAAATGTTGTTTACCTGTACGGTAGATGGGCTCTTGCACTGCTAGTTCAAAATTTACTTCTTTGGATTTCAGAAACACGTTAATTCCCTCTTCTTCAGTAACAAAGGTCATTCGGGTGCCCACAGCACAGACTGTAAATATTGGTCCGTACTGAAAGAAAACACATCAATACAGATCATGTAAGTAAGCATTTCAAATAAATACTTTACTGGGCCCTGAGTTGTGTTTAAGACTGTGTTCCTCAAGAACCCCAATACTGAAGTTATAGTCAAGATAAAAACAACTATGATTATATATGGTAATTAGTTATTAATTTTGAATGGTTATGCAAAATCTAAATAATATAAATCCTCATTTATTCTGTCAAAGTTCTTAACCTTCCTTTGGATCATGTTATTATTAGCTTGCAACTTCCTTTCTGGTGGTAGGAAGTAATAATTAGAAATAATTATTAGAAATGGTATCAAACACAGTGGTATTTGAACACTGTTTTCAAGGTATCAGTAAGGTTATAAACAACCCACAGCTCAACTTTGTTCAAGAAGAAGATGTAAACTGCTGACTGATTTTGCCACGAAGCTGTGGTCACTCAACCACGTCCTGCAGTCCCCCAAAATTCTCTAATGCATTCACTTCCTCGCTTTCCAAAATGACTCTTTCACCTGAATACTGGGCCCACCCCTCTGCCCTCTGAGGGTGCGTGCCTGCTCTGCGGGCATCCCAGCTTCTCATCACCAGGTCTTACAGAGATGTGCACCCACTTGTACCCACTCCCCACGCGTCCCCTCGGGTGACACGGACGGCGGTCCTGCCCTCGTGAGGGACCCACACCCCTTCATGGGCGTTGTGGAGGCCACGCTCTCTCTGCTGTGCGTGTGCGCCTTCTCCCTCCTGCACCGTCAGTTTTCTAGCACATCACTGCCACGAGTCTACAAACCTCTAGTGCAGGGTTTGGTTTCAGGGAGTCCACGACTTTCCTGTGGACCTCATTATTTTCACTGACTTCTAATTATAATTTACCATTTTCTTCAATTACGAATGGAGGCAACAAACCAGTCTTACCCACGACTCTGTCTGCAAAAGAACCGACCGTTCCAACTGTACTTGCTTAGATTTGGTGTTTATTTGGCATCCAGTGATCGTACAGCCAACTATATTAGCTCTATTTTCTTATTCTTGATGCTTGGCTTTGGTGGCCTCACTGCTGGGTAGAGACGGCCCTCCTGGGACCAGCCGAGTCTCCGAGAGAGCAGAGGGCTCAGCCAACCAGGAGCATGCCTTTCCTATGGAAACCAACCAGTCTTGAGTCTACACCCCCAACTAACTCCTCATCTAACTCTCATCCACCGAGCCAACATCTCCCCTGCCCTAAATCATCCCAGGGCTGAGTACCAGGCACCCAGAGACCTCCCCGATAGCCCAAAGCCCTCGGAAATTATTCAAATTCATCAATCCTAAATTGGGTAACCTGGCCGGCCTTGCCTTCCCGGAGGAGGCCAAATAAAGGCTCTGGCCTGGCTTTCTCCTGTTTCCATCTCCTGCCTCCTGACCGACAGGGTGCCTCCCCGCACGGCCCTGACTGGCATGCAGTGACCTCCGTCTTGGACCTGTGAATATAATAATCTTCTTCCTTCCAAGCCTCATTCTCGCTTCCTCCTGTGGCCACACTGACTTTCCCACACCACATCAAACATGTATATTCTTTGACCCACCACTCATACTTTTAATATTCCATTACAGCTATTATAAATATCTCAAAATATCATTTATGCTCTAAGTACTTCAGTATGACAGTCATTTCTAGACCTGTGTGAAATGGCACGTGGTCATTCCTGTGCAACTGTGGGACCAGTGATCATGGAGCCCCCAGGTGGTATAGTCTTAATTTCTTCCATTAGTACATCCAGACATCTACCTTGCTTCCCAACATGCCTTACCTACAATTGTTTGTTAATTAACACTTAGATGAAGATGAGTAATGTTCATTGTTTGCTGAAGTTTTGTTCAAATGAGAGTTATCAACTGTCCACTAGGAGAGTGGCCTTTTGTGACATGCAGAGGCACTCGGGCCACAGTGCAGAACAGCCAAGGTCAAACATTGAACCGCTGCTGAAAGTAACTTACTGTGAAAAGACTACACCGTGCAAATGATCCTGTGCAGTGTTATGAATTCTGTAACAATGGTTCTCTGTCTTACTGGCTTTCCCTTTGTTCTCCTTTCTGTATGGTGTCAGCACTGTGAGTGTTACAAAGTAAAGGCAAGTACACACAGTATGGTGCTTATGTATTTTTCATTAAGCTTTTTTGACATTGTAAATGGTACTGCATTTTTAATTACCACTCCCACATGTTCATGGTTAGCCTGGAGCAATACAGTTGTTGGCTTTGTAGCCTAAGATCCTGCAAAACTCATTTATATCCAGGAGATTATTTTATAGATTCCTTCGGATTTTCTAAGTAGACAGTCACATCATCTGCAGACCAGACATTTCTTCCTTTCTGTATGTCTCATTTCTTTTTCTTGCTTTATTGCACTCGGTAGAACTTGCAGCACTGTGGGGAGGAAGAGCAGTGACAACAGACATCCTTGCTTGTTCCCAACCAGAGATGAAGCATTTTGTCTTTCACCATTAAGATTGCTATTAGCTATAGGATTTTTGTAGGTGTTCTTTCTCAAGGTGAAGTTATCCTCTCTTACTAATTTTCTGAGTTTTTTTTTTTAATCATGAATGGGTGTTGAAATCTGTGAAATGCTTTTTCTGCATCAACTAGTACAATCACATGCTTCTTCCTCTTAGCCTGTTAACATGGTGGCTTACTCAGTCTTGAATCCTTGGAACAGACCTCACCTGGTCATGGGGTACAAGTCCTTTAATATATTACTGGATTTTATTTGCTGATATTTTGTTAAGAAACTTCACATCTATATACATAATCTCTTTCTGGGGCTCTGATGACATGAACATTAGGCCTTTTGTTACAGTTTTTCAGTCCCTGATGCTCTGTTTATTTTTTCTTTCAGTCTATCTTCTCTTGTTCTAGTCTATCTTGTTCATATTGGGTAATTTGTATTGATCTATCTTGGATTCATTGATTCTTTTTTCTTTCTTCTCCACTGTACCCACTGATAGAGTGTTTTTTTTTCTTTTTTTAGTTATTGTATTTTTTCAGTTCCAAAATTTCCATTTGTTTTTACTTCATGTGTGCTATTTCTTTGCTGAGACTTTTTTTTAAAAAAGTCTCTTCCAAGTGTGTTTATAATTGCTTGTTGAAGGATTTTTATTATGGCTGCCCTTAGCTCCTTGGCAGATAATTCTAGCATCTGTGTCACCTGTTGATCATCTTTTCTTATTCGAGTTGAGAACTTTCTGGTTCTTGGTAAGAGGACAGATTTTCCATTGAGATCTGGTCATTTTGAATATTATGTTTTGACATTCTGAATCTTATTTAAACCATCTGTTTTTCTAAGCCTTCTGTGACATTATTCTGCTGTGGGAAGGAGGGTGCCACCTCATTATTAGCAGGTAGCGGGCAGAAATTTAGTTTCTTCACTCAGCTTCCATTTACATGTGGAGACAGAATGACTCCTTGTTATCACTGGTTGGGAGTAAAAGGTAAGTCTCCCTACTAGGTTTTTCTTATGCCTCTGTGGCTGGGAGAAGGAGGGGCTCCTCACTACTGTTCCCGCATGACCTCCACTGGTTTAGGGGTGAGGGAGTAGCATCTTTCTTGCCGAGTGGTGGTGAGAGCCCTGCATCCTCTGGGGCCTGTGGGTGAGCACCTCAGTGCGTGGGAGAGGGCTCCTTGCTGCCGCTGGTGCTGGTGAAGTCCAGGCCCCTGACGTAGGAACCGGCTCATTACTGCTGAGCGGTGCTGAAGGCACTAACCCTCTTCCAGGCCTCCCCTGACACCAGCCCAGCTAGGAAGTGGGGGGGTTACTGTGAGCTGGCCTTGAGATGAGCTAAGGCTGTGGGACCCAAGGCCACGATCAGAGCATGTTTATAGTACGCAGTAAATAATTGCTCCACGCATGGGTCAATTATATAAGATTTAGAACAAAGAAAATAGAAGTACGCATGTGCTAGAGATATTCTGTAAGCCTAATGAACAAAGAAACTCAGATTGCACATGTGCTGGCAGAGAACAGATAAATAGCAGGACAGGTGCATCATAGGCGCGCACCTCCCTGTGGCAATAAAGTGTTAACCCCATGGTGTCTCCTGCTGAAGTCTGTCCAGCGGTATGGCAACTCCTCGTGCATTTTTTTCATTTGAGCCGCTCACCTCCTAGAACCCCACGTCAGCCTCCCTCGGCTGACAGTTACTTTATTACATCCTGGCAAGGATCTACGGCCAGGTTCTCCACTCGGCATTTGCAGACTAAGGTGAGGCCATCATTTTTTTCCATGCTGTTTGGCTAGAGTGGAGCTGTCAGTGTCTAAAAGTTTTCCGTGTTGCCAGGCTGCTCCTTTCCTGGCCCTTTACCTAGAGAGCATAGGCTTTTATTGGGGCTTTTTTATTTCTTAATGTGTATCCATCTGCATCTCCAGGTTGCTGGCTTTTCTAGACCGCAATCTAGATACATGAAGCAGAAAGAAAACCCAAGGAACCACTGCCATATTGTTCCTCACATCCTGTGGTCACTGTCCTGCCCGCCTTCCTCTCGCTGCCTTTCAGAATTTTTTTTAAGTTTGTCCTATACATATATAATGTCCAGATATTATTTACCTGTACTTAGTGGGAAGAATAGGAAAAAGTACAACTATGCCATCGTTTCAGAAGCAAACATCCCTAATTCATAGACTGTCTCTGAAAGTGACATGGGAGAATGGAAACAGGAAAACTCAGCAGCCGGAGGACAGACATGAGAGGAGAACTTTTCATTGTGCACATGTTTATGCCTTTACAATATAAACCTACTCGGAAAAAAAAACTATTTTTTTTAAAAGAAGAAAACAGACTTCCAATTTTGGTAGTGACAGTGTGGCTACTTCTTTCTGAATTGTTCTATATCTTTCTGGGAAATCACACAGAGCCACAAGGAGAATGCAACAAATGTACTCAGCTAAACAGTAAGAAAATATTTAACCCACTACAAAAGTGCGGCCCCCAGCACCTGACACCGGCAGACCTGACAGTAGACGCTGCAAGCATATGTAGGAAAGAATAAGGAACGTCCAGCAGGTTCAACAAAGTAAAAGGTCAGAAGTATAGACTCGGAGATAGGAGAAGGCAATACACAGAGTCAGAATCACTGTGAGATGGGCTGAAATGAACAGGCCAGGGGAAATTGAGGGAGGCGGTAAAAGATGATGCAGACAGTGTTCAGAGGGTTTCAGAAAGCACGATTATCTAAAAGTGAGAACACCTGGGAAGACAAGGGCTTCATCCCTTAGTAGCAGCAGCTGTAGAAGAGCAGCGGCGACAGCTCCAGACTGGAAGATTAGATCCCGGAAGCAGAGGAGGCATGGAAGTGCGGAGGCATGACATTTTCACTGTAGCCAGAGAGGACAGAAAACCTATAGAAACCTGCAAAGCAACTGCCTCCAACCAAATCTTCCTGCTGACAGCTGGTCCAAGGCAACCCAACTCCTTTCAGTATGGTTAAACAAAAAGAGAAAATTTCGCATTATAGGAAAAATTCAAAAAAAAAATGGGGGGAAGAACTTCCTTATAGATGAAGAAACCCACCAAAAATACTTTACCATAGAATACGTAAGACCAAAGCCAAGGATCTCACTGGCAACCAGGAAAAGAGGGATAGATTATAAAGATCATATTTTCAAAGGCATCAGAGAGCTGGGGAAACAATAACTAAATGGATTAAAACTTCACAGAGGAAAGAATTGTGTAGAAGTAAACAGATAATAGATCACTTTTTATTTCCCTGTGACATCTGTGAATTCTGAGCATGGATCAAAGATGAGGACTGAAATTAAGCATCTTCAAAAAATCTACTGGTAACAACAAATTTAATTGTGAAATACTGAACGCTTTTCCCCTAATGTTAGGAAAAAGACAAACTTGTCTACCCTTATCACTTTTGTTTAATGATATATTAGAAATCCTACTGATTGTATTTATACAAGAAAAAGAAATAAAAGGCATAAAGATCAGAAAACAGGAAATAAATTTATCTGTTTTTTAGAGTATGTTACACATGTATACAAATCCTAAGAAATCTACAAAATAACTGCTGGAACTAATGAATTTAGCACGGTCACAGGATACAAAGTTAATATACAAAGAATAAATGTACTTTTTTTTATGTGCCAGGGATACCACTAGAAAACAAAAGTGAAAACAATTTTATCTACAATAACCTCAAAAGTATAAAATACTTCAGAAAATAATTAATCACAAGGCAAGACCCCATCAAAACAAACTACAGAATATTTCTGAAAGAAATTATATAGCTAAATAAATGGGAGAAATATATAGCATTCATAGACAAGAAGACTTAATATCACTAAAAAGATAATTCTCCCTCAATTTTTCTATAGATTTAACAAACTTCCAATCATAATTCTAACAATCTTTATTATAGATATTGATAAGCCAATTCTAAAATGTATATTAAAATGCAAATAATCTTGAATGCCACATAAATTACAAAAAAAGACCTTTCACTACCTTATTTAAAGACTTATATAAAACTATACACCATTTAATACAATGTAGTGCTAACAAAGGAGTAAGTTTCAAAATCAAAGGAATAGGATAAGAAGGCTAGACATAGACCTACACATGTATAGTCAGCTGTTTTTTGAAAAGCTGCAAAGGCAATTCAATGAAGAAAGGAAAGTTCTTCAAGAAATGCTACTGGAACAATTAGACATCCAGATGGAGAAAAAAGTCAATCTCACCCTTTATGTACACCACACAAAAAATTATCTCTAAGTGGATCATAGATCTAAATGTAAAATGCAAAACTATAAACCTTTTAGAAGAAAACAGAATAATCTTTGTGACCTTGCTTGACCTTCTAAGACAAGCTTTTAAAAACATTCCTTAAAATTTATCAAAATTGTATGCCTAAGGAAGGCTATGGCAGACAAAGAAGTATTTCTTTAAAAGATAATATTTTTCATCTATCAAACACAAGAATTATGATACCTAGTGTGGGCCAAGATGTGAGGTGCTAGGTAATCCTCTATACTTAAAGGAAAAGAAAAGGTAAAAGAAAAAGGATTGTTACATCCTTTTGCAAGGGTAACACAATAAACAATTTAATGTCCTTTGGAAGATTTAACTATCAGGAAATTATTCTGATGAAACAATCAGGTAAGTGCAAAAAGTACAACTACACAATACAAACACACACAGGAACACTCACACAAGAATGCTCATTGAAGTACTGGTTGAAACAAAGAAAAATGTTAGCAGTAACCTACATACTATTTTGGAAAGAAACATATTTAAAAGCTATCTTAAAGACAAAAACATGTATTGCAACAACAGTTACTAATACCCTTGGTGTGCAGTGAAAATGGATCACATCACCATCAAATAATAACACCAGCTGAAAATACAGTTCCCACTATATTTGTAAAGACTAAGTTTGCAAGCAATTTTTACAATGGCCTGGTGTTAACTCTGATTTGTATACTAATTTATTAAGCGTTTCCATAAATTGAAATTAATTGTATTACACCTCTGTCTTCCCAATCATTGCAAGCATTTAGTTAATACGTATACACTTAGGATTTTTAAACTGTGATGAACTAGTACTCTGCTTCCAAAAAGGTAACTACAAGCTGCATTGTAATTCCTGATAAAAATCTATTCCTGTCGAAAACTCTTGCATAAGACATAGTTGTTGATTGTTAGTTGAGCAATTCATAAACGGCTAGATCATTTAATTGTGGGCAGCAGGTAGGTTCCCCAGGTTCTAACATTGCACTTGGGATCCAATGAAAGAAAATAAAAAAGAAAACATCTTTTCTGCAAACGCGATCTGTTAGGGCCACATACCTTTATTCTTGCTTTCTCTATAAATTCTAGAGGGGCTTTCCCAAACTCAAATCCAGCTCCAATCCAAGGAATCCAGCCTCCTATGCATGGGGGTCCACGCAAGTTCCTCCGCCGAAGGAATAATAAACGAGCGACACAACCTAGGATTATAATCACTGTTGCGGAAATGAATTCCATGTTTCTGTCCAGCACCTTCCTGAATCAGAGAGGGGGAAACTCCTGCTGTCGTGGTACTTGTTTCTTCGTCCCGGAACAGGGGCCCCACCGGACTTTCCAGCCTTTCCGCTCTGGCAACTTATACAGCTTGCTCCTCTTCGTATCTGTAGCCTCCTTTCCCCACCCCAATTTTTAACTAACTTTTGCATCATCGCTCCCTCCCACTTCCACTTCTTTTTCAAGCCTGGGCCCAGCTGGCGCGGGTGCAGGGGGTGGAGAACAGCGCCGTTGCCCCGGAGACCGGGGCGGGCGGAGCAGCCCTCTCGGCCAATCAGAGAACTCGATCCGTGGGGGGCGGAGCCGCGCGGATAACGCTTCCCAGCAGCCTCGCGAGCTTCGCGTCGTTTTCCGCTCGCTGCTCGCTGGACTGCTCAAGCCTGGGGCTGCTAGGGAGGCTGCGGGTTCGCCGGGCCCGCCTGGCCGAGCGAGGGTAATGGTCCCCGCCTCGCCGCTCGCCGGCTGAGGAGGGGCCGCCCTGGCTGGGTGGCAGGCCAGCCGCGGCGTGGGGCGCGGGCCGGAAGGGGCGTATTGCCGCCCCGCGCTGCTGCTGAATGTCGGCTCCAGAGGATGAGGAGAGGCTCCTGCCGCTCACCCAGAGATGGCCCCGCGCGAGCAAGTTCCTCCTGTCGGGCTGTGCGGCCACCGTGGCCGAGCTAGGTACCCGGCCGCCCAGCCTGGGCCTCCCCCGCGAGTCGTCGAGGGGCCGCGCGGGGGTGGGGCACCCGGCGGGTGGCTTGGTTTCCAGGTGGATGCAGCCCTCTCGGTCCACACCTGTCCCGCGGGCAGGTGTGGCGGGGTAGGTGGCAAGGCCAGCCTTGTGAGGAGGAGAGATTGGAGGTCACGAAGGGCTCTTCCAATGTCGTCCCCCTCCTGTGTGCTATTACGCCTCATTGTGTCCTTTTAGAAGCTTCATGAGCTGTCATTTCTTTCTAGAGGAATCATTTTCCCTTTCGTGAGGATGACCTTTCTAATACCACAGTCCACTCTTCATCCTTCTTGAGATCATGTCTGTTGTTTATATTCTTAACACCCAACTTGTGGGACTTAAGCTCTTAACCTATCACTTACGCAGCATCCTCTCAATATCTGCCAGTTGACCTCTTTGAGCTTAACTCATCTGTACTGTGTTTACCTTGCAGGAGTCTGAGAAGTTAGTAATATATAAACGCTAAATCTAAACGCAGGGCACCGTTAATTGAGACTTACAATTACAATGCTGAGGACTATGGAGGTATCCTTAAAATGACCCAGCCTTGAGCTAACAGGCTGGTGGGGAGACATGCAGAAACAATTACATTATACTCCTTATTATAAGGTGTTATTAAGTATCATAAGAGCATAGAAGACAGTTACATCTGCATAAGCAAGTCAAGGAAAACTTAAAGGGCTACCTTAAGTTTTAGAGCAGAATTATGATGCCCTTGCACAAACAGGAGGTATTTAGTCCAAGGATTTTGTGAGTCGCATCCCTGTGTTCTTCATTGTGCATTTTAAGATTACTCTTTCATTTTCTTGCCCATTAAAAGAAAAAAAAAGCAGTAGCTCTGATGTGTTAAATCATTTGTAAATGTTAAGTTTGTCCTGTTCTAACATGAGTTAACTTCGTATTTCCAGCAGAGCCAGCACATGATCTGTTGTTTTGCCCTTTGTGCGCCTCCACTCTGGCTCTTTGGGCTCTCTCTTTTCATCTCTTCTCCCAAAGCTGATATAGAATTTTTATTATTGTTTTTACTGAAATACAGTTCATCAACTTTTAACTCTAAAAGCAGACTGATGAATGATTAGATATATTTCCAGGTTTGTTTTTTTTAACCTGATGTTTGCCCCTATGACCAATGGCTTTTGTAAAGGAACATTCCTCCTGTTAAGAATTGTGTGGAGGCTGGGGATGGGAGGCCAGGGAATCGAAATATGACATGTTTTGTGTAAAAACAATTTAGGATCAGAACCTAAAGCATTATTTAATTAACCAGCAAGAAAACCAAAATGATTTTGAGAGGCATAACCTATGCTAATATAGAGGTGCCTCTATCTTAAGACTCTTAAGGTTTCACATGTCAATAAAGCATTGCTTAAATTCTCTATACGCACACCACTTCTGTTGCAGGAAAACTATCAGCAAGATACCAACTTTTCCAAAGACCAGTGATAAGATTTAATAAGCTCTTCCCCTGACTCTGTGTTCTTTACAGAAAGGCATTGTTACGGTTTTGTATCAGGTGGTGGTCACTGACAAGACATATAATGTCAATAATGTTCATGAACTTATCTGAATCATCGTGTATATATAGTTATGAGCTTGATCTTCCTTATGAAGGAAGGAGCAGTTAGCTTCACTCTGTTTTAAGGAAAAGGTCTATCTCTAAGATGTAATCATTAGGGAAAAGTTTTTCAAGTACATTTGGTACTCTGTAAGGTGGCCATGCATAAAACTCATCGGCGCTGGAAGAACAACTCAATATATGCCTTAACTGAAAGAATTTTGAGCTTGCCACCCTTGCATATAAAAGACATTATAAACTCTATATTTCATCTTGTGTATCTCAAACATCAGGTCAGTGATTCATCCACATGTGAACATCACTCATGAAATGACAGATTCAGCTTCATCTGGCATTTATTAAGAACCTGCACAGTATTCTAAAAGTCACACTGGATCTTAATTATGGTTGCAGTCAAGGGGACATCACAGACTATGGATACCTGAAATGATTCCCATTGGAAAGCAAAACTTGAGGACAAAAGCAGATTTTAGACTGAAATTTCTCACTGAAAAGAACCCAAGACTTGTCACCCCACCCCCACCCCCCACCCCCGCTTTCTGGTGCCCTGGGGCTGCTCTGGGACAGTGATTCTTGACTTTGGGAGTGCATAAGAATCAGTTGGCTTCTAAACCCCCATCCACCTACTAAGACTCCACAGATGTGGGGCTAGGAAATCTGTAATTTTAACCATCTCCTCCTCTGATTCTGATGTGTTCCAAAATTTGAGAACACTCATCTTGTGGCGACTAAAATATGGGTCCTGCGATTTTCAGAATTTGTGTTTGTTTCTCTAAATGTTACGGGTTTCCCTCTTGTTTTGTTTTGTTTTTGTTGTTAGCAACCTTTCCCCTCGATCTCACAAAAACTCGACTCCAGATACAAGGAGAAGCTGCCCTTGCTCGGCTGGGAGGTGGCGCGGGAGAGGCTGCTCCTTACAGGGGCATGGTACGCACGGCGCTCGGGATCGTCCAAGAGGAAGGCTTCCTAAAGCTCTGGCAAGGAGTGACCCCCGCCATTTACAGACACATAGGTATTTATCTTGATTCTAGCCGGTAAGCTTGCTCAGAGTTCTGTGCTTGTCTCCTTTGCTTTTCTGTTGAGCTGTGTCCAAAAGCCAGCTAGCTGTCTTCTAGTAAGGTCATGAGTGAATATACAGTCTCTTAACTACCAATTATTGCCTTAGGGTTTTAGAAATGCATACAGAAGTTCTTGGGGATGAACTGTCATGATGTCATGATGTCTGTAATACACTTTAAAATAATTAAGCAAAAAAAAATGAAGCAAATATGGTGAAAATGTTAGCAAGTGATAAATCTCCATGCTAGATATAGTGGGAACTGTATTATTTGTATGTTTGAAAATTTTTCCTAAGAAAAAGTTTTTTTTTACACTTAAGAAAAAAATGAATAATTGATTTTTTTCCACTTGAGAAACCACATTTAAATTTTTTGTGACATTCTTTGAAAATTAAAATACATTGGCATGCAAGGCCAGATCTCACCAGTCTCTGTCCCCTACGTCAGAGACCAAGCTGATCGGAAAGAGGACAGGGAGGACCGTCTAATCCCACGCTGGCAACAGGACAAATACAACCCTGGGGACTTGGGCCTCAGTTCCCCAGGCTGCTTGTGTGGGCCATGAGTCACTCTGAGAGGAAAATAGCTGAGACTACATTCTTAGCGGTGAGAACGCTTTTGTGCCCTGCTTCCAAAGGGGCATTACCGAGGCAGGACTTGTTCGGTTTTCAGCTTGTGGACAGGGGAACATAAACTTGGCTTCCAAAGGAGGGAGGACGGGTGTGACATCTTTCTCTTCTCTGTTCATAATGGACCCTCAAGTACGTAGGGACCCTTGATCAGAAAAGTGCTGGCACAGTTATTTACCAGTTTTGTATTTTTTAAAGCCTCAATTTTCCAAATGAGCACGTTAGAGTGTATTCATCAAGGACTATCCAGAAGTGTGATTAGACTGTTACTGTTCTGGTACTTCGTCTGTTTCGGAGTATCTTAAAATACTGCATTAAACTTCCTGAAATATCAAGAAAAGCTCTCCATATGAATACCATGTACTGGTTTTAATGATTTTTCCTCTTTAAGAAATACTTTCTCCTTGCTTCCCATTATCCTTTTGAGCTTCACTTCTTCTTCATTTGTATTTTGTGGTTTTATAGTTAAGATTCATTTCATATTGTTTGACACTTGACTGAAAAATTACCTTCATATAATATTGAATGAAAATGCCTTCTGTGTACCAAGCTCTGTACTAAGGCATATAGAGTACAGGAAAATACACAAAGCCTGCCTGGTAAAGCTCGCGCTCTGATGCAAAGATGAGCAAGAAAATCAAGTGAATCTCTAATCAACGTGATAAACGCTGTATTGGACGTACGCCTGGGTAGTTCAGGGGGACGGAGGAGCACAGCAGGGGCAACGGCAGCCCAGAACCCTGGGGGCAAGGTCCGTGGGCCCTTTCTGGAAAACATGTTATTCGAGTTGAATCTTGAAAGAGTTGGAGGGGTTAGCAAAGCAGAGAAGGGAGAATCCATTCAAGAAAGATCAGACAGCATCTGAGAAGGCCTGAGGCTTTAAAAGGCATGCACATTTGGAGAAACAGCAAGAGACCATGTGTCAGAAGAATAGGGTAAAGACACTGAAGAAACCTAAATGTCCATCGACAGATGCTTCGGTAAAAAAGATGCAGTATGTGTATGTGTGTTTGTGTGTGTGTGTAATGGAATACTGCTCAGCTATAAAAAAAGAATGAAATAATGCCAATTGCAGCAATATGAGTAGACCTAGAGATCATCATACTAAATGAAGTAAGTCAGAAAGATAAAGACAAATATCATATGATATTGCATATATGTGGAATCTAAAATAAGAAATGATACAAATGAACTTATTTATGAAACAGAAAGAGACTCACAGACATAGAAAACAAACTTATCATTACTTATGGTTACTTAGGGATAAATAAGGAGTTTGGAATTAGCAGATACAAACTACTATATATAAAATAAACAACAAGGTCCTAATATACAGCACAGGGAACTACATTCAGTGTCTTGTAATAACCTATAATGAAAAAGAATATATATGTGTATAACTGAATCTCTGTGCTGTACACCAGAAACTAACACAACATTGTAAATCAACTAAACTTCAATTTAAAAAAAAAGAAAAGTACAGGGTTCATGAGAGAAAGACACAGCCAGGGAGATCAACTAGGCCAAGTCAAAACGTCCTCTTAGTGTATTAAACATAAGGCTGAGCTCACCCTTTCAATGATCTGTTTTGCACAGTGTACTCTGGAGGGCGAATGGTCACTTACGAACATCTCCGTGAGGTTGTGTTTGGCAAAGGTGAAGATAAGCATTATCCCCTTTGGTAAGTTTTGTTCTGAAAATAACGTACTGTATCGTACAACATGGGGAACACAACCAATATTTCATAGTAACTATAAGTGGAGCATAACCTTTAAAAATTGTGACCAGTATATTGTAACTTGTAATCACTGGTAACTTATTTAATATTGTATACCAACTATACTTCAATTAAAAAAGAGAAAGGAATGTACCCTTGCCCCAAAATCTTTACTGTTTACCCACTAGATTTGTATAAAATTGTGCCTTTGTACCAAAACTGCTTCATGTGACAGGCCTAAAATGACAATTACAATAGAAATCCAAATAACTGAGCATTTACCGCACACTGTGTACAAATGTATAAAAATTATGTCACTTAATATGTTAAAATTTAAAGGATTCTTATAGAGCACCTTCTTTATTCCTCTTTCTACTCAGAAACCCTAGAGTTTAGAGTCAAAGATGGGCTCAAATTCCTCATCTACGACTGTGTTGCCTGGACAAACTGCTTCACCTTTTTATCTTCGGTTTTCTCCGCTGTGGAAGTGACACCTCCCACCAGGCTTTGTTTTTTTTATAGGATTAGATGAGATGATACATGGAAGTGCATATCACTTATAACATTTATAAAAGAAACAAAAATAGATTATTTTTAAATAAAATATACAGAACTTCCATAGGTCAATAAAAGAACACAAAAGAAGAGAAAGCATATCAACAAGCAGTTCACAAAAGAAGAAATATAAATGTTCATTACACATGTAAACACGTTCAACCTCACCAATCATCAGGGAAATAAGCTAAAACTACTTTTAGCCGCTAAACCGCTAATGGGAATATAAGTTATTATAAACTTTTTGGAGCATAAAATACATGTTAAATTTTTAAAATGTGTAATCCTTTGACCTAGCAACACCTTCTTTATGATTATAATCAGTCAGAAATATTTGTATCTGCATAAAGACACACACACACACACACACACACACACAGAGATATTGACTGTAGTAGTGTTGATAATAGCAAACATTTTAACCTTAAGTAACTATCAATTTGGAAGCTGTCAAATAAGTTATGACATATCTATACAAGGAAACATAACACAGCTATTGAAAGAATGGGGTAGGTTTTATATGACTAACATACAAAGATACAGTATCTTTTCTGGGCTTAAAAAACAAATCCAAGTCTCGACTATAAGAAAAGGGCAGTAAGTAGAATTTCGCCTTCCAGGCAAAATCTATTACCTGTTTTTGAAAAATTGTAATGTACTAAGCTATACATTATATAATTGCTCTCCCAGAGTTGGAAAGGAGTAATAGATGAGTAGTCCTTGTATTTTGTAATTCCTTCCAGAAGAGAAAGGTATAGGTGAGGAGCCAGAAGGAAATATGTCACTGTGAAGTCACATCTCAGGGTGGGCTGGCTCCCTGTCCTTTGACCCTGTCAGAACAATTCATTCAGTCACGAGATATTTATTGTTTACGCCATGCCAGTCCTGTACTTCGCGGTGAGGCTATGGTGATGAAAAAGACACGGTCCCTGCTGTCACTGGGCTCAGGATAAGAGAGACAGATGCCCAAACAATTAGAATTATGTAACAGTCACAGGAGGGAGTGGTTATGAGATTCCCAACAGGAAAAAGCAATGGGGAGGAACAGTCACGCTCACAGGTTACTGGTGGGGGTGTGAGCTGGTACAAGTGCTATGGAAATGAATTTGGCAGGATCTATCAAATGCCATGTAAACGTTCAAATGTCTTAGTGAAAAGCTAGCTCATTATATAAATTATAGAGAAATCACAAAATGGGATGCTATGGAACTATTTTTCAAATGAGGCAGCTCTATATGAACCCACAGGGATAACCTTTAAGACATACTATTAGGGGGAAAAAAATCAAAGTGCAGAACAGTATACAACCTGGCATGCTGTATTTTAGTTTTAAAAAAAAAGATGATTTATGCATGTATGTTCCCGTGTGCACTAACCATCACTTGTAACTTAGTGTTTAAGACAGTGGGCTCTGCGCTCAGGCTGCTGGGGGCTCCCAGTATAGTATAGTATAGACTCACTGTCTATACTAGCTGTCATTTAGCTGCTTTGTGCCTCAGTTCCCTTATCTTTAAAGAGGAAATCACAGTAGTGCTAATGTCACAGGGTTGATAAGAGAATTAAATGATAGTTTTCAAAATGCTTAAAACAGTGCCAGACGTAATAAGCATTCGGTGGATGCATCATTACTGCCTCTAGAAAGGTAAAAGAGAAGCTAGTCGTTGTGATGACTTCAGAAGGGAGGAGCTGGGGAGAGGGGCCCTTTTCTACCCTGTAGCCCTTTGTGTCTCTTAAAACATTGTTTTAGAGTAGAAGGAGAGAAACTACCCCTTCCCCCACAAGAGACCGCTGCCGTAATCAAGGCAGAAGATGACCGGGGCCTGGCGGGAGCGGAGAGGAACTGGAGTGGGGGGAGGAGGAAGGCTTCACATGTTCAAGCACACTTGTTCAGACTTGGTCACTGTTGGCTCCGCGAGGCGAGGAGGAGGAAGAGCCCCAGGGCAGAAAGAGTTTCTTCAAAGAGAGGACCATTCTCAAAACCCCTTCACTTTGGAAAGCTACTCAAACAGGCCTCTATAAAATTGGACTTGCCAGCCTTTGTCTGTTAGACTGATCACATCAGTGCTGTTTCTATTCCCCTATGGTCAGAATTAAATGGCAATTAAATTATATCTTTGAAGCAACTGTCCTTTCTTTGCATTTCAGGCCATGGAAGGCCCCTGAAGGTCAGATGTGAATTCTGACTCCTTGTGGTCCTTGACCCCCGCCCTCAGTAAACAGACAAACGATCTGTTTTCCTTTGTTGTTTATCTGGATCTCTCCTTTGCTTCACTTTGTCTTCAGTCTCTCATGTAGAGGCTGTACAGCGTGGTACTTTTCCCTACAAAATGTGTGAAACTGACAGCAACCTTTTAAACAAATGTATCTCCTTTTCTAACTAGGAAATCAGTGATCGGAGGGATGATGGCTGGTGTTGTTGGCCAATTTTTAGCCAACCCAACTGACCTAGTGAAGGTTCAGATGCAGATGGAAGGAAAGAGGAAACTTGAAGGAAAACCACTGCGGTAAGTTCTCCGACTAGCGGGTACCTTTCCGTGCCCTCTTGCCACCGTCATGCTTTGAACATTTCCCTCATGACTTACCCATTTTTGTCCCCCAGCGTTCAGTGAGGACGTTAACCCTGACTCTCTGCATTTGGAAGTGATGCTCGCTAAGAGGAGAGCTAAGATGGACCTTTTCTTTGCCTGATGAGGTGTATGTGGTGCTCTCTACCGACCAACTACCTGTGCCTAACTCTCTGCTGCTCTCCCAGCCAGTAGCTAGGCCTGTCCTCTACTGCAGCTGACCAGACAAAGCGTCTGATATTAGCATTTGCCCTGGTGTGAATTCCAGGTGTGCCACTGTGGCTTGGCGTTGTGGAAGTCACTTAACACTTGCAGTCTCTGTGTCTTCATCTTTAAAAGGGGCGATCTCAGGTGGTTTTCGTGACAGAGTGCCTGGCTCATCAGGCGCCAGAAAGCTTGCTTTCCTCCCCTCTCTCCCCAAAAGAAGGGAAACGGCAAGGTTGACCTTGCGGATTGTTCCTACTTCCCTATGTAATTCTGCTCCTCCTCTTTTCCCAACTTTAAGGACTTTTTTTTTTCAATAGTGTTGTGATATAAAACCCTCTGATTGCATTACTCTGTATTGTCAAAGTCTGCCTTTCTTCAAAGGACCTCCTGTTCAACAGTTTATTAAAACACCACTTAGCCAGTTTCCCCTTGGAAAAGGGCAGATGTTGCAGATAGAGAGAGAGACAGATAGGCAGACAGACAGACAGACTGACCGACCTTTCCCAGGAAAGAGGGAAAGTGCAGGACACCCTGAGCTGAGGACAGTGAGGTCTGCTTCTCTGAACACTGCACACGTGCGGCTGAAACACAGGTGCAGGAGGGTATGGGACTGCCCTGGGCTCTGCTGCCCCTCTAGCTGACTCCGTGGAAAAGGAGGTTGGGCTGCGGCAGTCCAGGCTCCCCTTCCAAACAGGGAGATAAGTAATATGTACCATAGAGGAGGAAAGGGTACCATTCTGACTTAGCCAAGTAGTTTACAGAATCCCAGAGCCCATGCTGCCATCTTGTACCAACTTCTAATTACTACCTAGTGGGGTGAAGTGATGCCTTGGCTGGATACATGGAAAGAACTAACTATTGGGGTCCAGAAATATCTGAGTTTTAACTGATCACCTCAGAATTTTTCCTTCTTTGTCTCTACCGTCGGAAATTTTTGGTTTGATATAGTAGTTAAAAAAAATATTTAAGGTTGGTGTAAAGAACATGAACATTGGATCAGATAGCCTGGGAGTCAAATCCAGCCCTTACCACATTGCAGCTCTGTAACCCTAGTCAAGTTCCTTAACCTTCCTAAGCCTCAGTTTCTTCAAATATAAATTGGAATAATAATACACACTTTGTGGAGTATTCAGGAATAAAATGCATCTTATAGATATAAAAAGTCTGGTGCTTAATAAGTGCAGAATAAATTTTAACTACAATGACCGTCATTTGTGAGCATATTTCTTATGTGGCATGATAGCAATTATCAATGCCCAATAAATATGTCATATTATCTTTTTGGTGAGACTCAGAGTTTAGTGCCTGAGTAAAAGCCACACAGCTAGCTAACTGGTAAGGTGGCCTTTGACACCAGGCATTTCTGACTATATTTATTTTATTTTCTATCAGAGGTTTCCAGATTTGGTTCATGGTTCAGCACCATTTTTCATCTGTGTACAGAAAAATGTGCAAAATAAGGAAGAGATAATACATTTTCATAAAGCCAAAGTATTCAGTTTTAATTTCCAAGAATTCTGGATAATTAAGACGTTATTTTACTCCAGATCATAACAGCTATAGGTGAAGCTTACCCAGTTGCATTCCATCCACAGGAATGCGTAGTTTTCATGTTTATTATTATGATTGTTTTCCTTTAGGTTTCGTGGTGTGCATCATGCGTTTGCAAAAATCTTCGCTGAAGGAGGAATACGTGGGCTTTGGGCAGGCTGGGTACCCAATATACAAAGAGCCGCGCTGGTGAATATGGGAGGTAATGGAAACTTTATTGAATTCTGAGAAGTCCTAACTGCCATGATCATTATGATTGTAAGCACTTACATCAGGGAAAATGAACATTTTTATTTTAGTATTTTTAATAATTCATATTGGAAACAGTCTTCTTGTATACTGTAATCTCATAATTGAGTATTTTCCCCAGAGCATTGTCACTTTATTCTACAATGATGCATGCAAAGGATTTCCTAAAACTAGCAAATGGTGACAATAATGAAAGAAGACCAAACCATGTCTAAGGTCTCCTCTCCACCCTATACCTTCCTCTAAGATTCACACTGGTGTATGTAACCATGTGGTGGTCGTATATCCAGACTGCAGATCTTTCCCCCCAGTAACCCTGCTCCTGTTACCACATAATCCACCTTGTACAGCAGGGCGCTGCAGGCTGGGGACCTGAGTGTTTCCTTAACTCACCCCCTTCACGCACTTCCTGTATTCAGTTTCTTCTGTCTCCTGCATGTTTCTTAAAAGTTCCTTCCCCCTTCCAGTGTTATGCAAAGTGAAATAAGTCACACAGAGAAAGACAGGTATCATATGATCTCACTTAATGTGGAATCTAAAAAGCAAAACAAACAAAACAAAATGAAAACAGACTCTGATAGAGAACAAACAGGCGGTTGCCAGTGGGGAGGCGGCCAAGATAGGTGAAGAGGATTAAGAGATTCAAACCTCCAGTTATAAAATAAATAAGCCACAAGGATGTAATATACAGCATAAGGAATTATTACAGTAATATTATAACTTTGCATGGGGATAGATTACTAGACTTATCATGGTGACCATTTCATAATGTATGCAAATATCAATCACTATTTAATACACCCGAAACTGACAAACATTATATATCAACTATATTTCAATTAAAAAAGAAAGTTTCCCCACCTCCAATACCTACTACTTTAGTATCCTTAAAATGACCATTTTTACAACAGTAAGCGTCAAAACACAACTAGACCACTGCCACAGCCATCGAACTGGTCTTCTCCTCTGTCCTCAAATTGGTACCCAGTATCCAGAGCGCTTTATCCAAAATACAGATCTGAACATTAATGATATCCTTAAAACCCTTCACTGGCTTCTCATCACTCAAAGAATAAAGTGAGAATTTCATAACAGAACACAGGAGGTCTGAATGATCCAACCTGTGCCTTCTGGCGTTGAGCAACTCATTGATTCTGGAGCAGAGATGGAAGCAGAGTCATGAGCTGAAAGGTGCCACTGCCCACACACCAAACTCTTCTTCACCTCCATTCTCGCTGTCCTCTTCCCTCTTCTGCTATCAAGCTTTCCCCTGCAGATATTTTAATACATAGCTAAGGTGTCTTTTCCACTCCTGTATTTTCCCTGAACCTCTGACAACCACCCCTCTCCAGTCGTGCTGTGTTAGACGCTCCTTTATGTGTTTCTGTAGCTCCCTGGGCTTATCTGTAGTAGCTTTCACCTCCTTTCATTGCCTTCCACTACACAGCTGTCTCCTCCTCTAGACTTTGAGCCCCCTAAAGGCAAGGGCTGTGTTTTATTTATCTTTATTTTCCTGGTCCCTCATATGTGATCAATAAACATTTCATGAATGAATCAATGAATGAAAGAATCCTAAGACCAAAATTATGTGATTCTAAGAAATTGATAAATAGCATTTTTGAGAATTATAGTAACATATCACTTAAACATCAAAGGAAGTAAATCTATTTTATACGTTGCTTTTTCAGTCCATCAGTGTCTACTGCATCGTATTGGTGGATATTTTGGGCGTCAAAAAACCTTTCTGATTATGGTTTCTCAATTCATTGCTTTGAAATCTGCTGCAGCCCAGATTTCTCTTCTAAGTTCCAGCTACCTAATCAGCATTTTCATTTGGTTATCTTATTTGGTTATATCACTTTGAATGTATCCAGACTGAACTCATTTCATTAAATCACTTCCTTCTCTGTTCTTCCCAGTCTCAAAAATATGACCTCACCATCTTTTAGTTGAACGACTCAGAAACCTAGGCATGATTTTTATCTTTTTGCTTTCACTTACTCCTTATGGCCAACAAGTCACCAGATCCAGCCAGTTCTATCTCCCAGATACTCCTCAAATTTCACCCACTTCTCTTCATCGCTGGAGCCACTCCTTTGTCCATGTGTCAGCTCCTCCTGCTGGACCACTACGAAAGCCTCCTAAATGGTCTCCCCACATCTGTCCCACAGCCATTTTGTCCCACTGTGCGTCTGAAGTTGCTCTTACCAAGATCATCAGTGTCTGTTATCTTATTTAAAAAAAAATCTAAATTAGCCAATGCTCATTTTTACATCTCCATAATTAGCAGCTTTGTTCTTCAAACTGTTCAAGTGCAAAGTCTTGCCGTCATCTTTGCCTCCTTTCTTTCACTCCATGTTCAGTCTGCTGGCTGATCCTGTTGATTTCTTCTTAAAACACCCAGAATCTGACCAGCGCTCCACAACTCCCTTATCCAAGCCACCATCATTTCTCACCAGAATGACTGCCATGGTCTCATGTCTCACCTGCCTTGTCTCCCTGTAACCTGGGAGACATAAACAGTAACCCTGGTCACTCTGCTCAAAACCCGCCCCTTCTCTGGCTCTTGCTCCCTCTGCTCCTGACAAACCAGTATTCCTGCAGTTCCTCGAACACACAGAGCTGACTTTTGCCTCGGGGCTGTGACACATCCTGTGGTCCTGCCTGGGACACTTTCTCTTGGACACCTACAAAGTTCACTCTCTCAAGTTTCCTTCAGGTCTCTGCCCAAATGTTACCGCAAGGTCTTCCCAGATCACCCTACTTAAAGTTCACATGCACCGTTGCTCCCCACCCTCGCACACTCGCTGTCCCCTTTCCCTGCTTTATTTGTCTTCAGGGCAGCTGCTACCATCTGAAACGCCATGTGGTTTACTTATTTATTGTTTCATCCTTCAATAAAGAATGGGGGTTTTGTTCACTTTGTCCGAGGCTCTTTCCCCAGCGCCTGGAATAACACCCACCACATGGTAGGCACTCAGATATTTGGTGAATGAGCAAACGTATCTGCCCATTCTTTTCTCTTTACAGTTCACTTCCCTATACTTCAGTGTTGATAGCCTTTATAAAGCTCCAGGGCTATGGTGTATCTCTCCCCTGTTTAAAACTTGACAGCACTTCATTGTCATTAGAAAAAAAAAAAGTCTATAAAAAGCTTAATGTAGAATAATGGCCAGGATCTTTTGTTTAAAAGTGACAGAATCTCAACTCAGCCTAACTGAGGCTAAAAAAAGGAATTCATCAGCTCAAACACTGAAAAGTGCAGGGTTTAGGCTGACTTTCAGCATTGCTGGATTCAGATGTTCAGAGGCTACAACCGAGTGTCTGTCCCTCTTCCTTATTCCCTCCCCCTCCATCGGGAGCTCTGCTTTTCTGCTTGAGAACAAGAATAGGATCTTTCTTCCCTGTCCACATTCCTGCCTCAAACTTAGCATATTCTTGACACAAAAGACATTCATGGTTGAATGAATGATATTTAAGCTTTCTTCTTCTATCTATTGCCAGATTTAACCACTTACGATACAGTGAAACACTACTTGGTATTGAATACGCCACTTGAGGATAACATCATGACTCATGGCTTATCAAGGTAAGACTGTTTTAATCTCTCTCTCTCTCTGGTTTTTTCCCATCTCACCTTTTCTTCCATGTTTGACATAAATTCTAACTTCTTGTCTCTTTTGATTGGGAACCTAGTGGAATCGCCCTTAGAAAAAGGTGATAGTACATTTATAAAAGTTTGTGGCAGTTGCAATGGGGGAAGAGAGGGACAAAGTTGCAGAAGGTTTCAGATTAAACTTCCCAGAATGTCTGCACCTTGGTGGGGCCACCCCAGGGTCGGATTCTGACCACTGATCCTCCAACTCAATTCAGCGGATACGTCTGAGCATCTTTTATGTGAAAGGCTCCGTCTGAGGCCCGGCACTGGATACAGATGGTAAACCACAGCCCTTCCCAGGGAGTTTACCAAGGAGGAAAATAAGACAAGTATAAGAACACTGTACAGTAAGTGCTAAAAAAAAGTGGCCGCTTACTGTAGAGTTCGGGGGGAGGAGGAGAGAAAAAATAACCACCTGGAGGGGCCTACCGAGGAGACAGATAATTGTTTCGAAGGGCTGTGGCTCCTGATGGACAGAGATGTCTTCATCCTAGAAAGGAGCAGTACCTTCAGTTCTTTGCAGCACGACTTCCCATCATCCTTCAGAGTGAGTTACTTTGTAGCTATCTCACGTCCTTAACATTATAGTGATTTTTATTTCACTGCTCATCTTGTTTCCAAATTCTAGAACCCTTTATGCTGTTTAGACAACCCCCAAAGAATATTAATACTGCCAAATCAATGACACTAGGAGATACACAGATAAAGATATAGATATAAATGATTCCGAATCTCAGGTTCACCTTAACTTAATTTTCCTAGAGTAGTTTTTCTTCATTCTTTCTCTTTTAAAATAAGTATTATCTTTGGTGCTGCTAAGGCAATCTCTCTATATATGTCTGCTCACCTTTCTTTCATGTTCCAAACTCTCACCCAGGTGTGTTCACAAGCTATGCCATCCTTTCTGTAGCCAATAGTCAGTCCAGCCTCTTTTTTCACAGAGACAAACGAGGATTTTAGGCCTAAGGATTTTAGGCCTCTGTTACCCCTGTGCCTGTAAACACCTGTATGACATCTGTGCCACCCTGGCCTTCTTTCCTTCACTACCTTTGTTCATGCTGTCCTCTCTGCCTGTGAGACTTTCTTCCCCAGTTACTAGCCGGTCAAGTCGTCTTGTGAGATAGTCTCATCTTTCGAGAGGCTTGTCTGTTTCAGCGTCACGATCTGTTCTGGGAGCAGGATGTTCAGGTCTGACAGGGCCGCAGCAGTGGTACCTCTGTTTCTTTTTCATTGTCTTTCTACCCAAACGGTCTTTGAAATACCACACTTCTAATCTAAGATTCAAGGATTTCTCAGCAGGTGTAAATCCGCTTAACATGCGCTGCTCCACCTAACGGATCTGTCTTTTTTGGAAAGATGTAAGATTCCCCATCACTGTCTTCCAGCCCTAATCTGAAATAACTTCACCCCACTGTTCTCTGATTGAGGTTTTGCGAACATGGGATGATCGGTACTTGGTTCATTCCTGAGCTCCCTAGATCAGGTATTTAAATGGGTTGGGATAAGTATGTGGGTATGTGAGGCAGCTCCAAGGCTGCTACCCACGAACTCACATCTACAGAGATAAACAGTGCGGTGTCACAGGATAGAATGAGTGCTCATGGGGATCTGAGGGGCCTGCAGCTGTGCAATCAGAGAGATTTATATGAGCCATCAACATCTGGGGAAAAGGAATCTCACATGAAGAAGAAGAATAAAAATGGTGTAAGCCCTGAACTGTGTGGTTTAATACGGCTAAAATGGTTTAAGTTGTATGTTCTGTATACTTTACCACACTTAAAAACAGTGGGGTAAATAAAACGAAGTTCTGGGCCAGGGCAGGAGCAGCAGAGACCGTGGCTAGGATTTCAGTGAGGTGGGGAGGCAGGTGGCAAGGTGTGTTAATACAAGAGGCGGAGGAAAGGCAGGGCACTGAATTAATGGTCTGGGCATTATCGAGAACAGAAGAGCCAGAACCATCCCCTTATCTCTCTTTTTAAAGCGTGAAGCTATTGAGAGGTGAGACTGTGCAAAGGGTGAGCTTGCACTGTATGAAGACGATACACGAGCACGATTATCTAGTTGCTCCTAGAAAGGATGGCTGACCCTGACCAGTGCTGACGGAATATCACAGACTGGCCTCACAGATGGCCATCTGGTCTCCTGGAGAGAACAGAAGACATCCCCCAATCGCTCTCTTTCCATTACCCCTTTAGCCACGCCCTGGGCTTCTCTCTGGGGTGTCCCCAGCAAGGAGCTATGATACAGGTCGGTAGCCAGAAGCAACAATGTTCATTTCAAGTAGCTGTGAAACTGACGTTCCTTTTATCGTCCTGTCTTCTCACTTTGACTCTAGGCACCATCCTACCTGAGGCCTCCTTCGTACATTATTTGCTCTCTTTTAATGTTCACCTTTTCAAAGGAGTCTAGCCAGGTCACACTACCTCCTGAAACCTGTTTAATAAGAAGAGGATGAGGCAGGGCACTGGCAGCTGCCTCCTAGGGTCTGTGTGTGCCAGATGGGGCCACACGTGCTGAAGTGGGGGTCCTTGGTGTGGTCAGTATGCAGGTAAAAACAAATCCTTTAATCCTAAACAAGTTAATTAATGGCGACTTATTAATGAGGGCTACTTACGTTTTAAAAATAGAACGTATCCACACTATGAGCACTGGCAGAGTAGTTTCCACTCTGGGCACTTACACGTGAGGCTGAGCTGGCACCCGGCCTCTCTGAGGCAAACGAACAAGTGCAGTGTCTCCCTCCAACCTTCAGAGCAAAGAGGGGGAACTGTGTATCTGTTTCCCCCCGTTCCCTTGTTCTTCCTTACCTCTTGATTGGTCTCATATGCTGTTTCTGGAAGACCTAAGTTTTAGAACTTGGATGAATTTCATGTTAATGGAGACGTTTCTGTGCAAAAACATGAAGGTATATTGAAATCAATGGTGTTAAACTTTGATATTGGGAGAATCTGAACAAACAGGAAAGTACAGTAGGCTGCTCCTATGGTGAAACCGGAAGCTCTTCTCACATAAGCAATGCCTGTCACGTGCACAGAAACCAAAGGAAAGTTATATGCACAGTTGGGTCATTTGCTGGAATATGTAAATAGGTCACTAGGACCCTTCTCTTAAATTCAAGTATTTCGAAAGTGCGTTCCTCCTTTGAGTGGTAACTCCTGGCCGAGGGAGTCAGAAAGAGTCTGGTACTTTCTGTGACCACAGTTCACGATAAGAGAGTATGAGGATTCCTAACACAGCGTCAACTTCCTGACCCTGGAGATTTAGAAACTTCAAAGGCCTTGATGGGCACAGAATTCAGTGGTCCTGATCTCTCTGAGGTACTTGATGTTCCAGAAGGACAGAAAAGTTTTCCACAGTTTTCCTTTCCAGCTTCCCACTGGCCCAACCTAAGCTGTTCTTCCTGCTCCCCTGATCCCAGTCTGTGGACCCGGCTGCCAGCTCCCGGGACCTGGGCCTCCCACTTCCTGTGACGCCGGACCATCACGCCTTGTCGCACCATCTCTGTTTTTCCTGGAAAAGCTGCCAGCAGTTCCTGGCTTTTCCGGTTATGGAATTTCCATCATGTTCCTGTACTGCCTCTCTCACGCCCACATACATGGACGAACTGCTCATTAATTTCTTCACATTTTAGTCACTCACTCACACAATCTTGATTTACTCTGCAGTGGCTTGGCCCCAGCCATTTGGTCTGCTTTGAGTAACTGACAAGAAGCCCTTCTCAAGAAGGAGTGATTATTAACCAAATTATGTGATTTCCCGTTTACGATTCTTTCAGTGACTTCCCTGCGGGTTTAGAATAAAATCAGACCCAAGTTAGCCTTTTTTGCCTGCTGCTTTTGTCTCGTCTGACTGGTGAGACAGACGCACCTACGTCAAGACCTGCCATCACCCCAGAGCCTTCCATGACTGCCCATCACCCGCTTACTCCCTATTACACGATCCCACTTCACACAGCACTTAACTGCATCTGACATTACCCATTTCTCCTCTGCCTCTCTCCATTTAAGAGCCTTGAGGGACAGGATCTCATCTGTCCTGTTTACTGCGTAGAAGAGTGCCTGAATGCCACCAGCAGGCATTCAGTGTATGTTTGCTGACCAGACATTCTTTTAATTTTTTTTCTTCTACCTCTTTAATGAATTAACTTAGCATTGATTTTTAAGCTAAAAGAGTGTTATTATGAAGAATATTATAAGTGATGGATTTAGTATTCCATTCTTTCTACATATCGAATCCCCTTTGCTTAAAATTTAGAGCCTGCTACATATTATCTTTCAATTTCATTTATTTGTATCTATAGTTTATGTTCTGGACTGGTAGCTTCTATTCTGGGGACACCCGCCGATGTCATCAAAAGCCGAATAATGAATCAACCACGAGATAAACAAGGAAGGTAGATAGAAAGTCTTCAGTATCCATGTATCTGAATGTCTCTAATAATACTGTTCTTTAAAGACACTTCCCTGTATTGATTCTTGATAGAAATGTATTTTTGTGTTTATGTTGTGTTTATGTGTGTTCAACCAGGAAATTGTATTTATGCAATTTCCTGTTTTATGTTTGACCGAAAAGTACTGTGCATTTGGGGAAATAATTTAATTTAATGATCATGTTGCTTAGATACAAGGTGTTGTTGTGACTTTGTTGTTTTCAAAGAGTTTCTGAAAAATATACTCTGTTGAGAATTTACAGAGCACTTTCCTCAGAAGCTTATGACTTACAGGTAACATGGGTAATTTGCTTTTTGTTTTTTTAAATTAAACTATGGGCAGTTTACAATGTTGTGTTAGTTTCTGGTGTACAGTGAAGTGATTCAGTTATACATAGATGTATATTCCTTTTCATATTCTTTTTCAATACAGGTTATTACAAGATATTAAATACAGTTCCCTGGGCTGTTCAGTAGAACCTTGTTGTTTATCTATTTTATATATAGTAGTTTTTAATCTGCAAATCCCTAACTCCTAGTTTATCCTTCCCCCTCCCCTTCTTCCCTGGTAACCATAAGTTTGTTCCCTATGTCTGTGAATCTGTTTCTGTTTCTGTTTCATAAATAAGTTCAGTTGTGTCTTTTTTTTTTTTTTTAGATTCCACGTATAAGTGATATCATATGGTATTTTTCTCTCTCTCTCTGGCTTGCTTCACTTAGTATAACATGGGTCATTTGATTTGATGGAAATCAGTATATTCTCTCTGGACTAGGTCAGGCGGAGTGAAGTCTAAGTTATAAGACCAAGGGTGGGGTGAATCAGAAGAATCAACCTTGAAAATATTTTTAAACTTGACAGAAGTAATCCACATATACCTAGAACCACAAAAAGTACTTGTTCTAAACTAGCAGAAAAATTTTAAGTACATTTCCTAAGACTTTTTAAAAAAATTTATTTATACACCTATTTATACACAAGAAAGTTAGCCAAATTGTTTTCTTTCCTTTTTAGGGGCCTTTTGTATAAGTCATCAACTGACTGCTTGATTCAAGCTGTTCAAGGAGAGGGATTCATGAGTCTTTATAAAGGCTTTTTACCGTCTTGGCTGCGAATGGTAAAGTCTGGTTTTTCCTGCCTTTCTCTTTGTTTTCTTTGTTAAATTACTTCCAATCTGTAAATATTTCCCTTTTCTCTTCTGGTTTTTGGCATGGTTCTGCTCCCAAACCATGGTTCTTTCTTTTCTATATCTCTTTTTGTTTTCTTTCACCTCTCCTCAAAGTCCTGTTACCTTTCTTGGTAGTTGAAGGTAAAACAATTCAGCTACATCAGAAATGAATAGGTTGATATTTCTATTGTGATAAAGTCAGTGGACAGACTGTTCTGAAATGTAAAGCCTTTTGCTGTTTAGCCAAAATATTCTAGTTTGAGACAGATGTCATACTAGAGGCCATTCCTATGAAAATATTACTGTTTGAAACAAAATTTGTTACTTTCATGGTAAATGTTGCATTACCCATTAATACTTAGTACCACAAAACTCTGCTTAGTGAGAAAGCATTATCTCATTTTAATTTGGTTTGAATGCTTCTTTTTTTTAACTGACATGAACTAAGGTATAGAATGAGATACACTTAGGTGAGTAACATAATGTAACAAAACAGGGTACTCAAGTATTTTGTAAGTTAGAACATATTTGAAAGAATGAATGAGTCATGGGTTTAGAAATTCAAACAATCAAAACTTTACACAATATAATATAATAATATTAATTGAGCACCTACTCCATGCAAAGCCCTGTACTCAAAGCCTGGCTTTGGGATGAACAGAAGAGACTCAGCCCCTGCTTTAGTGATGGAGCTTCTGGTGTCGGTCAGGACAAAACTGAGCAAGAAGCTAGAAGTGACGAGTGGTGGGGGAAAGTGCACGGTGCTATGAAAATACAGAGCAAGTAAGTAGAGCCTGGGCTGGGAGATTAAGAAAACCTCCTTGGAGAATGGACTTTGGAATTGAGATCTGAAGAATGAACAGGACTTAGCCAGGTAAAGAGGGCAGAGGAGAACTTTCTAGGGGGAGGAAATAGGTGGAGTGGACAAAGAACATGATGAGTGCAGAGAACTTAAGGAAACCCAGCCAGCCGAGGCACGGAGATGCCAGGAGAGCAGCACAGGGAGGCCGGAAAGAGGCAGGGACCAGATCGGGGAGGGCCGTGGGACCCATGAGAGTGAGGGGCGTTGGCTTGGTGACTTGTGCGCCTTTGGGAAGACCGTTCTGGCTGCCGTGTGGGTTGAGGAAAGACCAGGAGTAGTGACAGACGAGAGAGAATGACAACTTGGACTACAGTATAACAGTGGGGACAGAGGAGGGTAGATTTAAATGATATCTAGGAGGTAGGAAGGAGCTGAAAACATGACGGGATGGGGAAACGGGTGGAGAAGACAAGGGAAAGTCGGCTTCATTCCCAGATTCCTGCCCTCAGCAACAAATGAGGTCATTTCCTACAGTGGAGATCATTTGTAGGAAAGATTTTGTGGTAGAAAAACAGGTTTCGTTTAGTGTGTTAGGTTTGGGAATACCCACAGGACATCTAAGAAGAGATGCCTAGGTGACTAGACTAATATATTGGCCTGGATCTTAGAATGATAAGGATGGAGATTCAGATCTGAGCACTGTCTACCTGCAGGTGACAGCGGAAGCTCTGGCGATAAACAGCATCACCGAGGGTGGTAGGTATCTGTCTATTAACATGAAGCTCATAGCCAAGTCCTTGGCAGTGTCAGACACAAAAGCAGACCTAACTTGTAAAACATTATTTTGATTGTCTTGATTATACTTTGAAATTATCTCAAATCTATGGATATTTAGTGGAAAGGAAAATTTTGACTTGGCCTGCTAGGCCAGGCACTATTGTAAGTGCTGGTAACACTAAGGAATGAGATGTCTATTTTTTGCACTAGAGGAGCTTACAATGCGGTGAGAGCAGACAGACATGGCAGCAGCTCAGATCACAGAACTTACAAAGCTAACGTCACTGAGTCACGTGGTACATGGCCAGCACCGTGCTAACCATGCTCGTGGCTTAACTCACTGAATTCGCCCAACAATCGATTTAGTGGGTTACTATTATCTCTCTTTTACAGAGGAGGAAACACAGGCTTACAGAGTCTAAATAACTTGGCCAGTCTAGGTATTAACTACTGGATTCAGGGACTCAACCCAGTCGGTCTGACTCCAGAGGACACAGTCTTACTGCGGAGGTCATGTTAGTGTTTGCCAGTGCTATGGACAAACTGTGAGAACAGAGGGAGTGGAGTAAAATGCCTTTAACCCGTTGGGAAGTCCCAAAAGGCTTACCAGAGGTGATACTGGATCTGAGCTTTGAATGATCAGTAGGTGTTTGTCAAAAACAGCACCATGAGCAGAGGCATCAAGTCATGTGTGGACCTGATATGCCCGCAGGAACTGCTGAAGATTCTGTGTGGCTAAAGGACGGGTCCTCAGAGGGGAGGTGGTTGGAGAGGATGCTAGAGGTGAACTTAAGGACCAGGCTGAGAAGGACCTTGTGGGGCAAGTTCAGTAGTTTAGGTGAAACCCAACAGTTAGCAGGCAGCTGTTTAAATGTGGGTGTGACCTACTAAGATTTGTTGAGGGACAGGATGACTGTGGCAGCTGTGCAGAAGATGCTCTGAAGGCCAGAATGCATGAGAGGAGGCTTGGGCAGTGGTGCAGGCGGGAGCTGACAGTACACGTGGAGAGAAGACAGATGCCAGGGACATTCATGGTTGACTCCTCAGGACTCAGGAACTGATCAGACGGAGAAAAGGAGGAAGCGAAAGAAGGAAATGGGACTTTGATGTGTCTAGTGTGGGAGAGGATGAGGATGGGTGAGACCACGGATGGAAAACAAAATTAGGGTCACAAGAGGTGAGAGGAGGCAGAATATCCAAGTACAAGGGAGTCCCGAGACCACTTCATCTGACCCATTCTCTTCACACATGAGACCCAGGATGTATAAATGACCCCAAAAATGAGTACTTAATATATGACAAGCTCTGGGCTAAAGCTCCTTACACAGATTAATGATTTTTTAAGTCTCACAAGAACCTAGTAGAACAGGTGGTGTTATCCTCATTTTTCAGATGAGAAAAACATAGCTCAAAGCATTAGAAACTCATTCAAGTTCAGGTAGCTAGTATTACGGCAGAGCTGGGAACTGCCTGCAGGGCTGTTCAACTCTAAACCCACGCTCCTAAGACAGAATATACTGAGTTTCTCAAGATCCCACAGCTTGGTATAGAAGTTTTAAAAGAAAAAGAGAGCAGCGTGTGCTGATGGAGAGGTGTTACCAGAGACAGGCTGGCTCACCACCAAAGAGCACCAGGGTGGCGCTGCCTTGTTGGTCCTTCACCGGGCAGGACCGTGAGCTTAGAAGCCTGTCTCGTGAGTACTGCCAAGTAAATCGGCCTTGCACACTCAGATTCCCTTCAGCCGAACTCACTGAAACTGATGATGGGGCCACAACACTGGCGCATCCACACCAAGAAACATACTTGGCCAATGGTCCAGATGCTGCAGTCCTCCGGACAGCTAAATTCAAGCTGTCTGGGGAGCCAAGTTATGATCAGAAGGTTGCTTGCTGAACAGAGAATGGTAACAGCAAGAGCTTATTTGTAAACTTAACTTTGAAGAAGATCAACCCGAGAGCCCTTCTGTGCTCAGCCGCACAGTAACAGGCGTGGAGAAAAGCCGCTTCTTCCCCCAGCAATTATGACAACATGGGTTCACATACACCTGGATTATTTTCAGTTGGACCACTGTGCCAGCGGGGAAAAACCAAGTAAGCATGTCCTGCCTACATGAGCTTCTGCAAAGGGCCTCAGTCTGTCCCATTAATATGCTACGATGCTGTCTGGTTATATGATCTCCCTCTTGAACTTCCCTTCAGAGCCCAGCTAAACTCCGTCCCAGCCCCTTCCAGTAGGTCACGGTCCTATGGCCTCGCTTTGCTCACTCCCTGGTTCATATTTATTTCACTTGCATGTAGTTTGCTTGCTGAAGGCTGACTAGCAGAGCTGTTAGGGATGACTGTGCAGTCCGTTCTTAACTAAGACCTCTGCTTCTAGTCCAGCGGCACTTAGGTCCTTGGCTCCCTTCATTTTTATTGTCACCAGAATACTGTATTGTCATAGCTTCTTTACTTTGTCTGCATCTTCGTACATTTAACTGACCAAGATGTGTTCCCCTAAATCCACTAGTAAATTCTCAGTCTACCCGTGTAACTTGCTCAATACTTCCAAGCACGTGTGACATAAATATTCCTTTACAAACTCTACCACCAAGTACACTTCACATTCTAACTGCTGAAGCTTACTTCCCTACTCGAGTGTGACTAGAATTTCTCTCTGATCAATGTTACCCTTAACCTATGAAGCAAACCAGATAGGAACTGGACCCAAGACACACTTTCCCTGATGGTTACTGCCAGGCAGTGTTCACTCTGTGATCTCCCTCTGTGTCTTCAGCGTTTTCATCTTTTATTATTGAATAACCCTCATCCCCTTACGATTTCTTTTGGCACAGTTACACCTTCATAGTCAGTTCTTTCTAAGCTGAAAGCACTCATCTCCATTTATGTGAATTTCTATATTTGTTTTGTAACACATCAGGTGTTGGTTTTATGACCTGCCTCTCAAACAATAATCTTTGATCTTTAGTTTTGAGTTCTTAAGTGCCTCCTTGTCTTGTTCCGTACACCAGCTACATACAGAGGAAAGGAGCCCAGTTCAGGAATGACAGGTCCCAGCCTTTTATCTAGTGATGGTCCAGCACAGAGAGCCCTGGAGTTGGAGCCAGAAGCCCACGGTCTAGTGCCTCCACCTGCTAACAGACGTCTGATTGCTAACCCTCAGTGTCCTCATCTGTAAAATCAGGGTATCAGTCCCTTTCCTTTCCGTTGTAAACTTCTCAGAGAAATCAGCAAGAAATAAGACATGAAAATGCTCTGTCAATTATACAGTGCTCTCCAAAGGTGGAATACCAGGGTATTTGTTTGCAGCCTAAGTAGATTCAAAATGACTGTCATGCAAAGATGTGTATGCCTATATGTAGAATATTTATAATTGCTTTGAAATATGCACTAACTTCTTTGGTTAATCTTTCAGACCCCTTGGTCACTGGTGTTCTGGCTTACTTATGAAAAAATCAGAGAGATGAGTGGAGTCAGTCCATTTTAAGCCCTTAAAGATACAGTGTTCAGTGTCACTGACATACGAGCATCTGCAGCACATCCCCCTGTTGTTTCTACCTCTTTAGGAAGACACCTCACTCCACAGAGACTATGATTTCTAGGGGGCAGCACTTTATTTTTTATCTGGAAACCCAAGTTCTCTTTGACTCCTCTTTTTGTTCAAAAGCAATCTGGTTGGAATCACACAAGGCCACCCCGTGAGACCCAGCACTGCATTTCCTAAGGAAGAATCAAGTCTCCACCACTTACCCTGAGCGAGAAGATCTGACCTTCAAGATCCTATTCTCTGCTGAAGGGCCTGCTTAGAGGAGCAAGTGCCAGAAGGGGGGTGGCCTCGCAGACCTGAAGCAGGCAACAGGCATGTGGAAACACACAGAGCAACCAAGACACATGTGACCCGTGACGCCGGTGTTTATGACTGAACTTTGATTAAGTCACTTTTCTGTTGCTGTGAAAGTGTACACACTGTAAATTAAAGGGAGGTGAGTGAATGAACACGTTAAGGTGCCCTAGTGTGGACGGAAGCTGACGTACCTTTTCTTGCCAGGAGAATGAAAAACATCACGTTGAGATGATGTTTGGATCTCAAGGGAAGAAGCGGTTTTCTGTCAGTGCCCCGCCGGCAGGTGATCTGTGCTCACCGGTCAGCGCTCCGCGGCGCAGGCTAAGGCCTTGCCGGCAGCCGCAGATCCGACCTGCAGGAAAACAGAGAGGAGTGTTTGCTTTGTCACATATCCCATTCCCTAGGGCTCAAGAATCTCAGTGTGTGAAAAACGCAGCTCACTTGATGAACGCTCAGGTGGACGGGTCCTTTTGTAAAGAAACATCTGTTATCATCAGCCTTTCGGTGGCATTTTAAAAGCAAGGCTAAGATGCAGTCAGCCCCTTCTGACACACATCCTTTCTTAATCTCCCATCCCTGACACTAGGGGCCCCAGAGAGAGAGAGAACTCAGAAATCACACTAAAGCTGTCTCTAGCCTGAATTTTACTTAATTTGACAAGGCTGCCTGCCTAAAAAGTGACAAGGACAAACTGCCTGTGGTATACAGGTATGTCTCCAGGCACTGAATCACATTCCTTTTCTTAGAAAGGGGAGCGAGTTCTTCAGATCCTCCTCTGGACCACCTGTTCCCCCAGCCTCAGACAGTGGGCATTCCTGGAAGGATGGCTGCAGTTATAGGCAGAGGCTGTTTAACTTCAAAACAGGAAATCTCAGAAAGCTCAGATCCAGGAAAGACCTTGGAGCTGAGCGAACAGAATTCATCATGCACATGGATGATGCTGAACAGAAAAAAGTATACAAGTGCTCTGTGGTCACACGATTGCATAATCACTGCCATTTAAGAGGGGAAGTACACTCTAAAATATATTTTAATGTGATGTACTAATATGCAGGCTTATTGGCTTTTTTTTTATATAAGATTTGCAGAATGTGGAGTTTAATCTCTTAAAATCCATAGAGGTCTTACTTTCCATTGCATTTGTCCACCTGTATGAATTGAGTTGTTAAACATCTTTAAAATAATACTATGTACTTAAGTTCTCAACTGTTCTGTGTTGGTTTTTTGTGTGTATTTTATAATTTTTTAAATCAAGTAAATACTGGATCAAAATAATGATATGCAAACTGGACCATGAAAAAATTTATTTAGCTTTATTCCTTGAGGGGCTTGAGGTGAAAACATCGCTTAAGTACTGAGACTGCTCCCTGAGATCTGGGTTCAACATGAATAACTGGAATTTTTTAACCTGAAGAGACTCTTCGGGTTCATCTGGTTTAACTCTGTCGTTTATATGTTAGGAAACTGAGGCCCAGAGAGGTAGAGTTGATCCTGCTGGTAAGTTAGGAGCAGAGCCAGGATGAAAATAGAGATCTCCCAATTATTATTCCAACGGAGAGTTACAGTACACTCATTAGGTACCGAGTAAATGCCTTGCGTTACCTTCACAACAACCCAGACCCAGTCCAGTATTACTGAATCTTCCAAAAACAGGTTTTTCTTTCCGGCATTTTTTGTCTGACACATTTTAAAATGTATTTGGATTGCTTTTACCATACATTTTAGAGTGGAGTCACCGTGCTTTAGCTTAATGTTAAGACCCTCCAGAATCTGACCAAACCCTGTATATCCAACACATCTGTCCCATCACATTCACACTTTTCCAGTGAAATCATATTCATTAATGTCTCCTGGAACTTTGCTTTATTTTAGCAACTTGAAATGATCTTGTTCCTCTCCAAAATGACCCACAGGAAATTTTTTTTAAAAAATGAAAATTTCAGTAATTTTGTCTCCATACTGAAAGATTTAACCTTTCAATCTCACTTCCTTATTATAACACAACTCTATGTGGTATTTATGTTTAGCTTGGTATCGATAATACTTAACACTGAGTTTCCTTTGCTTGGCTTTCACATTTTTTCTCTTCCCAAATGATTTTTTTCTCGTTGAGAAATAATATATTATTTTTAATTATATACAGTTCTTTGTTCTTTATACATATAAGTGAATTAGCATATATATCTAAATGAAGAGATAACATTTAAATTTGCTTTCAATGAGGAATAATGCGTCTTTATCAAGGGCTCCAAATCCTATTTGATTAAGCCACTAGTAGGACTATGTCTTGTTTTTACAGAAATCTCTACTCTCATTGGTAGCATTTCTTTGCTATTAGGTAGTCAACAAAAGTTACACAGAATGTGAATCAATTAATTTTGCCTTCATTATTTGGAGATCTGTGACTATCATAAGAATAGCCTGAAACTTCTTTCACTTAGCCAAGGAAAAAAGGAAGCAAATTCAGGGAGGCTTTAAATGTAAAAAGAGAAAAAAAGTTGCTTTTCTGCCATCTTCAAATTTTTAAGCATAACCATTTATTTACAATGGAAATAGTTATACACGTTCTTTTCTGTTAATGAAAACAGATTCCCTCAGGACTTCCATTGGAAAAATCTTTAATTTTTATACTTGGCAGGACAAAAAAGTTGGGGGCAAAAATACTTGGTTCTCTTCTCCCCAATTAAACCAGAACTCTTTAAAAATGATTGCCAAATATTATTATTACTGAATGCCAGGTGATGTGGAGAAAAGGTAAAACATGGATTCTAAAAGCCTTTTACCCTGTTTCGGATTTTCCTTCTGACAAAGCAGTAAAACTGGGTCCAGTCCCTTCACTTCTCTTGATTTCCGTTTCTTTATAAGATGAAGTGACTCAACTCTGGAATCTTCCAACATGCCTATACTTGAAGGGGGGCATTATATTAAGGTCATATGGGAAAGAGTAGGATTAAAAAAACGTATTGGGATTTGTCTTTCCTGGATTTAATTAAATTCTCATGTTGCAAGATTGGGAGTTTTATTCAGGCCTTACAGTAGAATCAGATTTTTTTATGTGGCTGGAAATCATTCCTTCACCTAACAGCACAGTCATCTTCCTTCAGGCAGCTCTGGGTATGTCACCCACATTCCTGCCTTCAGTTACTCCTCTCTCTCTCTCTCACTTTCACACACACACATGCACACACAGTAAAGATTAAAAGCTCTAATACCATTTCCAAGACCCCTTTCTCTAAGCTGTGCGTTCCCCTGGGTCCCCGCCCTCCACCTCCGCACAGACGCGCTGCCACCCCCTCCCCCCGTTTCTCCGGAGACCCTCTTCACGGGGCTGCTTCCCAGGCAGCGTTCACGCCGCGCCCTCCACGCACTTTCCTCCATCACTGCCACCCGCGCATAATCACTTTCGCTGCTGAAGTCCTGCTTCCACATCCAGAATGATCTCTGAAGCCTTCAGCATCTTCAGCACCTCCGTGCTCCCACTGCTGCCTCTACTGCGGAGGTCTGTCTGTCTGCCTGCCTGCCTGCCCTCTTCCCCCAGACAGAATGAACTCACAAGGGAGGACCATGTAACACAACTCTTGTTTCTCTTTGAGACTTCAAACAGAAGACAGTTAGAAGGTGTTTGTTAAATGCAGAAACTTTTTGGGGTGGAGAGAAAAAAAAAACATTTATGCACACGTGATTAAGTCATACGTCGTTTTCTTCCTACCTTCAGAATAATGATGTCGGGTCAGTAACGCTTGATTTCGAGACCCTTTACCGTAGGCAGCGCTTAGCTGCATTTCCAAAAGATCATGTGTGTTTAAACATATGTAATTATTATAATCTTAAAGAAGTATTCATCAGTTTAATAGCCATTCTACAAAAATCTAGAACTTCATAGTTTTAAATAATACAAAATAGTTGGATAGTTGATTCATAAATGTGACGTGGTTATATTATTCTTCATGTTAGAGTGTGTATGAAAATTCTATCGCTGTTTATATGATACCACACAAATGTATGCTTTGCCCACTCGAGTGTCTTATTATTTCTGAACTTTGAGGAATATGTGATTATTTTTCTCTCCCCACACTTTACCCCCAGCAGGCTGCTGTGGTTGTCAACAGCAGCAGGATCCACTTGGAAGGTTTGATAAAAGCAGATGAAGATGCTTAAAGATGTCTGTTTGCTGAAAATATCTGGTAACAGACAGGAATATCTGTGAGTAAATATAGTGCATTATTCTGGTTTCTAAAATAAATGTTTTAAAACGCCTAATGGGTTGTGAAGGGTTTTGTTTTGTCCCGGTGTGGTTTTGTCCTGGTGTGTTTTTGAGTTAAAATGATAATAACAAATTTAGAGATGATTCTTAAATCTTAATCTTTATTTTCCAGAATTGAAATAGAAAGTAGCTTAATTTAGAATGTCAGGTTTGAAATATTTACATCAGCAAAAAGGACACTCATACCTTACAGCTATAAATTTTACTTTATGGGGGTACTCCCTATTAATCCTACTTAATACAGCTCTTCTTATTAATCCAGTTCTGCTCCGACTAAAAAGGACAGATAATGCATATTACAGTGATGGACATGCTCACTGGCTATGGGTAAAAGAGGAAAATAAAACTGGAGTCAGTTAGACATTGGAAAACTACTCCCTTCTTTTTTGATACCATTCTTTACTTTGATTACCATGACACTCTTCCCTCCTGTCACTTATCTTACATTTTTATGACTACTTTTCAGTCTCTATTGACTGTTTCTTTGCTGCCAAGTCCTTAACTTTTGGTTCTTCGAGGCTCTGCTCTTGGCCCTCTCCTCAGCGTTCACTCTCATTCTGGGAGGAGCCCCACCGTCCTGGGGCTATAGCCACTGCACTTGGGCTGCTAATTCCCAGGCACATAATAGGCACTCAAGAAGTGGTAGATGTTTCCATTATCTGTGTTTCTGGGCCTTACTCATTTCGACAGCTTTCCTCATGTTTTCTCAATTGCCAACTTTATATCTCCACCAGGATGGCCCACAGTCCTTGTGAGCTCAAAATTCCCAATATTAAATCAGTACTTTTTGCTGCAGTTCCCTGCTCTTTACAATCTGCTCTTTCAGGGTCTCCTTTGCACTACACACCAAGTACTGCAGCCAGGAAACCTCAGGACATCCTTGACTTCTCATTTGTTTACTTACTCTACAAAATACTTAAATCCATTTATAAAAAAGAAAATTACAGACCAATGACTCTTCTGAACATAGATGCAAAAAGCACCATTTTATACCCATTAGGATGGCTGTTATTGAAAAAAACAACACACACACACAAAACAGAAAACACCAAGTGTTGGTGAAGATGTGGAGAAATGTGGACCCCTTAAGCATTGCTGGAGAAAATGTAAAATGCTATACCAAACAGTATTGGGGTTCCTCAAAAAATTAAACACAGAATTAAATGATCCAACAATTTCACTTCTTGATATAACCCAAAAAATTGAAAGCAGGGACTTGAACAGATATTTGTACACCAATGTTCATAGCAGCATTTTCACATAACCAAATGTGGAAATAATCTAAATGTCCACTGACAGATGAACGGGTGAGTGGATAAACAAAATGTGGTATATACATACAATGGAATATTATTCAGCCTTTAAAAAGCCAGGAAATTCTGAGACATGCTACAACATGGATACATCTTGAAAACATTATGCTGAGTGAAATAAACCAGACACAAATGGGCATATGTTATATGATTCTATTTGTATGAGACACCTAGAATGATCAAATTCACAGAAAGAGGAAGTAGAATAGTGGTTACCAGGGCTGGAGAGGGGTAGAATGAGAAGTTAGTATTTAATTGGTGGAGTGTTTCAGTTTGAGGTGATGAAAGGTTCTGGAGATGGACTGTGGTGATGGCCGTACAAGGTGAATGTAATGAATGCCACTGAAGTGTATACTTAAAAATGGTTAAAATTGTAAGTTTTGTGTTATGTATGTTTTACTGTAATACAAAAATTCACAAACGATTTAAAATCAATGAATATGGATGTGAAAAATATTAGCAAACTGAATTCAGCATTATAAAAAGGATAATTCATCATACCTAAGTGGGGTTTATCCCAGGAATACAATGTTGGTTCAAGATTCAAAAATCAATCAATACAATTCACCTTATTAACAAACCAAAAGAAAAAAAGAAAAAAGTTATCTCAATAGAATATGAAATGGTATGTGATAAAATTCAATATCCTTTCATGATAAAAGTTCTCAACAAACTAGGGGCAGAAAGGAACTTCCTCAACCTAATTAAAGGGATCTAAGTAAAACCTACAGCTAACATCACACTAGTAAAAACTTGAAGGCTTTCTCCCTAAATCAAGAACAAGACAAGAATATCCATGCTCACCAATTCTAACCAAAGCTGTACTGGAGGTCTTAGCCATTACGATGAGACAAGAAAGAGAACTAAAGAGTATATATATTGGAAAGGAAGCAGAAAACTGCCTTTATTCATAGCTGATATAATTGTGTAGATTTCTGAGGAATCCACAAAAAAGTCTACTAGAATTAATAACTGAGTCTTAGAAAATCACAAGATATAAGGTCAATATACAAAAATATAAATATACTGCTGTATACTAGCAGTTAAAAATTGGAAACCAAAAATTTTTAAAAATCAGTATCATTTACAGTAACATCATAAAACATGCAAAACTTAGGAATAAATCTAACAAAATGTATGCAAGAGTTGTTCACTGAAAATTATAAAACAGTGCTGAGAGAAAGTAATGAAGACTTCAAATAGTGGAGTGATAAACCATTTCCTTGGATTGGAAAACTCAGTATTGCTCTCAAATTGATCTCTATCTACAAAACAATCTTAATAAAAATCTTTACGGGATTCCCCCAGAAATTGACAAGTGCATTCTAAAATACATATGGAAAAGCAAAGACCTTGAATAGCCAAAATAGTTTTGAGGAAAAAGAACAAAGTTGAAGGATTTGCACTACCTAATTTCAAATTTGACTTTTAATCAGTTTGGACAATAATCAAGACAGTGTGGCATTGACATAAAGACAGACAAGACATATACATCAATGGAACAGAATAAAGAATCAAGGAATAGACCCACTCATACATGGTCAAATAATTTTTGGCAAAAGTTTCAAGGTAATTTGATCAGGAAAGTATAGTCTGTTATAGATATTCATATGCAAAAATAAAATGAAACCCTCAATACTTTTCTCACAACATATACAAAAATTAAGTCAAAGTGGATCACAGACCTAAATACAAGAGCTAAAATTATAAAACTTCTGAAAAAAAACTTTGAAATAATTTTTTTAAACCTTGGTTTGGGCAAAGATTTGTTGGGACTCAAAAACTACCACTTATTAAAGAAAAGAGTATGCAAATAATTTGATTTCATCAAAATTGCAAACTTTTTCCTTCAAAAGACACAATTAAGAAAATGACAAACCATACACAGAGAAAATATACACAGAGCACATATCTGATAACAAAATGTACACTGAGATTGTATAAGAACTCTTACAACTCATAAATAAGGTGACAACTCCTTTAAAAATGGGCAAAGGATTGATCAGATACTTTACCAAAGAAGACACATGACGACAGCTAAGTACCTAAAGACTGTTCAACATCATTAAGAAAATACAAATTAAAACCACAATAGGACATCACTACCGACAACAGGAACAGCTAAAATGAAAAAGCCTGACAGCACCAAGGGCTGATGAGGATGCAGAACAGCTCCTGCGTTGATGGTGGGAATGCAAAATGGTACTACTTCAGAAAATATTTGATAGTTTCTTATAAAGTTAACATACATTTACTATATGACCCAGCAATCCCACTCCAAGTATTCACCCAGGAGAAATGAAAACTTCTGTCAACACAAAAACATGTACATGTATGTTTACAGAGGTAAACGGATAATCACCCCAAATTGGAAATAACCTGAAAGTCCATTATCTAGGGAATAACTGTATGTCTATACAGTGGGAAACTATTCAATCATAAAAATAAACTATTGACACCAACAACATGGATGAATTTAAAGGCATTCTGCTAAGTGATGGAAGTCAGACATAAGAGACTACAAACTATATGGTTCCATTTATATGAATTCTGGAAAAGGGCAAAACTATAGGGACAGTGGTTGCCAGGGACAGTGGTTGCCAGGGACTGAGCCCGTAATGGATAGAGGAGATAGTCTAGGAAAAAGCTTGAAGGAAATATTTGGATAATGCAAATGTTTTATATTTTATCTGTGGTGGTAAACCTTTACAGCCCTATATATTTGTATATCTGTGGTGATGTGCATTTACAAACACATACTGCATACAAATTTATAACTGTGTACATTTGTCAAAAAACCAAACTACACAATAAAAATGAGTTTCATTGTGTGTAAATTATGACTCAATAAAGCTAATTTTTAAAAAAAATCTAAGATTTTTAAATCTTTAATTTAGAAGAACTAAGAAAGTATTTCAAATTTCTATTTTATTCAATTACCAATAACTCTAATTTATTATATATCTACTGTGGTGGGACTTTTACCTATAGTGGGTCATTTAATCTTCATAATAAAGTTAAGTATAATTCCATTTTTATATATGAGCAAACTGACTTAGAAAAGTTCATCGTCCGTATCATTCTGAGATGAGAACCAGGCACTTTCAAAATCTAAAACCTTTGCTTTTTCTACTGTGTTTTGTTGCATCTCAAGTATTTATTTAATGCAAACATGTTAACTGTATGTAATTTATCCTGTAAGGTCTGTATAAAGAGACTCATTTTTCAGATCTGGAAACAAGAAGATAGACATTCCCCTGGCTTGCTCTTTCTACTCTAGTTGTCCCCCTGTAACGGCACAGTCTTGAATTGTGTGTGTGTGTTCTAACAAAACTTCAGTTATTGACAATGAAATCTGAATTTCATAGAATTTTTGTAAACTTTTTCTTTTGAAATAATTTTAGATTCACATAAAGTTGCAAAACATGTACAGGGAAGTCCCATGAACCTTTCACCAGTCCTCCCCAGTGTTAATATCTTGAATAACTATAGTATACAATCAAAACCAGCAAAATGACATTGGTATAGTCCACAGATTTACATTTCACCAATTTTACAAGTTTTACGCATGCGTGTGTGTGTGTATTTGGTTCTATACGATTTTATCACCTTCTTAGCTTCATGTAACCACTACCATTTTCAAGATACAGAACTTGAATATCTTGAATTTCATGCTGCCCCCTTTATACCCACACACCCTCTCTCCCCTATCCCTAACTCCTGACAACCATTCATTTGCCCTCTGTCTCTATACTTTCGTTAATTCAATAGTCTATAAATGGAATCATACAGTATGTGACCTTTGGGGATTTTTTTTTTCACTCAGCATAACTGCCCTGAGAACTTTCCAAGTTGTTACATGAAACGGTTCATTACTTTTCCTTGTTATTGTTGAGTTGTATGCCATGGCATGGATCTACCGAAGTCTGTTTAACCATTTACCCATTGAAGGTCATTTGGGTTGTTTCCAGTTTGGGACTATTAGGAATGTAGCTGCTATAAACACTTGTGTAGAGGTTTCTGCATGGACCTAAGTGCAATTGCTAGGTCAAACGACAAGTACACATTTAGTTTTTAAAAAGTGGCTGTACCATTTTACATCCCCACCAACAATGTGAGTGATCCAGTTTTTCCATGTTCCAGTCAGTGCTGACGTTTATCACTATTTTTAAGTTTAGTCATTATCTTAGGTTTGTAGTGATATAACCTGATGGTTCTAATTCATTTTCCCCTAATGGCTAATGATGGTGAACATCTTTTTACGTTCCTCTTGCCATTTGTATGTCCTCTTTGGTGAAATGTCTCTTCATATCCTTTGCCCATTTTCAAATTATTATTTTTAACTGTTAATGTTTTGAGAGTACTTTATACATTGCAGATACAAGTCCTTTGTCAGACATGTGGTTTGCAAGTATTTTCTCCCTGTCTTTTCCTTTAGCTTATCTTTTCATTCTCTTAACAGGGTATGTCTCACTTGAATAATTTTTTTAAAGTATTAATTAAACAGTAATTTTCTAAGCAAGCATCTTTAAAAATGGCTAATTAGTAGTTTAGAAACTATAGACTCTAAAGTGTACTGTGGTTCTGCTTAGAGCTCTCTGTATATGGACATCTAAGATAGCACAGAATAAGTATGATTTATCTGTTTTGCCCAATTTCCCTGCATCTTTTATCCATAAAAAAATTCTAAACAACTCACAATAGTGTCCAAGTATCTCCCAGAAACATTCTCTCCCTCATCTTATCCTTGTCTCCTTTAACTCATTTAAACATTTGTATTCAGATCAGATTACTCCCTCTCACTGTTTCTGAAGCCAAAGCCCTCTATGCCTAAGAGGAGCTCAAGATATTTTGCTTAATAAAGTGTGGGAAATACAGAGCAAGAGTTTAATCTTCACTGTGCAATGGTCTGATTTTTTTAAAAGTTTTCAATTCCCTGACCAGCAGCAGAGCAAGACAGAGCAAAGTAAAGCTACCTACCCCAGACACAGCAGAGGCAGGACACTGGGAGTATCTGGGAGGATGTGAGGAAGGGGCTCTGATCAGCCCATCAGCTACACAATGCACATTCACATTGAGAATTAAAGGCCCTGAGTTACTTTAGGTGGTTGTCGGACAGGTTAAACAGAAAACATAAGTCATTTGCTTAGCTTGTTATCTACAACCCTGTGGTCTCTTTAAGAGCTGGTTTATACTGCCTGAACTGTAACAGAGGATTAGTTGAAGTCTCCATTATTCCATGTTATGATCAAACAATCCCAAATGATAACAAGACCATTATATAATGAACTCTTTCCTTCCACCATCAAGGACACAGTGCCAGATTATCTTCTTAGTCCTTTGTTAAACATTCATTGTGTGCTTTTAAGCTGGTGGGATGACACAGTGACCAAAGACAACTGTCACACGATGTGAAAAGTGCAAAGCAAGCCTGGGCGGCTTTGGAAGCACCTGGTGACCTCTCATCTGGATAGACTGAAGACACAGATTTACATTCTCAGGCCAGGGTTATAGTAAGCACTCTCTTGACTTTCTCTCTTGACTATTTCAAAATGTGAAGGAGTGAAACAGAAAAGTACGAGAAACCCCGATGAATGTGCCTAACTTTGCAAATGCACAAACATGTCAACACAAACGCAGACGTATCTCTGGAGCTCCTCAGTTTACCTGCACTTTTCCATTCCGCTCCCTCCCCGTTGACAGAGTCTTCTAGGGGGAACCTCGGTTAAGATTTAGGTGGGAAAAAGTAGAGTCCAGCCAAGAGGCCCTCTGCCATAGCAGATACAGCCGAGAGTTTGAAGTCACGTTACCTCCACGACACTTTGGACATTCTTCTATAAATCCAGTTCTGTGCTAGCTCCGTGCCGAAGTGAAGGCTAAATGCCTCCAACATTGACAAACGAGGCAGCCAAGAAACTCAGACCGGGTAATTGTGGGGAAGGAGGCATCTTAAGTCTCCAAAGACGCTCATACTTTATCTAACGTAACCCTCATCACAACTCTAGTCACCCAGGGGATCAAACAGGCTCCGACCGGAGAGGGTCAGCCCCGGCTCAGAGCCACACCGCGGAGCGCGCGGGCCAACCGCCGTCCTCCGGGGTCGCCCGCGCACCCATGGCCTCCGCCGGGGAGCGCTCCGGGCCCCCGCGACTTCGGGCCCAACGCCCGGGAACGTGCCCTTGGCGCCTCCCTCTCTCCTTCCCGTTTCTCCAGCGGCCAGCATGGCGACCGGCCAGCCAGGCTCTGTCGTTCTTGGTCGGGCCGCCGAAAAGGAGACCCCTGAGTGGTCTGGGCCTCGTCGCAGCCCCCGGCCAGGCCGGCCCCAAGGCCTGGGCAGAGGCAGGGCGCGTCCCCTCCCGGGTCCCGCCCGCTCTCGGCCCTCGAGGTCCCTCCTGCGCCCCCAGCCCCCGTCCCCACCGCGGCCACCACCCGCGAGGCCGGACTCCACCCCGCCGTCCGCGGCCGGAAGTGAGGGCGCCTCGCGCGCACAATGCCTGCGCAGCGGCGCGACCGTGGGCGGTTGGTCGGGCCGGCGGGTCTTACCAGTCGGCGCGAGTCCGTCAGGCCCGGCAGCGGCAGCGGCAGCGGCAGCGGGCGCGTCGCGGAAGGGCCACCTGGTCGGGCGTCCTTCCCAGTCCGTGTGTCCTGCGACCCTGCGTCTGCGGGGCTCTCCTTCCAGCGGCGCCGCGGCTTGGCGGGCCGGACGGCGAACGAAGGCCGGGCGGCGCCGCGGAGATGTGCTCGACGCCCGGGCTGCCGACGCGGGGGGCCTCGCTGGTGCTGCGGGTGACCTTCGTGGACGTGCAGCCCGAGGTGATCCCAGTGCAGCTCTTTGGGCTGGTGGGCGAGCGGCGGGACGAGTACGTGCGGCTGAGCCAGGAGATTCAGAAAGCCGCGGCGGCGGCGGCGGCTGCGCACGGCCCGTGGGCGCTGGGCGGCGCCTCGGCTGCGCCCGGCGAGCTGTGTCTGGTGCAGGTGGGGCCGCTGTGGCACCGCGGCCGCGTGCTCAGCCAGCAGGCACAGGAGAGCCGCGTCTTCCTGCTGGACGAAGGCCGCACGGTCACGGTCGGCGCGGGCTCGCTGGCGCCCGGGCGGAGCGAGTTCTTCCACCTGCCGTCGGAGGTGCTGGGCTGCGTGCTGGCCGGCCTGGTGCCCGCAGGCAGGGGCAAGCCCCAGCACTGGCCCGCCAGCGCCGTGGACTTCTTTAGCAACCTGCAGGGCAAGGTAGTGCACGGGCGGGTCCTGGACGTGCTGCTGCTCCACCGCCTGGTCCTCCTGGAGGTGCCCGGGCTGTACCAGCAGATGCAGGAGCTTGGCCTGACCCGCCAGGTGCCTGATGGCCTCTTCCGCTCACTGATCAAGCGCTACCTTAAGGCCACCACGGCGTTCCTGGGCCCTGGGAGCCCGGTCTTGCCGCGAATCCCGCCCAGGCAGAAGCAGCCTGGCCTGGATTACTTCTACCCTCAGCTGCAGCTGGGCGTGACGGAGCCTGTGGTGGTCACCCAGGTGTGCCATCCTCACCGCATCCACTGCCAGCTCCGGAGCCTCTCGCAGGAGATCCACTGCCTCTCCGAGAGTATGGCCCAGATATACGGGGGTTCCCCGGGGACAGGGGATGAGAACTCTACCTGTGTCACCTGGGAGGAGAGGGAGGAGAGCCCAGACAAGCCGGGCTCTCCGTGTGCATCCTGCGGGTTGGATGGACATTGGTACCGGGCGCTTTTGCTTGAGACTTTCCGGCCTCAGCGCTGTGCCCAGGTGCTTCACGTAGACTACGGAAGAAAGGAGTTGGTGAGTTTTAGCAGCCTTCGCTACTTGCTGCCTGAATATTTTCGAATGCCTGTGGTGACCTACCCTTGTGCTCTATATGGACTCTGGGACGGTGGGAGAGGCTGGTCTCGGTCACAGGTTGGTGACCTGAAGGCCCTGATCCTGGGCCAGGCAGTGAACGCAAAGATCGAATTTTACTGTTCGTTCGAGCACGTGTATTACGTCACCCTGTATGGAGAAGATGGGATTAATCTTAACTGTGTGTTTGGAGTACAGTCCTGTTGCCTGGCTGACCGATTCCTTCAGAGCCAGAGGATGGAGGAGGAGGAGGAAGCAGAAACAGCTTTTCAGTCTCAATCTCCTGCTGAGAAAGTGGATGAAGAAATTTCGCTCCCTGCCTTAAGATCTATCAAGTTAAAGATGAACGCCTTCTATGACGCCCAGGTACAGTTTGTTAAAAATCCCTCGGAGTTTTGGATTCGGTTGAGGCAACACAACGGTACCTTCAGCAAACTGATGAGGAGAATGTGCAGTTTCTACTCCTCCGCCAGTAAGCTGGATGGGGTTGTTTTGAAACCTGAAGCCGATGACCTCTGCTGTGTCAAATGGAAAGAAAATGGCTATTATAGGGCTATGGTCACCAGATTAGATGACGAGAGCGTGGACGTATTCCTCGTTGACCGAGGCAGTTCGGAAAGTGTGGACTGGTGCGACCTGAGGATGCTGCTCCCTCAGTTTAGGCAGCTGCCGATACTGGCTCTGCGGTGCGCCCTGGCGGATATATGGCCCTTGAGGGAAAACTGGAGCCAGGAGGCAATTTCCTTTTTCAAAAAGACTGTGCTCCACAAAGAACTGGTCATCCATGTCCTCGACAAGCAGGATAGTCAATATGTTATTGAGATTCTTGATGAATCAAGAACAGGAGAAGAAAACATCAGTAAGGTGATCGCTCAGGCTGGATTTGCCAAGTATCAGGAATTTGAAGCAAAGGAGAACATTTCCCTGAGTGGCCACTCACCGGGGCACATCTCAAACCGTTCTATGGCGGAGCATAACAAAATATCTGCTGCCAAGAAGAAGGCAGAACAAAAAGCCAAGCGAGATGGTAAAACCACAGCTGTTCCAGGAGTTTTGACTGACACTGCAGTTGTGATGGATGCTTCAGCTGGCCTAGTTGAGCAGGAAAAAGAGAAAGGCGTATCTGTTTATTCCCCTCTTACACAGAATTTCTTGGAGATTAAGCCAGGCTCTTGTAATGGAGAGCTAGAAGTTGGGAGTACAGTAGAAGTCAAAGTGTCTTATGTTGAAAACCCTGGCTATTTCTGGTGCCAGCTGACCAAGAACATACAAAGATTTAAAATGCTAATGTGTAGTATTCAGGACTATTGCAAGAATACAGCTTCTCCTTACCGGGGAAACACTCCTGCTTGTTTGGCCAAACGAACAGCAAATGGAAAATGGTCCAGAGCTCTGATTAGTGGGGCACTATCTTCAGAGCATGTCAGAGTAATATTTGTAGATTATGGAGACAAAGATACGGTGTCTGTGAAGAATATTTATTCAGTTAGTGAAGAGTTTTTCAAGGTTAAGGCTCAGGCTTTCAGGTGTAGTCTCTATAATTTAATTCAACCAGCTGGTCAGAATCCTTTTGTTTGGGATGAAGAGGCAATCCAAGCTTTTAGTGAATTTGTAGATAATGCATGGGAAGACAGTCTAGAATTAAAATGCACAATATTTGCCTTGGCTTCAGTACATGATGGAGAACTGTTTAACGTGGTGGATTTGATAACACCCTTCCAGAGCGCATGCCATTTTTTGGTAGAAAAGAGACTTGCGAGACCAGTAAAACATCAGAAGCCTCTGGAGGCCTCTGTTCAGCTACATTCTTACTACTATTCTACACATGATACGAAAATTGGAAGTGAAGAATCAGTGTACGTAACACATGTGGAGGACCCCTGGACGTTTTACTGCCAGCTGGGAAGAAATGCAAACATTTTAGAACAGTTGTCACATCATATTACCCAATTAAGTACAGTGTTGCTGAACTTAAAAACACTTCCCTTGGTCCCCAGAACATTGTGCCTTGCCAGGTACACTGATGGAAACTGGTATAGAGGGATAATCAGAGAAAAAGAACCAAATAAAGTCTTCTTTGTTGACTTTGGGAACATTTATTTGGTAACAGACGACGATCTGCTTCCGATACCTAGTGATGCATATGATGTCTTGCTTTTGCCCATGCAAGCTGTTAAATGTTCGTTATCCGATATTCCTGATCACATACCGGAAGAAGTTACAACGTGGTTTCAGGAGACTGTTTTGGGTAAGTCACTGAAGGCTTTGGTCATCGCAAAAGATCCAGATGGAAGACTGATTATAGAACTATATGATGACAGTATTCAAATTAATGCTAATATTAATGAGAAGTTAGGGCTACTTGGTTACAAAGGTGAGACACGCAGAAAAGGAAGTGAAGCATGCCTCTCTACAACTGCAGCTCTTGAAATGAAAAAGGAATATGTGAAGTTGTCACCTGCACAGCACTTAAGTAAATCAGCAGAGAACAAATCCAATAGCATGGTGATCCTGGGAGAACCATACAGACCTAAGATCAGCTCAGCATGTAAGGAACTCAGACTTTTACACAGTTCAACAAAGACAAACCTAGTCGCTCAATATCAGGACTCTGTGGGAAGTGAAATGAATCAAGTGCCTCCACTAACAATAAAAAAGAAAGAAGAGAGTTTTGTTGAGCCACCTCTGAAAGCCACAAAACTAAAAGCCACTCTTTCAGAGAGGAAAATGGGAGATTCATGTAACAAAGATATGCCTTTAAAATTTTCTGAGTTCCCCCAGAAGACTATAATGCCTGGCTTTAAAACAACTGTATATGTCTCTCATATAAATGATCTTTCAGACTTTTATGTTCAGCTAACAGAAGATGAGGCGAAAATCAGTCGTCTTTCAGAAAGCTTAAACGATGTTAGAACAAGACCTCAATACTATGCAGGTCCACCTTTGCAAACAGGAGATGTAATATGTGCCATTTTCCCAGAAGACAATTTATGGTATCGTGCAGCCATCAAGGAACCACAACCCAATGACCTTCTATCTGTGCAGTTTATAGATTATGGCAATGTTTCTGTGGTTTGCACCAGCAAGATAGGTAAACTTGATCTTGTTAATGCACTCATACCAGGATTGTGCATTCACTGCTCCTTAAGGGGACCTTGGGTACCTGAGATGTTAAACCATAAGGAAATGATGCATTACTTTTCCCGAAGGACAGATGAGGCTCCAATAAGATGTGAATTTGTTCAGTTTCAAGACAAATGGGAAGTTATTCTTGCTGATGACCACGGGATCATTGCAGAAGATATGATTGGCAGACGTGCCTTCAGTGGAAAATCTCAAATAGGATGCTCTACCCAAATAATTAAAGGTGCCTGTTCCAAGTCTGTCGACCAGCCAGACACAGACACTTCTGTATTTCTTAACTGGCATAATCCAAAGATGAAGGTGGTGAAAGCTTATGCCACAGTGATTGATGGACCTGAATATTTTTGGTGTCAGTTTGCAGATACCGAGACACTTCAGTATTTAGAAGTAGAAGTGCAAACTGCTGGAGAACAGGAGACAGATCAGAGAAGCTGTATCCTGTGCCCTCATGTTGGAGACCCTTGCATAGTAAGATACAGAGAAGATGGGCATTATTATAGGGCACTTGTCACCAATATTTGTGAAGATTATCTTGTGTCCGTCAGGCTTGTAGACTTTGGAAACATCGAAGACTGTGTGGACCCCAAAGCACTCTGGAGAATTCCTTCTGAACTTTTGGCGGTTCCCATGCAAGCCTTCCCATGCTGCCTCTCGGGATTTAATATTTCAGAAGGCGCGTGCCCCCAAGAGGGAAATGACTATTTTTATGAAATAGTAACAGAAGACGTGCTGGAGATCACAATATTAGAAATCAGACCGGATGTTTGTGGTATCCCTTTGGCCATTGTTGATTTGAAAAGCAAGGACAAAAGCATTAGTGAGAAAATGAAGAAATATTCTAGGATTGGTATGAGTAACAGTGATCTGCCCAGTGGGAAAAATGACCCGGAGATAAAGGGGGCTCTTGGGTTGCCCAGTCCTGATGCTGGACTTAAGAAGCCAAGTAGTAAAACACCCTATGTTGAATCCCAGACAGATGAGCTCTCTGAAATAATTGAAAAAGATTTAAACATCGCTGAAACCAAACCAGGTAAATTCTGTGCCCATGAAACTGATAATATTTTTGAAGCTTTTGAAAACCCATGCAAAGATAAAAAAGATAAAATTGGCCTTGAGATGCTAGAAGGTCAAGTGGAGGGCCGTCTGGTCGACAAAGCCAAGCTTGATGATGAATTCCTTGTTGCAGGACTGAACACACTGTTGCCACCTGCCAGTGAAGCCAAGGAGATGTTGGAACTGAATTCACTGGAGGTGCCACTTTGTCCCAATGATGAATCCAAAGAATTCCTGGAGCTAGAATCCACTGAGTTACAGCATTCTCTAGTCAGGCATGAGGACAAAGAAGAGATGGGCCTGGTGCCTGCCACTCTGCCTCTTCCCCAAGGCTGTGAGCCGGGGGCCACCCTGCAACTGTTTACAGCACAGCTTTCCCTCAACGATGTGGCTGAGAAACAGCCAGAGCTAGAGTTCCCTACAGCCCGGCTATGTCTGGAGGACAAAATAAACCCTCTGTGTTCAAGAGTTAGCCAGAAAGCCCCAGAGTCCCTGTGTGCTGAGGACGCAAGGAGGTCAAGTTGTCTGGAATGTTTTGATGAGTGTGGGTTGCCATTGCCTCTGCACGGAGAGAACTGTGACCCCAAAATGCAAGTTGAAATGAATATCTTTAAAGAAGAATTCACAGAGTATAAAAACAGAGATGCCCTGGCATCACTGAACTCTCTGTTTTCTGAGGAAGAATCCGGAGATGGAAGGAAACACAGTAACACTTTACCAGGTCATGTCTCAGGTATGCTCATTTTAAAAATTTACTTTTAGTTAGCTTAGTGAAAAGCACTTATTTGTCTTAAAGGAAAGAGAATAATTCTTATTTGAATTTTTACACAGTTTATTTCGAGGGGAGGATTAAAACCTGAGAAGAGAATCAGATTTGGATTTTACGAAGGGTATTTCAAACATGGGGAAATTAAGTTGTGAAATCGATGTGAAATAATGTTTTTATGTGCTGGGTGAAATGCTGAAGTATTAATTTTGTTTTTAAAAATAGAATGCTCAAAATCTGAGTCTCCAAAAAATAATCCTAATTAAAATGTAAACAAATCATCTTTAAAATCAAGACATTCTGTTTTGGGGGTAAGGTTTAAAAACAAATAGTGTTCCTTTGCCAAGCAGTAATGTAGGCATGAGTTTACGATAGGATCATTTCAGCAGAGTTTTAAAATTTAACTGTTTTACTTCACGGATGTATCTTGCCGTTCATCTTAGACACCCTCAAACAAAAACAGAGTTGGCCCTATATTAACCAAAAAAGTTAACAGCCTTGGTTAAATATTAGAGAACATTTATTGTCATTAACTTTTTTATAATTATGTTTGCTGTTTTCTTGGATATTTAATAAGATTTAAAAGTTATCCAGAATGACACACTTTTTTTTTAACAGCAACGTTATTTATAATTGCCAAGACATGGAAACATCCCAGAATAGCAAACTTAAAAAAAAAAATGTTTTTAAAATAATCAGTGCTTTAAAAATAATCGTTTTAAAAATATTTTTAAATAATAAATGTTTTTCAAATAAACAAAGTGAGACTTTTTGAATGTCAATATTTATGATATTACGTTTGAGTTATTTTACGAAATAGAGAAAACAATAGATGAAGGAGAATAAAAATCACCCTAATCCCACCACCGAGAAAAGGCCACTGTGAATGCTGCGGTGACGTGCTTCCTGCCTGCTGTCGTTCACCCTCCTTGTGTGTGCTTACAGTTTTAAAAACCAAATCGAGATGGTACTATCATATAGTGTTGAGTCCTGCATTTTAAGTACACTTTCAAATGTTTTAGTTTCGTAGTACACCATCCTGTGGATATATTGTAATTTATTTAAATACCACCCTAGGTTTTTAGTCCTCACTGTCACATTTTGATAATAGTAAGTAACAGCTTTGCGATAAAAAATGTCTGATCACTCGTGCCGTGTTGCTTTGCTGTAGAAATGGCTGTTTATATCCACAGGCCACATTACATGTGTCAATAACAGCCAGCTTTAGGTGGTAATTCTCTGTGTTACAAGTCAGATTCAGATGCTTAAAAAGCATCACATCACTGTCGTGTTTTTTGAGGAGAGTGGTAAGGAATTACATGGGGAGGGGGCACTGGGAAAATTAAAAAATCGTATCGAGGGAAGGAGTCAGACTTAGAACACGTACCATGCATGACAGTGACTGTACAGAAATAGTCAGTGCAGATTAGGAAGTGCTTTGCGTATCTAACGTTAAAGGATTAAGAGTTAACGTGCATCGAGTCTTCCTCTCTTCAACTTGGCAGCTCAGCCAGAGAACACCTACACTCTGAAAGGATTTACCGTTGGATCCCAATGTGTTGTGTGGTCAAGTCTAAGAAACACGTGGTCTAAATGTGAGATTTTGGAAATAGCTGAAGAAGGCACAAAGGTAAGTAAAATGGAAGCCCTTCATCTCAGAGTGTACTTGCAGATTGTTAGGGAAACTTTAACCATTTTATCGGACTGGAAAATCCAGCTGAACAGATGTTTCCCTGCTCATCCCCCCTGATAATTCAATGTAGTGCAAAAATGATTTTAAAAGTTTCCACATGTAACATCCGGGTCGCTTTCATTTCCCTTAGTCCCGAAATCCCATCAGTCACTGAGTTCTGCACTTTCTACTTCTTACCCCATAGTTAAAACTTGTTATACCTAATGCCACTGCCTTGATTGTCCCTCATTCCACAACTAGATTCCTTCGAATAACCTTCTACTGGTTTACATCTAATCTTCCTTCAGCTGAGTATCCCACACTGCCAGTGGGAAGTCTGCCAGATGCAAGTCTGACTACCTCATTCCCTAGTGTAAAAGCTTTTAGATACTTCCAGCATATTGTGTTTTTCCTGTGGTCTGAAAACCATCTGTGTCATAATCACCTGGTACATTTCTTAAATGTAGATTCCTGTTCCTTGCCCTGGCTGGCTGGCTGAGTAGTTCTGGAAGGATTTGGGTTGTGCACTCTTACACCATTAAAATCTGAGAACCACTGGTCTAGAGGAGAGAAGCCAAGCTCACTAACATGCCAAAGGAGGTTCTCTGGGGCTGAGCACCCACGTACCTCTCCAGCCTTAGGTCTTACTCCATTGGGAGTAAGATGGACACTATAATGCTTGATTTCTCTTATATATACTATTTTGTTTGCCTTCCATGATGTATTTAATAATGTAATTCTATTTGCCTGTATTCTGTTCCCTACCCAAGCTGGTTAATTTCCACCTGCCTTTAAAAGATTAGCCTTTGCCTCTTCCAGGAAACATTCACTAGCTTTATTTCCTCAATGTCCCTCATTGCTTCACCCCTCTTCCCCCGAAAAAGCTTTATATCCATATTATATTCCTGTACCTCCTGCTGCAGAAGTCTGTACATTGTGTTATCTGCTTAGTGGCGTGTTTCTCCATCACATTTTGAATTTCTCGAGATCTAAATTTTATCTGTGTTTGACCTCTAGGCATAGATACTCACTCAGTTGGAGCTGAAGTACTGGAACTGTAATATTAAAGTTTAACAAAATCATTTTAATTGCCTTTTAAAGTACTTCATTTTTAAAAGGATTGCTATGTAACTGTAGCATAAATCAGATTTTGGAACTACCAGTTTTTATTAATTTTTTTTTCTCTTGTAGGTTTTGAACCTTTCGGATGGTATGGAGGAGGTAGTGGACCCTGAGAATGTCTGGAACGGCATACCCAAATTGGACAGGAGTCCATCTAAGGTATGAGCGTATGCAAATAGCAGTTAACAAGAGTGTTCTTCATTTTGAAAAGCAACTTGAACTTTTCCCAAAGCCTTTGTGTTTAGGGGGAAAAAAATACTAATATTGTAATAACAACAATGGAAAACAGCAATAACACAGTCAATCTTTCTGGATTTTTATGCCCAGTATAATCTTTTCCGGAAACTTTATTTGATAATAGGTACAGTGTGAGGACCAAAACATTTTTTTAAATCATTTCTGTAGGAATAACCCCCTGTAGCAATTAGAATATTCATCTGTCCCCACTCCCCCTTTTTGGAGGATGTGAATTTTGTCGTGGTAGCACCCATGTAAATAATTTTCTTCTTTTTGTGTTTCTTTCTCAACCTGAGGTTTTTCTCTTCTTGTTGCAGAAAGGGGGTCTGGAGGTGACGGAGAGACTTAACTGTGGATCCACGGATGTGGCCAGTCAGGAGCTGCTTGTACAGCAAGCGGCATCTCACCCAGACCAACTGAGCGAGACGATTCAGAGCGTGTAGTCACGGGAAGCTGTCACTTTTGAAAACTTTGATGCGCGTTGAAAACCAAGCAGGTCTTGGGCCGCCTGCGCGGTGCATCCCCAGTGCTGTTGCTGTATATACGGAGCTGGGATGCTTTCCTCTCCCTGTAAATGTGTTCTCGTTTTAATCAGTTGGGAGGATTTATTTTGCTAAACAGTTGACTAACACATGACTCACATTTCAAAAAAAATACTATTTTGGTTTCTTTTGCATATAGTGTCTAGTGTTCAAAATAGAAAATTAGAGGTTTTCTGACAAGTACGTGATGCTGCTTGGGAGGGTGGCTTTCTTAGCAGTAATTCAGAATTTTTGTTTAGTTTCTGAAGCTTTGCCCTTCTGTCTAGCTTTGACTAATATTGTTTGAATTTAGAAGTGTACTAATACGACACAAGATTTGAATAAAGTTTATCTTTAAAGAGATAGCGGTCTCATTTCATTGAAGAGGAAACAGGATTCTGGAATACCTGTGGATTGTAGACTGTCTGTAGTAATGGAACGAACCACAGTTCTCCAACTGGGGGAGACATCGTAGCAGTAAATGTCAGCGTTGATGCGTTAGACACTCAGCCGGTACTTTAAATGCATTTTCTCATTTAATCCTTGATTCTGAGGTGCATATTAATATTATCCATATTTGATAGGTAAGAAAATTGAAGCGTCTTAGAGAAGATTAAATAACCTGCCTCAGGTCAAAGAGCCAGCTAATCTCAGAGACTTAATCAAACCTAGACCCATCTAACTTTCCAAACCCATGCTTTTAAAACACAGTTTTGTGTAGGTGACAGTATGCAAAGTATAGACTTGGCTTTAGGAAACTGATCTTACTTGACATGTGACCCAGGCAGGTTATTATAACGTCATTGAGCCTTGACCTTCCTCATCTGTAAAATGGGGATAATAAAACTTTTCTTGCAGTGTTTTTAAGATTAGAAGTCATTTATGTAAAGTGCCTGAAAAAGAGTAGGCATTCGATAAATAGTTTCTTCTTTTCCTTGAAAGATACTCAGTATGCACGATTCTAGGTTACATATTTTTTTAAACCTTAAGTCATTGGATCCTGTCAGCAGGTATTTTCTCCTTTTAGCATCAGCCTGTGCCACCAACCAAGGATTTTAAAGAGGTGCTGTTGAACGGGACACCAGTACAATTGGAACAGTTATCCATTTCTCAAATGAGTAAGATTTGCTACGGGAGAGCGGGGAAAAGATGTACATGTAAGCCCCTGAACCCTGATGGGAAGAGTGAGAATTAAGACCCTTAATTGGGTATCATTTCAGTTAGTAAAAAGGAGACGGTTTTGCATTAAGCATCACTGAGGTTAGATGAGTACGTTACTTGTTCCTGGGATAATGCCCAGACAAGTTTGGCTCATTCATGTCGGAGCTATCGATGTGAGTTCATTACTGGGAGAAAAGGTCAGAGAAGATGCATTAGGACCAGTTTATGGAAAGCCTTCCATTTCATGCTAGGGGGTTGAACTCCCTATTAAAATTTTTTTTATCTGAACAGCTATAGGCTAGGAGAAATCACATTTCTCAAAATGAGTGATTTTGCACATTAAAACTTTAAGATAGGTCTGAGTGCCACACCAGGAAACACAATTACTTGTAAACAGGGCAAAAGGGGTAGGGATGGAATAGTTAAGAGTCAACCAGGCTTGCTTCTAAGTACTAATTATCCTCATTCACACAGGCTGCCATTAAACTTTAACTGTGGAGAATTCATAGGAACAAGACCACACTTAGACCAGAATACTTAACTGATGAGTGGCATACATTTTTATACCCCTGGGGAAACAACATATTTTCCACGACTCTCAGATGCCTAAGTACAGAAATCATTAAGCTACCTTTTTACGTCTGCTTACTGTGTTCCCCTACCCGCACGACTACACATAAAATTAAAATCATCCATGAAATAAAACGAATGGGAAATGAAGCAGTTAAAATTATGTCTGAAAGCTGCTTATCCTCCGCAGCTCTGAGTGAGTCAGTAACATGTGGTGGCTGGAATCCTGGTCCTGTGTACACACCTCTCTTTAGTAAACAGAGTGCATCAGAGAAAAGCCACTAAAGAAAATGCAAAAGAAAAAAAATGCCAACTTGCTTTCACCTGCTGCCTTTGCCTTATCACCAATATTCTCATCTGTCACTCCCCATGCAGACATTGTACAGGACCCCCAGTCCCACAGGAGAGCAATGGCTTTATTACCCGCTTGGTCTAATTTTTCTCACCACGACCAAAGGTCAAAGGGAAGTGCTGGTAAACCTACCTAGCACACCGTGTTGCTAAAACTCAATTCTACTCACCGTAGAAAAAAGAGGCAAGAAAATCTATTTTTAGTATTTTTTTAGGGAGTGTTAGGTCACTGTAACACATCTTCGGTGGCATTGTGCCTGTTTTAATAATATACTTGCTCATTAAAGTCTCGTAAAATCAGTTGTTGATTTTGACACCAAAAAATGATCATTTTAGTAAAATTAGAATTTAGGCTGGTATGATTTTTATATGTAACCTTTCTTTACATTTAAAGGAGAAAAAAATCTCAATCCAAGCTTTAATCACTATTGTGGTATAACCTACATTTTGAAATACGAGTTATTTGAGAAAATACATTATAATCACACACACACACGCTCTTTTAGACAGTTTTTAAATCAGACTTTTTAAAAGCTCTTTTAATCTAAATCCTATTTCTCTGTTCCTGTAGAGTTCTGCAGAGTGGCATGTTGGTTGGTTGTGTCAATGTTGGTCCCAGGAATAAGATTAGCATCTTCCCCTTCAATGAAAGAATCCCACTGATTAAAATCTTTCTGAAGTCCTGTAAAATATAAATGTTAATAAACATAGTAAGCTTTCGAGAGCGTTAAACAGCTGAGTGCCTCTAGGTGGCACCCTCGCCTCACAAATTACACAGACTGCTTCCTGACTCGGGACGAGGTGTGCCTTGAGCTGCCAGGTGGCAGCCACATCTGAATGAAAGATGGGACTGGGACACTGTGCTGTGTTTAACGTCAGCATGGAAGTCCACCCCAGTCTCCACAGGGAGACGATCAGCTTTAGCACACAGGCTTGCTGCCTATGATGTAGAGTAAGCAAAATTAAATGTCTCAAGTTTTTGTTTTCAAACTGATGTACTGCTACGTTCAGTTGTAAACCAACTGGAAACAGTTAAAATGGGACTAATGCTGAGTTAAGACAGACAGTTTTGTCCTCAGCATCATCTGGTTTATGAATACTAGTTCTTACCTAAAGAATATGAGTTTCTTACCTAAGTGCTTTTGCAAGAATGCTAACGAAGCTTTGTTGCTGAGACCAATAGCTACATTTGAATCTATGTCTCCTTTTAGTGTGAACATGCATCCAATGATTTTGCCCGTGGCAAAAGTGAAGTCAGCAAAATTCTGATGGACTGAACCCCTGAAAGAGAAAGGAGACATTTGCAAATCACTTTGACAGAGTTATTTCTGTAGTTAGGGTGCAGATGCTGGCCTGGTTGGCCTATTTCCCAAAAACCAAGGAAACAAAGCTTATAGAACTGTTCTCCTGAGATGTACTTGCGGGTCACAGGCTGCTCATTGAGGGGTCCTACAGTATATATTCATCTTCCCCTCTAAATAAATAATGCAAAGATTCCTGTCTTACTCGGCGTCTTAGTTTTAGAAGAGACGATGCCAGCTTTTTAGAGGACTAGATTACTTCCAATTTGAGAAGATGGAATGTGTTTTGTGTTGAAGGGGCTATAAACTCAGCCAGAATTCTGCTTCCTTTCCATCACACTTAACTTATATCTATGTGCTGTTAGCCAAAACACTTTGCATTTAAGCCTTGGATTAAATACATCAAAAAACAGACAAACAAAACTTTGCCTTGTATTACTTAAACTGTAAGCACCAGCTTACAAAATTGTAGCATAAGGTCTGACTCATAGGAAACATGCAATAAATATTAATGATTATAATTACTGTTATTATTAAACCCATATTGTTCACCTGTGGTATGCCAACCTTTAGTTCATGTTTTGTATACAGTGATTCCAGTTGCTTTTCTATAGAATCTATCATTCTTGGTATAATTTCAAATGCATTAGATTGTTTTTAAAAAATAAAATAAACCATTAAGCACCTTATAAATATCCCTTATTGCTGAACTTTAAATTCACCAATAGACTAGCATCAAATAGAATGGCCATTATTTAGTGTTCATTTTCTACGACCCCTGGGGCATTTGGTTCTCTCGCATTTTTTCTTCTGTTTCCTTGCCATCCCACCTCCCCGTCCTTCCCCAACTACTCTGCTCTTCACATCCTCGAGATTTCTATTCTTAGACCAATTCTCTTCTCCCTCTGCGATCTCATCTCCTCCAAAGGTTTCATCGGTAATACACAAATTCTATACTTCTCCAGTTTGTGGCCAGACATCTCTACCCAGAAATTCCAAGGTGAAAACACAGCTCTCCAGCCCCACCCAGTACATGTCTTCCTGCTCACTTCGCTGCTGCTTATAAGCAAAGCATCATTCTTTTAGTTCTCTCTACTCAAAACAGAGCCCCCGACTCCCGTTCACTCTTCCCCATGTTCCCACCCAAACTCGAGAGTCACAGCATAAAGAAGATATCCAGAAGCAGGGTCACGAGAGAGCTTCATATGGCAATCGCCAGGTCCATCTACTTTAAAAAGTTACTCTTTTTAAAATGAAACCTTTTGAGTAGTGTTAATATATGTGCTGTATTGCTGGTAATTAAAATTTGCATCAGTATACACCCTACTTTTATCTAAATATAAAAGCGAGCCTACATGTTTTTAGGACTAGGGCAGAGGGAAGTATTCCATCATTAAGTCAGTCTAAGAAAGAGAAAGAAAAATATCATATGATATGACTTCCTTGTGGAATCTTGAAAAAAAAGGACCCAAATAAACTTATTTACAAAACAGAGACAGACTCACAGACACAGAAAACAAATACGGTTATTGGGGGAAAAGAGGTGGGGAGGGATAAATTGGGAGTTCAGGATTTGTAGACACTACCTGCTATGTATAAAACAGATAAACAGCAAGGTCCTACTTTATAGCACAGGGAACTATACTCAATACCTTGTAATGGCCTATAATAAAAAAAAAGAAAAGAAATACATATATACAAATGAATCACTATGCTGTACACCAGAAATTAACACAACATTGTAAATTGACTATAGTTCAATTTTTTTAAAAACTGCAAACGCACTTGGAAACTGAGATTATCTAATACTCTCCCTTATTCAAAGCCTAAATAACAAATTGAAGAATTCTGTAATTTACCAAATGATATCTGTTGATCGTTTAACCAAGCTTCTGTTTCAGATGATGCAATGTCACTTACTAATAATACTTACCTGATTGTAATCATTTTTCTTTCTCTATCAGGCAAGTAGCATTTTTTCATTTTTTTGATATTAGAAGGATATTGGAACCGTTCCGAGTTGATAAAAAAGAGGGGCTGAGGAATCCTGGAACAAACTTCCTCACCCACTGGAAGCATCCAGGCATCCAGGGCAATACCACACCTGCAGATGTTGGTCGACAGTGATCAAAGAAGGCTGGTTACACTCTGGCCCGCATACAGGAATTTCTAATAATGCTGCAATTCATAGACACACACCACAGCAGTTCACTATGGGTTATCTCATGGCACTGCAGAGGTATCATACTTCAGTGTGAGAAGGGGATGTGATTAGCTTTATAAGGTAGCAAACTTGGAATTATATAGTCATTTTCTTTAGGAGGCATTTAAGAATTGCAACCTTTGGAAAAACATAATATTTATAAATCTTTATTATTCATTTTTTATCTTTCAAGGTAAATATTTAAATAATTAATTCTTCAAAATTGTGGGGCTTCGGAAAAAATACCGTACATGCACTATTGCCCCTGTGTTTCTAGTCCTTCTGGCCACTGTCGTGTGTTCATTACACCTTTTTCAGGGTAATAATTGGACCCATTTCTTTATGTTTAGAGGTGTTTCACCTGGAAGAGTGTCTGGGGGTTGTAGAAAAAGCATATGGAGCAGATCCTTTGACAATGTAACCAACTTTCTTTTTAAAAGCAATTTATCCTATGTTTCTTGGCCTTTCAGATACTCCATTCTATGTGCTAAAAGAATGAAAGAAGAAAATCCCCTTATGCTGAAACAGATTTTAAGAAACGTGAGATGAAGTTTCACGAATGATCCCACCCACATTCTATGTGGTTGGCTCGACTTGACCTCATCAGTCTGGGAGGAAGTGGTTCAAGAAAGAAAATTTTTCTTCAACTTAGAAGACTAGGGTCCAGACTTCCACCCAAATAACTATGTAATTTTAGCCCAGGCTCCATCTTAAAAATGAAAAAAAAAATTACTTAACAATTCCCTGGCTATCTGGAAAGTCAAGAAATAGTGTAAGACGACAATCTTATTTTACAATCATATCACAGATAAAATATATATGTAGACATAAACTTCCAAATGAAAATGTTAAGCCCGTAGGCAGGTTAAAAAATAAGGAGAAGAAACAGATAGGGATGGGAAGAGTTCTCAGTAGCAAGAGCAGATGGTTTCTATTTAGGACAATTCATATAGAGGACTTTATGGAGGCAAAAGAACAGACGTGTAAACTCCAAAAGACCTCTCCCTCACTAAGAATGTGATAAATTCTCTCTCACGTGTGTGATCACCCCACCACCACCGCCGCCACTTCCGATAACTCAGAGTCCTCTTGCTCAGCCTCATTCTCTTACCTGAATCTCTGGTCTTCACTCAGAGTTTGAACAACCGTGGCTCCACCAAAAGAATGTCCCATAACTGCTATTTTATCCTTATCGATAGTGTCCTATGTGAAAAAACACGATGTAAATTCATCACTATCTTACAGGTTGTTCAAAGAATTGGCAATGATTTTATGAATCATAAAATTATTATTTCACAGCATGGTTAAGTACTTTGATTTTCTTTAGAAATGTATACACTCACATGTACACATACACACATTTAAATATACACACATACAAATGTATACAAACATATATGTGCACACACACACAGATGTTCATAACAGTTCAGAAGTGAACTTGGTGGTCTTCCTCATCACCCACCCTTGAAGCATCGACATCCCTGCTGATTTCTCCCTCTTCCCTACTCCACATGTATTAATTTGTTCATCCCCTGATTTATTTATTGAGCGCCTGCTCTGTGCCAGGCCCTGTAGTTCATTTTCCATGAGCTCACAGTCTATTAGGGAAGAAGGACGTTCAGACACATGATGCAGATGGAGGCACTGGTGCCAAGAAGCACACATGACAGCGAGCCCAGTCTAGGATGGGTAGCGGGCCCCAAAAAGCTTCATGGGGGAGGTGATGCCAGATTAAGCAGGACTGAGTCACGGGAACGGGGTGTCAGGTCAAGGGGACCACACGTACAAAGGCATAGACACAGGAGAGTGGCTAGTTGAGGGGTGCAACTGCTTCCGTGAGTCTGGAGAACAGACCATCACCTTAGTTCTTCCTCTCCCCTGTACCCCATCCTCCACACACACTTTTGAGTCTTTTTTCATGCTGTCGGTTCTGATACCCTTCCACCCTCCTCCCAACATTCTGTCCAAAACTTTGGACCAGTGTTTCAAGATCAAGCTCAAAAACATGCAGGAGCCACCCAAGAAAGCACAATACTTCCACCAGCGATGTTAAGTTGAACCATATGAAAAAGGCCATTTTTGTAGGTCAAAGCTGGCTGTCGGCAATTTCTTATGTAGTTCAACCTAATGCATGCCTCACTGCTCGAACACATTCTGGTACTTTAAAAAAATTTTTTTAAATTTTTTGCAGCCCTTTAGAATGTTGTACCTTGTATTATAGCAGTGAAACAGACAATAAAGAACAATTAAGAAGTACAGGCCGGGGGAAAATGGCTTTTTTTTAAAACTCACCTTCAGCTGTTCCACACCAAACTCTAAATCTAACACATTCTTCGCTGGCTTTCCCTGATCAAGGTCCAGAATCCAATCGAGAGCTTGAGAACACTCCTTTGCTCTTTGCCGCACCTAATGTGATGATTCAAAGAAGGAAATGACACAGTAAAAAGTTGTAACACTTACTTGAGTTTGTGTTAAGAGGTTGCAGATGGGGAAAATGTTTGGGAAAGGACTTTGCGATCAGTGATTAGAACCCAACCTAGCATAATGACCTGGGCACCAGCTTTGCAAGTAGTTAGAGCTTAGTCCAAATCCTGGCTCTGTTGCCTACCCACTGTGTGACCTCTGATGATCTACTTAAGCTCTCTGAGCTTCCATTCATTGTATAATAATGCCTACCTCAGTGAAATGTGGGTATCATTAAATGCAATAACCTATGTCAAAAGCACCCACTATGTAACTCAGCACAGAGGTGGAAAACAATGTGCTTTATTTCATTTAATCTTCCTTAAAGCCCTGGGAGAAAGATACTGTTATTATTATTTTGTAACAAATGAAACATGGAAGCAAAAGAAAAAGAGTAAGTAATTTGTCCAAGACTATCCCACTGCAAAGTGTTGGCACCAGAATTCAAATGTAGAGCTGGATTCTAAGGCCTGGATTCTTAATACTATTCCATACCACCTCTTTGAAAAGAAGTCTTTAGTTCTAATGCAAAAGAATTCTGAATATTCACTGTCATCTTCTAGGATTTTGATGTTGGTCTTTGTTTTTACTATGATCTAGATATTTCATTAAGGGGATTTTATTATTCTGAGAATCTTGACAGACCTCCTGGGCACGGGAAGTAAGGGGGCCTAGGGGCACAGTCCACCATATGTAAAATGGAATTAACAAATGGCATCGTGGTGCGGAGAGGTGGCCTCGTGGTGCAGGCAGGTGGCATGGCGCCACCTCTCCTCTTGCTGCAACCCACCTGCCCATTTCGTAGAGGAAACTCCTCGTCCCCTTGTTTTAGGGTTCTGATATAGAGCCAAGTCTTGTTCCCTGTTTCTGCAGCAGTTTGGTCCCTGAAGTAGTAAGTCGCAGATGCAGATTCGTCTCTACGATGCAAACAGAATCCGTCACTTATACTTGCTCTTTCTCTCCATCTCACCCGTGTTCCTTGTCCCCATCCTTGAATCTTTCTGACTTCCCTTTCTTCTTCTAGTCCACATTTTTTTTAATCAAAGAGGCCCAAGGGAGTTCTAAGAAAAGACATTGTCACCTGTAACAATCCACTCCATCCTCACAATACTGGGAGGCTGTGGTGTTGAAATCCCACTCCTGGAATCAAATCCCAGCACTGCCATTTACTCTCTGTGTGGCTTCGTGCAAGTTACTTGCCCTTCCTTAGCCTCATTTTCTGCCTCCTTGAAACAATGATAATGGTGACCATCTTCAAGGGTTGTGATGAAGATGAGAAGAGATGGTGTATGAACAGACGGCACTCAGTAAACACTCCAGAAACGTTAGCTGTTTTTTTAAATACTTAACAACCTAACTCAGTCTCCTTTTTTTTCTCATCATGTAACCATCGTTGACAATCCTACCAACATTTTCCACAAACTTCTATGAAAAACAGGACTCAGCCACATAGCAGAAGACATACCTGTGTTCTACAGCAGCGACTATAAACCCGTAGGATGCCAGGTCAATGCCAACAGCAGAATAAATAGTCCTTCAAAACAAAAAGAGGAAAGCAATCATCTGTCAGTCGAGGTCCACTAATAGACCTGGGAGGATTGAGGCTGTTACACCCCTGAGGTGGTGCCCTGGGGCAAAGCAGAGAGCTGTGGTTCCCAAAGAGGGCTGACATTACCCCTCGGTGGGGATTTGACCACGTCTGGAGGTATTTTCATGATCATGAGTTGGGGAGGGTGCTACTAGCATCTGGTGGGTAGGGGGATGCTGCTAAACACCCTACAGTGCACAGGACTGCCTCCCACAACGTGAAGTTATCCAGTCCAAGATGTCAGTGGTACCAAGGTTGAGAAACTCCAGTGCAGTGGTTATAAATATTGCCTTTGAGAGTTCTGGATTTTAATCTTGGCTCTGCCACTTGCCAGCAAAGTGACTTGAGGTGATTACATTACTCAATTTCTGTCCTCACCTGTAAAATGGGGATCATAAAGCCTTTCTTTTAGAATAGTTGCGAGGTTTGGATAAGATAAGGTAGACTGCAGGAAGGCAGTTCTGTGTGATGCTTAAGAACAGGACCTGCACTCTGACCACTGCAGGTGTTTGGATCCTGGGTGCCCGACGTATCAGTTGTCTGCCTTGGATAAGCCACTTAGCTTTCCTCTGCCTCGGTTCTTTATCTGCAGAAGGGTGACTCTATAATAGATTGGTCCCTGGGGTGATTACTGTAAGGATGAAGTAAGTTGACACATTTTCGGTGCTTATACCCATTTCTAAAATAAGGTAAATACTAAACACACGTTAGTCGTTATGTAAGTGGCGGGACAGGGTGAGACAGTTAACAGTCATGTGCCGATAAGCAACTATGTTTATAACCCCTCCACGTCTCCATTCTGCTCAGTCTCTTCTCCCATCATGTGTTCAATAGGAAATGCCCACAGAGAATAAAAGGAGACAGGTGGGAACTACGTCATCTACCCTGGATGATGCAGGACCAGCTCAGGAAGGGAAAAGAGCCTGGTACTGGGATCAGCGAAGCGTTTCTATAAAAGGCCAGAGAGTAATTACTTCCAGCTCCACCGTCCATACGTTATTTGTCAGAACTACTCAGCTCAGCACAAAAGTAGCAGAGACAATGTGGAAAATGAGTCAGTGTGGCTCTGTTCCAATAAAACCTTGTTTACAGAAACAGGCAGCAGGCTGGCTTTGGCCCTCAGCCCCTAAGATGCCAAGCGCTGATCTGGTAAAAATCAGGTAACCAGCTGGACCACAGCTGAAGACCTGGAGATGATTTCTTTTTGCAGATGCTCCCCGACTTCCTTCCAGCTAAAAGCCACCATTTCTGTTCTGAAAGTCTTACGATCCTCTGAGGTGGAAGACGGTGGGGTGGGGGCAGTTGAGAAGCTGCAGGGAGAGAGTGGACAGGGTGTGATGGCCGCAAGAGCGGGCCCCTCAGACATCACAGCACAGAGACCAGAGCTGACAAAGACCCCAGCCAGCTCCTGCCCCTGCGGGTCCACCACCATGTTCGAGTGAAAGCTATGCTTCCGGATGGGCTGGTCCCAGTGACTGGACACGGTGTGGGTTTAACACAGACCCTTTCCTGTGAGACGCAGGACTCCTTTGATGGGCAGCTCTGGGTCGAGCACTCCCTCCGTCAGCCTGGCCTAGTCTTTCTTAGAACATGTTGCCGTCTGAGGCTCTTCACACCCAGCCCTTCTCTGTTTTCCATCTCCTTCCCAGGTGTCCGGCCGCATCACGGTCTGAAGTCTTTTCCCATCTTCTCTGTTCCTTCCCTTCCACCCTTCACAGGCCTTTCTCTCAATCAATGGCTTTCACGGCTAATCCAATCATGATGTCTATTTCTCAGAGGACCTGAACTAACACAGTGGACTGTTTTGAGAGTGTACATACACAGCCAAAAATGCAACATGCTCTCTCCTCCATGGTAAAGCTGGCCTCCAAGAGCCAGAAGCAGGAAAAGACAGGGCTAGGACTGATCAATAAATAATAGCTTGATAATCAGTAACAGATCGCAGCTAATTCTTGAGGCACACCAACTCCTCCAGGACAGGGGCCAGCCTGACACTCCAAAATCTGCTATCCCTCTTTGGGGACAAAAACATGTATTCAGTCCTTGATCCCTAGAGGCTAAAATTGTTTAACCTGTGAAACTTTACCTGAAGGCTCCAAGACCATGTGAAAAAATGATTAGTGGGTATTTTTCACCAGTCCTCAGAGGGGAATTCCAGGCTGCAGGAGTTGTCATTGAACCTAGACAGCAGCGGGAGATTATAATGAGTGCTTTCTCTGACTTGAATGTTGCTGGTTAATTTAATGTGCATCTCCACAGTGTAAAATCCTGACCCATGAAATTTATGTGTTTGTGCATTAAGAGTAAACTCATTACAAAGTCTTCTGCTAGAGATCCACCAACCAAGGGCCTGAACCATGCGTTTTTCCTAAGACCACAGGGTCATCCATTATCAGTTCTCACCGCCAGGTCTGAAATTGAGGTGGGACATTTTCCTACTTAGAGGTGTATTCAGGAAGGCTGGTACTTATCACCGATACCAGATTTTGGCAAAACTTCAAAGGAAATCTGAACCAAACTACCAGTAAACCTCAGGAACATTAATTTCACTGAGACCCAGAACCTCTGAATCAGAGACTCCTCTCATTCTAACCTGACCGTGGTCAAGAGAAAGGTGGAAAGACCTTTGACTTCACACTCAGATGTAGCTTTGGACGCAGCTCTAACACTCACTTGCTTCTGACCTTGGGCAAGTTCAGAGAACTCTCTGACCTTCAGACTCCTCTTCTGTAAAATGAAGGAAATGATATTGACCTCATAGGGGTTTTGTGAGAAATATATTTAAATACGAATATGTGTAAAGGGTACCTATCCAGTTACCTAGTAAAGGGCTCAAGAATGGAAGATACTGTCTTTTCCTTCACTTCCCACTTGTCATTGTCATCATTACCATCCATCATTTGTGTTTCGCTTTCTCATCGGCAAATGGAGGTGTGCTCATCGGAAGTGAATGTGATGACAGCTGGGGAAGTGACTTAGGTATTACTCAGCACCATAACGGTGTGTACTTACAGGGTTTTCATCATTTCTATCATAAAGTGGTTCTTAAGAAAATTCCAAGGAGATGTTTAAAATGAATGCCGAAGGTTACAGGCAGTTTTGAGGGAGAATTCGAAGACATAGTTAACACCAGCCCCACAGTAGTGTCTGGTCAGACAGATAAGGAAGAACAAATGAGCATCAGTGAAATGCAGACAAATGAAGTGATGAAAGCTCATCAGATGGTCCTAGGGAGAAAGGTTGGCCCCTGGGGGTGGGCGATGGGAAGGAGACTGAGATCCCTGTTTATAATGAGTAAGAAACAGCTTTCACTCCTTTGTTTTGGATCTGGACAGTCATGATGGCTTCAGCTTTCCTTCCCTTTTTCCTGACTGTGGAAAGCACCTTAGCACAGAGCATGTACACAGGTGGTGGTCACGCCAGCCCAGGTGCTAGTTCACCATATTGTTGCCACCCTCCCCGAGTATGTGAGAAGGAAAAGTAAGACCAGCCACAGAGAGATGTTAGAGCCGGTCTGAAAGTCTGATGCTTCCACTCCCTCCACCTACCCCATCACATTCAGGATGGACAAAATGAGAACCATCGATTCTCAGATAGTTACCTGGCCTTTTAAGAAACAAGTGTGTCTTCTTAGGAGACGTTTAGACTGGAGACCATCTACCTGGGTCTTTAACTGCCTGCCACGCTTGCTGTTTCCCAGTATTTTTCTTAGATTCTAGAGCAACAGAAATCTTACCAAAGAAAAAGCTCAAAATTTTGCCCATCATCCAGTGTGTTCCAAGAAATTTACTGAGACCCCAAAAATATTCTTTGTTTGGGATCCAAAGGGTGTCAGAGCGATTGTCACCTTGGGATGGGTAATACAAACGCAAGAAGGTGCCCTGTAGAGGAAAGAAATTAAGGTTACTTTTAGTCAAGTGGCTTCTCAAACCTAATCCAACAGCTATTTTGCATATCTAATTAGTAGGGACCCAAATATAGTCAAAATGAAGAGAAAAAGAACAATATGTTTTCTGAGTGAATGAGTATGAGCAGCCTGGTTTCTGTTGTTAGAGAAGGGGTAGGGGGGAAAGAGAGTTTATACAGAAGTTAATCTGATGACAGCAACAAACCAGGAATGATTTAACTAGCAAAAGGCTCCCAGCGGGGAGGGTGTAGCTCAGTGGTAGAGCACGTGCCCAGCATGCACGAAGTCCTGGGTTCAATCCCCAGTACCTACATTAAAAAATAAATAACCTAGTTATCCCACAAAAAAAATTTTTTTAAAGGTTCCCAAAAGGCAAAATGAGTTCCTCTCAGGGGGAGAGCAAGGTCAAGTTTCAAAACCTTCTAGTGGGCCACAGCCACAGTCAATATTAGAATATAAGGAAAAGTGGTACGAATCAAAGCATTACCTTATCTGTGTAATCAAACATCAAGTCTGTACAACCAACGGCATAAGATCCATTTCCTCTGGGGATTTTCGTTCGGCCAAAGCTTGCAGCAGCCATCAGACCTTGTATTTTATTGACCCAGGCTGGAAAACAGGTCAATAGTCCCTCACTTGTCATCCATTATACTCCAGATCTTATTATGCAAAGAAACTCCAAGGGAATCAAGTGTCTTCCCATCATGTCTCTGGCCTCCTTCATTTCTTCACTAACGAATAAAACACACACACAATCATTGAGGGCCTGCTGCGTGCAAAGGGCCGTGTGGGGGAAAGGTGGATGTAGACGTAGAACTTCACCCAAGATGCTAAGGATCATCACCTCCTAATGCTTACAGCCTTGCCCTTAGCTTCTACTCTGATCCAGAGCATATGAAAAACCACCTCCCAAATCGGTTTTGCCTAAACGTGAACTTGATCTTATATTTCAGATTTGGGCTTGCCACTTCCCCTTGGATATCTCCATCTGACATCCTTCCCATAAGGAACGGCAAAGCCCATGGTCCAAAATGAAACTAAAGGACCATCTCCTAACTCCCCTCCTTCATTCCCCAACCACACAGCCCACAGCCCCAGAACTCCCTAACTTGGGTCGCCCAAGACAGAAACCTGCAAATCATGCTACTTTCCTAACTCTTTCTCCCCAACCCCCGCCATCCAAGTTTCAGTTTCCAATGTTTGTTTTTAGCTTAGAATTCTCTCTCCGATATGTTCCTAACCCTCTAGCTCAACTGTCTCATTTACACCTTCACTGTCTCCTAACCAGACAATTGCCATCTCTCCTGGGTGTCCTCTTCACCTTGAACGCATCCTTCAAATGCGTCTTTCACACAGCTCCTGCAGTGATTTAAAGGACAAATCTCAGCAGGCAATTCTTAAAATCCTTCTGTGCCTTCCTCTCACCCGGTGTTTTTTTCTTGACAAGAGAATATATTGGAATCTTTCTGGAAGGGGGTTTTGGAGGCTGTATGTAAATCTACACATGTCTTCCAGCATGGTGTGGCTTATCTTTCCAGTGTTCTGGGGTTGAAACTCATAGAGGTTCCCAGGTACACAAGCTGAACCCCAAATTCCCGGGCACTGTAAGAGACCCTCCATGACCGGGAGGTCCACCGCCTCCTACTCTTCCTCTTTATCTCCCTTCCATGTGTTCAGCGCTCCCCAGTGACACACTGGGCTTTTCCGATGCCTCTGCACCTTAGTAAAGGCTATTCCCCGTGTTTAAAATCCCCAGGGCAAACTCCTGTTCAGCCTTTAACATCTTGATTGGATGTCAGGCCTTCTCAGAAGCCTTCCTTGATCCCCTAGACTTAATCATTTCATCCTCAGTATTAAATCAATTCCCTGGAGGAAGTATAATCAGTATCTGGTACTAACTTATAATGGAAAAGAATCTGAAAAACATATGTATGTGCATATAACTGAATCACTTTGCTGTACACCCGAAACTAAAACAACATTGTAAATCAACTATACTTCAATTTTTTTTAAAAGCCTAAATTCTAAAAAAAAAAAAAAAATCAATTCCCTGTATATATTTTTATCATTCTTATCATATTAAAATTATGTGTTTACACACTCTGTCCCTCACACAAGGCTGTTTCATAAGAGCTGTATCCACATCTCTGTATCCTCAGATCCTAGCATCTGGCACATAATCGGTGCCCAATAAATATTTATGAAAAGAGCTGAACCAAGTTGTTCGCTGTCGCTGGGTCTCTTTTGTTTCTGCCAAATGCTTGGTGGCATATATTTTTTCACCTGCCCACACTTGAGAGGTCTTCTCTCTTTGGTGCCAAATCCCTTCAACACACCCGAAGTTTCACCTGTTCTCCTCCTTCCTAACCCCTAGTCAAGTCCAGGATGCTCTCAGGATGGTGAGACCACATGTCAGTGTATCTAGACTTTGGCTCTTCCCGATTCAGCCCGCCTGCTCTTTTCCCTCCACTGGACTGTGAGAGGTGATGACTTTGCCAGATGGAGTCCCCCGTGCTTCCCACCACACTCTGCCTCTACCATGTAGACCCTGAGAACGATGTTAGGTGTGGTACCCACATCAATACCATAGGGCATCACTCAGAAAGGTTTTGAGTCATGAGAAGACGCCCATTACATCCTCCACGTGGATGACTTGTGTGAAGCCCCCGCCAGGGATGAGCATTTCCATACATAAGGCCTTGCTACTCAAAGTTGGTCCATGGACCAGCATCACTGGCATCACCTGGGAGTTTGGAAAGGAGGCTCTTAGGCCTCACCTGGATTCCACTGAATCAGAAAAGCCATGCCTATCCAAGTGTAAGAAGTACTGGGCTAAGGTACCAGCCCACCTGGTCTGACACACGGTTACAGCAATTCCTGGCCAAGTGACAGGGGCTAGTTCCGAGGAAGACAGTGGCTGAGATGAATGGACCCTGGTATTAGAGCCAGGTGATCCCATTTTGGATTCCAGCTGTCCATCTGACAAGCTAGGACGCTCTGGCCTAGGCAATGTACTCCCCTCTCTGATCCTCATTGGCGAAGTGGGGGTAAAGCACTTGGCCAGCCCCCAGGATACTTGTAAGGATAAAGTGATAATATAAGCCAAGCAGCCCACACAGAACACGGAACAGGCAGACCGCTGGTAGTGTTCGCCCCTTCCCTAGAGTTAGTTGGCTCTGGCTACCCAAACTCAAGCCCTAAAAGGGGTTGTAGCAGATCTAAACGAGGCCATGCCATTTTGCTCTGGGTAGATCCAAAACCCAAGGCATTTCCTCAGAAACAACTCTTCAGAAAGCTTTACCTGTAAGGCTAACATTTTAGGGTCTATTTAGAATTACAAAAGGCTTTTTTACTCCCATTTAAGACTGTCTACTGAGCGGTCCTTCGTGAGGTAATGGGCAGACGTCGAGCCCAGAGGGCGGCAGGGTAGGCCTTCGGGGAGGAGCAGCCCGTGCCCTGCGGCGGCCCCGCCCACGGGCAGCCATGGCCGGGCTCGCTGACTTGCTGAGGGGCCCCGGAGAACTCGCAGCCGCCTCGGAGGCGCCACCTCTGGAGCTGGGAGTTCAGTTCTAGAGCCTTGGGAAGGTTCCAAGGTGCACAAGGCTCCCCTTGTGAGATCTCAGTTCCACCTGGGCCCTTGGAACCTTGTCTCATCACCCAAGGAGTGCCCTGGTCTTCTAAAACTTGCTCTGCCAAAAAGCATCCGTCAGCAATCAGGAGCCCGGGTCAAGGGGAGGCCGCAGGTCTGCCCATCCCAAGACACCTGACCCCTGAGATGGTCTCGGGAAACTTGGCGCTGACCCAGGTTGGGGTTATAGGTCTCCAGGTCCCTGTGGCTGGTTAGTGCCAGGGCAGCTGCAGAAAAGGTTCACCAGCCTGCAGCTAATCTGGTTATGGTTCTGGATTTCCTGTCCTCAAACCATCTGTCAGGACTCACCACAAAGGAAGAGGCAGGGAGGAGACGTGCCAGGTGGAATGGCCACTCTCTAGAGGACTTAGTTTTGTGGTTCAGAACTTATAAATTTATGTCACTTCCTACTTTAATCCAGCGTTATTTTAATTGGAGCGTTAGAACCTAAGGTATGTTATTAATCTTATTATACATTTTTGGTGACATTCATTTATCAGATAGTCTGATAACCCTTCCTGGGGTTGGAGATGGACTGTACACATGCCAGGAAAATTACATTTTTTATATGGCTTTACGTCCTCCATTGGCAAACGGGATATCTCTAGCCTTGCTTATAAACATTTTACCTGCATAACCGTATTTTCTATGGCTCCATTTAGTAAGAATAATACAAATAATCATCTATTATTTTCATCTTTTATTGAAAAACTATTTCTAATTTAAAAAATATTTATGCATTTATTTTTGGATATCAAGAGATGAATAACGCAGTGTCTTGCAGTTTCTGTCTGTCCCACAATAGGTTTCCAATGATTTTCAGACACAAGGGGACATAGAACATGTTTTGAAATTCCCACCCTGTACCAATAGAAAGTGATATAAATGTCTCCTCGGTGAGAATTTGCTCATCATGTAAGATATTACCTGTTCCCAATTGATGGAAAAGGTAATGGGAAAATGAATTTAATCAGGCTGTCAGCTCCTTGAATGTAAGCCCTTTGTCTTAGTCACCATTGTGTTACTCATACCTCAGCTTCCTGATAAGAGTTGTTACATGAATGGACCTGTGAGATATGATGCCACCTGCTAGGCAGATGTGAATATAAGATAAAGTTCCTCTTCATTTATTTCCCCCGACACTGATGCATTCATTTTCTCAACTATGAAGCAGGGCAAAATTTATAAGGCACTGAGTTATGAAATATCTTTTGGAAATGTCACAGTAAGGAGTCACCCATCCAGCCTGAACAACGAGGTTCAGAGCAGCCTTATCTACTCAGGTGTGTGAGTCTGTGGGTACAGACAACAGGGCACCTTTCAGAGGCCACCCTGCCCTGCTCCCCTGAGGGGACCAGATAGAGGCGTTCATGCATCACAACCCTCTGGCATTAGCAGGAGGTCACGAAGCCCCAGACGTAATCGTTTTGAAATCAAGGTCCTTCTAGGTGATGGCAGATGCCCCCCTCTGGAGATGGCTGTCCTACTCTGGCCAACACTCCTGGGCCTGTCTAAGCCTTCCTCCTTTCCTTGCCTCCCACCACGAGGTAAATAAAAGCAAGTGATTCACATCTATTCTCATCTGGAGCTCCCAGTGCCTACTGGTCTCTGCTTCTCCCTGTCAGTAGACAGACAGGTTGACTCTCTCTAGATCCCAGATTCTCAGTTGTCATCCTCTCCCACCACCAAACGGGACGACACCTGCTGATCGATACACTTGCCTCTTCCTCACCTTTGTGGGGGTGGGTTTTGGGGTTGCTTCTGGGGGCACTCCAAGTGAGGTGTGTTACTGTATTGGGCAGGAGGGGGTTAGGGCCGTGAGGCAGAGAAGGGGTGATGAGGACCTTCTCCTCAGTGACTGGGACCTGAGTTTCCAGCTTGTCTGAAAATGCCTCCTCCTGGGCCATCCTGCGGTCCTGACATTGGAGAAGAAGGCACTGCTCTAGTTTTCGTAGGAAGAGGAGAGAGTGAGGCCCTCCACTGCCATCTTCTTAGAAGCCCACGCATGCAACTTCCCTGGGACCACCTGGAGGCTGGCAACAGTAGCTCAAGCCCTGGAACAAATCTGCCTCTTACCTGATAATTTAATCTGGGCAATGGGATTTAGGTCTTGCCAGTCAAAAGGATGAACCAGTGCCAGGCAGCTGCAGAGGCAGAGAAGCGCATGCGATTTGGGCGGCAGCATCTTGGAAGCCGAGCAGACGTTTCAGCTTAACTTTCTTCAAGGCAGGTTATTAAAAGGAAAAAAAAAAAAAAAAGACATGCAATAAAGAAGACTTATGTAGGCTGGCAAACCAGGGAGATGAAGGTACTAGTAACATGATTTTGTATGTTATTAAGGGGAGAAGAGATTTTGGAAAAAGTGGTGCATGCATTTTCTGGAATGGGTTTTTGACCAGCACTAGGGTGTCAGAGTCCTTGGTAACGCTGGGCTGCAGAGCACAGAAATAACATTTTTAAGCTGTTATATAAGGTTACACAAACTTTGTACCAGTCTAGTTTGGTTACAAGGGAGACCATCAAAATAGAATAATTACAACAATTGCATATCATAGTCATAATAGCACCCACAGGCACATGTCTAACACAAAGTAAACACTCAATACGTTTTGGCTAATGTTCCCAACGTATTTATAAAATAATCATGTTGCCGCAGCTGGCATTGTTTTTGGTGCTGGTGATGTTATATTTTCCGTGATCTATAATCCTGCCACACTGAGAGCTTCCCAAAGGTAGAAGTCAGATCTTACTTGCCGTCCCCAGGGCCCTATAGGGGGCTTGGTGCGCAGTTGGTGTGGAATAAATGTCTGGCTAAAATGTCTGAATAAAACCAGACTCGTGGTAATAATAAATGACATTACAATGAGGCCCTACGGTAGCAAGTGACTGGCAAAAACTATCTTGTATTTGTGCATCACTTCTTCCCCTTTAAAATTTTCCCCCCTCAGCTTTTGGGGGTGATGGAAATGGTCCAAGCCATCATCATTTCTCTCTCTCTTGAATCAGAATAACCTCTAACTGGTCTCCCTGCTTCTCCCCTCGCCTCTATGGTCTAATCCCAACACAACAGCCAGAGTGACCCTGGCACTCCCCTGCTGGGATCCCCCAGGTGGCTTCATATCACATAGAGCAGAAGCCACAGACCTTAAGGTAACACAGAGGGCTCTACACCGTCTGCACTCAGCAGACTCCTCATGCCGTCCCTGCCCGTCTTGCGCCTTCACCACACACCCACGTCTTCCCTGTCACTCACCAAACATACCAGGCACGCCCTGCCCCACCTTGGGATCTGCACCTGCGTCCCTCTTCCGGGAAGACTCTTTGCCAAGATACCCAGATGACTGGCTCCCTCACCCCTAGGTTTTCACTTCCATGTTACCCTCACCTAATTGAGGCTTTCTCTGATCAATTTAAAATTACAGCCCTACCCTCTCTCCACACCAACACATGCCCTATTTCTCCCATGTGTTTTATTTTTCTCTATAATATTTATGGCCAAAGAATATGCTCTGGATTACTTGCTAATTATTTGGTAATTTTTTTTATCTTCCTCCACCAGAAAGTCAGTTCTGTGAGTGTAACAAATGTGGACTGTTTTTTTTCTCCCCTGCTGTATTTCCAGGACCTAGAACAGTGTCCTTGATACACAGCAGGCACAGATAGACACCTGCTGAGTGAATAAATTATGAATTCCAGTAGTTTCTCATACATTGGTTACTAGCACGATCTGAGCCACATTTAACGATCCATGTGGGTGTTGGTCCCACTGATTCTCGTGGGGTGCTAACTAGTTGGCATAGTTATTCTGCAGGAAGATGTAGGCTCATGGCACAGAAATTCATGCTTCTGAATATCTATGTGCTTCCCGGAATTCCCTGGCCTCCCTCGTGGCAGGAGGGGGCCATGGGACTGATTGCTGATAAATGGGCATTTGAATGGAAGCTGGTCTAGGACACTTAAATCTCCAGCCCTTCCTTTTCCCCCATGGAGCAAACTTAGAAGCCATGTGTGGTGTCTCCAGATGGAGGAAAACAGTGGATCTGCCCGTAGCTAAACGAAACATTAACATACGCATTTTGCATTCCTAGCCTCCTGCATTGGCAGCAGGGAAGTAGTTGCTCAATAATTGTTAACTAAATAAAGCTAAGGAGTCCGGCAAGACCCTGAGACAACAGGAAGTCTTTTCCTTTGCAGGTTGATGTCACTCGTGTTCCCCATGTCCTTTGTCCCCAGGTGGTTCTGCTGATCCAATCTTATGGGTTTCATTAGGGGTCTCATTTCCCTGAGCACTATAATTAGCATTTCTCGCACATTTTTTAGGGAACTTTGTGTTCACTGCCCTTCCTGTCCTTTTCAGGTTATTAGTGATCTGGTAATGCTGGGGCATCATCCCCTGTGGTTCACCATCCTGGCCTGCCTCTCCATAATTACCAAATGTCCCACACCCTCAGCTCTTGACCTTGGCTTCTCCAGGTGACAGCTCCTAACCTAACAAGCTGCTAAGAGGTCCTGGGGTGTTCAGGAGTTTTCCCTCATCAACTTCCAAGTTACAGCCCTTTCTCCTGCAGGCTCCTTCTCAAAGTTCCCCAAAAGTTACCCTAAAGGAAAGAATCATGCTAGTGGGGAGAGATGTTTTGGAGAAAAAGAGGGACTTTCAATGTTCCCCAAATCAGATCCCATCGGGCAGTGATCCACTCTGGCTACCCCCGCGCCCTCTGGCTCTGGTGGCCAAGCTTCAGACAACAGTGAGTGAGAGACGCTTGCACGCAATACACCCGAGTGTGGACCTGTGTCCCGCAGGCAGGGCTATGTATTTCCCGCTGCACCCGCGTGAGGGCCTCTTGCTTACCAGACATGCAATGAACGTCTGCTGAATTAACCCAGGAATGACTTGGGCACGGCAGAACGGGGTCTGTGTGGGTCCTTGGTCCAGTGACCCGTGCATGTGTGCAGAGGTGCGTGTTTGGGGGGCAGCAGGGGATGTAAAGGAGAGGGGTCTGGAGCCCCCACCTGCGCACTAGCACAGCTACACCCATGGCTGCAGTCGGGCTGTCCTTGTGAATTTATGGCAGCCCCTTCTTTACTCCTTAGCTCCCTTCTCTCCATTCGGTGAAAGGCTTCTCTCTTTAAATGAACACCCCCTCCTTCACCCCGCCTTCCTGTTCCTTACAGTTGAGGGGCAGCTCTTCCAGGAGCACCCAGAGTGGCAGGGATGATGCCCCTGCTGAAGCCCCTCTGCCTTCGGGTCAGTTCCGGACAAAGCCCACCCTCCCCGCTCTCTCTGGCCTCCTCCCTCCTGAGTCGGGGGTCCCGGCTCAGTCAAGGGCAGCATCAGCCTCCCCCAGTGCCCCCCAAGCACTTGTAAACCACACCGCTCCACACGGCCGCTTGCATTTAATTCACATGTTGCCTTCTGACATTTAAACATTTTCATTTACTCTTTAACATTTTCTTGTTCTTTTTTCCCCCAAATAGAATGAAGCTGTTTCCGAAAAAAAAGTCCAGTATCCTTCATCTTTTGAAATTTCTCATAGTTCTATGTACTAGTTTCTGATCCATTTCCCTAACTTTGTTTCTTAAATGAGCTGTTCTCTTATGTGATTTTATTACAAGCAGCCACCAATCTTCTATGGCCGCATTATGCATTTTAGGTAAAGAGGACCAAATGTTTCCCACGTTGCTGAAAGGAAAACATTCCTCCTTGCTTTTCTGAACAAAGAACTACTATAATCAGCTGTAAGTCACTGGCTTCCAAGGACACTGGCTTCTTTGATCCTCTGATGGTTATTAAGATTTCTGAGAGGATGACCATGAGGCTCCCAAATCTGAACACAGAGGAATAATTCATAGGAAGTCTTTTATTTCTCACAGTTCTCTTTCCACGGAAAAGTGCCTTCTTCAACCATGGGATGTGACTTGGCTAGAAATGGATTTACATGAAAGAACCAGGACCCTGAAAAATCTAATATTGACTTTGGGCAATTAGAACTAGAGAATCCAATGTGACAAGACTAAAACCCTTGATACAGAAGTCTCCATAACCATAATGTCTGAAAATCCATTACCTCCACCACCAGCCAAGGCAAACATTTTTTTTTGAGAAAGATGTAACTAGACAGATGGAGCAATAACTAGTAAACAAAAAGCTAGAAACTCGGGACTTGCCTATTCTTAAACACTGCTAAGCTTCCCAAAGCAAAGTCAGCAATTCTAGTGGGCGTATAAAGAGGTATCCTGATTTTTGGACAGCAAATTGGCAAGCCTTAAATTGTCCATATCCTCTGACTTTCTCAGCACATTTCTGAGATCAGCAGACATGCAAAATCTTATACACAACACAGGGAGGTAAAACCCTAAAAATGGAATGCCCTATAGTGTTTATTCCAACTCCACAAGAGCCAACACATGTGGAAACCCTACAGATGTCAAACCATGAGAGAATATCATTAATGAGATTTTAGTTGAGTTCTTAATATGATATTTACAAAATCATTCTTTATGGCCTAGGAAACTGTTTACCATACAATTTTAATTGAAAAAAAGAATATAAAATTACCAGGTAAAAATTCATACTAAAAAGATTATTAAATAATATAATAAGGGTGGTGGAATTACAAGTGTTTTTTCCCCAATGTGTTTCACATTTTTTACAACAAAATGTATTACTTTACTAATAAGAAATAATTGACAGAAGATATTTAAGAAAGATGTATATTGGATGACCATGAAAAGCATTTGTTTAATATTAAGTAAAATGTTATGTAGAGGACTAAGAGAATTATCTATGGTCCCAGATACATAAAAGAAAAAAAGAAGTGGGGGAAGGGGACGACAACAACAAAAATAAGAAGAAACAAAATTAAAAGAAATAGAAATGTTAAGGGATAGACTGGGATTTCAAAATTGTAGAATGGATAAACAAGATGACACTGTATAGCACAGGGAAATATACACAAAATGTTATGATAACTCACAGAGAAAAAAATGTGACAATGAGTGTGTATATGAAAAAAAAAAAAGAAATAGAAATGTTTACAAAGTTTATCTCCTTCAGAGAGTTTCACAGGGTTAGAAACTAAAGGTAATTTTTAAATTCCTCTTTCTGCTTTTCTCTTTCCCAATACTTGAAATCAATGAGAATATTTACTGTAAAAAAAAATCAACAATTTTTTAAATAGTAAAGCCTGAAACTCAACTCAACATCTTCAAGTTTGGTTCCACCTTTAGAGAAGATATATGATTCCGTTTAAAAGCATCAGCAAAAAGCAAAAAAAAATCCTACTTCATACTTGCTAATATTGAAACTAGGAAAGAGAAAAGATAATATCTATTCTAATAATGTTATTTTCTTTCTAGCACATTAGCTAATGGAATCAAAACTTACAATGGACATGATCTCAAATGTGTAACCCTTAAGCGACTTCTGCAAACCTGTCTAAAGCCTCTTATCTTGGGCACAGTAGGTTCAACTCTTGTGTGATCATTTCACAACCTAAGAAAAGAGATATGGGCAAAAGAGCAAAATAAGAAGCAGTTCCCTATTGAGGAAGCAATTTAATTTTGCACGTATTTATAAGCACAAGAACCCAACAGCTACAAGTAAAATAAAATGACTTGGTTCTATTCACATTTTGAACATGGGAACTCATCTGGCTCCAGTCGGCAAATGTCCAAATGTTTGGGGCCCTATTTGGCTTGAAGGTCATAAATGGTTAAGTTATCTAAGGTCCCTGGGTAGTTTGCTGCCCATACTGGAAGCATCCTGGGACGTCCTACGCCAATTAAACCCCGTCTGAATGAACTGGTGGGGCTTTAAGGACTTTGCCAAATGAAAGTTTATTCAGAGGGACAAGAACCCAATAATAACCAGACTGATGGGGGAACAAGGCAACAAGTCACATGAGGAGCTGCTGAAGGAACAAGGGATGTTTGTTCTAGGGAAAACCAGATGGCACATGACAGCTCCAGTTCGAAGGAAAGGGGGCGTGTTCTATGTGGACCCAGACAGAAGAAGTCAGCTAGCTGGAGCTCTTCAACAGTACCATATTCTCTCTATCAGAGGAGCAGTTTAAGCCCAGGTCTGTGGACCACCATCAAGGATATTGAAGAAGGGATTCCTGCACTGAAGCGGGGTGCATGTGGAACGGGCAGGCCTGACTAGATAACCTTAAACCTGGGTTCTGAGATCAGAATTCTATCAGGTTACTGAAGGAGGTGAGGAGCTAGGAAACTGAACCTGGGACCTTTTGTCTAGAGACTTCTCTGAAGGTTTAAAATGAATCTGTTTAAAATTAACGTAGAGTTGGCCTTAGGAAATACTTTTGCTTGGGGAATGGAAAAGGCTGCTTTGTGGAAACACAAAGCCCTGACTCGATTTAATATACGTAACCACACTGTTTAAGGGTCTCGCTAGCTTGATCACACTGTCTGAAGGTCCTTAGTTACCTGATTGTGTTTTTGCAGACTGTTCCACAGAGCAGAACTGGAAAGCATGCAGGAAAAGAGCAGCCAATGGAAAGAGGACAAGAAGCACCAAACAAGACAGAAAAAAGGACCCCAGAAGGGGGAGTTACTCGGGTCAACACACCTGGGCTTACCCCTCCCTCACTCAACTGTCTTTCCCTCTTTTCCTTTTTTTTTTTTTTTGAGCAATAAAGCGGCTTTCACTCTGCCCTCTGTCTCCACTGTGAATTCTCTCATGGCCAGAAGACGGGTTTTTAGGGGGCTTCCCCATCCGCTAACATTACCAGCCAGGTAACTTACATGAGCCCAGCAGGACCTGTGTAACAGAGAACGCAGACTTGGGGACTGTGGCAGATAGGACCGTCGGAAAGGGTCCAACCCTACTCCAGCTGATGGCTGCCATGCAGGAATGAGAGTTTCACGTTACCAGAAGTTCATTTTTTTCCCAAAGCTGGGACACTATATTTGTATGTAAAATATACTGACTTGTAAAGGAGGGCAGCTCATTCAACATTTCCAAACATTACATAAGTCAAACAGAATAGATCTGTGGCCTCCAGGAGAAACTAACCTCTCCCTTAAAGATGCCCTAACCACTGTCACATCTTGTCTGCAATTTGAACCGCCAGCCTGGCCACTTCAAGCTGAAATTCAGACACACCAACCAACAAATAATTAATGGGGTCCAGCAGGGGAAGAGAACCAGGGGACCATTCAGTCACTAAGATCTGTATCTTCACTGTACACGATGTGAAGGAAGAAGGACCTCTGTTTTTTTCTAAGCAGATGCATCTCTTTCTAGTAAGTTGCATGTCAAAATGAAGCAGGAAAGAGAAACAGGGTTGCCTCACTGTGGCAGTTGGTTGTCCCGCCACTGAGAAGGTCAGGCCTACCCCAGGTGGTAAACAACTTTGAAATTCTCGCCTGGCCCTCTAAAATTTAGTCAGTCATCAACTAGGGAAAGTTCAGGTTTCCTCTGAGAGAGATTGCTTCACTAAGGGAAACAATCCTATTCAACTCTGGTTCACAGCCCTCTCCGGAAATTCTGCTGCCACATGTAAACTTTCAACTATCAACAGATCTTTGCACTCCTGGATGTCTGCACCCCCACACCCAGAACAAAGGCAAATCTGCTAACTTAAAAAAAAAAATTCTTTTTTTCAGTTTCCAGCTTCTCCTTTGAATTTTATCTGATCACTTTCAAGTTTCAAAAGCACGTCAGCTATTGCATTAGTATTCATTTCCCTGCATTCTACGAGGGTGCGTTTTATTGGTAACTCTTGGTTAAGGTTTTCCAAAACTCTGAGCAGAGCAAAATATTTTTTATGTATATAATAAATTATATGTATTGAAAAGAATAAAGAAATAGACATAGGAATTGTCATAAAATCTTTGAAAATGAAGTACAGGGAATTGAAAGTAGCAGAATATTAATAAATAACAACAGTAATAAAACCTCACATTACTTTTAAGAGCATATTCATTTAGCTTGTTTTTATAAGACAAGTGGGCCAGATGTAGCAAGGTCATCTCCATGATGTAGAAGGAAATTTGAGAAACATTAAAAACACAGCTTCTGGAAACAACCTAAGTGTCCATCAACAAATGACTGGATAAAGAAGTTGGGTATATTTATACAATGCAATACTAGACAGCCAGAAAAAAAAGAATAAAATAATGCCATTTGCAGCAACATGGATGGACTTGGAGAAAGTCATTCCAAGTGAAGTAAGCCAGAAAGAGAAAGGAAAATACCATATGATATCACTCATATGTGGAATCTAAAAAAAAAAAAAAAAAGACAAACATTTACAAAACAGAAACAGACTCACAGACATAGAAAACAAACTTATAGTTACCAGGATGGGAAGAGGGTGGGAAGGGATAAACTGGAAGTTCGAGATTTACAGATACTAACTACTATATATAAAATAGATAAACAATAAGTTTATACTGTATAGCACAGGGAACTATATTCAGTATCTTGTAGTAACGTATGATTAAAAAGAATACGAAAATGAACATATGTATGTTCCTATATGACTGAAGTACTGTGCTGTGCACCAGAAATTGACACAATGTTATAAACTGACTATACCTCAATAAATACATATTAAAAAAAAAAAACCCACAGCTTCTGTCCACCGACTGCACCCATCCTCCCCTAGGTCAACATAATAAATAAACCTGGAGCTATTTTCCCCTCCTGTCCTCTTCTCCTATAAAATCCATCCTCCAGAGAGCACCAGAGTAAGCCCTGAAAAAAGTGTAAATCTATCACATCACGCCTCTGCTCTAAGCCACCCACTGCACTTGAAGTCCAGACTGCTTACCCCAGCCTCCAAGGCTCTGAATGACCTGGATCCCTGCCCCTCAACCTCATCCCTCTGCCTCCCTCCTTCCTCCCCTCCTCCAGACATGCTGCCCTCCAGCTGTGCCTGGGACACTTTGAGCTTGGCCCCAGCACTATGTGCCTGTGGTTCCGTCCACCAGAACCAAATGCTCATCTTCCAGGGGCTCGTCCCAAAGCCATGTCTCAGAAAAGTCTCTCCTCAAAACCCAATCCAAGAAGCCAACATCCCTCCCCAGCTTGACATACACACACACACACACACACACTCCATCAACAATACTCTACCACAACACTCTGTTTCCTTTCTTCAAAACATCTAGTACTTTCTGAATTTACCCCGTTCGTCCGTCAGTTCTAGAATGTGAACTCTGTGAACAGAGACCGCATCTGCCCTGCTCTCTGCTGTGGACGTGGTGCTTGGCACCGCAGGTGCTCAGTAAGGATGTCCCAAAGTCAATGAAGGGATAAACTAAGCTTGCACTAGGAATCCACCAGCCCACTTAATTCAATGGGTATCTGTTTGTATAGTAGACTTTTCTCTCTCCGATTGCTAAGTTTATTTTGTTGAACTATAAGCCTATATATGTTAGACTGTATCTATCAGTGTGTTATGAATCACTCCAGCAAAATGGAGCAAAGTGACAATGAGGGCCCAGACCAGGTGCCTGACTTTAGATAGACAAAGGCAGTCAGAACCCAACAACTGTCGCTTCAAACGACAGAGCTTTCTCAGAATTCTGGAAATTCTAGAACAAGACGATTTTAGAGCTACATATTCCCCATTAATTTCTCTTCACTCACTACTTTCTATCCAGTGCTTCACTTTTACGGAAATTTCTCAACTTCTCAAGAAGTCAGTCAAGCCCGTTATCAAAGGTCTTGAAAGAAAATTCAGGCTTATGATGAACCAAGGTACAAGTATGATGATCACCTTCCTTTCTGGGAAACAACTTATTCTAAGGTGTCAGGGAAGGAATAGAGTTCTAATTCCAGCCAACATTCCCAGGGGTCCCTCACCAGCCCTTTCCTTGATGTATAAAGCCGAGAGCCTCAGAGGGGGCGGTGAAGTGGATTCGTCTGTCCGCACACCTCCCTGGGGAAAGGAACACATATTCCTCGCCGCTTTGCAAAGCACACAAACACAGTATAGAGGAAGTGAGGAAACAGGGTTCTGCTCGTAGGAAATTCCCTGGGGTGCTGGGCAAGCCCTTTCACATCTTAGCAAGGATTTCTGGACTTCTCAACTGTCAAAAGAGTGGCTGACCCAGATTAACATCCCCCCAACTCTGCTGGTCCTTCATCCTCAGTGGCTCCAACAGTCTGGCAAAGACTGTGGTGTCAGCCTTGAGAACCAAGGGCCCAGGTCAGAGCAGAGGGCATCAGCTCGCTGGCCACGGCAGCAACTGCTGCACAAACGTCTGGGGAGGGGAGAAACGGCTCAGGGCCCGAGGGGGATGAGTAATGCAACAGCTGGAGACCACCAAGTCCGGGGTTCCCTGACCAGCTTCTGCAGAGCTCCCAGAACTCCCTCCGCGAGGAAATCAGCCGGTGCTGGCAGCTCACCAGTGCCCCCTGGTGGCCAGAAGGCCATCTCCTTCTTAGGAACCAGACCAACCAACACTTAATGCCCTTGCAACTCAGAGCTCCATTGGCCCAAGATTGGGTCCTGAACCTTCCGGGGATTGCCAACACTTTTAAGGCATACATTTCCCAGCTCCTACTCACAGAGCAATCTCCCAGCTCAGCATTCTTACTGAGGTCAAAGGTAATTTGTGGAAGACTGATTAGTTAACACAAATCCTTCCCAAACCAGAACTCCTGTGTCCTTCAAAGGCGGCCAGCATCCTTTTATGAGCATCACGCGCCTCTCCCCGCTTCTTCCTCTCACAGCCACCCCAAGAAGCACCGGCCTGAATGAGAACTTGACCTTTTCGGTTTTGGAGATAGAAACTTCTACTAGAGGTTCTGCGGGATGATGGAGAAGAGAGTGTTCTTTGCTCCCTGGTTTTGTCTGACTTTTTAAAAACCAGCCTCCCTCTCATTCAGGGTCGAGCAGCCGAGTTTATCTGGGCGGCAGCGGGGAGCTCCCGGACAGGTGGAGCGAGTGAGCGGAGCGGAGCGGAGGAGGTACGGCTTTGTTCTTAGGATTCTGATCTACGGCAGCTAGGCAGCTACTCAGAACTGGGCTTCTTCCGGAAGCAACACTCCAGACGAAGGTGCGTGCGTGTTTGCTTGTTTTGGGTTAGTGAGAGGCCCAGAGATAAGAAAACTCCCGGTGCTCCTGGGTCCCCCGGTCTGATTTCCTTTTAGCATCGAATTCTTAAGGTTGCTTCCCGGGGAAAAGGTTTGGGAGAACTGGGTTCGAATTCTATCACCCTCCCTGCAAAGGCCCCAGCGCTGTTCGGAGGGCGGCGGGGTCGGTGAGCCCAGCTCCGGCCCGGAGGCGCTGCGGTGCGGTGCGGTTCCAGGCCCCCAACCTGCTTAATCGCCGCCGCCCCCACATCCTCCATCCTCTCATCCCCCAACTTCCCAGCTCCCCAGCCCCTCTAGCCCCTCTAGCCCCTCCAGTCCCCCAGCTCCCCCAGCCCGGGGCCGCCCCCGGGCTTCCGCCCGCCCCGGGGTCCCTCCTCACCTGGGCGCCGCGGTGAGCTGCTCGTGGGAACCCAGACCCCGCGCGCCAGCCCCGCCGGCTGTTTGCTCGCTGCCGGCACCGCGGGCTCCGCCGGCCGGGTCACTGAGTCACCATGGCCGCGGGGCAGCGAGCGGCGGGCGGGGGTGCTGCGCGACCGTTCCGCTCTCCTTCCCGCCGGAGCAAGCTGGTAGCCCCGACCTTGACCTCCCCGGGCGCCGCTGGAGGACCGACGGGGCGGAGCCACGGCTACCCCCGCCCACTAGCGGAGGCGCCGCGACCCGAGAGAGCTCTGCGCCCACAGCGCCCTCCCCGGGCCCGGGGTCCGCGCCCTGGGCCCGCGGGTTAACTTAACCCGCCCCAGGACGGACCCAGAGGTGCGGAGGGCGGGGGCTGTAGCTCCAGCTCCTGTACTCAGACCCGATTCTGATCAGATGTGACCCGTTTCATTCACCCTCGCCCCCACCCTATCAAGCAAACCTTGCTTGTTTCACTAAATCCTCGTTTACTCGGCTTCCTCCTGTAATCTGCAATGCCCTAGGCATTCCACTTTCCTATGTTTTGGACTGGACACCAACTCAGGAATCATGTGGACGTTGCTCCGGGTTGGCAGGCCCACCACCGGGTTAGTTTCATTTCTCGGGGGACATACAATGCACGGCAATCAGGAAGAATTTTATGACTTGGGGGAAATGATGTAAAAAGGGGCCATCTGGTGGTCCAGTTGAACCTAGTTCTTTGGGGTTGAACTGAAATTCCTTCCTTCATTTTCCGATCCTTTCTCCTCAATCCACTTTCTAATAAAAAATATTAATTTTTAAATAGTGATTTTTAAAATTTTTTTTGCGCTCTTTGGCAAGGTTGACAGGACTGTAGGTAAAATTTATTTTATTTTTATTCTGAGGACTGTATCCAAAAAAGGCAAGGATTGTAGCTCTTTTCTCATACTTATTAGTGGCATGACTTTGGGCAGGTTCTTTATCCTTTCAGCTTCTTGGTTTCCTCATTGGTAAAAAGGAGACAAGGTACATTAATCAGAGGCAACTTGTGAGAATGAAATGCAAATGTATGTGAAATGCTTAGGACAGAGCCTGACACCTGGAAAGCACTCACGATGTTATTGAATGTTATTGTCTTTAAAGACGCAGTGTCTTATTTAAACCTAACAAGAGATGAAAGTTTAAATAAAACTATCTCAGCCGAATGACAGCTCCCTGTACTTCCTGGGCTAACCTCCTATGAAATAAACTGCCTTAGAATATTAATCTAAGAGGGTACATGCTACCCTACCCCAGAAGTCTCTAAGGACCTCCTCCCTCTGATCTTAAGACCAGATGAAGATTCAGGAGACTCAGCATCATGCCTGAAAAGGTGATGGGCTTTGAAAGCAGGTCTTAAAGGCAAGTTTGAAATATTTTCTTGCTTTTTTTCAATGCAAGATCTGTGTCTTCTCCCATTGTCATCAGATCACATTCTCTGAGGATGTCAGAGTGGTTGGCAGTTAGCTGGTTAGTGTCCTGAGAAGGTGCCCAGTGTACAGATGCCAGATTTAGCAAGTGAAACGCAGGGCACCCAATTAAATTTGAGTTTCAGATAAACCACAAAAAGATTTTAGTATAAGTAGCTACCATGCAATATTTGAAACCTATGGGCACTAAAACATTATGTGTTGTTTCTTTGAAATTCAAATTAACTGGGCATCCTGCAATTTTATCTGGCAACCCTAGTCCAGTGACATTAATAAAGAATGGGCCTCACAGAACAAAAGGACAGCAAGTCGACATAGACAGAGTATAAGGTGGGTCTGATGTGGGTTTTGTTTTTGTTTAATATGGGGAAGAAAAAAATAATGTACTTGTGTTTATAAGTTGATTCTTTGTTGAGCTCTTATCTCTTAATCCTCACTCTCATTTCCCATCAGCATAACAGTGCATATTTCCTGTTTCACACAAGTAAAAATGATGACTCTCTCCTCAATCAAGATATTGGAATAAATCATACTAGTGTGCTCAATAGTGCTTTCAGACAGTGTTTATCAAGGACAAAGTAAATGTCAGGGACCATTTCAAGGATGACTAAGACACATCCTGGAGGCTAAGGAAATAACAACAGAGAGAGGGGGCCCATGTAGATAAGTACAGAATGGTGGGGTTTCCAAGAAATGAGTTATTAAGTCTCCTTAGAAAGAGTGGAAGTGAAAGGCATCCTCACTGCACAGGATCCAAGGAAAAGCGGCTCTGCTGCCAATGAGCGGAGGAGGGAAGCCCCAGGGTGACAGCCGTGTCTTGGCCTGGAAATCAACCATCCTGATGGAAGTAATTAAACTGGAGACAACTGTGGGATTCAGTGTAACTGAAAGTGTGATTGGGAACTTGGGAACCCTTGAGGCCCTTAGAGGGTAATTGAATGCAAAGGGAAACAGTAAAAGATTACATTCCTTAAATTTAAAATAAAAAGATGTAAAGTTAAAACTAAGAACTCTGAGGAGGAAAACGCCCAGGAAAGGCAAGATGCGAGTGTGACATGACCCAAAATGGCTTGAGTTTTCAGCTACTGTGTACTATGCAAGAAACAGACTCCGTCAAACTTGCAGTCCCCAAACAGACTTCTCAGAATGGCCCAGAGAAGAATGTATGAGCGTCAGAGCACCCCACCAGACTCTGGGGAGCAATATCCATGTAGTCTAATAGCACAAACATGCTTATGGATTTTCAACCTTTAGAATCACCTTACAAACAAGCCAAGGAAGAATAACTATGATTATACAAGAGAATATAAATATGACTAATTTTTTAAATGCAGAATCATGGGTAAGGAGGTGGAAGCGAGGAGTGGGTGGAGACAAGGTTGGATTACTGAGGGTCTCATTTTAGAAAGTCAAGAGGTACTGTCTGTAGTTTGTAGGACAGGAAATAAAGGTCTGGATGCATAGCTACTTTGCAGAGGAGAGATGTGGTGGAGGGTTAGGGAGGAGAAAAGATAGGATCAGGGTGTAATGAGCTAGATGCTCACTCTCCTAGTAGAAATTAGACAGTGCCTAAGGTGATACACTGAGAAATAATAATACAGTGTTACTATTTTCAAAACATGGAGATCACCAGCCTCTAAAAAGCAAAGAGTGATTATCTTCGGGGAATTGGACTGGGGTCGGGATGGGCTGAGGTCAGAGACTCTAGCTTTTCTCTTTTAGTCCTACACTACTATTTAACTATCTGGAATATGCACATGGTTACATTGATGAAACATTTAAAACGTTTTAAGAATAGGAATCTGTGAAAAGGAAGGCTTCCCCAAGACAGGGGCTTTCAAGAATGAGCAGGAGTCCATCTAGAAGGAAGAGGGAGGCCTGCTACAGAATGTGGGGATGCATGAGCCAAGGCACGGGAGCCCGAAAGTGAAGGATATCCCTTGGAGGTGTCCAGTCCTCCACTGTGACCAGAGCCCCGGGTGCAGAGATAGGCTGGAGCAGCAGGAAAGGTGAAAAGGTGAGCTGGAGCTACTGAAGGGGTCTTCTGAGTAACGCAGTGGAGTTTGGACTGTAAGCTCTTTGAGGATAGACGCTGTGTCATTTTTATTCCCCTGCATCCAGTACAGAGCCCAGCCCACAGCAGTTGCCCAATAGATGTTTTCCGAATGAATGAAAAATATCATGGTGCAATGGAGAACCATCAGTGTTTTAAGCAGAGAAGTAGCATTTTTGGAAGACAATTTGGTACTGAAAAAAGGTGAACTGATGTTGGAGAAACCAAAAGCAGGGGAAGAATTAGGAGGCTATTAGGCAAAAGATGATATAAAACAGGATAGTGACAGGGAATTGAGACTGGAAGATCTACTTGAGAGAGAACGAACAAGGCAGAAATGGACGCAAGGGATAAAGAAGAGGAATGAGTCCAAATCGGCCCTGAGATTTCTAGCTGGGGAAACCAGGTCGATGATGGAGCCATCAACGGAGAAAGGAAATCAGGGGAAAGGAACAGGTTGTAGAACACAATTCTCTGTATATTGAGTTTAGAAGACCTGAGGATGATGTTTTTAAAGTCTGCGTCTTGAACTATTAATGGCTTATGACATCTGCTTGGTGAGTTGACACAAATATTTGATCCAGCATCATCACAAGGATACTACTGCTTGGAGTAAAGGAGCCAAAAGAGAAAGCAAGAGGGAAGCACCTAAAGTCTCCCTCCCTCCTTCCCTTCCTCCCTCTACGCTGTGCCAGGTGCTTTATAAATGATTTCAGCTGCTCATCTCTCATATCCCAATGAGAAGGATGTTAAAACTTCGTTTGATTGGCTCAGCAAAGCTAAGGGCCTTGCCTGAGATCCCACAGTGGGCTCTGAATGGGAGGGGAGCACGTGGTCTCCATGACTCCACGGCGGTTACCAAACAGCTGACCTCCTTCACAGTGTCCTGGAAATTGTTTTCAATTTTCATGTTTTTAGATCAAATGCTCTTCCAAAAGAACACGCCTAGAACCCTCTTGGGACTGCAGAAGCAGACTGGAATTGCTGAACATTTTCATTGCGAGCAGAGGGCAGTCCCCAAGCCTGGTTGGTCACCACCTAGTGAGGCTGACCTCGATTGGAGGCTTTTAATGAAGGAGGGGTCGGTTTCCATGGTGTTGTTCTTCCACAACAAGACAGGCAGCTAGCCCCGAGGGCTGCAGCTTTCAAACAAGACAGTAAGTATTTTTACATTACCTCTATCTTCCAATGTTTACTGCCGTTATTATAAACCATTCATGTTTATTAAAACTTTGATTTACTGGCTACTTTTTTTTTTACATTGAGACACCTGTAATGAGAAAGATGGAAATTCAAGTGCACTTAAGTAAATGTATGAGGATTCTTGTGTAGGAAATTTTGCTAAATTTTTGTAGTTAGTGGTAGGCTGATGAATTGTATGTTTTCAACAATTTTTTTTAATAAAAGAAAGCTAATTAATAGTATCACTTATTTTAAAACAGCTTTATTGAGATACAATTCACACACCATAAAATTCATCTCTTTTAAAGTACACTGTTCAGTGCTTTTTAATATATTTAGAGTTGTGAAAGCATCACCCTCCATTGCCTAATTTTAGAACATTTCATCACCCCAAAAAGAAATTTTATGCTCCTGAGCAATCCTTTCCCCCTCCCCCACCTCATCCCAGTCCTAGGCCACCAATAATCTGTGTTCTATCTCTATAAATTTGCCTATTCTGGACGTTTCACGTACATGGACTCATACACTATGTGGTCTTTTGTGAGTGGCTTCTTTCACTTAGCATGTTTTCAAGGTTCATACATGTTGTAGCATGTATCAGTGCCTCATCTTTTTTTTATTGTCAAATGCTATTCCAGTGTATGAATACCCCACGTTTTGTTTAGGCATTCATCCATTAATGGACATTTGGATTGGTTCCACTTTTTCGCTATTATGAATGATGCTGCTATAAACATGTGTGTACATGTTTTTGTGTGGACATATGTTTTCAGTTCTTTTAGGTTTACACTAGGAGTGAAATTACTGGTCGTATGATAACTCCATGTTTAACCTTTTGAAGAGTTACCGAATTGCTTTCCAAACTGGCCGCACCATTTTGTATTCCCACCACAGTGCATGAGGATCCCAGTTCCCCCACATTCTCATGCTTTTTGCTGTTTGTCTCTCTTTTTTTTTTTTTTTTGTCTTTTTAATGATAGCCATCCTAGCGGTTGTGAAGTGGTGTCTCACTGTGGTTTTGCATTTCCCTATTGACTAACGATGCTGAGCATCTTTTCGTGTCCTTATTGGCTTTGTATCCTTCGGGAAAAAAACTTCTGTTTATATTCTTTGACTATTTTTAACTGAGTTTTTTTTTTTTCATTGTCGAGTTGTAGGAGTTCTTTATTCACTCTGGATGCAAGTCCCTTATCAGACATATGATTTCCAAATATTGTCACCAATTCTGTAGTTGCTTTTACACTTTCTCAAAGTATCGTTTACAGAACAAAATTTTTAATTTTGGTGAAATGCAATTTATGTAATTGTTTGGTTATTCCTTGAGCTTTTGTTGTCACACTTACGAATCATTGCCTAACCCACTGTGTGGAAGATTTACTCCCATGTTTTCTTCTTAAAGGTTTAGTTTTAGGTCTTATATTGAGGTCTGTGATCTATGTTAAGTTCTGTAGATGGCACGACGTAGAGAACCAACTTCCTTTTTTTGTAGGTGGCCATCCAATTATGTCAGTACCATTTGAAAAGACTATTCATCCCCCACTGAATTTTCCCGGCACCTTTGAAAGCAATTGACCGTAAATGTGAGGGTTGATTTCTGGATTCTCAATTCTAGTCTATTGCTCTATGTGTCTAACTCTGTGCCACACGGTGTACTTTGTACCACACTGTCTCGATTACCGTAGCTTTGTGGAAAGTTTAGAAACCAGGAGGTGTGAGTTCTCCTCCTTTGTTCGTCTTGTTCCAGATTGTTTTGGCTATTCTGAGCCCCTTGCATTTCCAGATTAGATCTTAGAATCAGTTTGTCAATTTCTCAGCAAATACTCTGGCTCCCCATTGAAAACTTCTACTTGAATTGCAACTTTCTCATGAGAAGTTGCAGAATTTCCTTGATATGAACTCAAGTGTGAAACAGATGGGGTTGATTTATGCATAAACCTGCTTAAAGGCTTGTGTGAGACACTGCTTCTGAAAATGGTGTGACTTTTCGTGACACCTGCAGGTCGGAATCCTTCTAGAGCTTCTATTTGCCATCTTGTTTTGTCAATGACCAAATGCTCCAGTGTAACATTTTTCTACTCAAACAAGCAAGAGATGAAACACATCCTGTGCCCTGAAGATGACTCCAGCTAAGGCTTCTGGGCACAAAGTGTGCTTACCCACCACCAACAACCCTTCCTCCCCCAGGATGGCCCACCCCTGCTAAACAGAGCAGGAGTTTCTCTTTTGTTACAGAATAGTCTTGATTTTGCCTTTTGTACTACAAACCCTACAAAATTTCCTATCCGGTCCTTTACAGGAAGAGTTTGTGGGCTCTTGGTCTGAGCATTAAAGTTGGAGCTACTTCCACTTTTCAGAATGTGCCTCCCTGCCATAGATGTGCTGTGTCTGAGTTGGGATCCTCCACTGTCGCTGGTCCCCAAGATGACTCTTACACTATCAGACCCATTGTCTGCACAGTGAATAAAACCAGTGACCTTTGACTATTATAATGAAAACAGTTTTGACTTCATGGATCCCCTAAAAGGGTTCCAGGGACCCCTACATGTCTATAGACCACAGTTTGAGAACTGTTGGTTCGTCTTACATGTTGTAAACAATTTTTAGCTATTTTGTTTGTGTCTTTACACCTTGTCCATCTCCTGAATTGGTGTAGCAAGTCTTTAATTTCCAGGGGGTCCCTGTTCTGTGTCCAGTGTAAACCTAACGCAAGACCCTGGCTAATTATACCCATTCCATGGCTGAGAAAGATTAGGCAAAGAATTACGCAGCTAACTCAGTATCACATTGCTGGCCCTTTGGAGCAAGAGTGGGAAGTAGTACTGAGAAGTGGTTTGAAGCCAAATAGCAAATGTCAGCCCGTAAGTTTAGCCTCTAGTCCTACAAGCAGGAAGGAGCCACTGATAGTTTTGGTGGGGGGTAGGGGATCAGCAGGCACAAACCACAGTAGCTAAGATCCAAATATACACTCTGTAGGCCACACTTGTGAAGCCACCCTGGATACAAATGGCTGAGGTAAGAAGAAAGTCAATGATAAGGAATCCTTTGGAATCACTCACTAGGAGTAAAAGAATTGTAGAGAATTTCCTAAGTGGCCGGTTTTCCCCACAGGTTTTTTTTTTTTTTTTTTTTTTTCCGGTCATGGAATTGACCAAAATGTCAGACATGACAAAACTCCACCAAGCGGTGGCTGCAGGGGACTACAGCTCAGTGAAGAAGATTTTGAAGAAAGGTCTCTGTGACCCAAACTACAAGGACATGGACTGGAATGACCGGACCCCACTTCACTGGGCGGCGATCCGAGGTGAGTGGGCAGTGCCTCGGGGGATCCATCCCTTCCGGTCCACCATTCATGAGGTTACTGGTTGGTAGTTGGTGTCGGGGAGTAGAAAGAACATTTCTTGGGAGTGCAGTGAATGAATGAGCACCATTTCAGTCCCGGCACCACCACTTACTAGTTGTGGCACCTTAGCTGAGTTACTTAACATCTCCACGCCTTAGTTTATCCATCTGTGTAATGAGAGCAATAATGCTGCCTTAGAATCTTGTGAGGATTCAGTAAGATAATGGGGTCTACACCGCCTTGTACGTAGTGGCTCTCAATTAATAATTATCAGCCCTCTGCTCTCTTGACCTATAGCAGGAATGGAGCATGCTTTCTGTGGGAGGACGGGAACTTTGTCCCGTTCATGGCTGGGTGCGTGCCAAACATGGCTCACCTATAGAATTGGAGGAGGATTGTGGCAAAAACTCAGCCAGTGGGCTTGTCAAGACCTGCAGACCTAGAACACCACTGAAGAATGTTAAGTAAGAAAGTGTTATAGTCAACTTTGCCTGCTAAAACTTTGTTTTGACTCCCACATGGAGAATGGGTTGGCAGGATGCAAGGTGGCTGCAGAAAAATCAGTTGGGAGAATTTTGCAGAAATTTAAGTACAAAGCACCCATCAGTGAACGTTTACTATGCGCTGGGCACTGTGCTGTGTACTTTATTTTTTTTTATGCATTTGTAAAATTATTTATTTATTTATTTATTATTTTAATGGAGGTACTGGGGATTGAACCCAGGACCTCTTACATGCTAGGCATGCGCTCTACCACTGAGCAATTTCCCTCCCCCCGGGGCTGTGTACTTTGTGCCTGTGATTTCATTTGCCCTCCACAAGAACTCAGCGGGGTAAGTGGTAATATCCTTAATTTACAAGTGAGGAAACTGGGCCCAGACATTTGTTTCTCATCCAGGATGCCGTGGTTAGCAAGTGGTATTTATTGTCAGGTGTAAACCCACATCTATCTGACTAGAAAACCTGGGTTCTTAATCTGTGCTAGCTTTCATGTAAGTGGGACTTACAGTATTTTTATCGCGATAGAGCTGACATATAACATTATGCAGTTTCAGGTGTACAACACAGTGATTCTACGTTTGTGTGTATTGTGAAATACTCATCACAATAAATACAGTGATCATGAGTCTATTGGTCTAGTTACCACACATAGTTACAATTTTTGTTTCCTTGTGATATCTTTTAAGATCTACTCTCTTAGCAACTTTCAAATATGCAATACAGCATTAGTCACTCAGCTGTACGCCACATTCCCATGGCATTTATTTTGTAACTGGAGGGCCCCTCCCCCGCCTCCACAACCACCAATCTCTTCTCTGTATCTATGAGCTTGTTTTCTGGTTTTGCTTTTATGTTTAGATTCTGCACGTAGTGAGATCGTGTGATATTTGCCTTTGTCTGTCTGACTGACTTCACTTAGGATAACACCCTCAAGGTCCATCCATGTTGCAAAATGCTTGGTTTTGAAATCAGCATGGAGACGGCCAAAAGCAACGCGAGCGGAGCTGCAGGCGGGTGTAGAGTGATTTGGGAAAGAAAGCAAGATTCATAGGCGGGGCCTGCGAGAATGGACAGGGGAGGGGCATGTCCTGGAAGGAGCAGAGGGAATCCTTGGAGGGCTCAGGCCCAGCATGGGGGCAACCGGAGTAAGGATGCGGCACTGAGTCTCTGGTAAAGAGAGGAAGAAGGGAGGAGAGGATGATGCTAGGAGACCCGAGGGGCCTCATAGGCCAATGTCTTCCCCTCTTCTGGGCAACTGAGGCTAGCTTTGGCTTCCCGCAGAGACGTTTTCATCTTAACCTCCTGTTTTTTCTTACATCCAAGGACACATGGAGGTTCTGCAGCTCCTGATAGAACACGGAGCCAGGCCCTGCCTGGTAACTGATGTGGGCTGGACCCCAGCTCATTTTGCAGCTGAGTCAGGCCATCTGAACGTGCTCAAAACTCTCCACGCGTTGCATGCTGCCATTGACGCCCCCGACTTCTTTGGAGACACACCAAAAAGGATCGCACAGATCTATGGGCAGAAAGCCTGTGTGGCGTTCCTGGAGAAGTGAGTTTCACTTATTTCCAGCTACAAAGGGCAGAGAAACGGGAGCTCGGGTCTTTGCAGGGAAGGTGATTTACATCTCACAAAGGAGCCTGCTTGTCCAAAGCACAGAGCATCGTGTTACCATCTTTAATTTCCTCTGGCAGGAGCACAGAGTGCTTCATTCTGTTACCACGTTTATCTCTTCTGTCTGAAGCACAGAGTGCACTGCAGTCAGTGACTGTGGCAGGTGAATCTTTGTAGAACTGGATGGTGAGCAAAATGCTCTTTTGCAACACCATAATACACTGTTTCTTCCACTCTCTTTCTGAAATGTCCGCGCCTTTGTCCTTCTATAGCATACAACCCAGAATTCCCAGCTTTGGATTGGTCTCTGTCTTTTCCACTCCTGTGCTTGGTCTGCTAGGGGAAAGCCCACGAATAGGCTGTTGGGTACCACCAGAAGTTCTAAGGTCTCTGTCTTCCCTCTGAACACGCTGGCCATCTCTTCCCACCTTTCTCCCTTGTTGACAATTTCCAGTTCTCATCACACCTCAGCCTGTCGCTCAGAGGGTATGCTTTCTGCTTCATGGAGAACATTGAAGCCACGGGTATACATTTTCAAACTCTTACACCTATGTATCATATCTACATCTACATCTGTTCCTTCTTGCCTTCCTACCCATCCTTCCGTGGGAAGTGTTATCCCTCCATACAGACCCTTCATTCAGTCCTCTGTGTCCCCTGCAAGATCATCATCCCCATGTTCTTTGTTGGCATCTTCTATGCTCTCTTCTGTATCTTTGTTTTTTTTCTATTCCTTCTCTTCACTTCTCTTTGCCCTCTGAACATGTTCAAATAGATCTTATTAAACAGACACACAAACAGCTAGAGACCCTTCTCATGTCTGCTATGTCTTTCTTCTTCCCTACGTTTCTAAGCTACTTGCAAGGTCATCTGTGTGATTGTCTCTACTTCTTCACCCATCATTGTGCTGAATCAGCTCTCATCCACAGAGAACCTTGCTGCTAAACTAATGGCCTCTTCTCAATTCACATCCTCCCCTTAATTAGGTATTTGCTAACTCTCCTCTGTTATTTTATCTGCTGCTACTCCCTTCAGGTTCTCCTCCCTAGCCGACCTTTTCTTCTCCTGATCTTTCTAAGTTCCTATCCTCGCGTGCCTTTTAGATGCTGGAATTCCTCGGGTCCTGTCTTTGGCTCTCCTCTGCTGACTTTCTGAGTAATCTCAGCTCCTCTGTAGGGACCAGTCGGTGGGTGAATGTGATCCACAACCCCAGCGTAATCAAGTGGAGGAGGCGTGATTCCTCCAGATGGTGGGGAGTGCTATTTCCAGGAAAAGTGGGCGGGCAGGCAGTGCTGAGCAGACAAAAGCAACAAAGGTCACCACATCACATGTAAGTCATTTCCCCTTATCATCTCTTCTGAGGAACTTCCCTTGTGACAGTTACAGGGCTTAGAGGGAAGGAATCCTGGTTAAGGGGAAATTAATCTGGACCCTAAAAGATAGCTAAGACCTGGCTAATGGAAGAGGGAGGAAGATTCGTCACTTGGAGTGAAGGTGCCAAGCTGGAAATGAGTGTAGGTTGCGTGTGAGTGTGAGGAGGTGGGGACAGTGGCGGGATGAGTGCCTGGCTGAGTAGAGCATTCACGCTGGAGGGAAGCGGAGAATAAGGCTGGGTGTTTGGGTGACCCCAGTGAGCAGGGCAGGCAGATGCGTGTGAACTCATCAGGGAACTGGCAAGATGAAGCAGAGGGGTTGGCAAGATGCAACAGAGACTTTAGCCAAGTGAGTCCTGTAGTGGAAGAGGCGGCAATGGTGCTGTGCAGGCAGAAGGGGAGACCCTTAGGCTCTAGGCAAGGAGATCACATAAGCAATGTCTTAATGCTTCATGTTGCAAGTAGGTGGGGTCCTGGACTAGAATGATGAAGAGAAAGGGATATAAAAGAATTTCAAAAGACACTTAGGCAGTGTTTGACAATTTTCTGAAAAGCCTGTGTATTCTAGCAGAACAACTCAACTTTCGATTCAGCCTCTTTTAAGTAGTGAATCTCTCATTCAGCCAATATTTTTAAGCCCTGGTAGATGCATGGCATTGAACTAGATACTAAAAAGGATTTAAAGATACATCGGATGCAGTGCTGGGCATTAAGAAGCTCCCTGTCTGGGACAAGAGATAACTTCTTTACATAAATCATGCTAGTATAAGATGGGGACAGGGGTCAGAAGAGCAGCGCAGAGGAGGGACAGTGTGGTCTAAGTTACTTCCAGCCTGCTGAGGGGACAGGAGCAGAGGGACAAGCAGGTTTGCTAGCCCCTGAATGACCTGGGCTTTCCACAATGCTTTGCACTTAAAATAATCTTTGCCCTGCCTGAATCACCATCTAGCCTCTCAAATTTCCTTTGTCTTCGTATTGGCACCAATTCTATCTCTGAAGTGGCTTTCACCAGTGTCTGGAAGCAGGGCGCATACTCACATTTAGCCTTATAGGCGAAACAGTACTTTTAATACGTCCGTGTGTATGATGATCAATTCACTTATTTCTCCGTCTGTCTATTATTCTGTATCTATCATCTCCCTCTGTATATATCATCTAACTATTCTTTTTTTTTTATTTGGGGGGTAGGTAATTAAGTTTATTTATTTAATGGAGGTACTGGGGATTGAACCAAGGACCTCATGCGTGCTAAGCACGCGCTCTACCCCTGAGCTATACACTCCCCCCTCATCTAACTAGTCCTTACATAAATCCATCTGTACATACAATACATGTATGATCACGAGTCATTTTTATTTTCTTCCTTATACGCTTCTATACTTTAAACTTTTCTACAATGAACAGAGCTTTTCTAATTAGGAAAAAATGCAATTAAAAGAGAAATGAAGGAAAACAGCCTCCCGGTAATAATGCAGGATGCTCTCCAATATGAGCACTTTAAGAATTAGCAGTGCCTGCTTGGAGCTAAGCGCCTGTCTCCTATTCTGTGCACATCGCACCCAGGCATGCCATTTCTCCCCACCTCAAAGTAGTTGCTTTAGCGCCCAGACCTCTTAAGTGTACAGAAATGCTTGAATTTGGTCTGATTTCTCCTTGACCGGACCACAGAGATGCCAGGCTGTTTGCAGAGGGCGGCGGAGAGGCCCCTCCGCAGGCGGGGCAGGCCGTGCGGCCCCCAGGCTGAGAGCCCGGCCCCCCTCTCCTAGGGCCGAGCCCCAGTGCCGGGACCACCGCCGCGCCGCCAGCCAGAAGGGGCTGCGGCTGGATCAGCGGGACGAAGCCTGGGACGCCAAGAAGAGAGAGCTGGAGCTGTCTCTTCCTCCCTGGAATCAAAACACGAATATGAAAAAGAGTAAGAAAAGGCGGAGTCCCCCCAGGCTCAGCAATATCAAGGAGCGGAGAGTGTGAGAAGGCAGGCATCCCAGGGCCTGGAGCCGTGATTTCCAGCGCGAGAGGCTCCCCGCGACGGCTTCTACCAGCAGCGGGGGCTGGAAGTCCTGCCTGGGGCTCCCTCCACCGGCTGTTTCCTCCTTGTCAGTACTTGCTGTGCACCAGAATGTTCAGAAAGGGACAAATGTCAGCTGTTTGCATTTTGTCATCAATGATTTGCACCATCAGCATCCCCTGAGCTCCCATAGGCAATTCTCGAATTTCAGGGGCAGGGGGAGGGTATAGCTCAGTGGTGGAGCGCATGCTTAGCACACACAAGGTCCTGGGTTCAATCCCCAGTGCCTCTATTAAAAAAAAAAAATCATAAATAAATAAATCTAATTACCTCCCCCCCCAAAAAATTAAAAATTAAAAAAATTAGAATTTCAAGGGCAAAGAAAAATCTCCTCCTAAGGAAACTTGATTATTTCAATAAAAAAAGTAACAAAATCTCAAAAATCTGCAACATTATCAATCTATGAAAAAAAATTATTTGTTGTCACGTAGACCAAGCTAAGAGGTGAAGGAAGATATTTCCCAGTTTCTAGCTATTTTCCCTTGGAGTAGAAACTGACAATCTCAGCAGGGCCATTTTTAACCAACGATCCCTTCTCCATGAGAGAAACAATCTGGGCAACAGATCAGCTCAGTGAGGAAAAAAAAAAACCCTTGAATTAATTTCATCCCACTTCATAATGAGAGAGAGCATAAAATAATGGAACATGTGATTACAGCTCCACTTGAGCAACTGTGCAGCTTAGGAAATCTAAATACAGATTAGACATTTCCAATGAAAATATTGCATCCAAATTAAGATGTGCTATAAATGTAAAATGCATACCATATTTTGAAGACAGGACAAAAGTGAAAAATAGCTTATTAATAATAAATATTGATTACATATTAAAGTGATAATCTTTTGAATATTGCATTAAATAAAATACATTACTAACATGAATTTTGCCTTTCTCGGTTCACTTTTTAAACAATGTGGCTAGTAGAATGGTTAAAATTCCATAGGTGGCTTGCGGTGGCTTGCTTTTCCCTATCAGACAGCACTGCAATAGAAGCCAGAAAACATTTACAGCCCCATTCTAGGTTTACTAATTGCTCTGCCTGAATCAATGTCTTTGGCCACTTAAGATCATCCTTATTACGCATTTGTCACTGCTTACAGGCCATGCTTGGTTTGAATTTTCTGAAATGAATAAATGCCTGAGCATCTTACAGGAAAGTGGTGTAGCTGTGGAGGATTCCTCTTCCAGTGTTTCTTCATCCTGAGCATCAGTTCCCCTTCTCTGTGTCCTGCAGTTCACGGGGGTGGTTCCTGCTTGCCATATTGGTCCACAATCAGAGGGAACAACTCCAGCTGGACCAACGAAATTCTCCTAGGAGCAGGAAGGGGGAAGGCCCTGGGCTGATGGTTCTGGAATATGAGGCTAAACTCAGGGGACACAGAGATCTCTGATTTCTGTCCTGGACAGCCCACCCTCACCCCAACCCACTCACACGCATTGCCCTTGACCTCTGTGCAGAGTTTCCATCCTTTCTCTGAGTTCACACTTCCCCACCACTAACCGCAGCCTACACAGAGGCTTGTGGGCTGATGCGGGTGAGGCGGGGAGGGAGAGGGAGGAGGGGAGGAAGGTGGGCTAAAAAGAGCGCAGGCTGCAACACTGAGCCTCCTACTGTGGGAAAAGAAACTTCCATAGTTTTCCCCTCTATCACTTACACTGAGTCCTGTCTCCTCGCGAGTCCCCCTCACTGATGGACTTCCCCACCCCAACGGGCGAGCCCCCTCCCTCATTGGACCCTCATTCCCCTCACTGATCCCCCTGTCTATTCAGAGACCTCAGTCCCCCAAGGTGCCCCCTCTTCACAATTTCCTGTCTACCATCAGCCCTGGCCACACCCTCAGAAAGGCCACACTCAGACATGTGACCCTGAGCTGGGCCCATATGGGTTGGAGCTGTGGGTTCACACCTCCCATCTCAGCGGGGACCCCCCTGGGGTCTCTACCTTCCTCGGATCCTCAGAAGCAGGGTGGGCTTCACTGCCCTCTCCCCCTCATCATCATCTTTGGACCCTGAGTGACCCCCCAGCCTCTCTTCCTCTGGGGCAATTGGCCCTTCTGGGCACTGACCACTGGCTGCTGAACTGACCAAAGAGCAGGGAAATCTTGCCTGGAGTCAGAACTGGAGGGTGGTCATCTGGTCTGGATCTGGTCTGGGCTCCCATTTTCAGAGGGACATTAATGACCAGGGGTTGTGGGCCAGGGGCTGGGATGGGATGAACTGGGAAATGTTGGGGATGGGGCCGCCTCCCAGACCTGCTGGGTCCGGGTAGGACCCAGTACTAGAGGCAGGAGGATATACAGGAGGGTCCGTTAACAGCCAGGACTCCCTGCCCTGAGGTGTCTAGATGGATGGGCACCTTTCTGGGGTACCCAAGATGCCCTCATTAAGAGTAGGCTGGACTTGGGGATTTCTGTGGCCCCAACTTCAACTTTCTTACCCCATCTAGATGATTAAAAAGAAAGGAAAAAAAAATCTTCTCCTGGGAATTTGAAAAGGAGTCTTCATGAGAGGAGGGACCAGTTTTATGTGAGGGTGAACGAAGGCTGCTTACCATTGGCTGTGGGACCAAGAAGCCTGAAGGGATTTAAGGTGGGGTGCGGGGGATGACACGGTTGCACTGCAGACGGATTGAAGCGGGGGAATGGAGGCAGGAAGACCCACTAGGAAAGTGCTGGCATAGCCCGGGAAGAGGTACCCCTGGGAGGCAGTGGTTAAAAGCCTGGATGCCCAGTCAGACAGATCCGTGAGGTGCTGACCTTGGAAATAATGTACTGTCTTCCAAGGGTTGTCACTGTGAGAATGAAGTGACAGAGACATGCACAACACTTCACACAGGGCCTGACACAAAGACTGTGCTCAGCCCATGCAAGCTACCAGGCCCACTGAGGCGCCCCTGTCTCTCCCTCTGCTCAGTAAAGATGTGCTGAGCATCTGCCTGGTGCTAAGTGCTGTGACTAAGGAGGAAGATGTCATTCCTGCCCTCCGGCCTTTTTTGTTGCAGAGTAAGTTCTTAACCTTTTCAGACCATGGACTTCTTTGGTTGTCTGGTGAAGCCCACAGACCTTGTCTCAAAATCATGTTTTAAAAGTATAAAATAAAATCCATGAAAGGTTCTTATTGAGCCTCATGTGCAGCAAAAGTGGAGAACCACCACTCTAGATGTCTGGTGTTGTGAGAGAAAGCCTTTTATTGATTCTTCAATGGGTTTTCAAATAGAATAATCCATTGAGCATTTACTGAGCACCTACTATGTGCTGGGCAGTAGAAATACAGCAGAGAATAAATCACAGTTCCTGCCCTCATGAACTAACAGGAAGGGGGGGGGCAGGTAATAAGCAAATAAACTGAGAAATATATACTGTATCTGATGGTGATGGGTGCTGTGGGGAAAATAAAGCAGATTGTGTTAGTCATGGTTCTCCACAGAAACAGAACCTACAGAAGATTCCCTCTCCTCCCCCCACCCCCACCAGCTGTCAGACATGAGAATCCTCTCTTACCTGGAGAAGGTCAGCCTTTTGTTCTATTCGGGCCTTCAACTGATTGGGTGAGGCCCACCCACATTATGGGGACAATCTGCTTTCCTCAGTCTAGGAACTTAAAATGTTCATTTCATCCAAAAACACCCTCACAGAAAGGGCCAGAATAATGTCTGACCAAACATCTCGGTACCCCTTGGCCCAGTGAAGTCGACAAGTAAATTAAACCATCCTCTGGGTTAATGGACCAGGTTATCGCCTTTCCTGGGGTGCCATTTGATAAGGAGGGAAACAGGGAGGGTCCCTCCAAGGAGAGGCCCTTGGACAGAGACCTCAGTGAAGGCAAAGCAAGAAGCTGTGGAGAAGCATCCTTCCAAGTGGCGAGAACGGCAAGTAGGAAACTTGGTGCCTGGGACGGATTCAGAATCTGGAAGCTGCAGTGAGAAGCCACGGTGGTTGAAGCAGGAAGCCGGCGGGGGCGAGGGTGGCGGTGGTGCAGGGAAGGAGCTGCGGTCACAGAGGTGGGCGGCGGGTTCGTGGGGACCTGGGGGGCCACGCAAGAATCAGGCATTTTGTTTTAAGGGTCACGGAAAACCACTGCGGCCTTTGAACCGCATCTCTCCGGCTGCTGCGCGCGTAACAGGCCGTGGACCGGGAGGGTGGAAGCAGGGGCGCCGGGAACCGGCTCACTGCCGTAACCAGGCTAGAGATGATGGTGGCTTGGGCTGCGGTGGCCGCGGTGAAGGCCATGAAAAGCGGCCGGATTACGGACGGACTTTGGAGGGACAGCAGAGGACCCGGCTGCAGGGTGAACAGACAAACCAACAGACGTTTTCATAGAAAACGGACAAATGCTCAGGACCAGCCCCTCGTCACCGCTCTTCACAGACCTCCCTTGTGCTCGATGCCAGCTCAGCTGTCACAGAGGGAAGCCTCTGCTGGGCGGCCTCTGTCAGCTGATGCTTTTTCTGAATGGCTGTGGATGTGCACAGTCTTCTGGAAAGTTGCTCTTGCTTCATCCATCACTCCATGCTGCTGTCTCTTTGCCAGGGAAGCTGTCTCTGTGCGTGCAGCCTTCAGGGTATCTTGGTAGCTCAGCTTTGTTTGGAGAGCTCTTTTTGGCTAGTTAAACATCACAGTCTGTGTTTTGTGTTGCTTTGTCTTATTTTCCCAAAGAACTAAAATGTTTTTGGGGTATGATTTACATACATCAAATACACAAAGCTTAAATAAGCAGCTTAATGTGTATACCTGTGAAATGTCCGCCCTAAATAGGGCTAGAACATTCTTAGAGCCCAAGATGGTCCCCCCAGGCCCCTTTTCAGTCAATCCCTGTCCCCCCTAACCTCTGTTCTGACTTCTTTTTCGCTCTGAATTAGTTTGGCCTATTCCTGAACTTCATCTAAGAAAATCTTTAGTACTCATTGTTAACTGTCTGGCTTCTTTCGTTCAACAAAACGTGTTTGAGATTCATCTATGTTATTGACTGTGTCAGTAGTTTTTTCCCTGGATGAATAAAGCAATTTTTAAAAAGTCACCATTTGGTGGACACTTGGGTTGCTTTCAGTTTGAAGCCATTATGATTAAAACGGCAATGAAGCGTTATTCACAATAGCCACTTAGGAAACCACCTAAATGTCCATCGACAGATGAATGGATAAAGAAAATGTCGTGTCTACACACAATGGAGTATTATTTAGCCTTCAAAAGGAAGGCAATCCTCCAAGTGCAATAGTGTGGATGAAACTGGAGGACATTCTGCTCTGTGAAACAAGCCAGTCACAGAAGGACAGATACTACATGATTCCACTTAGATGAGGTGTGTGAAACAGCCAAATTCATAGAAGCGGAAAGTGAAATTGTAGTTGCCAGGAGCTGGGAGGAAGGGGAAACTGGGAGTTGCTATTCAGTGGGAATTGTTTCATTTATGCCAGATGAATAAGTTCTAGAGATCTGATGCACAACATCACACCTGTTGTCAACAAGACTGTTTTGTGCACTTAAAATTTTGTCAAAAGTATAGATCTTATGTTAAAGGTTCTTACTACAACCCACTCCCCCCCAAAACCTGCAATGAACATTGGGTACAACGAACATTGTTTTACACATATTTTTATTTCTTTTCTTTAAATTTTTATTTATTTATTTTATTTTTATTATTTTTGGCAGGGAGTAGTTAATTAGGTTTTATTATTTATTTTTAGAGGAGGTACTGGGGATTGAACCCAGGACCTTGTGCGTGCTAAGTATGCACTCTACCACTAAGCTATACCTTCCGCCCTCATTTTTTCATTTCTTTTTGGTAAATACCTAGGAGTGGAATTACTTGGCCACAGGGTTGGTGTATGTTATCACACTTTATCAGAGTTTTGTTTTTAATTTAGCTTTTATGCGTGGGAAGTCACACTCGCCTTATCTAGATACGTCCACGTAAGGACTTCCATCATCAAGCCTTAGAAGAAAAACAATGCGTGGTGGTGGTGCTGAGAAGAGGCGGTAGGAGGATTCTGATGATGCTTGTGCAGTACTTAACCATGTGTGGCTTTCTCTGTATTCATTTATTAAAGCCTTACAACAACGCTAAGAGGAAGGTATTATTATTCTTATTTTGCAGTTGAAGAAACTCAGCCTCAGAGATGTTAATGAATGCTCTCCGAGTCACTCAAACCCTTATTGAAGAAGCTCGTGTTCTTTCTGCTAATTCTACAACCTCCTGTAAGAGGTCCTAATGGATGTCATCTCTCACATCTTTCCGTGATGCCCTAATTAGCCTTGAGGGTGGCTGCTTTGCTTTGATGAGTCATTTTCTGTATTGGTTTTCCCCTTTTCCTATCAATTTGCCCCATCCCCTTCATCATCTCCTCTCTCCATCACCAAGCCCCGTTATAGTTTACCTAAACCCCAGAAGTGGACATCCTTGAATCAACATCTCTAAATGGTTAGAAGGGTCTTCCCTCAAAACTTCTTAGTTGTTCTCTAAAATCTTTTGTTGTTTTTGTGAGGAATTGTGCCTCAAATCATTTATATAAAGAGAGTGTTTGACTCCATGGCCTAACATCCAGTTTGCTAGAAAGTGGGCGCCCTCTTGTGGACCATATAATACCAAAGAGAGAGAGTCATGAAGTGTTAAAACAGTCTATAAACACAATAGCCCCACCAATGTACAGTGAATCCTTAGTTATGAATTATAAAAGCAGTAATTTACTTTCTCACGATAATGGAGGTTGGAAAGTCTCAGATCAAGGAGCCAACAAATTTGGGTACTGATGAGAGCCCTCTTTCTGGCTTGTAGCTGGCTGCCTTCAGCTCACCTGGCCTTCCCTTGATGTTGGCACACAGAGAGAGAAAGTAGGCTCCCTGGTGTCTCTTCTTGTAAGGATCAGGGCCCTGCCCCATGACCTCGTTTAACCTTGATGACTTCTCCAATACAGCCACACTGTGGGTCAGGGCTTCAACATATGAATTTAATGGGGGAGCAGGGCACATTCAATCCCTAACATACACCAAAGGGCTTGAGTGAAGATTGAGTGATATAATGATGCTAAAAACTGGCTCTTTTCTGGTTGTAGCATACAGGTAACACCAGGAGACTTCTTTGCCCCTTAAGATACCTGTCACGTCTATCGTGTTCAGAGCCATTATTCTACTTAAAACGTCTACTGTAGGAAAAATATTTTTGCCACCCTTGCAAGATTCCTGCTTTCTTGGATCATAGCCTCTAACAAAGAATAAGACTGGACCATGCTTTGTCCGTGGTTAATACGTCCATGATAATACGTCCGATTATTTCTCACATTTGTGTTGCCTTCTGTAAGCTACCAAACCATAGCACAATCCGTTTCCCTCTTGCAGAGTTAACTCCTGCATTCTTAGTGGCTTTGGCTAAAGGAGTTCAAACCACCTTCGCCTTCCTGTGACATACTTTCAGAAGGTGGGGCAGTTAGAGATCTTTTGTAAGTGTATTCCTTTAAAAACATGAAACAACTCAGTACATTCTGACTCAGCAATTCCACTTATTGGAATGTGTTCTAAGGCAATACCTGGAGGCACACATACAATTGCAAATTCAAGGATATTGACTGCAGCATTGCCCGTGATAAGCAAAATCAACTGAATCCACAGCACGGGCTTAGCTACGTCTAGTACATCTACTGAATGGAATTATATGTAGCCATGGAAAAGCATGTTCTTGAGGAATATCTATGGATGTGGGAGAACATTTATAAGCCAGTCTATAAACCTAATGTGACTAACATTTTTATGAAGAAAAATAAGCATGGAGGAAGATCTAGGACATACACCAGGATGTTAGCAGTAGTTATTTTGGACAGTGGGATTAAAGTTAGCATTTTCCTACTGTGTCTTTCAGCTTTTTGCATTGAATAACTATTAATTATGGATATAGGAAAACGTTAACAGACAGTAGTCTTTAAAAAGCCGAGGCATCCAAGGACTGACAGTATTTTTGGTGGGGCTCTGAATTGGGGAAAATCTGTTGGGGGAGGACTGAGCACAAATGAACATTCTAGGGAAGGATAATTTACGGGGAAAAAAAGGTGTCATTTCAACTCAATGACCCCTTGAGAGATGTGGTGGCCAACACTTATGTGGATAAAAGTTTATATTATTATAACATATGCGTATATAAATAATAAAAACTAGAAGGAAACAGATGATCTGTCAAGATTGGGATTCATAATTTTTTCTTTTTAATATATTTTTAATTTTTAACTGTTAAATGTTCCAGAATGGACATGTTTTCATGTTATAAATATTCTTTTTCCTGACCCAGTGAATGAAGAGGTTGAACTCTCAGGAAAAGTTCAGTTTAAAGGCCTGGAGGACAAGGAATATGCAATATTCTTGTTGTTTTCTCCTCAGCATCCAGCCTGGGGCCAAGAGAATTTTGGGAACTGGATTGGATGCCAGCGGGATGGTTAACATGTCAAGCGGGGTCTTCTGTGACACCCGTGATCCTTCTTAGTGTGAATAGTGTAAAAATTGGTGATTTATTATACTGTGAAATAAAGAAGATGAAATAAAAACTGGTGGCATGAGGACTGTTTTCAGAATTGGGAACAGAACGTTTCTGCTTCTTCTGGAGAAGAAGTCAGCGCTAAAGAGAGAAACCCCTGGCTGAGGATCAAGCGCTCTTCTGCACACACAGCCAACCATCAGCTGCTTATGCTGTTCCGTGACCAGGCTCTGTGGATCCGCCCTCAGCCCCTGTCTCTCCTCCAGCCAGGCGGGGGACATGGATTTGATAATTACGTAGGGATGTGTGGTCATGGACAGAAAGCTTCAGGAGATGTTGGCACCATCTGCTCAGCCTCTTGATGGTCCAAATCCAAAACAGATGGCTGGGTCTCCTCTGAAACATGTAAACCCAGGATTCTGAAGCCCTGTCACAGCCTCTGAGGCTGCCCTTCTTAGAAGAAGGTCAAAACCCCAAAATGATTTTGAGACAGGAGAGAAGGGGGCAGGGCACAGCCATTAAAAAAAAAAATGACAGAGCAATTAGCACCAAGGTGGTGGAAGATTCAACTCCCCAGTAGACCTTGAGCTTCAATACCCGCTCCTTGAAACAGAGTAGCTGCTAAATAGTACTCTCACAGGCATCTTGACAGCTCGGGGTCTAACCATAAAAGGTCAAGAAGTGGGTGATGGCCAAATTCCTGGCAATCCCAGCCCCTTCCCCAAAGTAGTTGAAATAATCCTCCCACTTGTTAGCATATGAAGTTACCGAGAACACAAAAATGAACAACTCTGCATCCCGGGCGCGCTCTCTCTCTGTTTTTTTGCCTTTCTCTTGCCTTTTGAGATGGTCCACACTCTATATATCTCTCTGAATAAATCTACTTTTACTCAACTGTGGCTCGCTCTTGAATTCTTCCCAGCGTGAAGCTGAGGACCCACGCTTGCTGAGGTGCATCCCAGGGACTCGACTGAGACCTGGGACACAGCCATCCTCTCCTGCCCCATTTTTCCTGTATCAGCATGAGTCCTATCAAATTAAATTCCCTCCGAGAATCCAGAGAGAATAGTCCTCAGTGAAGGAACAGTAACAATTAAGTTCCCTATTTACACAGCATTTGGTACACCCTAAAGTCTTTCTCCTGCACAGCTGAAATTCTCTTGACCTTTAGTAATAAAAGAGGCAGAACAGGTGAGGTCTCATTAGCCCCATATTACAAAAGAATAAACCAAAACATAAGACTCAGTGTTTTTTCCTTTTGGTGTGCAGTCACAGCCCCTCTATTCACAGGGCATCAGTAACTGACGTGCTTGCACGTCTGGGCAAAGCTGTTGTTCCTGGGTGATATGTGGCATTGCTCTGGGAAGTAGCTGTCACCATAGCCTTCCCCATTGGTAATGAGAAGATCAACTTATGTTTAAAAATCTGATTCAGCACACGAACATAAACAAACCTGTTACTAATTCAGGAAGCCTCCCTAGCTGGCTTATTGACACTGACCAATTACCCCTGGAATTTCCAATAATGCCCCCGCCCTCCCCTCTCCTTCCCCTGGCACTAACTCAGATTCCTGTTGTTGAAGCGGCAGATAACACAACTGGCCCTGGATGGAGCTGCTGGCCCCTTGCGTGAAAGGATCAGCTGTACAAAAACCATTGTGCAGGTTTCAAAGGGAAATGGGATTACACTTCTCATTTGTTTTCTGGGAGGGCTGAGCCTCTCATTCTCTGGATCAAGTGAAATGTATGACTTAACCATCATCTTGCTTCCATTAGATGACCTCAAAATGGAATGACTTTTCCCAGGACAAAGAAAAATCCCCAAGCCAAGTCCCACTTGTTTCTTCTCCAACATCATCTCTTTCTGAAGAATATCATCTGTCCATGCTGCCCCGACCCCAGCCTCCAGCTCTGGCACCATTCTCTGTGACCAGCACTGTCTCCCTCCTTCAAAACACTTTGGGATCCAAGAATCCTCAGATGATCAGGAAGGACTTTGTGTCCAACAATTAAGTGTCCCTTTTGCAATTTTAGCCTGTTTCCTTGTACCCTAACTTCAGGGACAGTGGTGTTGAAATAAATTTCTAGGCTCCAGATGAAGCCACTACTGCCCACTGTGACACAGCAAACCAACCTTTCCTGTTCTCTTAAATGCCCTGCTTGATCATAAACGCAGCAAATCCCCAAATGCCAAGCCAACCCTGGGGTCTGTGCTTAAATTTCCTTGTTCCTTGGTCCTTCTAAATTAGGTCAGATATGCAGCCCCAGCCACTCATGTCCTGTTTCCGGTTGCCTCTTTATTGCTTAAGAAAACTCACGCTTGCCCCAAATACATTGGAAAATTGCTCCAAGGCTTGTGGGGGCCTGTATTCCCCCGGTCCAGGGTTCGGTTCCCCTTGAATAGAAGGCATCAAGTGCATAACGTAAATTATTTTAGCTTTGTCATCTGACAGTGGAAAACAGCTAGACCTCTTCCTCTTTAGAATCACGTCTCCTTTCAGAGAAAAGCCCATCCCAGGTGTGTCTTCCCTTTACTGGAACAATTCCCAGGTGTTCATCCTTCCTCCCAGATGCCATGGTCCAACTTGGCCTCCTGGGCCATGAGAACCCTTGTAATTAGCAGAGGTTAGAGACTTTTCCTGAAATCAGTGGATAATCTTGTAGCTCTCAGCCGAGTCTGTTTCAAGTTCAAGTATTCTATGAAGCTTCAATAAATAGGAAGAGAATTGGAAAAAAATAAAGAAAGCCTCTTGTCTGATTCTTCCCCACATCCTAAAAGATGAGTGACAATGTCTTCTTTAGATCCTACAGGGGACAAAAAGCTGAAACCAAAACCCACTGAATGCCCACCTGGATATGGAGGGTAGCTTCTCAGGGACCTCCGGGCCCAGGAGAGCAAGAAGTCTCTGCTTGGTTCTCCAATGGAGTCCATGGAGATTGGTCTTGGTACAGGATGAAACAGAGCTGCTACAAAGGTCCGTGGGTCTCACATTTTCCATCTAGGATTCACCCTCATGCTTGTTAAAAATGTAGGTTCTCAAGCCCCACCTGGGACAGGCTGTTCCTGTAGGTGTTCTGAAGTGGATTTCTGCACTGAAAATCTCTCATTCTTCTGAGGGGCGGTAATTAGGTTTCTCCACTGATTTCCACTTGGAGGAGGTACTGGGGATTGAACCTGGGGCCTCTTGTGTGCTGAGCATGCACTCTACCACTTGAGCTATACTCTTCCCCCTGAAAAAGCTCTCATTCTTAGTATCTGGTAAGTCCCCACTAGGAACCTGGAGCCTGCTATGATATTTTGATTTTTCCTATAATATGGGAACCAGCAGATGCTACCTGTTAACTAAACTCTGAGTGGAACTATCTGGTTGACATAAATTCCCTAGAATTCTGTTCGTCGAAGTGTGTCCACAGACTACCTTCGTTGGAATCATGGGGATGCTTATCAAAAACGCAGATTCCTGGCTGTCACCCTCTTATGGGCATCAGAATTTCCCCACTCCAGACCCAGGAATCTGTACTTTAACAAGCTTTCCAAGGGGCTTTGAAAGACTCTGTAGCTTGGGAACTGCTTCGCTAGAAGCTAAGTCTTCTTAGTAAACGGCTGGGGATTGAACCCTGGGGAACACGGGGCTCTGCCCGCTGCAAGCTTGATGGTGCAGGCTTCACCCCTGGGCTGCCAGGGGCCAGGCCTTGGTAGAAAAATCTGCCTCTAAAATTTCAGGTGAAATTTTAGAAGCATTACCAGGAGCTGTGTGATGTTGGGCAAGTTTCCTAACGTTTTCCTGTCTCAGTTTCTTCATCTATAAAATGGGGACAATAATAGTGCCTACTTCATAGAATTATTGTGAAGATCAAATGAGTAATCGCACTTTAGATCCTTGGAACCGTGCCCAGCACAACATGTCAGCTGCTGCTACTTCGGCTTCTGTTATAACTGTTGTCCCTATCTCAATCCCCACCACCTTGAGGGGCAATTCTCTAAAACTCAGGGGTCAGCAAATGATGCCCCATTATCTGTTTTTGTAGCCATGCGCCTTCCTGCACGCTCATGTCTGTGGCTGCTGGCTGCTTTCCAGCTGCAACAGTAGAGCTAATTCTTGCCACAGGAACCACATGGCCCACAAAGCCAAAACTACTTACTCTTGGACCCTTAAAAAAAGTCTGCCCACTCTTCCTCAAAATACCTGGGAGCTCTGGGATTGTGCCGACTGCCTGGGGGAACAGCAAAGGCACCTGTGCTGGAGGTTCACACACAGCCCAGGGCAGAGCTGTGTGTGTGAAGTGGGAGGGACCGGGGTCTGGGAAGAGGTAAAAAAAAATGAAGGCAGCAGAGAGCAGAGAACAGTCCTGGGAAGGGGTTGGGGTGAAAGGACTTTGTCAGCCTCCTACCTCAGTCCTGAGCGGTCTGGCATGGGTTTTTCTGAGGCTGGAGTGTGACCGACAACACTTAGGGGAGGGTTTTCCCTCTTCCCACCGGCTGATGGCTTCCTTCTTCCAGTCTTCACACCGCTTTCTCAACTGGTCGATTTGTAAAATGCCCTCACTGAGCTCAAAGCAAATCACTGCATCCAATACCTTAGAAAAAAATGACATTTTACTGTATTTCACCCAACACGATCACCAACTGCCTACTATGTGCCAGAAACCGGGGCAGGTACAGAAAATCAAACACGGACCTTGCCCCGCAGAGTACATAATCTACATTTAACTGCAAAGCCGTCAGTCCTTCAAATCTAGGGCTTGAGGCTCCAGGCTTGCTCACTTGACACCCTAGGACAAGAGGTGCCTGGGAGTGCAAATAACTGGTAACTAATTAACACTTGCAATCAAGACCATAAAGAGAAACACACCGGGCACCAGTGGTATCTACTGAGGACCTATGCTCCCACCCGGAGGTTTCCACTGAGCAAGGAGGGTTCTGAGCTGTTGTGTTCTTACTGCCTGTCTTTTGGCAAGAGGCTGTGTGCATGGGGAAAGGGCTAGAGTTCACTGGCTGCTTCCTGGGTTTCTGGTACTGGTGGTTTATATAGCTTATCTCACTGAATCCTTACATTAGCTCCAGGAAGTAGGTACCACTCTCCATTTTCCACATGGAAGGCAGATGCTCAAAATGCCACATCCGGTCTGTGGTGGATGTGGGGCTGAATTTCCTATCCGATTCCAAAGTCACCATTAGCGTGCATCGTTCAGATACATTTAAGAAGGAAGGGAAAGATAAAAGCACCTCTGGCTGGAGGCCGGGGAAGGTGGAGAAAGTTTAACAGCTCTACCACTGCCTGTTTGAAATCCTAACGCCCACGATTCAGCAGGGAGCAGTACCAAAACAAGTGTATTTTCCTTTTCTTTAGAAAACAAAATGACAGAGTCCTAACCCCCTACTTCCTAGCCTCCAGAATGAACTAATATTCACTTTTTCCATAATTGTTTCAGAACTGAGAAAAATAGCATATATACGAGATAAAAGTCTCCTGTGTTTTCCTCACCAGTACTTAGAGCCAGTTATTCTAAGTTGATGATTATCAAGTCCCTCCCCACCCCTTTCTTTTTAATCATAGAGATTAAAAGTCTTTGCTGACCCAAGCCATTTTAGCTGTTGAGCAAGTCCACATTCTTTTGGAAAACACTGGTGGTGGCTTCCAGTGGTCTGAGAGAGTGGGTGATGACCCTGCAGAAGAGGAAAGCTTTCTCCTTTTTTCTCTTCTAGGGTCTTTGGCTGATTTAGTAATTAAACCGACCTAAGACAAATTAACAGGAGAAAAATAAATTTAATTTTGTGCACATGGAAGCCTACAAAAAGATGAGACCCAAAGAAGTGACCAACACAGGCAGCTTTATACCTTTTAGACAGGGAAACGATATATTTGTGAAGAACTGACAAGGCAGGGGTTTGGGCTTGGGCTAGTGAATTAGTGAAGCAGTAACAAGGTTTGTTTGTACAGCTCTCTCGACCCTGAATGACCCTCAATTCCCTATTTCTGCCCTATCTTTGACGATAAGGATGCCTTTTACCCTCCTGGTCTGTGGAGGGTGAAATCACGTGGGAGATTTATTTCCTGCTTCTAAGGAGGCAACGGAGAGTCAGAGTGTCCTCCTTGCACTGGCTGTTTCTTAAGTAACATGAATTAAAAATAATCAACGGGGGGAAAGGTGTAGCTCAGTGGTAGAACACAGTGCTTAGCATGCACAAGGTCTTGGGTTCAATCCCCAGAACCTCCCTTAAAAGTAAACAAATAAATCTAATTACCGCCCCCCCAAACCAAAACAAAAACAAATCAATATTACAAAATGGCGTGTTTTGGGGTGGCATGTTCTGTTCCCTTTCAACTCTCCGTACCTTCTTTTACAACCTCACCAGCAATGGATGTGGTGAAACAGAAGCCAGCCACCCATCTCTCCTGCCATCAGAAGCTGGCCCCCAGCTGTCATGCCTCCTGTCCTATAGCTCAGGAAGGCCCTGCTGTCTGCCTCTGCAAATGCTTTTCTGACAAGAAACTGGGACTGGCTCACCTGCCTGGGCAGTAAGTCTGAGATGAAGACGTGCAGACTCCAGGCCTCAAGGAATGCTCTGATACCAAAGATCCTTAAACCTTGTGCATGCAAGAGTGGGAGAGGGTGTGAATAGATGTGGTACTGTGCTGGGACAGGCAGAGCCCAGAGTGCATGCCTCTTTCCAACACTGCATCCAGTGACACAGTGCTGGTAGCTTGCAATCGACCCCAGAGGGAATATTTACACCCTGGAAATCAGCCAACACTCACATTAGGGCTTGCTTTTTCAGAGAGCTTGTTGTTAAACATTTGTGCCTAACTGAATATATCCCATGTTTTTTTTTCTTTTAGTATAAGTACATTTTCCAGTCCTTTACTATTACAAAAATATGCTGCAGTGAGTATACTATATGCGCTTTGTGTATGTATGTGTGAGGGACTTCAGAGTTGATACCTGGAAGTGAGATTTCTAGCTCATCAACTATGCACATTTCAACTTCTTAGATGGTGCTGAAGTGCTGTCCCACCAGCAGAGTATAAGATTTGCTGTTTCCTCACGGTCTTGTCAACACTTGGTATTATCAATTTTCTTTATTTATATTAGTCTGATCTTGAGGTTACATTTCATTGTTACTTGAATTGATATTTTTCTGATTACTTGGGAGGTTGAAAAAAAATTTTATGTTCATTGGCCAATTGGATTTTATTTTTTGTGGATTTTGTGCTCATAATTTTTGCCCATTTTTCTCTTAGGTCATCTCTCTCTCTCTCTTTTCTTATTGATTTGTAGGAATTCCTTTATTAACCTGCCTAACTTACCCTTAATTCAGTTCTATACTGTATCCATATCTTCTTTCATCTGTGGCTTGTCTTTTAACTATGTTGTCTTTTGGCATAAAGAAGTTTAAATTTTGATATAGTCAAATTTATTATAATTTCCATGGATTTTTTTCTTGTTTAAGTAACACTTCAAGGTTAAAGGCAGTTTCCTGTATTTTCATTTTCAAAGTTGAGATTTTCACATTTACATCTTTAATCCAGCCAGAGTTTATTTTTGTGAATAGTGTCACAATTTAATTTTTCCCTCATACGGAAATGCTATTGTCGCAACATCATTATGGAAAAGACCAAAGTTTCCCTATCGATTTTTTGGTTCGTCTTGTATATAAACTCTCCTTATTTGCTTGCATCTGTCTTGATAACACTCTCCATTCCATTCTATAGACCCATTGTTCTTTTGTTGTTTTTTTTTTTTGACAATATCACACTCTTTCCCATAACTCTATAAAAATTCTTTATATTCTGTTAGATCCACGCCTTTCTCCTTGTTCTTCCTTTTCAGAATTTTCTCACCTATTTTTGGAGGTTTCCTCCTTCATGTGAATTTCAGAAAGAGTTTGTCAGTTTCTCAAATTCCACAAAAAAGCCTGTTAATATTTTTATCGGAATAACATTGAATTTGTAAACCAATATCCAAATAATGACCATCTTTATTATGCTGAGTCTTCCTATTCCTGAATATTTCATACATATATAAATATATATGTATAAAGCAACAGGGATATCCTGTATAGCACAGGGAATTATAGCCATTGTTTTTTAATTACTTTTAATAGAGCATAACCTATAAAAATACTCTGTACTATTCTGTACACCTGAAACTAATATAATATTATAAATCAACTACACTTCAATAAAAACAAAAAAACAAAACAAATATACAAACAACAACAAAAAATATATGTATCTGTGTGTATAGTTAGATCTTATATTCCTCCATAACTGCTTTGTAACATTTACATATAACTCTAATTCATTTTCATTAGATTTAAGTACTTTATAATCATTTTACAGATTATTTTTATTCCTATTGCAAAATGGATCTTTTATCTGTTATGTGGACAGTTGTTCCTCGCGTATAGGAATGTCATTTATTTTTATGTGCTGCTCTTGATAATTAACTTTTCCAAACTTTTCCCTGGTCTCTAAAACTTGAGCTTTCCTGTTAAACCTAGTATCTGTCCTCAAATGGGGCAAAGACATTTTCTTTGATGAATTCAGTGCTACAGAACATATTGTCAGGGATCAAAGTTTCTAACGTGACAGCCTGGGCAAGGTCCAAGTATTTATCACAAGGTGTCTTCGCTAAAATCTGTTCACTTGCAACCATGATTTGGACGAGATTCCCTTGCATTCTCCCTCTCATCTTGTTTTTTGCCCACATAGCAGCTGTGTCGGTAAGTAGCATTTTACTCTTCAGGGTATTAAGAAATATTAATTGCAGTCTACATTATCCATTTTCTGTATATCTATTTCCTTTCAGATTAAGCATCTTTCTAAAGGAAATGGTAAGAATTAACTGAAATGCATAGAGTGTTTCTGAACTTTCTTTCGTTCGGCAAGACTCATAACAATCTTCCTTCCCACGTTTAACAGAACACGATGGAGATTTTGATGAACAGAAGGATATTTCAGAAATCAATTTAGGTGGGTGAAATTCCTGCATTATTAATGGCTTGGGAGAGTTTAAAATCCTGTGATAGAATTGCTGAAAACTCTTATCTTCAATCTGGTGATTCTGCCTGGAAGTAGTTCATGTTTTATAGAAAAGAATGCTTGTCAAACATGAGGGTTGTAATAAGTGACATTCTTTTAAATGCCTATCGTTTTCCCACAGGGGTCTTCCCTTTTAAGGATCGTACATTCAGAAAGTCTGAGACCAGAATCAAGGGCTACCATCAGGGAGAAAGTACATTCTGCTAAGCTCCTGGAAGCAGATGTTTGCAGTTTTGAATAGATCTACCCATATTTGCCTGTTCTTCTTTATTATAAAGGCAGTACATTCAGCTTGGCTTTGCCATTGATTTTTTTCCCCCCATGGGGAAGAACAAAATCAACCCAGTTAACTAGAGTTGGGAAGAAGGATGGTATAATAGCGGAAAGGGCCCTGGGTGGGAAGTCAGGAGTGCTACAGCTCACTCAGCTGCTGACCACCCAGGACCTCACGTCCTGTCTCAGGACGTCCCATTTTGACCACCACAGGGTGAGAGGTTTTGAGCCGATGACCAAAAAGATTCCTTCCAACCCTTACTTTTAAGATTCTTGGACAATGTTTCTTTTTCTTCATTGATGTATAGTTGATTTACACCATTATATTAGTTTCAGGGTACAACACAGAGATTCAATATTTTTATGGATAATATTCCATTTATAGTTATTGTAAATTATTGACTATATTCCCTGTGCTGTACAATATATCCTTGTAGCTTATTTATTTTATACACAGTAGTTTGTACCTCTTAATCCCCCACCCCTATCTTGCCCCCCTTCCCACCCCCTTCTCTCTCCCCACTGGTGACCATTGATTTGTTCTCTGTATCTGTGAGTATGTTTCTGTTTTGTTATATTCCCTAGTTCGTTTTATTTTTTAGATTCTACCTATAAGCAATAACATAGAGCCTTTGTCTGACTTATATCACTAAACAGAATACCCTCTAGGTTTCTTGTTCCAAAAAATAAAACAGAGGATGTGACAATACATGATATTTATTGGCTATTTGCTATTAGAAGGAATTTTTGCATTGTTTCAAAAAGAGTTTCACCACATAAAAATTAACAACTAAAATTTTACAATGGAAAAGATTCATTTTATTATGTGAGATGCCTTTTAGTAATTCTCATTCAAGTATTTCTGTTCTTAAAATCCATGTCTAGCTGCAGGCTTGGACCTCTTTCAAGGGGACATCCTCCTGCGGGTGAGTGCCTGCCAGTGACACAGAAACTGTCCCCAGGACTGGCTGTATCATAGGATTGAGCCTCTGCTCTGTGTCCAGCCCTGGGAGGGCAACTGTGGAGGAGAAGAAAAAAATCTCATTGATAATTGGTACCATGTGGTTACTGGTAACAAAAACAGACTAAAACATTGGCAAACAGTACAGAAAAGTCTACAATGATGAAATTGCTTATCCATCCAATTTTCTTAATAAGTGATGTATGAGAGAGATGGAAATTGGCCACCATATTTTAAGTGGCTCTTTCAGTTTCAAGGAGTTGTAGGTCTCCTTTAGTTGGTTCTCAATGATTTCTCTAAATTTTCCAAATGGTCTATAATGCACTTCTATCGTTTTTACAATCAGAAGACAAATGCTACTGAACTGTCTGGATTGTGTGATGTTGTTTGTGGTGTGAGAGTTTAGAGAAGGAGGAGGCTAGGGAGACAGCCGTCCAGTCACTTTTGCCTTTGTTCCTACAGAATCCCAGAAATGGCCTGAGAGACCCCAACACCACGTGGAAGTTCCCCATCCCTTACATTCTGGCCGACAACCTGGGTAATATTCACTGATGCTCATTAGGAGCTTTGAGTTGAACTCTTCTCCCTTCCCTTTCCTCCTGACTGTCAGCTTCAGACTTGGAGTAACCCAACGTATAAGAGGGTGTTTCCAAGACGATTCTTTATCTCACGGCATGAATGGCATGACATTACATCGAAGCCAGTGCTGCTTAACCAGTCTGAGATCAGAGTACCAAGTAATAATTTTTAAAATGCAAAACACACTAACATAAGACCAGACACAACACAAGGAACAAAAGTGAAACATGATCTGACATCATAGCAATGAAACGTTTGATCCAGGGTTAAGGAGAACCAGTGGTTTCCAAAACTAACACAATTGCCCAAGACAGAGCCATGTGAAACTTGCCACATCAGGGCAGGATGAAGAAGTAGGAAGTAAGAAACAACGAAGCAAAAGCTAAGCTCCTCTCTCTCAAGGAGCTAACAGTGTGCTGAGTGGAGCCGACCACCCACATGAAGACAACACACAAAGCGTCATGCGTGGCTTTCAGAGGATGTGTGCTCAGGGCTGGCTTCACGGTGAAGAAGGAGGCTTCGAATGGGCTTTACCTGCACTTCCCTCCTTTGCAGTGATGTCAAGACAGCCTTTGCAAAGTTATTACAGAGTTGCTTAATTCCCCTTTGACAGTCTCCTCAGGTGTGGGGAAAGCAGAAGAGACGTGGTTTTAAAATGAACTGCTCTCAGCAGTTCCACCATTTGGCTTGAAGATAACAAAAGCAACACAATCTGAGAGACAGCATGACTTTAGTGTCATCAAACTTTTTTTCTGATATGTTTGTGACAACCAAGCTGTCTTGGGTACACATCTTTAAGTTATAGATGTTACTAAGTGAGGCCAGGTAAAAGTCCAGGAAAATGCTCCCACAGGTTTAATGCATGCTCTTATTGTTGCCGTGTGTTTCCACAGTTAATTAACTGATTACTCCAATGACTTTCTTTAATGTCCTTAGTATGATTTTATGACATCTGAGTTGTGGAATATCCAACTTGGGAGTTGATTAAATGAAATTAGGGGCAGAAAAATATGAGATAAGTACTTGGTAAATGACCAAGAATGATAAACTCTTTGAGAGAATGCACAAAATCAAGTTTGCAAGGAATATAATTTTATATAACTCAGCTTAATTTTTGACTTAGAGATCTACCTCCAATGAGTTGATGAGATAAACACACACACACACACACACACACGCACGCACACGCACACACACACACACACACACACAGAGTAAAACACCATCTTTGCTCCTCCGGAATATGTTTCTTCCCCACCCCATCCTTGTCTTATGCAATATCCAGGTATGTGCATGTGCTGTTTGGGGAAGGGAATGACATTTGATCTTTGTTCACTGATCCACACGGGTTGACCCTAGATATCTTTTATTCTTGCCCCTTCAGGTCCATAAGACTTCTGCTGCTTTGGTTCCAAACCTGAGTTACAGAAATCTTTTCTAAGGCTGTCTGCAGAGCCGCCTGTCTATCCTTGCCATGGCTCAGGGGTCCTGCAGGGAAGCAGCATAAAATATTACCTGTACTTCTTATGCTTCCAGAACCCACAAACCTCTCTAAGCTCTGCTCTCTTTGTCCAGCAGGAGGGGTGTCTTTTTAGATTGGGGTAAGGAACCCCATTCTCACTGCTTCCCTCCAAGATGCTTTATCTATTTATCCATTTGTCTTCTGCTCTGCCGTGTGGCTCTCCTGAGGCAATGTACTCAGAATTTCTGCTTAAATGGGGGGAAAGGAAAGGGAGAAAGTGGGGAAGTTATTTTAGGATTTTGTTCAACCACATGTACATAAGTGTATGCTTATTTTGTAGATGTATTTAATTTATGTATTTAAAGTATGCACCCAGTATTTATATCCATAAGTAATTTTTCAGATTTAGTTTTCAAAGAATCTATTTACTACCAAAAAAATCTATAATGGACCTCTGTGGATTTCATGTGGTGGCATGATTTTCTATGTTTCTATGTTATAAATTATCCAAGATCTAGATAAGGTTCATTGATACTTTAAAAAATTTTTTTTTTTTCTGCAGCGCTGAATGCCAAAGGAGCCATTCTCTATGCCTTTGAAATGTTTCGCCTCAAGTCTTGTGTGGATTTCAAGCCCTATGAAGGAGAGAGCTCATATATCATCTTTCAGAAGTTTGACGGGTTAGTACGAAGTTTCACAGAGCGCGAAAACCATACATCTCTTGATTTATAAAAAGTGTCACATCTCTTTCAAAGGCTAAAAGAAGAAATTGGAAAGAAACCAAAAGCAAAATCAAACCTTTCACTGTGACTTTGTAAAACTGCATCACATTTTCTATATGCTGTGTGAAGAATGAGTTGTTTGGATACCTCTGGGTCCTGGGGAGACTCATCTCAATTCTTTTCCTGGTTTGAGGTCATGTTTTAAATTATAGTTTTTTTTTAAAGTCAGGTTTATTAAAGCATAAATTGCATCCTTTTTAAAGGCACTGTTTTAAATTTTAGTACTCTTTTGGCTGGACCTCTTTGAAAAGTTCTAGATGTAAGTCTGCTTTTCATAGTTACTTAATTCTAAGAAGTAAGTGATATATGAAGAAAGAAGAGCTTTGTCTTCTGTGGTGTTTCTGTTATCCGGTCTGGACTAGATGAAGTTGGAAAGCAAAGCCATCATCTGCCAGGACTCTGTAGGTTTGTGTCTTCAAGACCCACCTGGAGGTCTCCACACTGCATTTCCCGTCGCTGTCACTAGATGTTGCCTGGATTCAGTTGTTTAGTTCTGAAGGTGGGGATTTTGTTAATTATGGATGGAGAACAGAGGTACAAAAGGAAGTTACTACGTGATTTAGTCTCTTAAGAAACAAGTACACATATTTTCAAAACAGAAGCAGACTCACAGACATAGAAAACAAACTTAGGGTTACCAAAGGGGAAAGGGGGTGGGAGGAGGGATAAATTAAGAGTTTGGGATTAACAGATACACACGACCATATATAAAATAGGTAAACAACAAGGGTTTACTGTATAGCACAAGGAACTATATTCAATATCTTGTAATAACCTTTTTTGAAATAGAATATATATATATGTATAATGAAATCACTTTGCTGTACACCTAAATCTAACACAATATTGTAAGTCAACTGGACTTCAATTTAAGAAAAAGATCAGTGGTTACCAATGGTTTGAGGAGGAAGGAGGAAGGGAGGGATGAAATACGATTTTTAGGGCAGTGAAACTGTTCTGCGTGATACTGTAATGGTGGATATATGACATTATGCATTTATCAAAACCCCTACTGCTGTACAACACAAAGTGTGCATTTTATGTAAACTATGGACTTTAGTTCATGTATCATTATTGGTTCAGTTATAACAAATATACTACATTAATGCAACGTATTAGTAATAGGGGAATCTGGGGGGTGGAAACGGAGTATATGGTCTTCTCCATACTGTATGTTCAATTGTCTATAAATCTAAAACTATCCTAAAAAAATCTATTAATTAAAAAAGAGTAAAAATAAATAAGTATGAAAAAAATCAGTAAAAATAATGAAATTCTGATACTACTTGGATACAAGTTAATACCTTACTTTCCTGAGTACTTGTTCATTCTTTTTTTTTAATCGAAGTATAGCCAATTTACAATGTTGTGTGAATTTCTGGTGTGTAGTGGTTCATTTATATATGTATATGTGTATATATATATATATACACACACACACACCTTTTCATATTCTTTTTACTATAGATTACTACAAGGTGCTTGAATATAGTTCCCTGTGCTATACAGTAGGACCTTGTCATTTATCTGTTTTATATATATTCATTCTTTTATTTATAAAAATTACGAGCACCTATTATGTACCAAGAAGATGCTAGTCTGTGGGTACAAAGAAGCCTGAGATGCACTCTTAGATCTCACAAGTTTCCCAGTTGTCAGGAGAGGGTGGGAGTGTAATAACAAGTGAATAGTTGTCATGCACTAAGGTGAGTGTCACAGGCTCTGGGGGACTGAATTAGGACCTCTACCCGTCGTGTGAAGTGACACGACCAGCTGAGTGGTAGAGGTGAAGAAGGGAGAAGGATGGCAAGGCAGAGGAGAGGGAAGGATGAATGGGGGGGTGTGGGGGGAGAGAGGTAACACCAGAGTCTGGGGGCTCACTGCCTATGGCCAGAAGCTGCCTCTCTTACCTTTAAGTTAGAGGAGAGGAAAAGGGAGGCAGACGTCAAGGGACTGGTCCAGAGTGCCCCAAGCCCTTGAGAGTCCTAGTCCTCTGAATCTGGAGCTTAGCTGGCCTTTTTCAGAAAGACAAAGTCAAAGATTCACAGAGTGCTGAAGTGATGGTATTTTGCAACTTACACCTTTCTGTTAGGGGAGAGATGTTTTTAAAAAAAAAGATAAATAATATTTCCTCTAGATAATGGATATTTTGCAAAGTAAACTCTGATCTGGTCATGAAATACTATTGTCAGAGAGGCAAGGTGATCATGGTGATGTTTGCTCAACTCAGTCCATTTACTAAAGGTCATTGAATTGTACACTTGAAATTGGTGACAGTATGTAAATTATACCTTAATAAAATGGTTAGAAAATAATTAAGATCCATCCTAGTGTAGAAATCAAGTCTGTTAGCATTTGAATGTAGGTGACCTTAGCTGTTTGGGAACACAATGGCAGGTAATTCAATGCGATTGTCACCAAGTAACTTGCCATCTGTTGACAGCAGTTAAGACTATTGCTAAATTTCTGTTGAGCATTGGTTGGAGTATAGATCCCTGTCTTCAATGTAAAGCAGATAAAGAGACAATTTGCGTAAAGCTTCTGATTTGCTAATAGCGGTGGGAAATCAGATTTATGAGAAGAGACAAAAATGATTGGGAAAAAGAGGGAAAGAGCGTGCACAGGAGGAATTTAGAGGATCTGCCAGCAGTGCCTGAGTCCGCTGATTTCTGAGCAAAGTTATGGGTCCCTCTTGCCTGGAGCCCTTCAGACATCAGTTAGGCAGCCTGCTGCCTGCTGTCAAAATGCTGCAGATTGGGTTATAGCCAAAGAAGTAGACTTGATAAAACTTGCATTTTTAATGAGGTTCTTTTTCATGATCGTAAAATTTATACCTGCTCACTACAGGAAATTTGGAGAGTCATTTAAATACAAAGGAGAAAATTTAAATCAACCACAGCCACCACTCAGAAACAATTTAATATCGTGGTATAAAAGCAATAGTGTTACTCTTTGGAATGCCCCGTGGATTTGTATAGGTGAAGAAAAATGCCAATTTTTACTTCCTTTTAGCTGATGCACTATCAGGATTGATTTGCCTCTGAGTACGGACCACTTTCATAATGGACTGTTATTTTTAAAGCCTGCGTAATGTTCCCTCCAGGGAATGTTGCCTTTTTAACCAGTCCCCTACGTTGAACCATTAGCTCATGAGGATGCTAATTTATCATTTCTTTCTAAAAATCAAACCTAACTTCCTTCAAGTTTGTGTTCTAGAATCTTATGAATTACAGTCTCTGAAGGATTGTCTAGGAGAAAATTTCTCTCTTGTCTTTAAAGGTGCTGGTCTGAGGTTGGCAACCTCCACGTGGGACAGAACCTTTCCATTGGCGAGGGATGTGACTATAAGGCCATCATTGAACATGAGATCCTGCACGCTTTGGGGTTCTACCATGAGCAGTCGAGGACGGACCGGGATGATTATGTGAACATCTGGTGGGATGAAATTCTTCCAGGTGTGTATGAACCCAGGGTGGTTGTGTGGGGTTTGCTATTATCTTTCTCATGTGCTCAGACCAACCCTGGGATGACCAGGAGGAACCCATGTGTGAATGGGGGCTTCACCTTCTCCAGGAGGAGCTCAGAACATGACCTCTCCTGTGGGCTGTGCTGGTCTGCTTGTGGCCAATCCCAGATATGGGTCTCAGGAAATGGTGACTGTTAGGTAACTCACTGTGGGCTTAACTGAAAGTTAATCAGAAGATTTTGCTTTGTTTCAGTGTTTTGTTGAAAATCCATCTCAAATTCTATTTTCCTGTCTGAGTGAGTAAAATGAATTAGATCTCTGAGGATGTCAGGGTCCTTTCACTGGATGTGAAATCTGTGGTGACATGAGGTTTAGCTGACTGTATGATGATCCTAAGACATAAACAAGATTTTTTGGTGCTTTACTAAATCAACGATAGGTGTTTAAAAACAAAACAACAGCAGCAAAAAAAAAAAAAACCCAAACAAAAAACCCCCCAAAACCGCCAAACTTCTAATCTGAAATTGGACCCCTTATTGTGTCAATTCTAGCCAATAGTTTGAGTTCTGGTTAATTAAAATTTACAAGTCTTTCGCCTTTCTAAGCATCTTTTTCCTTCTGCCGCCAGCCCATACTTTGCAAAGGTCAACACAGTTTTATTTCATGTCACACGTTATTATGCAGTTACTCTAACAATTCTGATGTCCTTTAGTTTCGTTAGATTTCCTTCGATACTACCTGCCTTAATCATTTCAGACAACTAGGCAGAGTGCTTTTGAGGACACAAAAACACTATTAGCCCACAATTTCCCTATATGGGGACGGGTAGGAAGTCAATGCTGTGTTTCTGAAAAGACCTGGTTTTTAGTTAGGAATTAGTTCACGAAGTAGAAAAGCATTATTTTTGGCAACAATAGGTGAGTGAAACGTGAATGTATTCGAAGTGCCTTAACTATGACCACACAGTTTTCATGAGGCAAATCATTGTCTTGTAATTATCTGTTTTATTTGGATCCCAGTTTCATGGATGAGTTCATTTCTTGCAGTGCATCTCCAAGAATTTTAGGGACTTGGAGGGTGGATCAGTGATTCCTCCAGGAGGCAGGGGTACAGGTGGCTAATTCTATCAAAATCACCTCTGGGGCTTCTCAGTCTGTACCTCTCCATCTGAGCCTCTCTATTCTGATATTTCTTGACTGTGGAGTGCTGGCGGGAAGAGGAAACCCTCTGGTTTGTAAATTCTTAATAGAGGATTGGCATCCCACACAGACACTTCTAGCCACCCTACCATTCAACCCCTGAGCTAGAGACCAAAGAATATTCTTCATTGCCTCCCAGTCCAATCTAAAGAAGTTCTAGAGCGTATTCAACCCAGACATGAGATGACAGACTGAAAATAAAGTATTTGTCTCCCAGGGGTAATTGCATTATGGATCTGTGTAGAGGGGGGAGAGTGCAGGTCACAGGTCAAAGGACCAAATCGCTGCTTGGGATGCTCAGGGCACTGTTAGACTTTGCATTTGCCTAGAGGCCTGAGTTTCTTACTTTCTCATGCTCATACTTAACTCTGCTGAAAATTACACGAGGATGCAGAAAACTTTCACGTTTTTAAATCTTGCTCAGTGCTTTTAGGACGGTTTTAGGCCAAATGAGGTCCCCTTCCTCAGAGGGAGCCTGAGTGTTTGCCAGGGTAATTTGCAGACTTGCTCCACGTGGAGCGTGGATTACTCAATGTGTTTGTTCACCTCCTGTCTGTTTTCATCAGGTGTAATTCCATAAATCTAAATTGCCTGCAGTCACTGGAGAACTCTTCTCAAATCGAATCCAATTAAGATCATAAACAAGGACAGTCTTATTGCTCAGGGTGATTTATGACTTTTATTGCATCTCATCTGCAGTTGATGACAATCTTATTATTTAACCTCAGCATACTCTACTGGCAATATAGTTCTCTGTCCAAATCCATCTCTGTTCCTTAAGTCAGGATTGTGTTTTCTGGATCTGTTCCCTTCCATTAAGGAAAAAAAAATAAAAATAAAAAACTGAGGTCCAGTGGGGGTCTGCAGACCACAGCCCTTGGGCCATATCTGTTTGCTTTTGTAAATAAAGTTTTATAGGGACACAGCCATGTCCCTTTGTTGACATATTGCCTATGGCTGATCTCGTACTGTAACCACTAATCTCATCAAAAATAGTTTCCTTTTTATATTTTGAAAGGAAAGTCAGTTTTCTTCCTAGTTTATTTTTCTCTCCATGGAGGCTATTTCTGGATCAGGAGAATTTGAACCTTGATTGACAGGATTCCACTTTCTTGCCAGCTGCTAACCTTTCTGTCTGCCTCTCAGATCTCTTGTTCCTAACCTGTGGGAGAGCTGGCCAGGTACAACTCTGGGTGGATGAGGGACTTGGCTGTTAGCAAGATGTATCAATCCTGAATGTTTTCCTGAATTCAAAAATTCCTTTTCCTGCTGTTTGGAATACCTGCCTTCACTTCAATATTTTATCTTCTCTTTCTTAAAGCCTTGTACACACACACACACACACACACACACACACACTTATTTATTTATATGTATAAAAAATTGATTTAAATATATATTTAATAATATGCATTTTATATTTACATTATATTTACATTACAATATATGTTATAGATACATATTTAGTATTAATTATACCATCTACTTTTAATATTCATTATAATAATTTTATATACTATAATATAATGTATTAATATATCACAATATTATTAGTGAATATTAATTAATATATATAAATTTCATATACATTGTGCAAATTATAAAATATGTTAAATACTTATATATTTAAATCAAAGATGCATTATTCTGCTCCCTCCTTTATTTTTTGGTCTCTGCTTGAGTATCTAGTCAAAGAGGGTAGGATGGGGAAATGACATGAATGAACAGGACCTGTGGACTCTCTCCCTGACAGGTTACCAGCACAACTTTAACACCTACACTGACAACATCATCACTGACCTCAACACACCATATGATTACGAGTCTCTGATGCACTACCAGCCTTTCTCATTTAACAAGAATGACAGCATCCCTACCATCACGGCCAAGATCCCTGAGTTTAACTCCATCATTGGGCAGCGCCTGGATTTCAGTGCCGTCGATCTGGAGAGGCTGAACCGAATGTACAATTGCAGTGAGTCCCCACCTCACAGGATGGTTATGAAAATCAGTTATGTGGTTGTGCTTTATAAAGTGAAAATATTGGACCAATGTAAGGAGCTGTAATTGTCCAACTTCTTTTGCTTCCTTTTAAAAGGTGCTTCATTCCTAAAGCTCAAGGTAGTTATAGGCTTGGAAGCAGTTTGTATCTTGCAAAATTCTTTGCCCTGGTTAGTGGTTTCTAGAGTAATCCAGTGCTTGAGATGAGATGTTTTCTAACATGGCTCCACTAGTCTTCAGAGACAGTCTTTAATTCTGCTTAATATGTAAGTAGAGAAGGTCTGCTGAGAACAAAGCCCAGCATTATAGGTACGTCATTCTTGACCTAAAGGACTTCATCATTGGCATTCATAGCAAAGCACGATGATCAGCCTTTTTATCATCTGACTCTGTGAGGTGAGCAGGGCTGCAACTACGTTGGTGTGTTCTATGATCTGACGGATGATGGTAGGGTTTGCATTTGAGGAAAAAAATCAAGACAATGAAAAGCTCATGATCCTGCTGTACCTAAACAATGAGGTCTTAGTAGCCTAAGACATTAGGTATTTGAAATAAGATGCCTTACATTTTTAACCAGGTGACAAAAATATCATTTGCAGCCACAACTCACACCTTTTTGGACCACTGTGCTTTTGAGAAGGCAAACATCTGTGGAATGATTCAGAGTACCAGAGATGATGCTGACTGGGTCCATGAGGACAGCACTCAGCCCGGACAAGGGGATCACACCTTGGTGGGACAATGCACAGGTCAGTGAAGACAGAAAGGAAACACATTGAACACGCTGGGGTGGTTCCCCAGGTTCAGTGGGTGATGGCAGCTAGCATGTTTTGCCTCAGTTGGAATGTTAGTTATCAAGCCTGGAACTCTGAACGAGGATGAAAACCATTTCTCATATCTTTATATTCAACTCAATAAAAAGCGTGCAAAAGAAAGATGCTTTTAAGCGATGACAAAACTGATATGGACACATGGTTGATAAGATATGACTTTGTAAATCAGAGTAACGTCTCTTGAGCAGTGCCCTCCAACCGAACTATAGTGAGCACCACGTATGTCATGTCAAATTTTCTAACAGTCACATAAAAAGAGAAAGAAAGAAACAAACAAACAAAAGAAACAAGGGAAATTCTCTTTAATAATATATTTTATTTAACCCAATATGTCTAAAATATTAACATTTCAATGTGTAATCCACATAAAGACTATTAATGAGATACTGCAGGCTCTTTTATACTAGGTATGTGAGATCTGGTGTGTATTTATTTTTTCCTTGCAGCACATCTCACTTTGAACTGGCCACAATTCAAGTGCTTGACCGCCATTTGTGTTTGGTAGCCGCCATATTGGATAGCATAGCTTCAGATCATTCCCATGTATGGTTCATGCAGGGTAAAAAGCCATCAAGTTGGGGAGACCTTGAAATCTGGCTCCAGCACTTGTTAATTGTGACCACAGGAAGTTGTTTTGTTGTGGTGGTTTTTTAAGTCTTTGTGTCTGTAAGCCTCTCTGACCATCAAGCTGCTGGTACTTCAGGGTGAGCACGGAAGGAGATAAGGCATGTAAAGCCTTCAGCTACAGACCCGCAGCTTCACTCTATTTTTTCCCCATCTTCCCTTTCTCTCCAGAGGTTCCATTTACTTGTCATTTCTATTTTAACATCCTTTTATTATGTGCTTCTCATTGAAATCAAGTCTACCCTATTTGGAAGCAAGTGGGGTTATAGATTACAACTACCCTTCAAAGACTGGACTGTTAGGACGTCCCTGAGTCCATGCCCACGTGAGAGTTGGTTACAGTTCCTTCATGAAAGGGACCCGGCTTATCGCCCACACGCCAGGCCACCAGGGAGAATGTCAGAGGCTGTAAGCCATTGCCAATCTTCCTCCAGCCTTGACCAAGGGTGAAAGTCTCGGTCATATGTCAGATTATTAAGCATATCATCTCCAGTGTCCAAAGGTGATCTCAGCCTGAAGTTCTCTCTACATTTCCATTATAGCCTCTAATCTAATCTCTCCTGTGAGCTTGCTGCTGGGCTGATGTACAAGTTCCAGGTAAACAGAAAGGTAATCCCCATGTGAAAGGAGTCTGCTGGAAGAATATTCTAGCACTTTAGTAGGAAAGGACTGCAGCCCAGAAGTGTCTAGAACGCTTGATCAGCATCACTTGAGCAGCCGCTATGCTTCTTCCCCAGGAGGCACTGGCTGGGCCCGTGTTTCCTGTGCTAGAGTGCGCGGCACCATTCAGGTAGATGCAGAGACGCAAAGAGCTCGAAGGATAGAGGCCACTTCCTGAGAGGTGCACGAACACCCAGTTCGTGGCAGCGCCAGGTCAAGAATTCAGGTCTCCTTCCTCCCCGGCCCGCATTGTTAGACTTCCATGTCACAATTCCTACTACCCCTGGTGGAATTCCTGAGCAAGGACCACCCAGAGACCTTCTTAGCTGTCTTGAGCTCTTGTTTGCCTTAACCCAAGCACTCCATAATCCCTAATGCAGAGATCTTAGGCGAGTATAGTTCAAGTGTTGAGAAGAACAAAAAATATAATTTTCGCTGATGAAATATTAAAGCCTTTAGGATACTTTTCAGCTTTGTGGAGAGCCTACTTAAATATTGATGTTCGCTGCCGGTGGGGAAGGCACCTGCCCCGTGCACGGAGCGAGACGAGGCAGGGATCCGTCTGGTCAAAATACCGAGAACGGCGCCAGGTGCTCACTTCAGTTTTACTCAGTGAAATGCTTTGAGTGGAGCATTTGGCTGAGTGTGGGAGTCAGTTTAAGTGACTTTTTTATATGCAAGAATTGTTCATCACCCCTGACTTTGAAAAAGTGTCCTTCCTTTAGCCGCCTGCTTGTTTTGGGGGAGAGAGTTTTGAGATGGCTGAGCTGGGCAAACCCAACCTCTGCCATAAATGTCGATATTTTCCGCCCTCTTTTTTGGTGTTCTTCCAAAGCTTTCTTTATACTCAGGAGAAATCCTCACTTAGCCCCTAATATGCCTTGAATAGCCCTCTTTATGACTCAGTAAAGATCATTCTTTACCACTGATAACACATCCAGGCGTTAGACTAGAAACAGGTGAAATTGAACCCTTTTCATTGGGAGCAATTAAAATCCAGTTCCTAAAACTTTGAATCCCACAGTTTCTTATAGAACTGGGAAGCCAGCTCTTCTCCTTGGAATGAGTCTTTCCTTGAAACCATGAAGTTCATGAAGAAAACGGAACTCATCTCCTAGACATTAAATTCCATCAAACTTGGCTTCAAGCCTGCGTTTCCTCAAGCCAGAGGTATTCATTTCACAACCTCAGGAACAAAGCCAATCAGAAGAGGCGTGGGAGAGCCCTGGCTGTGGCCAGCGATTCTGTCCACGCAGACAGACAGGATATTTACTGACAACCAGCCTTCTGTTTATTTTCCCCAGAAGAGCCCTAGATAGTGACTCTTGCTCACCGTTTCGCTTTGCCTGGGCTGGCGGCAGCCCGGGGTGTGGGCAGCCAGAGATGGGACTTCGGGGTGCTGTCTCCCCAGGTGCCGGCTTCTACATGCACTTCAGCACCAGCTCGGGGGCAGCCGAGGAGGCAGCTCTACTGGAGTCACGGATCCTTTACCCAAAGAGGCGGCAGCAGTGCCTGCAGCTCTTCTATAAAATGACAGGAAGCCCTTTGGACAGGCTGGTCGTCTGGGTCCGCAGGGATGACAGCACGGGCAGCGTCCGCAAGCTGGTCAAGGTGAAGACCTTCCAAGGTATTAAGGGCATCGTGTGAGGACTGACTGGGCTTCACATCCGGGGTGTGCTCTTTCCCCACTCCTCCCCTTTCCCCTCCTCCCTCTCCCATCCCTCCTCCCCCGTCCACTCCCCCCCTCCTCTCCCACCTCTCCCTTCCTCTCCTCCCCCTCCCTCCTCTTCTACGTGCGTAATGCCTGGCATGTTTTAACCACTCAGTGGATGTTTTAACCACTTAGAAATTGAGGGCTCAGGTGAGGCTGAAATATACTATTGTAAGAGGCCAATCAGGGAGATAAAAAAGGGGGAAGCCAATCAGACTATAAAAATCCAGTTTTCACTAGAACTTTGGAGAAAGCCAGGACAGAAAAAGTGGGTGATTCAGGGGTGAAGACTGGAAGGTTAAAGGGAAGGAGAAATTGGTGCTGTGGAGAGAGGGTAGTTAGATAGTCGGCCTTATGTGTTTCTGCATCTGTTTCAGAAAACTGAATGATAAACTACAGTCACTTGAAACCTACCTGTGAAGTTGGTGGGAAGTAAGAGCCACTTATATCTATTAATTTCATCACTGTCATCGACATATTCCTAAATGGGACTTGATGTAGTTCTATCAGAGGGTCAGCATGAAAATCCTAAAATGCCAAGGCCACAGCTGGATGTGAGCGGGATCCAGCTAAAGCACCCGGGGTGCAGTGGCAAAGCAGGGGCAGGTCTCTGGGGAGCTCTGCGTCTCTCTGGCTGGGCAGTTTTCTCTTCCCAGACCCGTAAGCATCCCATGTTCTAGAATAACCCTCTCATTTTCTACTCCATCTCTTGATTCCAAATTCCCACTTCCAATTCAGTTTTCAGGAAAAAAAAAATCAAGACCTGATTTTTACTAGAATGTGGCTATCTGGATAGTGGTGATTCTATTTGAATTTTTTTTTTTAAAAAAAGAGGATGAATCCCCTACTTGGTGGAATTTCAGTGAATATGAGGAAAAGGGAAAAAAAAAAGGGTGTTTGGGAGTGAGCCAGCTTTGCATAGGGGAGATTCAGCTTGTCCTGTAAGTTATCGGTTACTTCAGAGTCTTCGATAAATCTCTCCAGCATGATGTCATAGGCTGGACCATAGGAAACTGCCAGTTTGTTCAGCTTTTGGCTTATCAAATGTCTGTTTTATGTGGTTCAGCCTAATGCTTGAGAATTCAGTGCTAAAATTAAGGAATGGGGATCATTTATACCATCAAATTCAGAGGAAACCCTAACCTGTGGAATTAAATAAAAATGGAAAACAAACTCATAATTAAGATTTTTTTGATAAATCATAGACTGTCTTTTTTTTTTTTAAGCTCTTTTCCCATACTAGATACGTGACTTTGGAAAAGTTCCTTAACGAGTTTCTAATAGTACCTATCTCGTGTGTTTGTTGTAAACAAACAAAGCCCACAGCACCAGGCTCAAGGTGAGTGCTCAGAAAATGTTGTCCACAGTGGTCACCGCCTTTATTCTCTGTCCTCAGGAGATTCTGACCAAAATTGGAAAATTGCCCATGTTACGCTCAGAGAGGAAAAGAAGTTTCGCTACCTTTTCCAGGGCACAAAAGGTGACCCCCAGAACTCACGTGGGGGCATTTACCTGGACGACATCACTCTGACCGAAACCCCATGCCCCACAGGGGTTTGGACGGTCCGGAATTTCTCCCAGGTCCTGCAGAACACGGCAAAAGGGGACAGGCTTCAGAGCCCTCGGTTCTACAATTCAGAAGGCTATGGTTTGGGGTTGACCTTATACCCTCACGGCAGAATGACCTCCGAGCGCTCAGGCTACTTGGGGCTTGCCTTCCACCTGTGCAGTGGAGAGAATGACGCTGTCCTGGAGTGGCCAGTGGAAAACAGACAGGTGGTCATGACAATACTCGACCAGGAACCCGATGTCATGAAGAGAATGTCCTCCAGCATGGTGTTCACTACCTCCAAGTCCCAGACATCTGCAGGTAGGTGTTTATAAGAACTTCCCCTCGACGTGGAAGGGCCAGAAGAGGTGATTCTCATCTGTGCAAGAGAGACTGGCTTTACCCTCACATCTCCTCCGTGGGCATGTCTACGGCATTGCCGTGGGGGAGCCTTAAGTTACACATTTCAATATCATCTCATTTTCTCCCTCCTTCCTGAATTCATCCAACAAGCATCTAGGAAGAGCTTGCAATGTTTCAAACTCTGTGCTAACTCCTTCGAAGACAAGCAAATCAGGCAGTCCCTGCTTCCCTGAGCTCTGTCCGAGGAGATGGGTCCTGCTAATCATTTATCAAATACTCAGAATTTGCTAGGCTCCGAGCAGAGCTAATGCACTGACTCCTAAAGTATTGCTGACTGTCGGTATGTCCAGGAAACAAACTTGCATCAATAAAGAAATGGGCAAAGTTTTTTTTTTTTTTAAAAAAAAAAAAGAAGAGACTTAAGCCTTAAAAGGAAGAAGCTATAGCCATCTCTTCCTTCATTGAGGAAGTCACTCAGTAGTGGACCACTGATCATTTGGAGCTGTGGTTCTCTGCTCTCCCCACTCCCAGTTCTGAGTTTTAATCCTCCCAGAGAGAGTAAATAACCCGATTTTTCCCAACATGTTTTTGTTCTGATTAACAAAGGTCTAGATACTCATTAAAGACACACTGGAAAGTGGAAAAGAAAGATGTAACGTGACTTTCTGTTACCTGTAACTTTGCAGCGATCAACGGCTCCGTCATCTGGGACAGGCCATCCACCGTGGGATCCTATCATAACAGCTGTGATTGTTTTAGAAGCATCGACTGGGGCTGGAGTGCTGTCATCTCCCACCAAATGCTGAAAAGGAGGAGTTTCCTTAAAAATGATGATCTTATCATGTTTGTGGACTTTGAAGGTATTTAGCTGGTTTTCCTAAATTAATAATCCTATATTCTGTGTGTTTGTTGATTTTACATAGATCTTTTTAAAGCATCTCATGGAAAGTGGGGATCTTTTGGGGGGATTAGGTTGAAAAAAAAAGATGCACTCTAAGAGCACCACGTTTTGCTCTGTTACTCAAGGATTCCCCTTGATTTTAAGTGTCCTCGGGAAAAACTACAATTTTTGTGTCATCTTTTTGTAAAATTTATCAGATGTGACAGTCTGCTGACTTCAGTTTAGTTTCAGTCAGCCTATCCATGCTCACTTTATGCTTATTTTTTCAAGTTAAATAAATAAAGATGTGATCAGGCTACTTTAGAAATAAAAATAGGGGAAAAGGATGAACTCTTGCCGTGCGCGGTAGCGGGTGGACCTGGAGGGTGTCACACTTAGTGAAGTAAGCCAGACAGAGAAGGACATCTATTGTATGCTTTTGACTTATCTGTGGAATCTAAAAAACAAAATAAAGGCATAAATGTAACAAAACAGACTTACAGATCCAGAGAACAAACTAGTGATTACCGGAGGGAGAAGGGGTGAGGAGCGAAATGAGGCCAGGGGATTAATAGGTACAAGCTACTATGCATGAAATAAATAAGTTACAAGGGCATGATATACAGCACAGGGGATCTAATCACTATTTATAATAACTTTGCAAGGAGTGCCATCTATAAAAATGTCAAATTGCTAGGTTGTTCATCTTAAAACTAATATTTTAAGTCAACTTTACGTCGATATAAATAAATACGTAAAATGGCTGGCATTATGAGAATCCAGTGCATATATTCAGAGCCACTTTTCCGTCCCACTGAAGGCGATGTCCGCGAGGGGCAGAGGCAGCCCAGGGAACGTTCTCCGGGTGTGGAAGTGAACTGTGGTCAGATATGAATCGTACGTCTTTCTCACCGCCCTTTGTCTGTTTCCTCCAGACATCACCCACCTTCACCAGACTGAGGTTCACGTTGAAGGCAGCAGGCTGACCCCCCAAGGCCTCGTTCTCCAAGACCAGGAGCAGCAGGTCTCGTCAGAGGGAGCCCGACCGGGCAGCCTGGGCCAGGGGCAGCCCAGCCGACAGAAGCGGTCGGTGGACAGCTCGGGCCCCTTGGAGGACCACAACTGGCCACAGTACTTCAGAGACCCGTGTGACCCGAACCCTTGCCAAAATGAAGGCACCTGTGTGAACGTGAAGGGGATGGCCAGCTGCAGGTAGGCGCGGTGGCCTGGGGGCTGCAGCTACGGGTCCGCAGAGGGGAGCCCCAGCTCTGCTCACCCTGCTGAGGGGCTCGCTTCTCAGGTCAGGGCAACTTCGCTCCTCAAAGCCATGCCCCAAATCGGTGGGCGGAGCAGGGGTCCTGCCAGGGCAGAGGAGTCCCAGTCTCCTGTCTCTTGACTTTTACCCCTTTCTCACTCTGGGGCGTTGTCAGCAACATCTTAAATATTGTTGAAATTTCAAAGTCCACCGCAGGGCTCAAAAATGACCCAGAGCTGGGTAGGGAGGGGTGTCGGTAGTAGCTCAGTGGTAGAGCACATGTTTAGCATGCAGGAGGTCCTGGGTTCAATCCCCAGTACCTCCATTCAAAAATAAATTAAGTAAATAAACCTAATTACCTCACCACAACCCTCCCCCAAAATGACCCAGAGATTTTAGCTTCTAGGATTCACCAGCGTGAGACACAGAACCAAGCTTAAATCTTCCCTGACAGCAGCTGTTATCATTGCTTTAGTTACTATTATTATGTCTAGTGTCTGTTCGTGCTGTTGTACTATTATTGTAGTTACGTTTTCAGTAACAGTAGTAAGAATACCTGATATTGGGGGACTGCTTGCTACGTGTCACGTGCTCCCCCGAGCAGTGCACATGCGTGATCTGAACTATTCCTCAGAGCCACCCCGTGACATAATGGTCCTTCTTATCCCCGTTTAGTGCATGAGGAAGTTGAAGCTTGGATAATTTAAGTCATTTGTCTCAAATTACCCAGATGGTAAATGCTAAAGCTGGGACTTGCCTCCAGGTCTGTCTGTCTGTCTGTCTGTGCAGTTTGCTATATTTAATAGTTCTTTTCATAATGTTTGTCATTTGCATAAACTATTTCATAAAAGGATGTAGACCCATCAGTTTCACTTGACAGAATAGTAGCAGATGTGGGAACCCATCTGCTTGGTTCAAAACATCTACATTTCTTCTCTCTTCTTTATGCTCTCTACTTTGTTTCTTTTTTGTTAACTTTTATTTTTAAATACCGTTAGACTTACAGATACGTTGCAGAAGTACTGCAGAGTTTCCCATGCCCTAAAGTCAACATCTTATATAACCAGAGTACAATCAGCAAAGCCAAGAAATGAACATTAATGAAACTGAATACTGTTCACAATAGTATTAACTAAACCGCACACCTTGTTCGGATGTCCCCAGCTTTTCCACCAACGTCCTTTTTCTGTTCCAGGATCCAATTCGGGAGCCCACGTTCCATTTAGTTTTCATGTCTCCTTAGCTCCCACAATCTGGAACAGGTCCTTTGTCTTGTCTCTTGTGACCTTGACACTTTGGAAGAGTACTGGTTGGTTATTTTGTAAGTTGTTCCTCAACTGGGATGTTGTCTCATGATGATATTGAAGTTGTACGTTGGGGGCAAGAAGGGCCAAGGTGTGATGTGCCTTTCTCAGTGCGTCACGGGAGGGTTACCTGATGTCAAGGCGTATTACTACCGGTGATGTTAACCTTGATCATCTGGCCAAGAGGGTGCTCCCCAGGCCTCCGTGCTGAAAAGTTACCATTCCTCACTCTGTAATTAACATGCATCTTGGCAGAGGGCAGAGATCTTCAGAGACCACGCGGATGTCCTGCCTTTCCTCAAATCAACACCCACTAATCTTAGCCTCCATTTGTGGGTCCTGCTACAACAACCCCCACTGTCATATTCTCATGGTGATTTTCTATTTCCTCCGCTCCCTCCATGTTCATTAAGTAAAATTCTTCCGTAAAGCATAAGCGTCCCGCCTCCCCATTCATTTATCCATGCAATTGTTTGTTTATACAACTGAGGACCCATAAACATTTATCTTACCCTATGGGCTATATTTCAACAATGCTCTTGTTACCCTCTTGCTCATATTGTTCTAGCTTTGGCCTCAGGGAGCCCTTCCAGACTGGCTCCTGTACCCTTTCAACATGCACCCATCCTTCCATGAACAGGATCTTACTGTCTGGCCACTGGATGCTCCGGCTCCCCTTCCTGCCCCAGAGCTGGAACCAATTACTCTTTCCAAAGCTCTGGCTCCTTGTATTGGAGGATGCCCACCTACCTTGTTTCCTGAAGGATCCACAGCCCTGAGTCAGCACCTCTTTGCTGATAGGTCCTTGGGTGCCAGGTTTCCAGGTGTGCCCTGACTGGCTTCATCCTTCTCGGAGCAGGAAAGCCAGGGCTTTCTCCACGTGTATCTGTCTCTGCTCAGCCAAGTCATTCCTCCCCCACAAACCTGCAGCTTGGTCTGTGGGAGGAGGCCCTCTAAGTCAACACTAGAGAATGTAATTCAAGTGTATTGGGAGGAGACTGAGCAAGAAAAAAATGGAACAAACTCACTGGTTTTTAAGAATTCATTTCCTAGGCTAGAGATGAGGCCTTTAAAGGGAAAATAATTCCAGGATTAATCAAAGGCAGCCTTGATTTCTGGTGGCCTCATTCTGCTCTGTGAGTCAACTTTGTGATTAGAAATGTTGCTTGAAACACAGGGTAGAACTGTTACCACAATGGAAGGGATGAAACCCTACCTCTAATGCCTTGGTTCTGAGTTGATCTTTATATCAAATAACATTAAAAAAAAAAAAACCCAAGGTGTGGCCATTACATGCCTGCTGTGTGTCGAACGCTGTGATGGTACAACGTTTTCACTATTGGATGTGAACTGCAGGGCAGCCTGAGAGGCGGGTAGCGATACGCTCACCTGCCCTAACATTTCTTGTTTTTTTGGAGGGAGAACACATTCCAGTGTATCTCATTTTATTTCTACCTCCAAGTAATACATGTAACAAAAAAAAATTGATTCACTGAAATGCATGTTACAAAAAAAAATTTTTCTGAAATAACTTCCAGCGGTTTTTCAGATAAATCACACTCCCTAACACAGTCTCGAAGCCTTTATGATCTGCTTCATCAGGTCTGTCCAGTCTCATCGTGGGCTTTCCTGCCCTTGCTCTTTTCACATCAGCTCCTTCGTCTTTCTTCTCTTCCTTGGATGCTGAGCTCCTCAAGGCTGTTGTGCATTTTGCTCCTTGAGGTTGTTTTCCTTTGCCCTTCACTGCCCTAATATTTTAATTGAAACTGTCTGGAAGTTTTCAGCTCCAGTGAATGCACAGAGTCAGGCGTTCTATCTGGAGAACTTCCCTGTAGCTCACAGTCTGAGCCAGTGTCAGGCAGCACAGTCGTGTCCCAAACCCTCCCCCTGAACTTTGCACGTGGCCCAGATTACTGGGCCTGGAGACAGACCTCCGGGGATCAGACTTCAAGTGTGAGACACTTACTAACTGTGTGACCTTGAGCAAATTATCTGACCTTTCTGTGAAACGCAAATGGTAAGAATGGCCTGGTACTAAGCACCACTTCAAAGGGTTGTTACAGGATTAAATTATTGACTCATATAAAGCACCCTGAAGGAGGCCAGGCGTGTGTGAGTAACCGCTAGGTGTTCGCTGCCATTACTGCTGTGTTGGTCTTGTGGCCTGGCGGCTCTTGGGGCTCGGGTGGTTCCCACAGCCCCTGTGTCCCGTCCCCCTAGGTGCGTCTCCGGGCACGCCTTCTTCTACACTGGAGAGCGATGTCAGGCCATGCAGGTGCACGGCGGCGTCCTGGGCGTGCTCATCAGCGGCGCGGCCACCACGGTCTTGTTGACCTTCACCGTCATCTCCGTCCTTTGCCAAAGGCCAAGGCAGTGATGCCCGCTGACGTCAGCCGGACCGCAGACGCGCCTCCTCCACCCAGACCATCCCTTCTCTTCTGGTGCTCAGTGCAGTCTGGGGCGGCTTTTAGCCGCCTTGCTTGGCCTCCAGCCTCCCGTGTGACCCTTATGGTTTCTCTGCCCTCCTCCCACATGGTTCTGTCACCCTGCTCTGGGCTCCAGATGTCTCTAGTGTGTGACACTCATGACACTGAATTGTAAATCCCTTGTTTAATAGACTGCCTTTCCTGTAGACTATAGGCTCCCTGTGGGCGGATCCTCATTTACCACATTAGCCCGATGCCTGGGAGCCTGCCTGGCCTGGCACATGTGGTCATTCAGTGAAAATGAACGAATGAACTGGTAATTGAATGAATAGCTAAGATATAGAAACTAATTTCTACTGCAGGTGAGATACATACAATGAAACACGTATGTCATTTGTATTAGAATCAAATACTCAAATGCTTCTTTTCCATCCAGCACAATAGTGTTATTATTCTTTCAGGCTCTTGTGTATTAAAGAATTTCAAGTTCACATTCCTCCTGACAGCGGCATTGGCTTTCTTCCTCTGATTCTAAGGAAAAGTCTTTAATAAATTCAATAAATATTTCATCAGTACCTTCGAGGTGTCCAGAATTGTATATGAATATGTGTGTGTGTGTGTGTGTGTGTGTGGAGGGAGAGAGTTGTCCAAAAGCTATTTCTCAGGTCTTTTTAAGTTTTAAAGTACATTTTGGACACCGTGTATGCACAAAATTATTATATTAACAAACTGAAAATAGCAGGGTGAAGAGAATGTAAAAGAAGTATTTGTAGACACACTTTCTTTCTAGGATTTCTAAGAAGAGAAAATTACCAGAGGCAAGAAAGTTCCAAGACAGATCAAGTGGAAAGGAATGTGGAGGGTCCCATCCCCAGTCAGCACAAGCCCCACGAAGAGCTGCACCAGAAGTTTACTAGAAGAAGATGCGTCAAGGAGCCGGAGTGGTCCAGGCGCTACGTAACCAGCTTCCCAAGTACGTGTTTCACGGCCATTCTGGGAACAAACGTGAGGGGTTAGGAAGAGTCCCTTGAATGCAAAGGCGTGAGAAGAGTTTGTAGCAAGTGCAACCCCCGCGCCCTGGCACTGACTCTCCTGCCTGGGGTGCGTTAGCTTCCCCTGAAGGGTCGGTAAAAACACAAATCAGAGGCACCACCCCCAGAATTTCTGATTCAGTAGATCTGGGGTGGGGTCCAAGAATTTGCACTTTCAGCAGGTTCCCAGGAGATGCTGATGCTGAGAACTGCTGCATTAGGGGACAGAAAAGAGGCCTGGACATCAGGCTCCCTGGCCGCAGGCTTGGACGAGCCATCTCCCTTGCTCTGCAGTTTTAGTAAATTCATGTATGCTCTGGGTCTTAGCTCACTCGTCTGTCAAATGCAAGTCATAGTTAATATCTCCTCGAACCCCACCTTGACACTTACAGAGTCTCACGGTAATAAAGCAAGATAATGAGTAAGAGAGTAGTTTCAAATTAAAAATATACACCAAGAGGACTGTTTAATTTTCAGAGTGGATGGGAAGCTAGCCAGCCACCCACCAGTCTTCTCTCTCCCAAGACCAAACTGGAAATAACCTCCAGCTTTGCTCCTCCACGTGCTTCCCAGCCCTGCAAATTCACAACTGACTTTACTCTGAGGCCCGGAGAAGGCGTTCCCTTCACTCTCTGGGTCTTCACTCGGAAGGCAGCTCCAGGCATCGTGGCTGCTGGACTCCTTGGTCTTACATAGTGGGACTGAGTCCGAGTCGTTTGAAAGGCTGAACTATCACCCCTCCCCCACAATGTTAAAACGAATCGAGATTCTAAATTCTGCTACATATTCATATATTGATTAAATACCGAGCTCTCCCAAGTCAGCCAACCTATTTTGGTAAATGTAGTGGTCTCTGCTCTGTGATTTGGAGCTTGCCAGCAAACACGTTAAGTTAAAGGTTCATTCTAGGCATGTGTGTGCACATGAATAATCTGAAGGCCAGGAGCAGACAGCTGTGGACCCCAGGGTCACTCAACTCTGGCATACTGAAATCTGGAACCAGGTACTCTGCCGTGGGGGCTGTTCTGTGCACTGGAAGATGTCAGCAGCGTCCTGGCCCTTGCCACTAGATGGCGGTAGTGCCCAGTGGTGACAACCAGAACTGTCTCTGGATGTTGCCAGTGTCCCCAGTTGAGAACCACTGGCCTAATTGGATCAACCAATTGGAATATTCCACTAAGTGAGGGAGACCAGGATCAAGTAGAGTTCTAGCCTAAGTTTCTACCCCAAAAGTTAGTCCACTGGACCTGCCAGAGTTTTGTACCTAGAGCTGTTTGATAATTCCACTTTACTAATGCAAAGATGATTTCCAGCATTCTTTATATTACTAGCAAAACTCCTGGTGTGGCTTGAGGTGGCAACATTCAAAAGTGTTTGCCAGAGATATTTCTGCAGTATAGACTCGTACTTAGGATCCTTCCATGTTAACTAGCTACCACCAGGGTGTTTCAGAATCCTTTGGCTACCACCGAATCTGCAGGGCGGGCACACAGCTCACACTCAGTCAGTCACGGCTCCTGGCTCTGCAGTAGACGCACGTACGGGATGGAAAGGAAAGAGTTGCTCTTCCTTTTTGATCTCAGTCTGTGGTTCATAGGCCCTTAGAGTTCTTTCCTCGAAGATCTGTCTTGGAATGAAATAAACACATTGGGAGACAGAGCCATAAAGGGAGAGCAAGAATGTTGAGAACACTGAGCCCCTGAGTCCAGCTGTGCCTGAAGGCGTATCCATCTAGCATCTTCTGCATGAACTAATAAATGTTCATGCCTGCTTCAACTAGTTTCAGACATGCTGCTGTTACTCGTAATAGAGAGAGCTTTAAGTAACTCAGTTTCTATAGCCCATAACTGGCTCATCTGTACAGAAAGGAAATACTGGGGTTAGTTTAAGGATTAAACAAAATCTTGTATTACAAAGGATTTCCCAAAGTTAAATTGAGATGCAAATGCTGGGAAGTTAACCAGACTCACTTATGTGTCAAGGGATTTCTTCCTTTCTGTTTTAATCATGGGCACGATCTAAAGTCAAACCTGGGGAAAATGATGGTTTAGGATGTCATGTCCCTTCAGGGTTACTTTCAAAGACTCCTAACTGTGAATTAAATGCAAAAATGTGGAGGGTGTATGTATTTTGATTCTGAGTAGATTGTGTCTAAATCTAGGTCCTCTCTCTGTATAATTTTCACACACAAACACACACACGTGTGATATAAAATAATCCTGGCTAACTCCATTCCACAACCACTGTGGTCAGATACTGTTCTGGAGGCTTCATGAGAAGCAACTCTTCACAGCAATCTTTTAGACCTGTCCCCTCATTACGCACTTTTGTGTTGTGGAAACTGAGTCACAGGGGACTTTATCCAAGGTCACAAAGCCAAGAAGTGAAGGGCTGACCATTGCAAAGCACAGGGTCTGGCTCCAGACAGAACGCAGGCTCCTCACCACTGCCCTCTGCTCCCAAATCAGCCATCAAACAGCACTAACGAACAATCGGTCGTGTCCGTGTGTACCAGGTGAAGCCGAGATTTCCCATAGTCCCAGTAGCCAATCAGCCGCCGCTTCAGCCTGCCCATCACAAGGGAAATCACGATGGAGCCCAGCTGACAAGGACCAAGGTCTCAATTCTCCACCGGAGTTTAAACACAGCCTTAGAGGCACACTTCCTTTCTGGGAAACCGTGTTTTCCTCCATGCGCCTAAATGACATTCAATGCCATGAGAATGCTTAATTAATCTGTGACAAGAATAAAAATAGGACCACAGTGGAGTGGAACCCTGTGGAAACCCATTTGGATGAAGATTAAAGACTAAAATGTCAAGTACAAAGCTCTTCCTTTGGGCAGTCAGCTGGGTGGCTGATGGGAGATCTACTGTCACTAAAGGAACACAGCTGAACTCCTTCTGCGCTCCATCAGAGACCGGAAAAACTTCCAGTGGACCCACTTGGAAGTTCCGAGTTTGCCCAGAACTCAGAGCTGTGGGAGTCCGCCTGTGTGGAATTGCCTAGGGAAACTAAGTAGAGTGAGGTGGTGCGCAGGTTCTGGGCCAGACACTCTGCAGTTGACACCTGGCTCTACCATTCTTCAGCTGTGTGACTCTGGGCAAATGATTAACCTCTCTGTGCTGAGTTTATTCATCTGTTATGAAAAAGGATAGTCATTCACCCTGTTAGGGGTTTGTTGTCAGGCTTAAATGAGATTATAGGACAGCACCAAACACATGGTTAGAACTCAGTAAATGTTTGTGAATATAGTTAGATGGTTATCAGCCATTTTCCCTGAGGGGTAAATTTCATTCCATTGGTTGTGTCTCTCTCCTAGAGGCTGGTACACGTTAAACCTCATTTCCCCTTGAGATTTTGTTTTCTGTCAGAGCGATGTCACATGTAAGGGAGAAGGGCTGGGAGCTATCCTGAGAGGTATGAATAATATCCCAGGGCATGTGACTTCTCCAGCGGTCAGGAGTCCTCTGCCTGGTTATGCAAGGCCAGCTCAGCTTGTCCTTCTGCCCCGAGGACCAGCAGTCGGCGCTGTTTACTTCTGAACCTTCTCAGATCACACTTTGGCTGGCAGAGCCCGCAGCTGCTTCTTCATCTAGTATTCAGAGACTAGACCAGAGCCTCCCCAGCTGGCCTGCTCTGCTGGCGCGCATGTCATTCAGCCCTGGGACAGCTGCAGAGGCAACACAGATTGAAAAGGAAAGCCCAGCTCAGCAGCAGTTTTCGGTGGGTGAGTGAGAAAAGGGAATGAACCACCCTGGTTCATGCTCTTGGAGGTGCAGGGATGGAAATGTGTGGCAGTCCCATGAAACATGGAAAGCACCTGTTTGGCTTCCTCAAGCTACTTTCCGGACCCTTGTCTGCAATGGATCAGCTGATTTCTGGGGCTGCTTTTAGCTTTGCCTTTGGGTGCATAAACAGGATGCAGTCCCTGAAGGAGGGAAAAAAGAACAGAAGGCGGGAGCTATCCTGGTTCGTATCTCTCTGAAATGGGCACCTGCCTGGAATCCTGGCTCTCCCCACACTTCCACCTCGTTTGCTTTTCTACTGCAAGGAGCGTAATATAAAAGTGTTAGGAGGTGGGGAGTGAGAGTGGTTCTTTGGCCTCTGGTTTCTGTCATTCTGTTTGTAGACTGCAAGTTACTTCTCGTCTGCAAGCGGCCCTCCGGACGCAAATCTATCCACCTCCGGCTGCGCATGTTTGAGGTTCGGCCGTGGGGCCCAGAGGAGGCGCCTCCTCTAATGACCACCAGGTGGCGATCAAACCTCAGGAGAAGCCCGCGGGCTCTTGGGGAGGGGCCCCAGCGTGGAGGCCCGCTGTCACTCATCAGCCGAGCGGGCCTTCCTGTCTGGACCGCTCTGACCTGGACAGCTGTGCGACAGAGCCTCTGGGCATGGGAAACGCTCACAGTTCCAGAAAAGCAGTAAAGGGCTGTACGAATTTCCTCGGTTAATCAAAATCAAACACGGCTTTCCACCACTCTTGGGGGCTGAAGACAGAGGATGGTACCCATCCAAACTGGTTCCCAAAAAGGCGGGGCTGGAAGTCATCCGCGAATGGCGCTGTTGAATGTGGGAAGTGGGCTGTGACCGCAGTCTTCCCATGACTTGCCCCATCCGTTCCTGTTGCTTCTCATGCTGAGAAAAAGCCTCCCCCCGCCCCCCCCCCGACTCCTAGGTTTGTTCTGTTTGATTTCTAATAGTCGCCAGCACACTTCTTTTGGGACTTGGCTCTGCATTAAAGAAGAAAAATCCTGGAGTGCTCGCGGGCTCATGTATCCCTCACCCTCCGCCCATTCGTGCAGCGGGATCACTCGTGACCTTTCAACTCTTCATCTCAGAGTTTACAGGTGAAACAGAAAGAAGTCTAGAAAGTCATTTTAAAAAATAGATGAGATGATGGCATCTAAACCATTGGAGCCCACGCCCACCCCACACCGGAAAATGGTATTTGGAGACATAACAGGATCTGGCACAGGGTGGGTTTCAGTAATTGTTCTCATCTTTCCTTCTTTCTTTTTCTGTCTGCTCCATATTCACAAAGAGTAGAGTCATGAAAATCGTTTCCTCTCTAGAGGATAAACTTAGATCTGTCTACCCAGGACAGAGGAACATGGGGCGGTGATGTTGGTGAGCAGGAAGTTATTAGGGGCTTCATTGCTGCCCCACTCCTTCAGTACCACTGATGGGAAGAGAGATGGGAGTGGGGGGGGGGGTGGAGGGTGGGAGGTGGGGCAGAACTTGGTTGGTGGGGGGAGGGGCCAAAGAATGAGAAGAACCCAGGGCCCGAGAAGCATTTTGACTTGGCTTTTAAGGACGGGGAGGTCAGATGGACAAAAGCTTAGAGAACTGGCCAGCATGTGTGTGCCCAGGTCTCTGCCCTGTTGGCATAAATATAAAAGGTACATTAGCCCCGGGGTTCCCTCTTCCTGCCGCGCCAGACACACACCAAGTGGGGAAGGTTTTCAGGTATGGAGTTGTGTACCTCTTTGCATCTGGACAAGTCAAGCTTTTCCCCGCAGCATCCTTTCCCTGAATTTCCATACAGCTGAAGCCATCCCCAGGGAAAGCTGCCCTCTGTGCCATTTGCATATTTAGTAGACAGAATAACACTGAAACACTTGCCACACATAGGCCTTATCACTGATACTGCCAGAGAGACCTTTCTCAGTATGATCACTACTATGAATAAAGGAAAGTTTATCCACAGCGAATGCCTCATACAGATTCTACAGAGCAGTGTTGGGTCCTTAACTGTTTTTGTTATTTTTTTTAACAATCTGATAAATTATCTTCTATAATCTTCTCCCTTTGACCTGTGAATATGATATCATTCCCATGAGTAGATTACCTTATACGGCCAAGGTGAAGGAATTTTGCAGATACTGTTAAGGTCCCGAATCACCTGATTTTGAGTTAATCTCCAGGGAGATTATCCTGGGTGGGCCTGACCTAATCAGGCGAGTCCTTTAAAAGCGCTTCTAGAGATCAGGGACTGAAGAAGTCAGAGAGATTCAAAGCAGCACAGAAGCTCTTCTGTTGCTTTAGAAGAAGCAAACTGCCTTGTTAGAAGAAGATCCCATGGCAGGACACCTTCAGGAGCTAAGTAACTCAGTCTTGCAACTACAGAGAATGGAATTCTGCCAAGCAACCACTGAGCTTGGAGGAGGACCCCGGCTTTCAGAAGAGACTGCAGCCCTGGCCGACAACTTGAGTTTGGCCTGAGAAGACTGTGAGCAGAGGACCAAGTTAAGCCATGCCCAGACTTCTGACCTACAGGAACCACGTGATAATGGAACCAAATTTACACACTGAGAGATTTCCAGAACACGGGGAAGTATCGGGCACTTTTCAAATGAAGTAGACCACACATCTCACTTTGAACCAATGCCAGAGCCCACATTCTGCCTTCCCTTGGAAATCTCTTGCCAAAAGTTTTGTAATCATTGCTGATGGAGAGCTGGTGACCTCAGGGCCAAATGGAGCTCCTGCTTTTATAATTTACAGATTCAGAGACTGCTCTCTAAGAATTTTGAATTCTGTTGCTCATTTTAGGATATTTTTGGCAAACAGCAGGGGTTGATCTGTGTAGCTTACAGTGGAGCAGAAAACAGCATTCATTGTATTTCTCCAGTTTTGTGTATAGCTTTTCTGGAATTTGGATCCGGTGCTGTGACTTGAAAGGTGGGAGGTACATGAATGCCTGTGTGTGTGTGTGTGTGTGTGTGTGTGTGTATGGGGTGAGGGTAAGGGAATGTGCCTCAGTTAACGAATGTGGGCGGAGGACCAGCGCTACACCCTGTGGAATCCCACTGAAGTTTCCTGCTATTACAGGGCTTCCCTTCACAAAGTTGAACACAATGATTCCCTAAGGACCCCTACAGAAGGGGGTGGAAAGTCCGTGTTTCTTGCTGCTTTGTGTTTCTGAACATGAGAACCACAGCCTCCTCCTGAGAGCTGTGCTGTCCTTGGCTGATCACGTCAAGGTGGCCGTGCTAATGGGGCACATGGCAGCCCTGCCTCAGTCCTCTTGGGTATAACTCCAGGAGCCAAAAGGGTAAAGCCATTCTTCCTCTAATATCTAAATCTAATTCAGTGGATCCTCCAATCTAACTTCTGGCTCTATCGTCTCTATGCTGAGCTCTGCCCAAAGTTGATCATTCCCTGTGGAATTTTAAGCCTGACAGTCATTTCCTTCAGGGACTTTAAGGAGCTCTGCAGCTGGGATCATGCATGATGTCACCATTTCCAGGCAAACGTGGGTGTAGATGTCTACGTCGTTTGTGAATAGATAGAAAAAAAGGGGTACATTTCCTTCGATCTGTCCTACCTCCCCGCTCCCCTTAAAGAAAAGAGAAAGAGAAACAGAATTTAAAATTTAAGTAAAAAGTGGGTAGGTGTAGCTCAGTGGTAGAACATGTGCTTAGCATGCACGAGGTCCTGGGTTCAATCCCCAGGATCTCCATTAAAAATAAATAGATAAAACTAGTTACCCACCCTCCAAAAAAAAAAAAAAAAAGAAACCCAAATAAAATTAATGTAAAAGGAGGAGATTTTAAAGAGTTAAAATAGTAAAAGGAAACTCTTTTGAACCTCAGTGAATAAATGGTGGTGACTCTTGGCCTCTCTTGTCTTTCCTTTTGGATGGTTGGGTCCATTTAGATTTGTCCTTGTGAAGACCACACATCTTGCGTTATCAGAGAAGCCCCCCATTTTTTTCCTGTTTCTGGAAGGTACAGTTGCTGCAGCTACAGTGCATGGTTAACTTTAATACAGATGCAATTTTAATAAATATTTGTATTTTTATGAAATGCACATGCAAGTCAAAAACACACACATACACAGAATTCACGAACAATTCCACCATCTGTTCATCAAGGTGTCATTAGGGGCACAGACGAGCCAGCTATAAAACTTCTTTCCAGAAGATTTCCAAGTGGTTGGAATAAACACAACTTAGACGGTAGAAAATTCTTCATGTATATTGGTCTGGGAACTTAGGGACTGAAAGAACTAATACACAGAGACCTAGACAACACGCCAGGGCCACCAACTCCACAGTAACAGTAACAATAATAATATACAACCAACGCTATGAGATAATTAAAATCTAGTCTATCACGCACGGAGAAGTACCTGTAAAGCTGTTAAATAGAATACATGACAGTTGGTGGGGGTGGTTCTGTTTCCAGTGCACTACATCCCACTTGGAAAGAAATGGATATAAAAATCTATATGTATATATATTTTTTTGCTTTCAAAAAGTGGAACAAACCAAAAGATAAGCCTTTTCTGATAAACTATAAAAAATGTGATCAGCAGTTGGTCTGCTTGGCTCTAACAAAGCAGGGTTATCAAACGTCCTCTGTAGATTCATTACACTTAGTTCAAACCTTAATATACAGTAGTGTATGTGTGTGTGTGTGTGTGTGTGTGTGTGTTTAGCATCATAAGAATTATGTCTCCTTCCATGCATTTCTTGTAAGTATCATCATCCACTTGAAAGCATCCAGATGATATAATTTCCTCCCTATTTTTTTCACTGCCTTTTTTGGTCTCTCACAGCTAAGAAAATACCAGGAAGATATTGAACTTTCTCCGCGGCGAAACTTCAGTTTCCACTTCGGAGCCATTTTTGGATTCTCAGCGTTGCAGCCTCTGAGTATTAACTAATTATCAGAGATCATTAACATGGAAATCTGAAAATGTGGTCCTTATTTTGTTCTCAGTCGTTTTCTTTTCCTTCAAGTTTGCTCCTCCCTTCTTCCGCCCTCCCTCCCTTCTTCCTTCCTTCCTGTCTAGAATTCACGGAAGCACTTCCTACATACTAGCTTTCAACTTATTATTTTAATCAAAGCTAGTCTTTGGACCCAGGGTGTTGAAAGGTAAAAATGTCTCTTTGAAATTCTATTTTACAATATAGACAGAGAAGCTGGGCTTGAGTTTCACTTAAATACTATACACATTTGGGTGGGGGTTGGGCAGCAACATAAATGTAACAAACGATTCCTTTTAGTCTGTCTTTACACAAGAAAGCCTCTTCCCTACTGAGAAAGTCTCTTCAGCATCTGCTTCCAGATGCCTGGGGAGAAAACATTCCACCCACGCCTTTGAAAGGATCTCTCTTTCAGAGCACATCCACTGTTCCCCAAGAGATCACATGGGCTGGATTTTCCTGTTCTCAGTTGAGCAATGAATAAGCACTGGATGTGTTTTCCAGGGATGAGCTGGTTGTTTCTGGGGTGGACACGTTGTAGGTTCCTGCAAAGCAGAACAGCGGCTGTTGCAGGACACGCCTTCGTCATCACCAGGGTGTGAATCTCTCCTAAAGGCCCAGGGGGCGCTCTAGTCCAGGAGCCAGGTAAGCTCGTGCCATGCCTGGAAACGGACCCATGCCTGCCCACACCCCCACCCCGAAGTTCTGGAATCCAAACAAAGCTGTTCTCAAGCACGCGTGGCAGCCAACAAGACAAGCACTAATAACTTTACGTCCTACTGGTAGCCAGAATTTCTACAAAGGATGGGGATCTCGACAGGGGCAGCCCTCCCCAAGCATCCACATGCACGGGCCTGGGGGCATCCGCCGGAGGGAAGGGATCTGGTCCCCTCGGGCTGGCGTGACGTGGGGGAGCTCTCGGGAGGGGCCTGGAGGCTGAGCTGGAAGGCGAAGAGGAAAAGGGAGAAAAGGGAAGAAAAGAGAAAATTACAGGGGAAGAAAAGAGAAAATTACAGGGGAAGAAAAGGCAAGAGCAGAAAAGAAGCAGAAGCTGGGGGACGCTGAGGGTGGGTGTAGCAGGGAGGGCAGCCCGGGGGCGGCGACGGCACAGGCCCGGCGGTCAGCCAGGAGGTGGGGCTGAGCACGGGGAGGGTGAGCAAGCCGAGCGACAGGGTGCCCACCCTACCATCAGACGGGCGAACTGCCACGGCTAACAAGGTTTCCATCACTGCCTGGGGGGCCCTCTGGGGCTGCTGACGACACAAACCAAAGTTACAGGGATGACAGAACCCTCAAGAGACCGACGTGGATCTGCCTTCAAGACCCTGACAGGCTGAGCCACAGTGGCCGGCCACCTCAGGGACCTCGGGAAGAGGGCCCTCGCTCCACCTTTGATCTGACTGATTCAGAGACAAGGAGCACAGTGTACTGGCCTTACATGTTGCAGCATTCTGATTCTCTGGAATGCTTCCTAGCATTTTCACTCTTTTTGTTTTAATGCAAATGCTAAACACATTCCCAGGGACCACGCTGGCCAAAGGCATATTCCCTGGCGATTTGATCCTTTTACAGCAGGGCCAAATCGGGAGGGAAGGTCCTCCAGTTTCCTGAGTAATGCATCCAACTGAAGCCCAAACCACCAAGTCCTCTGGAGTGTGCATAATGAATAGGCATCCTTAAAATTTGCTTTTGTATGAAAAGCCTTAGCCTGGAGGGCTTTTGCCACATTGGATACATTTCTTCATGTGTGAGATCTGCTCAGCTTTGAGGAAGTGGAAACAGTTCTGGTGCCTGTTTTCCTGGGCAGCCGGGGAGAGGGTGGTGGTGGTGACATGGGACAGGGCTTCAATTTGCCAGAAGAGCTGAGACCCACTGCTCAAAGTCATTAACGTTCTTTATACCTCCAAGGTGGCAACGTTCACTATGCGTGTTCGTAACAGAATAGCTACCTCAGTGATGCCTTATATATGTGTGCAGTTTTATAAATGTCTATGTGGAAAACAAGCACACTCAAAAAAAAAGAAGAAGAAGAAGAAGAAGAAGAAGAAGAAGAAGGAGGAGGAGGAGGAGGAGGAGGAGGAGGAGGAGAAGGAGAAGAAGAAGAAGAGAAAAAGAAAGAAAAAGAAAAGAAAAATCAAACTCACTCATGGTAGCCTGGGATCCTACCATGGGATTCTCCAAATATATTCTTCGTGGCCCTATAGCCCAAAAACACAAGCTACCCATCCCTGTCTAACATGAATAGAGGATAACTCAGTGTTTGGCCAGCAACTTATCGTTCCCATGTGGATGGTGGAAATGGTTTTTATGGAGAGCTTTCCCCAGGCTGAAGGCCGTTGCCCTCCGTACGAACTTTCTGGTCGTTTGAGAAACTATAAGCAAGTTCTTGTATTTAACCTCTGCCCCAAATGAGGCCATTGCAGGTAAATTCCCTGAAGTGGGGAGTGAGAAAGTAAGGGTGTGAGACTCCCCCCAGAACGAGTATGTTTGGGTCAACCCAGGAAACATCTAGAGGTCACTACGTACCTGTTTTACCAAACAAATTGTTAAATCTTCTTGATATCGGAGAACTCATAGAAAATACAGGTGTAGATGAAGCTAGGGATGTTGACTAGAAAAGAAAAAAAGAATGAACAAAACAAACACGTTAGACCAAGGCCCCCTTATCATTCCCTAGGATGATTTGTTTGCTGCCCTCTAGTGGTCACTGTCTGCATCTTTCATCTCCCTTCTTTAAGGGGAGATGAGTGTGAATTTCTGCTTCAAACAAATTGAGCAGGGGAGCCACCTTTTGAAACACCTGCACTTCATTATCAGGATTAGGGAAATAAATTTCAAATACACATTTTAATGTTTGATAGGGCCTATTACCTTCTGGCATGTGAAAACAAATATACTTGAGTGCAGTGGTTACTTTCCAAAATGAACTACAGAACATTCTATTCATCGTTATTCTTCCAATTGTGTGTGTGTTTTTTTAAATCTCCTTGAGTTTTCCCAGAAGATTGATTCTCATTGAAATTTGGTCTTAACCTCCAGTTGATATGATCTGTGCCATCTGACCCCATTTAAAGATGTGGGGACAACATCTTAACGATGCTGGCTGTGTTTAATAGGCAGAAGCAGGCGAGAAGCAAACACACTGGACTAATCTATGCTAAAACTGGCAGTGGGGGAGAGGGGTTTTTGAAAGTCTCTACAAAGGAAATACTCACCTTCGAGTGCTGCGAAGACCATCTCGACCGTGAGAATTTATTCAGCAAGGCTTCCTGTACCTGCATTGTTTAAAAGAAGCCATTGTCACTTCAACATGTCACCAGCATCTTGGACTTTTCTGGGAGCATGACTGTCATTGTTCTTACCTTCTGATCCCAGAGGCATCCAAAGAGTAAAATGAATAATCCCTGAAAAATGAATTGAGAAGAATCGTATTTTAATCATGATAGAGTCTAGCAAAATAGGAAATATTGTTAACGCACCACAGAATTTGCACTACCTCTCTGCACATCTGCATTTATGGTCCAGTGGATGATTCTGTGATAGTTCCACATCAAGCAGCCTTAAATGTCACAATGTCATGAGGCTATTTTGCATTTCCCTGTTTCCACCCAGCTGTGAACTGGAGGGCCTGCTGGTTATGCTATTAAACACAGCTCTTATGTCTACAGGAGCCCTTGCGTAGTTGTGATGAGGACATAGGGCGTGGGGTGGAATGATCAGTCCCTTCTAGCTGAGGCATATTATAAACATCGTTAGACATGGGCCTTAGAGTTTGGAGGCATGGGCCCAGGAGCGGAAGTTAGGATCTGCATAGTCTTGGTGGCAGCGTCTCAACTCCACCTCCAGATGCCCTGCCTCCTCACCAGCTCATGGGGGCCTATGCTTACCATTAATCTACTGGTTGAATCAGAATTAAGCAACCCTTTCCTTGTGCTCCAAAGGCTTGCTGTCTGTACCTCTGCAAAAGCCCTCCTAACAAGGTGGCTCGCGTTCTGATTAGTCATGTGCAAAAAGGATGTCTTTTTCACTTTAGTATAATGGAGCAGAATGCCTGCCTTACATAGAGAATTCAGTCTTTCGTCCTTCAGCAACTGTTTTCAAAGAACCTGCTACGTGGTACACAGCATTCATTTCATTCACCAGATGGTTACTGAGCACCGGCTCTGTGCCCAGGTCTTTGTCTGCATGAGGGATGTAGTGACAAATAAGACAGATGCTGCCCCTGACCTCACAAAGACAGCTCATTTAGTGCTTGTGGAAGTAAGCTGGAGGGACTGTTTGGTTTCAGGGCAGTATTTTCATCTAGGAAAGAATAGACAGCATCCAGATAATGTTGGATAAAGAGCAAAATCCAGTGTGGGGAAGGGACTTTGCTCTTATTTGTACTGTCGGGGCACTTAGAAGAGAGCGGCATATGTGACCAGATCATAACACAGGCGTTAAGAGGTACGAGCTTCCATGGGACCCGAGGAATGTGCCCTTCCTGCTTCACTGAGCTCCTGTCGTCACCGTTCTTTAGGGCTAGGGCGTCCTCGGAACTAAAATCCTTCCCCATTCCTACTCCTGTTTGTGTTTCTCTCATTAGTTTGTCCCAGCAGCACAGACCCTCCCCGAGAGCGCTGCCCTGCAGGACGTACCTGGAAGGCATTGAGGAGGGTGAATACAATGTGGAAGACGGCATTGCTCCCTTGGAACACGGTGGCGAGACCAAAGCCCCAGGTGAGCCCCAGGAGTGGCGTGAGGACCCCGATGCTCTTGCTGATCTGAAACAGGCTGCTCTTCTCCTGCTTGCTGGGTTTGTCCCCGATGGAAGGTCTCAGGATCTTGGTGATGACCACCACGGTGATGGTCACGTTCACCACCACGATGATCAGTGCGGGGATGACGAAGGCCAGCAGGGCCTTGGTGTCCTCCCAGTTGAGCCAGCAGGCATTCTTCCTTGTGTAGACCTCCTGGGGTTGGGTGGCCCCCACCGTGATGACAGAGATGACCAGAGGGCAGCCATAGCCGAGGGAAAACGCAATGGCCTTCTGCAGGGACTTGCTCGTGTCGTGCAGGATGAAGACCAGCCGATAGAAGAGCATGAGGCCCAACGTCAGCATCCAGAAGAAGACGCTGAGGTAGAAGAAGTGGATGAAGAAGGTGGCGGCCACACAGGCCGTCTCGCTGAGTGGGTAGTGATGGTCGTGGATGGCGGCCGCCACGATGAACCAGATGTCGGCGACCAGAAGGGAGGCGGCGATGTTCACTATGCAGGTGTGACGCATGGAGGAAGTCCGGTTCTTGGTCACCGATTTCCACACCACAGCTTCCACAACGAGACAGGCTGCTAAGCTCACGATGGAAAAGCACAAGCCAATGTAGGAAATGATATCCAGTAGGATTTTCAGGAGAGAACTGGGGTCTGGGGAATCGGGGGACATGAGGATGGAGAAGGATGTGAGGTGGTCACAGCTGCAGGACACGCTGTCCTCGGTGACTTCTTTAACATAGCAGCCACTGCTGTCCCAGCCCCCTGTGTGGTTGGCGAGGCTGAAGTTCCAGAAGACGCACTGGGGTACCCAGCCCGGAGGGTTGTTGCTCTTGAAAGTCATTGCAATCCTGAATGGCGTGGGTAGACGGTGGCTGACAATGGTTGTCATCACTAAGCTGTCTGCAGAATTCTTTTCCTGAGTATCCTGGGCAAGGATGGTTTTGAGAGTCGGGAAAGCCACAGTGACAACAGATGTCTCTGGCTGCAGGTGCTGGAGCTGGCACTCATCGATGGTCACGTTGCCCCAGAGGTCAGAGTCTAAGAAAACAAAGCTCTGTTTGTAGGATTTGGGGTGGCCAGATTTTATCACCATGCTCTTCATCTGCACGTTGGGATGGGAGATGGTGCTGCTTTCTGACCGTAAAGCTCGGGAAAATCTTTCCACTGAATTCAGGAGCTGCGAGCTCTGATTGGTCTGTTGCTGTTGTGACATCTTCCAGGTATTCAAGATGGGCTTGCCGAGGATGATGTTGACCGTGGAGAGAACGTGCTGTAATTGACATGGCACGGGGTCAAACTAACCAACTGTTTCTCAATCATAGAAGAGAGGAAGAAAACAAAACAAAACAAACAAAAAAACACCTCCCCAGAAACTGGTTAAATGAGTCCAGGAAAGAGGAAAAGAGAAGAGAAGAATGTGGCATCACAAGCTATGAGGAACTGTGACCTGACTTCTTATGGAGGAAATTATCAGATGATGGGTCCCCTTGACTGTGAGACTTCGTTGCACATTTAGCTATTGTGACGGTGAGAACTCTGCTCCCGTGCCACCCGCTAAGGCCAATTCGGCAGGTTAGCAGAGATACTTATTGTATTGTTTTAAATCTCAAGCCTGCTGAGCATTTTTGAGGGATGGCATTTTGCCAGCAAGGGTGAGGTAGTCTCAGAAGACCCTCTCGAATGCTGAGCATCGAATGAGCAATGAGAGCGCTGTCAAGGTCTTCATCTTTCTTTTTTTTTTTCCTAAACGTTTTGATTCTCTCTCTCATGAACTTGGGGTTGTCATTTTCCATTTGTGGTGTCTCTAATGGAGAGACGTGGCTTCTTTGCCTTGTTCTGTTCTCTGAAATTAGGAGCCTGGAATTAGATAAATGGTGGCCCCCAAATGGCTTGGCTGAATCCCCACACCCTGTGAATGTGACCTCACGTGGAGAAAGGGTCTGTGCAGATGTAATGAAGTTAAGGATCTGGAGAGAAAATCATCGTGGATGACCATGTGCAAAACCATCATGGGCTCTATACCCAATGACAAGTATCCTTATAAGGCAGGAGAGGAGAAGGCAAATGGCGAAGACCATGTGCAGACAGTCAGGGAGGGTGGAGTGAGGCAGCCACAGCCAAAGACCACTGGAGCTACTGCAACCTGGAAGAGGCAGGAAGGATTCTCCCCTAGAGCCATCGGAGGAAATATGGTCCCCAAGCACCTTGATTTCAGACTTCTAGCCTCATGAACTGTGACAGGGTACATTTCCATCACTGTAAGCCACCCAGTTTGTGGCAATTTGGTACAACAGCCTTAGAAAATCTATGTAACATCCTTAGACTCTTGTTACCCAAGCTGCTTGCCAGTTGCCTCTGGTTGGGTTTGGCCAATGAGAAGCATCGGCAGGAGTGGGCAGGATGAGAGAATAAAGAAGCTGAAATATATTTTCCCTGCTACCCATTGCACCCCTGTTTCCACTCTCAGTACATCCTTGGCGACCATAGTGTCCTCCAGTACTGTAGCTCCTGCTGGGCGATCCCTCCTCCCTCCAAGCCTTCAGCCCTCCCTTGGAAATCCCTCGCATGGGATTTCCTGTGCTTTCCTCATTATTCTCAGGGTACTAACAACCTCTAAATAGTGCTGGTCTCTGAGTGCCTCACCACCGGTTTTTTAATTCCTGGCTTTACCTCTGTAACTATCCCTTCATTAAAGTCTCTTCATTCAAACCCTGGTGGGTGAATCCTCTTTCCTCTGAGATCCCCAACTGCTTCAAAGACTTACTGATAGACCATTGAGGACCCCACCTTGTACATACTCTGAAAACTTTTCCTTCCTTGTTTTCATAGAAAGCAGATAAGAATTTGTTCTACTAACTACGATACATAAAATACATACGCAACGAGGTCCTCCTGCACAGCATAGGAAACTATATTCAATATTTCATAATAGCCTATAATGAAAAAGAATATGAAAAGGAATGTATATGTGTATAACTGAATCACTACGCTGTGCACCAGAAATTTACACATTGTAAACTGACTATACTGCAATTAAAAAAAATTTTCAATTCTATTTTAATGAAGAAACTAAAGCAAGATTCTCTAAAGAAATCTTCTTAAGATCCCCAAATAAATACTGGAAACACTCCCTGATATGATAAAAGCCAGAGGTGGCAAAAGATTCTCTGGAAAAGACAGAGAAGAAGCTACAATGGGGAGGAGTTACATTTCTTGACCCCAAGTTCTGAGGGATGAAAAGATGAGTCCCCAAGCTCCTGCCAGGATGAAACAAACTCACCATCATCATTTCTGAATCCACTTGGGTTGGAACCATCGAGAGCAAATCAAGGATGCTGATGATGGCTCCCAGGTCCCCAGGAAACAAGCTGACGTCATGTTTTGCCTTGTCTGTGCTAACAGAAAGATCCTTCAGGTAGGACGGGAGCTTCTTATCCTGAGAGGGGCTCTTGATCAAAGCCTAGTAAGACAAAAGCCAACACAAACAGACAAGCAAAAACTTGCCCATCAGTCCAGCCATCAAATCCTGCTGATCCATCCATGACACAGTCTCTCACATCTGTTGTTTCCTTTCTCCCCCCTTCATTCCCATAAGTAGATCCCATAAGCTAACTTACTATCTCTTCAACCATCTGTGTGTGCTCTTCAGATGGAATGTTACATGAGACCTCACCCACGGGAGGGGAACAGTAAGGCATGTGTCAACCTGATGACTAGTTGGGAAAAAAAAAAACAAACCAGGAAGCAGATGTGATCATGAGAGAACTGGATTAAAGTTGTGTTAAACTGTCACTTGATGGTCTGTATGAAAGCACCTTTGCCATTCTGCTGTTTCTCATTACTGACCTTGCTGACCATTAGAGTGACCTCCATCCCGAACTTCCTGGGACCGTTCTGGTTTAGATCTGATGTCCCAGTGTAATTATTAACAGTGCCCTCTTTTATTTTCAAAAAGCGTCCTGGTTTGGGTGATGCATTATACAGTCACCCTGTCTATAATGATCACATGTATGTGTCCTAACTAACCACCACTTAAAAGAATGAACTAAAATTTGAACTTCTCCGTAAAGAACTTTGATGAGTGGTCCCATCCAGGGGAGTTCTTCCTCTGAATGCATACATGTTTGTTTTATTTAACAGAATTTACTTTTGTGACATCTTTGCCAATGTCATCTTGTGTTTCCATTTTAATATCTCTCCAATTAAATGATTAGCTCCTTGACAAAGTGAGCCATGTGTTATATTTCTTTATATCCTTTTCCTATCCCATGATGCCTCACACAGGACAAGTCATTTAACTTTGCACGTAGTAGGTGGTCAAGAACATATGTGGAATGGATAAACCAAATGGAGCATGATAGGTCAGCATGCTCCTTTTCCATTGAAAATACATGTAGTAAGTATCTAGAATTGGGGCAAGAGCCCAATGTCGAGTTCAAATTATAATTTCTGCCTTTCTCCATTAGGATAATTTATCTTCCTGATACTTCATTCATCGAGGTCTAACTCGGATGCCAAGTTTTTAAAGTAGAACTTCCTGATTATGCTAGCCAAAATTAATATGTATGTAACATCTGTAGTCTCTATCCAAGCAGAGGTCAAGTTCTGCTTTGACCTCTTCACACTGATAGGACCTATGATAATGTTTTACACATAGTAGGTATTTTAAGGAATTTGATGTAAGACAAGAGGAAGTACAGGAGATAATTAGATAAGACATAAACCAATATCACCGGTTTTCCTCAATTCTTCCATTGAAGGGTGAGGGTGAGACACTTTGCAGCTGGTTGTCCGAAGTTGTCGCCATTAGCTGTAATCCCACCAGTCGTCTATCAGTGTTTACTTATTGTAACTCATGGAATTTTAGGAGTCTCTAACTCTTAGCAGCTCAAGTATGAGAGGTGACACATTTCCCCAGCCACATGGCAGGAACTTCTGTTCTACGTAAGAGAGGCTGGCTAGTCCCTTCTTCTGTGACTATAGGCACCTCCAAGGATGGAGGAAATCTCAGTAAGCGCATAAAGCCCGACTATTTTCTTCCCCCACTGATCAACCTTATTTTTTACGTTGCTCCTCTTTCTGAAAAGATGAGAGCTATTTGCTTGATATAAAAATTCCTTAGAGGAGAGCAGTTAGATGCGATAACACTACTTACATCTTGGAGGAAATGGAAACAAGGTACTAAGACGTCAAGGGGAAGGTGTCCAGCTGGTCCTAGAGCGGAACACGTATTTTGTTGCCTCCGTATTCGCATTTCAGCAAACTATTAAGCATTTCTAGGGTTGCAGCTTCTTTGGAAATGAAGAAAAGGAGCTTCGAAAGCAACCCCAAACAGCCCAAAGCCCATTTTCCTGAGTGCTGAGAACTGGGATAAGCTAAACACATCTCCCCACCAAGAGCTCAGAGTCAGAGGTCGAAGCATCACCTGGGCCAGCTGGAGCAGAGTGTTTATCGGGGCCGAGATGCACTCATTCCTCTTGACCTTCCACTGGGAGCCCACACATTTGTAAGTTATGACCCCGCCAATGGGACTCCTGGGGCTTCTGTGAACTTGGGAAAACCGACAAAGCTTTTCAACGGCCTTCTCAGGCTCCCCAACGCCGATTAGAGGGTCTTGGCACGTGATTGTCTCCCCTGCATTGGAAATATGGAAACAAAGGGGACAAATGAAAAGATGGGAGAAGATCATGGAGATAGGGTCAGACTTAGGTAGAGTTTTTATTTTTGAACTCCGTTTTCTCTTTTCTTTCAGTGACCTTTTCCGACTTACCCAATTTCTTTATTTTGCCCCTGATTTTCCAAAGCCCCTTAGCATTTTCCACACACATCTGACTTTAATCTGCACCTGCTTTCCCTAACAGAATTTATTTCCTCTATACCTCATTCGCACCTCCAATCCCCAAGAATCTTCTCTCTGTTGCCTGTGAAATCTAAGCCATAGAAAATAACGGGAGCTTAAAGTGCACTTATCCAGATCACAGATACGCAGGTTACCAGGAGTCTTAGGGACATAATGCCTTAATCCAAGGGATTCTCAGCTCTGGTGTACGAGAATCATCCCAGAAGCTTGAGAAATACCCGCGTCCAAGCCCAAGTAGATCAGAACCTCTCAGGCTGCGATTCAGGCATCCGCAGCTTTTAAGCTTCTCTGGTGATGTCAGTGTGCAGCCAAGGTTGAGAAGCACCACCTTAATCCAAAGGCATAATTAATAGTAGGAATTCCAGGCAGCCATGACTGGAATACCCTAGGCAATATTTGTAAACACTTATTCCTTCTGGTCTCCCTTAAGGATGACTGGCTTCCACCTCTACTCAGGACCAGACTTGAATGGGAAAATGACATTTGTTGCAGAAAATCTAGTCTCCAGGGGACCCTGACTCTTTGATGAGCACACCCTCCTCTTATCAACTTAAATTTAGCATCAATTGAGTTCTCAGCTATTGCAGAAATTCTTAAAATACCTAAGAAATGTCCTACTAGGAACTTGGACTTGGTATGAAGAAAGAGCAGAGGAACGAAGATGAGTGAATAAAACATGTTGGCGGCTGGGCTAGGATGAGGGGACAGTGGAGAAATGACCTTGGCTGTCCCCTGGAAGAGGTGTGCTTGGTGGGGTCAAGGGACAGTGACTCAGAGAGATGGGGAGCTCTTAAATGCTTCCCACGTTGATGTCTAAGGCTCAGTCACCAACACATGTGAGAATGACCACAGATCCCTCAGTGAACTCTAGCAAGCTTAGGAATAGAGCCATGACTCTTGCAGACATTCTGGGTCCTGTTCCAGAGACAATTTCTGAGGGCAGAGGACTGCTCACGGTGGAAATTCAGGACCATCCTTTATCTGCTTGCCCCTGGGTTGCTACTGAGGAGAACGCTTTGGCATGGGTTATTACAGAGATGGCTTCACAAAGCATGACGTTTCACCTTTAAAATAAAATGTGGGGAGACGTGGGCTCAGCGATGACAAACGATGGGAAAGATGGTTTCTGATTCTTTTTACGTAGCCCTGTCTCAGGGAAACAGTGCGGATGGGGGAACCCTTTCTTCACTGAAAACTCAAAGTGGTCTCAGCCCCACACAAACACTGTCCGCTCTTCTGTTTTCTTTCTTTTTCTTTTTGTTTTTCTTTTGTGGGTTTAAAAAAAAAACTTTTTAAGTGTGCATCTGTTAATCCCATACTCCCAATTTATCCCTTCCCTCTCCCTTTCCCCTTTGGTAACCGTAAGTTTGTTTTCTAAGTCTAAGTCTGTTTCTGTTTTGTAATTTCACTTGTACTATTTTTTAGATTTCACATGTAAGTGATATCATATAATATTTGTCTTTTTCTGTCTAACTTACTTCACTCAGTATGAGCATCTCTAGGACCATTCATGTTGCTGCAAGTGGTGTTATTTCATTCTTTTTTATGGCTGAGTAGCATTCTATTTGTGTGTGTGTGTGTATAGATGCATATAAGATATATATATATATATATATATATATATATATATATATATATATATATATATGTATGTATGTATCTTCTTAATCCAGTCATCTGTTGATGGACATTTAGGCTGCTTCCATGTCTTGGCTATTGTAAATAGTGCTGCTACGAACGCTGGGGTGCATGTATCTTTTTGAATTAGAGCTTTCATCTTTTCTGGATATGTGCCCAGGAGTGAGACTGCTGGGTCATATGGTAAGTCTATTTTTAGTTTTTTGAGGAACCTCTGTACTGTTTTCCGCAGTGGCTGCACCAATCTTACAGTCCCATCAACAGTGTAGTTTCCTTTTCTCCAAACACTGTCCACTCCTAGCGGCCCAGGGCGGTTCTTCAGCTCCCAGAATCAGCTGACATATGGCGTCATCTGCAAGGCTTTCCTGATCATTTCTTCCGGTCTGTCTCTAGCAGACTTAAACCAAGCAGCCTCTTCTGGCCAACCACACTGTCTCTTGTTTAAAACTTACCACATTAGATGTGGCAGCATTTTTTTCTATCATATTTATCTCTCCCTAGGCTAGAGGACAAGAAACATAGCTTATTTCTTTTCAAATCCATTCTGCTTAGCTCAAGGCTTGCCACAGGAAGGTATTTAACATGTATTTATAACAGATGAATGAGGGAGTGAATGAATAAATGAGTCCCTGCTCATGATTATAACATTTTAAAATAATTTAAAATGCTCTCACCAGAAACCAGATTCAGCTTCATGGATGGGCTCCTGACTGAACTATTAGCGGCATTGGTAAAGTGACAAAATGCATCCACATTTTCTGGACAGGAAATTGAGTTTGCCATGAAATTGTATGTGTAGCACACTTGCTCCCCGTTAACTTCTTTTGCTGGAATAAAATAATGAAAAACTGTAGTCACAACATGAGTATCCAAAGCACACAGTTTGTTTAAATGATCCAATGTGGGTACACTTGTCCAAACTTTCCCCAGGAATGTGCCACGGTCATCTTTAACGTGATTTTAAAAATGCCCCTAGCCTAGAGGTGAGCCCACGTCTGTGTGTGTGCGAGCCACAGTCTTACCTCCGTCATTCATGACCCCAAATCTGTGCCCACACAGTCCTGGACAACCAGCTTGCCTCCTCAGCATCCCCTGCCCATCGAATCCCGTCGTGCTCTCCGCGCTCACCCTGGACTGCTTTCGCCACCCTGTTTTACAGGCCACCTCTTTACGGGTCTGCCCCCTCCACCAGACCCTAAGGTCTGGAGAGAAGGTGCCTGGCCGCCTGTATCTTGGCATCTCCCAGTGCCTAGCTCAGGATTTGGAGCTAGTGAATAGCACAGAAAGCAGCGAATGCATGCATGTTGACCCCAGAATGTTGAAACGCTGAAATATTTCAGTACCCGGATAGATTTCATAGCCCCCACCACGCAGCTTTCTCTAAGTTGTCTGGTCTTTATGGGATCCCCACTTTTCTGAAGTTTCCTTGGTCTTTTGATCCGTAGTGCTCATTTTGGATATTTAGTGTTATATGTATTGCCTTTTATGGCATGAATCTTTCTAGATACAATATATTATATTAATATTATATATGATTATTATATTATACTGTTAATTAATTTTATTAGTTTATTTATAATTATTATACAATATATAATGTAACTGTATATAGTCATTATAGTATATAATATATAAATAATTCTATATTAATATAATAATTATTATATAATATATAAGTATATACAATATATAATTACATAACATATTACTATGCAATATATTATAATATCTTATAATGATTATATAACATGTAATAATTATATAATACACTATATATAATGATTAATATTACTATAATTAAATATATGTGGCCTACTTCTTTGTTCTCCTTTTCATTGCTTACTATGGTGTTTTGTATTAAGCAGGAGGTCCCCAAGAACAGTTCCTGAAAGTATGAATGAGCTCATGAATCCCTCATGAAGGGGTCTGTGTGTTAAGATTTGGGGTTGTGAGCTCATATTGGGTTGACCTTAAGCTGTAGGAATCCTGAGAGATCTGAATGGAGGGTATGTTCTACTAGAGAGGATCTGAATTTTTTTTCCGCCAGGTACCATCGGGTGCTACCAATGGACCATCTTAAGTTAATTCTTAGCTTGGAGTTCCCGGACCTGCGTGGTGCTAGCGCAAGCCCCAAACCTGAGTGAGGGTGGGGCAGTTATAATTCTTGGGGGGAGTTTTTGCCCACCTGGCAATGAGGTCAAGTTCTTAAGCCTGGCAGATCAATTTTGTTTTTCTAGATTATTCTTTTACTGGGCATGGCATCCTTTGAGGGTCCTGACACTGCGCTGGTGCAGTGGGGTGCCTCAGTTACCGTATTGGGAACAAGTCCTTCCCCCCCCACCCCACATATTTCAAAGCCTTACAATTCAGGATTCTGGGTTTCTGATACTGGCAGATGTCCGCAGGGAAACCCCAGCATTAGCTACAGCATTAGATCTGTTTTTCTCTTCCTCTGTATTTTTGATTGATTTGCATATGGTGAACCATCCTGGTGCCCCTGGGATGAATCCAACTTGATCGAGGTGTATGCTGTTTTTCATGTGTTTTAGATTCTGTCTGTTAATATTTTGTTGAGAGTTTTTGCCCCTATATTCATCAAAGATATTGGCCTGTAATTTTCTTTTTGGTAGTGTCTTTGTCTGGTTTTGGTATCAGGGTGATGGTGGCTTCATAGAATGAGCTTGGGAGCGTTCCCTCCTCTTCAGTCTTTCACAAGAGTTTGAGAAGGATCAGTGTAAGTTCTTCTTTGTATGTTTGGTAGAATTCCCCAGTGAACCAACTGCTCCTGGACTTTTGTTTTCAGAGAGGCTTTTTTTTGTTGTTGTTCCCTCTAAATTTGGGGGGGGGGGCAGGGAATGGGGGGAGGTAATTCAGTTTATTTATTTATTTATTCTTACAGGAGGTCCTGAGGATTGAACCCAGGACCTCATACGTGCTAAACGTGCGTAGTACCACTTGAGCTACACCCTCTCCCAACAAGGAGGTTTTTTAAATTCACTTCTAGTGATTGATCTGTTCAAATGATCTATTTCTTCTTGACTCTCTTCCTCTGTATTTTTGGCCCTTGGTTATTCCTCTTACTTTCTTGCCTGCTCAATTGTGCATTTAAAAGGATTTTTGTGGGACTTTTATAGCTGGGAGGGAGGGAGGGAGGGACTACCAGAATATCTCCTCTACTACGCTGAGCGAGTAGAAGGCCTATCTGTGTCTGAAGCTGTCTACAACCGCTCTCACGGAAAACAGTGGGCTCCACCTTCACAGACTCTCAAGATTTTGTCACAAACCCGTGAGCCACTGGCCACGCAGCACAATTAAGGTAATAAAGGCTCAGGGTGTTCACTTGTTACAGCCTGTCTCTGATGCAGTCCCTGGGTCCCTTCACCCCTATTTCAAGAGTAAACGTTTAGGCTCCAAATACATGAAATCACTTGTCCTAACAATTCAGCGGTTGGCACCTCACCTGCAGGGAAGGACAGGGAGCCCATGTGGACAGTGACCCTGTAGTCTTCGTCCTCTTCTATGCAGCACTTGATGTGCTGGGAGCTTGTGCACAGAATGGCAGCTTGCAAAGGGTCAACCAGGATATTGGGCTCGAGAGGCAGCGGGTGGACGGTGACGTCTTTGGCCATGACACGGTACGAATTCTTGTATCGAAATATGCAGCGATAGGTTCCTGAGAGGAAGGAAGCAAAAATGAGATGAAACCAAGTCATCGCTCCAAAAAAGCATTTGCTGGGAAGGGTAAGAAGAAGCGCGGTTTTCCTTGTCAAGCTTGGGCAAAGGTGCGCCACACCATCCTGGACGCCGGATGAGAAGGTGCTGCTCCCCTCCTGGGCTCTCTGTGCCTTTGAAGGACTGACCCACGGCCACCTGAACATTCACTTACTTTCAAATAAAACGAAGAGGTTTATCTGAAGTCATACAGCCTGTTAGGGATGGGACAGAGTTTCAAATCAGGTTCCCAACACCTACTCTAAGGCTCTTAATTTAAGCAAGGGCAGAAATGGGCATTTTAGTCTGTGCTGGGTTGGGGAGTTCTTTGTAGGAAGCTGGTCAGCCAGATGGAGATGGCGATGCCCCTCTCCCCATCTCTAAGGGAGGAGGTGCCTCTGGGTCTGGGACATCATGGCACCACTAAGGAGTGGAGGAGGGAGGGAGAGAGAGATTGACTGATTGATTGGTTGGTTGACTGACTGATAGTGTGTTCTTGGGAGACCTTGCCCTGGGGATGCTGGGATTAGGTGCTTGACTCTTATCTAGAAAAGTCAGCCTTGCAAGAGTGAAAAGAGAAGGTTGCCGCAGGAGTGGCCGGCATGCCCGGTGCTTGGGGAGGCAGAGGACTGTGGACCGGGCTGGGGCTGAGCTCCGTGGAAGGAACCTTTCCAATGGACTTCAGAGCCCATCAGGGGATGCGCCCCCACTGGATCAGCTACCGGGGAGACAGCAGGGAGCTGATCACTGCACCTGCTGTTCCATAGGACCCTTCAATGTCCTGTACGTTGGCTCTCTGTGCCCAGACTCCAGAGGAGCCAGAGGGGAAACACACAGAAGAAGGACACAGAGGAAATGCTTTCCAATTCCTCTGGGAGGGAGGGGAAATTTACACTGAATACAAAATAGAAGTGTGGTGATTTAGATGAGAACTGATGATGTTAGAACTTGAGTGTGGGGCTGTTTAATCGTTCAGTGTGACTGGAGCAGCCCTCGCGCCTCCTGTTGATTGCCTGACCCCAGGGAAGGGCGATCGGGCAGAGCGGGTGTGAGTTTGGCTTTTGTTTGCAAGAAACACTCCCATTTCTTGCTGTATCTACCAGGTCCGGCCAAACAGTAAGTGGTTGTTTCTATAGAGTTACCAAGGCCTTATGTGAAACAACAGAGACCTCACAGGGTATGGACTGATCAGCGTGTAGTTGATGAAAAGCTTCAGAAGAGAGTCATTAAGAGCTGGCCTCTGCAGCCAGCCAGTCTGCATTTCACTTTGGCTCTGATGTGTGACCACAGGTAGCTTACTTAACCTCCCTGGGCCTCCGTTTCCTCCTCTGTTAAATGGAGATAATACTGGCACTATCTTACAGGTTTATTGTCTCAAATTAATTAATACAGTTAAGTACTTAATACAGCGTCTATCACATAGTAATAGCTCAAGAAATGTCAGCTATGATTGCAACAATTCTATCAAGTTATTTTTTCTTTCAAAAATCTGCATTTCCTCCCAACATGAACAATGTCTAGGGATAAACAGAAAATTAAAAAAGAATTTCCCTTTTGGAACCAGGCCTGTAAAACCTTTACATAGAACTGTCATACCACAAGTGGGTGAAGCACTTCTGAGAGTCTGGTAAAAGTGCTTTAAAAACCAATCCTCTTAACTTACTGGCAAGAACACAGTCAGAGAGACTAGTTCCAAGCCTGGCTCGACAGCTTAAGACGGGGAAGCCCAGATACATTTGTGGTCCGGGGGGACCTCACTTTCCACATCTGTAAAATGGGCAAATGACATCTTCCCCCACAGGCTGCCACAACAAGTGTGATGATGTATGTCACGTGGAGCGGCTGCCACAGGCAGGGCCGGGACAGGCTTTCCAGGGATGGTAAGGATTCCAGTGTGTTCCCCGGGGTCTCGGCTTTCGCTCACCATTCCACTCCCGGGTCGAGGTCTTGACTGTTAGCACGGACTCCGCTCCATCAGGATACCTCCTCGTGGTGTAAAACCTTTCATGTATTTTAATTCCAGCAGAATTGTCCCAGTAGACCTCATCATAGTTACTCACATCACTGATGCACTTTATAGAAAAGCTTTGTCCCTCAGAAACAGAAATTGGGTCCGGGGTTATTGTTAGGTTGGCTGAAAGAAGGCAAACAAAACAGACAAAAGAAAAACCGACAACAAGCACAATGTTTAGTCTTTCTGGCGACTTTGACACCGGAGGGAAATTTCAGACAGAGGCAGAAAGCACGGACCGCCCTTGGTTCTACGTGTGTCGGTGCGGGATTGGTACCTGGCTGCTCCCGGGCTTTACTTGTTTCTAGGCTGTTCCCGGTGGTGCTCTGAACTGTACTCATTTCCGGCACATGCCTGAGGAACTCATGCACGTCCCCTTTGCGGCTGGAATTATCTCCTATTGATCAGCAGCAAAAGGTTGCAAGCTTAGGGTGTTGACCTAACCCAGGCTCCCCTCCAACCTCATCCAGGACACCTCAAGGGCGACTCCACGACTCAGCTCTTTTTTTTTTGTTTAATTCACCACGTTAAAAATTGTACCTGACTATACTTCAATAAAATAAATAAATAAATAAATAAATAAATAAATAAATAAATAAATAAATAAATTTTAACAAATTTTAAATAAAATTAAAATTTTTTAACTGCAATTTTTGAAGGTTACTTTCCATTTACAGTCACTACAAAATATTGTCTATAGTCTCTGTGTTGTACAAAACATCTTTGAATGGCTCAATTTTTACAACCATTTTATTCTTGACTCTTAAAATATCTTTAAAAAATAATACCATGTTGTATTTTAATTTCTCTCTTTCTGTATCTCTTCCCCATAAAAAATGTGAGCCTCTTAAGAGCAGGAACCTCTTTTCTGTGTCTTTGTATCCCCAGCACTGAGCCCTGGGGTTAGTATACAGTTGGTGCTGACTAAACAGAAGAGTGATTTCTGGAATTACATGTTAATTAGAGGGATCAGAGTTACTGCCCAAATAATTACTCCTGGACTGGAAAGCAGAGTTCTCCTAACCATAAATCTCTCTATTTACTCCTGTTTCTGAGAATTTCCTCCTAAGTTCATGAGGAATTAGTCACTGAAAATGTTAATAAGACCCTTGCAAATATAAATGCTTATATGAACATTCACTGATTTTGCCCCTGGTGCTAGCTCCTCCTTTCTGAGCAAAGCTGACATTTCAAAATGCCATTCACTTCTGTCTTCTCTGCGTGAACAGCGTCATCCCCCGAGCTCACTGATGCCAGCCTGCTTTTCCAATTAGATCTTATTCTTAGTCATAATCGAAAGAACTGAGGGCTTTCCACAATACCCTCTACAAGCCAAGCTTCAGATGTTCAGATACAGCCCCAAAATCATGGAGCAGAGATTCACATGCCTCCTGAGTTGCCCTCTCTGGCTGTGGGACGTCGAGATGGCTTAGAGGTTTCTGAGGGTGGAAAGGCTCGTGGAACCTTGAATCTGGTTCTCTTGATCCTCAGATGAGACCCAAACTACTGAACCAGTGGTTTGCAGCAAGGACTAAGTATGTCCCTAAGACAGCCCAAAGCCCACGGAATCAACACAACTCTTTGAATTAAAACTTGCAGTGTATATAAAAGAGATGAACAACACAGCACAGAGAACCATATTCAATATCTTGTAACAACCTACAATGAAAATGAATGCATATGGATGTGCAACTGAATCACTTTACTGTACACCTGAAACTAACACAACTTTGTAAATAGACTGTACTTCAAATTTTTTAAAAAGTCGCAAATTCAGGGACAGAAAATAAACAAACCTTGTAGTGTATGAGGCTCTCACTGCAGAAAACTGCAAATACCCCAAAAGACTCTGAATGTTTCTGTGGCAATAATGTTTCAGATAAACCTAATCTCTGATCTTTGTGAAAACGCTGTCACGATTGCAGAAAATGTGAATGAGGGTAACAAGTATGTTTGTCAGAGTCCTTCCTCCAAATTGCTCAGAAGAGGGGCTCTGATGATTTATCTAAATAGTTCGTTTTCGTATGATGGGTGGAAAAACAAGTTTGCCTGCCCCATTTTTGCAGGTGGGGGTGAAGTTAAAATGTTTTATGGTGTAAGGAGGAGAAATGATACTTTTAAGAGGCCTAACGAAGCTGAATAAACTGAAACATTAAAAAAAAATACACACTTGTTACAACTGTAAAATAACCACAAAATACCAGATTCTTGAAGCTTTCTGCAGCATTCTTTCTGGACAATGTGAAATGGGAGAGGAGGGGCGACAGAGGAGGGTGAAGGGTAGGGGAGAGTGAGCCAGATGAGACCCAAAGGAAGGAGAATGGGAGGAAAAATGGGAAATTGGGGTTATCCTTATTTATACTAATCTGATTCTAGATTTAAACTTATCTGAGCATGACAGTACTTCCCAGCCCACTTTCCACCTTTCCAGGACCATGCAGGCTGTTCCTTCCTCGCAACCCGTCTTTCCTACCCGTCCCCTTCCCGATTTTAGAGACTTCATCTGATTTTAAATGGCAGAGACGGAGATCTGGCTCCCAGCCACTCTGACTACCAAGGAAGGCCCTGCTTTGTTGCTCCTGGACATTCCCAGCTGATTGGCAGCCCTTGGCTTGAGGTGCAAGGGGAAAAGTTCCAGTGAATGAGTCCTTACCCACGGAGGTAAACGTCACTTCTATGTCCTTACTCTCTCTGGCTCCGTAGGCGCTGAGGAACTCACACGTGTAGACCACCGTCGTCCCAGACGACCCGCTGGGACACTGGGTCCCGCTGGCCGTGAGGGTGTATCGGCTGCAGCTGGTGTCTGTGTCTGTTTCAGGGCTTCCTGCAATGACATAAGCAGTTCCTTTGCTGTCCCAGTTGGCTGACTCTCTGCTTTGGTAGCAAAGAAGTCAAATCAGTGAAAAAAGAGTTATAATTTACAGTAAATTTCCTCTTCTTGAATGGACAGGCAGGATGGTGTAATGGTTAGCCCTGCCACCTCAGGTTGCTACTCACCGGCTGGGTATAACTGGGGGAGTCACTAAACCACCTTTGCCTCAGTTTCTCCAGATGTAAAATGGAAAGGTACTGCCTAGGATGGTAGTAGGTAAAATGAGTTAATATGGAAACACTTAGATCAGTGCCTGGCTGGGGGCAGCCCCTCACAAAGACCATGAGTGATGGTGGTTGGAGTGTGAAAAATTAAAAAAAAAAAAAAGAAGCCATGTGTTTGGGTATAATTTCAACTGGAAGGAAAAAAGATGTCAGATGATTTGGGTGATTACTGTTGCTGAAAGGAGGAAGAAACTGGATTTGGACCTCTGATGTTGATTTCATTTGAGATTTGTTTTCTTTCTCTTTTTGTTCTTCAAATTTTTATTTACTTTTTATTTATTTTAAAATATTTGTTTTGGGGGGGATTAATTAGGTTTATCTATTTTTAATGGGGGTACAGGGGATTGAACCCAAGACCTCTTGCATGCTAAGCACGCATTCTACCACTGAGTTATACCCACACCCAGCTTCACTTTCCTGACTTATCCCTTCGTATTGGCATCTGTGTTTCAGTGGAAGCTTCAGCTTGGTGCTTTCTCAGGCTACCACCAGTTTCCCCTTCAAAGTAGCTGCTCTTCCTCCTTCCTCCCCTTTCCTCAGATGCTCTGCCTTCCAAGCCACCTTCCCTTCTTGCCTGTGGCTCTATAACACCCTTCTGGCCAATTTTTTCTACTCCAGTCCCTTCACTCTCTCTCCTCCAACCTTGCCTTCTGCCATGTACTCTTAAGGCATTCTTCTTCAAGCACTGTCAATCTTCCAAAAATTAAACGAATAATTAAAAAAAAAACCCTTCTGATTAGCTCCAACATAAATGCATCTTTTCCAGCCTTGGAAAATGGTACTGCAAACACAACATTGCAGACAGCACAGAAGCTTCAGTAATAACCCATGCTAAACAACGTGATGCGAGGTGACTGGGAAGGAAAGATACAGGAAGGGAGACTGTGGCGTTTGAGGCTGTTCCCCGCTCCCCCGAGTCACTCAGCGCGCTGTTCCGTGTTGTCATACACACCTTGACAGTCAGCCCAGATGGGCTGACTTCACACTCTCTCTCAGAGATTCAATTGTTTTAGGAATACTCTGCATGACAATGGGCCAAGGAAGCTGGTAGGCAGGGTGGAGAAGTTAATGAGCTCATTTGGGAACTGTTTTAACGCAGAAGGAATTCAGCTCCATTATTTTTCCATCATCACAACACATACCAAGAGCTACGGTGAGACTACAGACGATATTGCTGTTAAATTCCCCTAAATGATCAGTAAGTTCCTGTAAAGGCAAAGCTCGTACTAGACACAGGCCGACTAGAAGCCGCACTAAAATCACAGCCATCAGTACCTCTGCTGTTATGACCACTGGTCTCAGCACTGGTATTATTACCCCTGCTACCGCCACCATTTATATTATTGATCCACGCCCTACAATTTGAAACACTCCAGAGAGCCCTCCCACTTTGGGAAAAAAATAAAAGCAAAACACCTTCTTAAAGCTAGAAATTCTGTTATTGCTGATTACTTCTTTTCTGGCTTATCCCTTGTCAGAAGGGCTTTGAAAAGACAATGCAACCATTTCTGAGAAGAGATAAGACGTTCAGTTCCAAACGCCAGGGGATGACTTATTTAGATAGATTGCTTTCTACTGACCTGGGAAAAGAACTGGTGGAATTTGGAGAAAGAATGCAGCAGGGAGGGGCCGGTGAGGGAGGAGGGAGGAGGGAGCAGGGAGGAGGGAGGAGGGAGCAGGGTGCTGAGAGCAAGAGCAGAAGCTAAATTCATCAGAGCGCCAACAGCGCAGGTCCCGGCGGCCACCCCTGCCGCAGGAAATCCATTGTTCTGCCCTGGGTTCAGCCTGCCCTGGGCATTAAGAATGTTTTGAGGTGGCCACAGAGAGGTCCCTGAGCATCTGCACTGCAGACTTCCTGGTTCCTTTGCCCGAGGACTAGGCTTTTCACCTCCCAGGGTTGAAAGCTTCTAAGTCAATACCACCACAGGAACTTTGCAAGGTCTTTCTCCCATCTGGCAGTTCCTCCAGGATGCCTACACCTCCTCTTCCTTAAAAATCAGAGAACTGACTAAATAGACCATATGTCAACATTTTCAACCATTACCAGATGCCTTTCCCATCCTCCGGGGGTACTTTAAAGTGGAAAACAAATATGCTTTGCAGAAGAAATGTGCTCAGAAAATGTTGCGTCTAAATTGATCCTTTTTAAAATGACTTAATAGTGCCTGATTTTTTTGAATGAATGAATTGTCATTAACATTTAATGATTTAACAAAGGCTTCGTAGCATACAAGCTCCACCGCATTGATGTATTTCATGGGTAAAGCCACATCATGGTTTCATGATTTTATTTTTTACTGTAAAGATGAGTACAGACTACTGTCATTTCTTAAGGGAAGGACTGGACCTTGTTATGTGAGATTTCAGGCAGAAAAGTCTTCCACTTCCGTACAAGTTCTGCTGGATCATTTCACTCCAGCGCCAGCGCTCCAGGCACGTGTGATACACTTTGACCAAGACAAAGGCTGTGAAACAGGGTGGATCCCAAGTCTTTCTTTTCTTTTCCTATTGTGACAATCTTGAATAAGGCATTTCACTAGAACCTCCATTTCTTTCTTTGAAAACTGAAGGCAAAAAAATGCCAGCTTCAAAGTTGGGGTCAAGTTTAAATGTGATTAAAAATGATAACATATTTTTAAAAAATTGATTGATCACAAATTATTATACAAAGCAGAGTCACTATTCTATTACTATTTTAATGGATCATTATTATTATCATCATTCACCAGTCAGTCTAACCTTCAGATGAGATCTCACATCTGCAACAGAAGCAGATAGGACCAAAAATTGACATGAAATGGTTGAGAGACAAACAGGTTGACAGAGATATAAAACCAGAGACACAGAGTTAGATAATATAGAGGGTGGTGTGGATAAAAAAAGTAGAGAAGTGGGAAGGACAAACACCAAGTGGAGAGACACAGGATGAGATGCTCCAAGTTAGACTCCAAAGCAAAGCCAGTGGCCCCATCCTTGGCTCTTTGCTGAAGATGGAAAGGAAGAGGAGGCAGGGACCTACATCATCTGGTCACTCCCTCTTGGGTCTTCTCTGCCAGGATCTTGTCTACAGCCCAAGCATGACACTTGTATATATATATTTCGGGACTTTCATTTTAGAATGGCTAAGCTGGAGCTGGCATCAAACCTAGTACGCTCTCACAGTCTCAAGTCTGGAAAAAACAGTCATTTGACATTTGCCCTTTCACCCACCACATCCCCCATTTTCACTTGGCCAAGAAGTGAAAGCCTGTTTGTAAAAAGGCATCTCACAGTCTCACCTGGAATGTTTATTGCCCCTTGTTGCTTCCATTCAACTTTACTCCAGTTCACAATAATCTCACTGCAGCAGTTCAAAGACACGGGCTTGCTGTCACATATCACATTCATGTATTTCTTTTCTGAAATCCGGATGGGCATAACATTTACTTTTTTTCTGGCCTCAGATTCAAAAATATCCAATGTCGGTTTGCAAATATATTCACCTGCAGAGAATACACAAAAGCACTTGTGATCATCACTACATGTGTTTATTTCTTCCCGTGAATGACAGCCTCCTCTCATATGTCATGATGGTACTTAGCAAAACATCATTTTCCAAAGGTCCTGAGACTTGGTCTAAACAAAGCTAAAGGAACATTCAGGAAATGCAGAAGGTCAACCCAGGTATTTCTGATGCCACAAGGTAAAGAGTAAAGAGATGTTCTGAGGAAAGAGCAGAAATCTCAGAGTCCTTGCTAGGAAGCAAAAAAGTGTGGGGGATGGAAGAGGTAGAAAGGAAAAATGGGAACCCCTTGGCAAATGAGATGATCATGCTCGGATAATTTTAGCATCCTATTTAACTCTGTGACAAGGTCAGAGTCAACAAAGATGTGACAGAACCCTTCTGTCTGCAGCCCAACTTCTCATTCAGAGAAAAAGAGATGCCCTTGTTGACATCCGGGCTACAATGGGGCTATTAAATCCCAGAATGTCAGGTGTAGGACTTGCGCTTCTGTGGTTGCTGAGGGAGGGATTACAACAGAAGACGAGAAAGTTGGAGGGGAGCAGTGATGGTTGTGTTCCCTTTCTTGATTATGGTGATAGTTTCAGAGGTGTACACACAGGTCAAAACTTCCTAAATTATACGCTTTAACCACACACAGCTTACTCTACGTCAATTCAACCTCAACAGAGCTCTTTAAAATTTTTTTTAAAGTTTAAAAAACAAAAAGTTTCCTTTTTGTCTTAGGTTCCAACTCGTAAGCCTTGGTAAGTGTGAGAAACTGTATTTGTCTCCCAAGGTGAAATTAGCTTGGCTATTTTCAAATTTGCAAAGCTGATTCTTTGTGACTTCTTTGTGAAGACAGAAGGGCTATGGTTGGAATCTTGACGAGCCCTTCGTTCCCTTCCTCCCACCTGTTACTGGACAGACACCCACCCTCGTCATCCTGAGTGATGTTGTGAATGGTGAAGCGGGATACAGAGGTCGTGTTGTCGAGCAGGGAGGTGGAGATGGAGAATCTGCTGCTGTTCTGGATGTCGAGGCCCTTCTCGGCGTGGTACCAGGAGACATTGGGGGACGAACCTTCGTATTCACACACCAGAGTTACCGTATCCCCTTCAAAGGCAGATTCTGGTATAATGGAGAACTTGGTTTCAACTGGAAAACCAAAGAAAAGGTATTAGGACCCCACAGCAACGAAATGGAATTAATGCGACTCCCCAGACGCCATCACCACCACCACCAGGGTTCTCCTGAGGTCTCCATGGTAACGAATGAGGCAACCCGTCCTCCTCATTCCATCCCTGGGCAGCTGGGATCTGAGGCCCAAAGAGTAACAGCCTGCCTGCTACTAGGGACATGGTTTCCAGCTTGGGGTCTTTGCACACTTAAGAATCCTCAGTGGTATCAGTGGGGATCCCCAAACTATTTTCAGCATTTCAAAGAGTCTGGGAGAAACTTGCACATTTGCTTGTGAAAAGGCCACACTGGCTAACTTGAACATCAAGTCCCTTTGCTACTGACTCGAATATTATCAACCGCTTGTTACCGATAACTGATACCTTCTGCTGACTCAAAGCTCTGTCCTGTGTCTTTGATAAATTAAAGGTGGGTAAACAAATTAATTTTTTATAATAAAGTATGCTTGGGAAATAAGAGGATTTTTAAAAGATCGAATACCCATGGACCAAGAAGACTGGAAGCTTTATAGGCACACAGGTCTGGATTTGAATCCTGGTTCTGTGCCAGGAATAGCTGTGTAGCCCTGGGGAACTTGCTTAACCTCTCTGAGCCTCAGCTCCCCGGTCTGGAAAATAGGAGCAGTGAGTGCTACCTTGGGAGGTGATTTGGAGGAATAGTAGCTGTTCTCATCATTTTCACAGTAAAATTCTGGAGAACTGTGGTATTATGCCGTTTCACAGAGAGAAATAAAAACACACTATTTGCTATTTTTGTATGTGTTTTTGTGGTTGTCCTTTGCTTACACAATATGCAGATTTCCCCCCCTAAGCTGTGCTGTGTCCTCCATGAGTTCCATGTGTTGAGAAAATCAGAGGCACTGGGGAGGAGAAAATTAATTTGGGGGGCTCTGATGTTCCAGTCAAAATATCAAGACATCCAAATATTTCCTATCACATTTTGTAGGCTCCTGAATAAAATAAGATTTCAGAAAATCACCTTTAACTATCAGAAAGCAAGGCCATCTATGATTATTTCATGTCATGAGCTGACCTGGAAGTCACACAAACTCGCATTACTTACTTGTGGCCTTGAGCAAATTTCCATCCCCCAAGTATCCCAAGGTCCACCCGCCTAATAACACAACAGAGCCCACCTCTGTACCCCGTTTGCGAAATGAGGGAGAGCGTCTGAAATACCAGGGCTCTTACCACTGCCACGTCTGGTCCAAAGCAGTGGTTCTCACGCTCTCCGTGCATCAGAATCACCTGGAGGGCTTGCTGAAATACAGACCTGTGGCCCCAGTTGACCTCAGGTGGCCCCAAGAATTTGCTTTTCTAACAGGTTCCCAGATGGTGCTGGTGCTGTTGGTCTGGGGGCTGCACTTTGAGAACCGCTGCTTTAAAACAGCGTTGGCCGGCTAGTCAATATCAGCACATTTCATGAACATCCCCCACAGGCACCCACCACCACCACAGTGTTAGTTCTACCTTTTTGGATGTTTTGGGTCTGTTCATTTTTTAAAAAAAAAATCCAGAAACCCAGATGGCTCTGTGGCCCCCTTGTAAAATCTCTCCCTCCTGGGACCCACCTTCCTCTGAATTGCAGCGATATTAGCCGTGTTAGGAGGTTCTGCAATGGCCTAAAATGGGGAGATGGGACAAAAACGTCTATGCCAGGAACTGGGCACTGTGGTGTGATTTCCCAGGTTTCAGCATAATGGTAAATACCATGATCATGTCTAAGCAGAATCTACATACAGGGAAAAAAGTAGTGACGTCCTACTTACTGCTGTAAGTAACCTGGAAGGAGCTGCTGTCCATCCTGTAGGTCTGATTGAGGCTCTGTGTAACTTGCGTATGCGCTTTATTCATTAATTCAGGTGATGCTGTTGTCGTTGTGACTTCATACGTCACAATCACACTTCCGGGCCTGGATGGAGACCACTCAGTTCAGTAAAGCAGTGAGTAACCTGAAAAAAGTCTAGATCCTTAAGGTTTACTTGCATAAGAACACAAAACAGCTGGAACAGCCTGGGGACTTTTATCTAAGGTTCACGGAAACCCACCTGTTTCTACCTGAATCCCATAAACTGGTCAGAGGGGACTAGCCACGATGCCAAGGCTGTTGTCACGTATCCAGGCTGGCCCAGGGTGACCAGCTCTGCTGAATCGCAAGTGAAGCCGAAATCCTGAATGTTCCTATCAACATTCTCATGATTTTTTAAATTGGCAACTAACTTTTTGAAACACTGTGCAAACCCACTGCCAGGGTGCCTGACTCCAGGGGGAGCCCTCCACAGCAGCCTGCAACCTTGTGGTCACAGCCCGCTGGCCGGCTTTTCCCGAATAAAGGCATCATTGCATGACATTATTTCATTCCTGTATTTCTGAACTCACGAGATGGCAAACTTATCCTGTGTCATTGTTTGCAAAATTCTCACGTGCACAGAACGAACACCAGTCCTTTTCTCACCTTCCTTCTAAGCAGGTACATCTTTAAGGAGCTACTGTTCTCGGTATTTCCTTCCCCTTTAAGCCCCGAAATTTGGCATTGTCTTCACTTCTACCAAATTGTTCCCACTGAGCCATCCAGATGGTGCCCCTTGAAAGAGCTTCTTTTTCACTGATGTGTTGGTCGCTGCCATTGGATAAAAACGACCCCTCTACAGAATTCTTACCTGAACCCTGTCACGGTCACCAATTTGAAGCCTGGTAAAATACTGTAGCCCTTCCAGAACTGGAAAATAAAGCAAGACAAGTATCACGGACTGAGGTCCAGTGAGAGACGTGTCAAATGATTTGAAAGAGAGTAAAAAAAGCACCTGTCCCTGACCACCCTGGGTGAAATTTTCTCCTGAGTATTTTGTTAGTTCTGGAATCGGCAGATCTCTGAAGAAGTAATTCCTATTTACCTAGGTTATCCTGGGTTCTCCAGGAAGCAAACATCAGATTAAATGTGTAAAAAAATTACTTAGGGACATGCCAAGGGAAAAAGATCCGGAGGCGGTGAGGAAGACGGGGGAGCCATTAGACCCGAGCGAAACTGTGGTGGGAGGGGAGGTTGGATGACATCATGCTAGTCTGAGCCTGGGAAGGTTCAGCACAGCCTTCAAAGGAGTCCCAGGTTTGCTAGACAGACCAGCCATGCTCATTTACTAGCAGGCGCAGCGAGCACTGCCACGGATTTCAGAGGCAGCCGCGGGGCCCCTCATCAATTATGTTTCCTGTCATTGGAAATCCATGAGGTGCATTCTTGTGGCTTCTGCACTGCCCCATCCTCCTCTTAACATATTGCAGCTCTGGCTGAACCAAAGTGGTTTTTGCTCACATTTTCCCTCCACTTTGTGTCCCTGAATACCAACCCCACAGGAGACGCAATTTGAGTCAAGTCCCATCGACAGGGCAGACGCCATGTGCAAAGTGCAGTGTTAGATAGCTGGATGGGTGGGACCCAGAGATTCATCTGTAACACTCTTTTTCCTCAAAAGTATGTAATTCAGTTGTGTTGTGTGTGTGTTGGGGGGAGGATTCTCAGGCTGAGGGTGGGGGAAACCATTACCAGCTGGATATGCAAATTAGATGCCAGGCATGCAAACTGGCACTCTATGGTATCAGCGCTCCGTAATGGCACCCATGGAAAAGGGTAATATTTGTGCAGGGCAGCAGGGTAAGCGGGAGGCAAGCCTGAGGCAAGGGCTTGGCTGTGCGGAGGGCTGAGGGAAGTCATTATCTCAACTCACCCATAGTAATTTAGATACTACCCATTGGGAAGCTCTGTTTCAAATGGGTTGACTCAAGCAAAGCATTTGGGTTTAGATGAATTAATTAATCCAAAATAAAGCCCTTAGAAGAGTGTCTGGCACAAAGCTTACATGCAGGGAATGTCCTCTATTTTTTTACAAGAGCAAATTTAAATCTGCCATAAGTGTGAATGCACTCCAGTGTAGAGTGGTTTGGAATTCTCTGTGCCAGTCTTACGCTGGTCTGCTCAAAAGATGTTGGGGGTTCCATCCATGTGGTGTGTGAAAATGAATGAAAATGCACGCTCTGATGCTTCTAGACTCTCTTTTGGGGCCCCTGAGTAGGGTTCAGTGAGTTGATGCCACCAAATTTTATCTGAATCAATTCTATCCTGGGAAGAAGTTCCACCTGTAGATCAAGGTGATGTCAGATCATCCCCTGAACACTGTCCCATTTGAGCACTTCTTAATTCATCATCCTAGTTGCATAGAAATAATTTCAACATCCACATTCATCAATTTTGACAGATTCAAACAAACTACCCCCTGTATGTACAATAGATTCAGTTCAGCCCAAAAAGTCTATTGGTTAAGAGGTTCCCGGGACCCAAACCTACCGCTGTTTCCAAGTCAGTCTTGTAGGACCTATAAAGGGCAGAGGAAGAGTTCCTGAGGTCTTCTTGAAAGCCCACATTAAGTCTGACCGACATTCTCAGGATAACATCTAATGAAGAACACAGGACAATATTTAGAAATCTCGTGCTAGCATTTGAGTACACAGAAACATTTGCTTGAGTTGATATCAAATAGTCACTCAACAAGCAAACATTTAATGAGCAGTTACTTACCCCTCTGGAGCTGGCAAAAATGTCCCTCTGGAGGCAGTCCCTTAAGGCAACTGCAGTGATGCCCTGCAGGGGAGCCGCTGTGCTCTTGACAGGTGAGATTGTGGAGGCACCTTTCCTGAGGCCACTGATAACCTGTCTCGCAGGAGCACCAGATTTCATTGCCAGTAGGTCTGCAGACTGTCATCAGCCAGAACAGTGAGGGGAGAGAAGGTAGTCACCGCCTTTGCATTTATAGATGAGCAGTATTTATGCTTGTAGGAAATCCTGACTCAGTTCCGTCTGGCCCTCCTGGGAAGTTCAGCAGCGCTGAATGAGATTCCCATGATTCCCGCACGTGTAACCTTGCTATTAGGCATGGCCCCCTAAAGATGCCGACTCCTCTGACTAGCCCGGGGGCTGCCTACAATGATAGAGTGAGTGATGAGCAGATTCCCAGACTGAGAGTGTATGACAACCAGCCTTCACGATGGCCCTGATCATCCCTGCCTCTGGGTATCCATACCCTTTTGTAGTTCCCTCTCATATTTTACTAGGGTTGGTCCGTGTGACCAATGGAATGAGAATAGCAGAAGTGGTCATATATCACTTCTGAGATTAAATTCTAAAAGACAAAAAATAGAGAATATTCTCTGAGTGTAAACTGTGTGCCAGACACGCTTCTAAAGGCTTTACATTGGGTGAATTCATCTAAACCTAAATGCTTTGGAAGAGAGCATCCCAACCAGTAGGGTCCAGATCACTAGAGCTGGTCTCCCTCTTGGCTGTGTCCTCTCTCTCCTTCTCTCTTTCTCTCTCTGATCTCTGGCAAGCCGGACACATTGCATGAAGGACATGTCGTGGAGAAGCCCACATAGTTAGGAACTGAGGTCTCCAGACAACAGCTAGTAAGAAGCTGAGGTTTGCCAACAACCACACCAGTGAGCTAGGAATCGAGTTTTCCAGCCCCAGCTGAGCCTTCAGACGATTGCAGTTCTGGCTCATGGACTAACTATAACTTAGTGAGAGACCTTGAGCCAGAGCCACCCAGCTAGGCTCCTCCCGGATTTCTGGCCCTCAGAAACTGTGTGGTATAACAAATGTTTGTTGTTTTAGGATGCTAAGTTTGGGGGTAATTTGTTGTGGAGCAATGGTCAACAAATAAAGAATACAAGTCAAATTGTAAAATTGTGCCTTTTACATTTCAAGTCTAACGTGAGCAACCCAAACTGACTCTGATCCCACTGAGGACACTGAAAAATGCTCTGAAAACAGAGGGCACTGAATTTATTTCTAAAACTGGACCAAAGTCATATCACTGGGGGCTGTTTGTTTGCAGATAGGCAGCTAGGCAAAGGCCCACAGAGTGATGACCTAAAGGAAAGCCATCAAACAACTGTTTCTGAAATAAGAGGACAATCAAGTCCCTGGGGATCCTGGGGAAAAACCCATAAGCCTCAAGCTTCCCCAGTGAACTATCAGAAAGTCTTCACCCCCTCCATGTATGAGTGACCAGACTTGCAGGCAGGATAATTTTCACTTTCCAAGGGCATTCGCATCTTAAAAGAGAAACTTGTGGGGGTGAGGCAGTGGGGTGGGGAGGATATAGCTCAGTGGTAGAGCACATGCTTAGCATGCACAAGGTCCTGGGTTCAATCCCCAGTACCTTCCTAAAAAACAAACAAACAAACAAACAAAAAAACAAAACAAGAACTAAAGCAACTACTTAAAAAAAAGAGAGTGGGAGAAACTCATCGACCCAACTTGTAAAACCGGGTTAACAAGTTTCTAAAATATAAATAGTGGAGCCCCTTAAAGTCATGCCTCCTTTAACAGCACAAAATAAACCAGGGAGAGTTTGAAAAGTGTCTACACTGAGTGTACGAAACAGAAACTGTTCATAATCATGTAAGAGGTTCAACAAAAGCAAACTGCTTGTTTATTGGATATTTACTGATCTGTTTTGTTGGCTAGATTTGCTTTGTAGTACTCAAACAGACATGAATGGTTTCCATTAAAAACAGTTGGGAAGCAAACCAGAAGAGATGAAAAATTCATTCATTAATTTTGCCCGTAAATAAAGGAAATAATTTTAGAGGCAAAAGATCTGTGTTTTGTGGGAACTGTGTTTCCTGTGTTGCTCCACTATGACTAGCTTTGTGAGATATCCTACGGAACAGAAAAGGTCTGTGTGCAAAGGTATCTGAGGACCACTGGACACGCCTTCTGCCACTGGAGGACTCATACTGGCAGCAGTCAGTGAACCACTAACTAAACGAAATTAATGGTGAGGTAGAATTTGGTGAGAAATGGCATCCAAAGGGAGCCAGTTCAGGTTCAAATAGCATGTATTAAGAACTAAAAATTTAGGTGCACAGACTGGCATTGTGATCGACTATTTAGGCATGAGAATTTGAAAAGATTTTGGAAAACAAGAACTTTCTTCTTGCCTCCATTTAGGAAGAATAAAGCCCAACACCCATCAGTGCTTTTCCAACTTACAAAGCAGAAATCTCTTCTAGGGCAAGGGGCAATCCCATCTCACAGCTTCTAGGGGACACAAGGGATGGTCCCCTGAGATGTTAGGGGAACTCGCATGACCTGAAAGGGAGTCAGTGACCAGAAAGTCCAACCCCAAAGTCTGGGAGGTTCTGCTTCATGCCCTTGCTTCTGATCCAGGCAGGTCCCTTGTTCTGTGATGCCCAAAAGACAAGAGCTTGCTACTTACTAATACCCTGAACCAGTCCTTGCTATACTGACTGCCCAGGGTAAGAAGACCCAGGAGGTGGTCACGAGCATACCTTGGGACCACTTTGTGAAAACCAACACACAAGCCACCAAGCAAACATTTGGTCACCATTTAAAATAGGACACTCGCTACAGAGTTTCTGAATAGGGACTTGACCACATTGGAAGGCGGTGAAATCATCAAATCACACCTCAGGCTGCTAGGGCCATTTCACTTGCCCACCAAGGGTAACCTGCTCTAAGAGTAAGGAGCTCAGCCAGCCTTTCTCCTGTTAGACCCAGTCCTCCTATTTCCAGAAATGGGTCTTTTACTCACCTGCTGTCACCTCGATGCTCAGAATGTTGGTGGCTGGGTCAGTGTCATTCCCTTGAATTGGAAAACTGAGGCTGCTCAAGTAAGCTTTGATGGGCTCCAGGAAGGAGACATTTTCCAAAGCGATCTCAACATCGACCGTGAACTCTCGAGCTGCAGACGGACTTGCGGCAACTGAAATGAAAGTGTACGAAGGCTGTGAGGACTTCCGTGGGTGGTGGAGAGAGGACACGACAGACCTTTTAGCACTTAAAGCCAATGACGGGGACGTGTGGATGCCGGACACAACAGCCTTTAAGAATTTCTAATGACCATGTTTAGAGAAAAAGCAGAGCCCATTTACTGACCACCACCTTCATGGCGCTTCTCTTCTGTGACTTTGCTTTTTAGGAGACACAGGCAGCAGATCTGTTTGGCCTCAGGGCTCGGTTCTCTGGCCATCTGAGAGCTTCACAGGCCAAGATCAGGACTTGTCCGTCCTCTCCATCCCCATACCCACCTTGGCGTCCAAGGCCAAGGATGACTGTGTGAGAATGGACCATAACGGGACAAGAATAGAACCAAGTGACCTAGCAGGGAGGCTTGGCAACTGCCTAGACAATAAAAACCACGGTCCTGACTCACCAGAATGAGTCAGTATGTTTCAGACACTATTCAACGGACATGCATGTCTGTTAAGAGCTGAACTAGGCGTGGCTTGAAGACCCCTGAGAAAGGTCACTTAGGTAATTCCCTTTGCTCTCAGCCTACGCCTAAGGCGTGGGCTCTTTGTTCTCCCTCTGTATCTCCGGGTGTCCAGAACATGAAAGGTACTCAACGAAAGCAAACTTGGCAAGTTGAAAAGTGAACTACAAGAGATCTTCAGCAATTCATTGCTTTTCCAAATTGCCCCCATGCTGGCTGACCGGCTGCCATTCCAGACGCATCTGTTTCCCACTCCAGGCGAGCCAGACAGCAGATATCCTGCAATGTTCCTGCATAGTTTCCGACATTCATCATGTCTTGATCCCTGGAAGTAAGCTTCTCAAGGGCAGGACTGCTTCTTTCATTTCTCAGAGCCTTACCCACTGCTTCTGGCATGGAGCTCACCACCTAATAAATTCATTTCCCATCGACGCTTGTTGAACCTGTGATTTCTCAGTTGAGCCACAGATTCGATTTTCTGTCACTGCCAGAATCTTCGGCTCATTCTTGGCTGAAATATATAACTGGAGCAGAAGCCATGGGCTTGGTTAGTAGCTAATGAAGAACCTTCAAAGAATAGGAGAATTTTTTCATACAAGTGGGTTGAGAAGACCCGTTGTGGCTTATTTCATCTCGTCAGTCAAACAAAGAAAAGATTAGTGAATACTTGCAAAACTCTTACTTGAAAATATAAGTCAAATCTAGAAGTATGAGGTGTATAGAACCATAAAATTAAAATTCTATGTCCGTTTTCTAACCGGGCAAGGAATTTCCCCCATAATATATCCATAATACTGCAAGATTTGTTTTCAATGTTCCAAGGATTATTTATGTGAAACACTACAATGCAGTGAGTTTACTGTAGGAGATTCCAACCGATAAATGTTTACTGCAGAAAATGGCAATATTTGTCCACTGAGAGCTGCAAACTATGTTTGTCTAGGTGTTTGGTTTTACTCATCAACCTTGTTGAGAATTATTTCATTTTGGCATCTTTCAACTTGCTGTAATTAACTCCAACTGTAAAAAATGTGCACATTTTCTTAAAAGTAGGAATGCAGCTTTGGGTACACTTCTTCCTTATAAATGTGTATTTACAAGTAGGACACAGTGACTTTTAGAACTCAGGGTAGAATCAGTCTGTCACGATGCTATGGCGTTGCTGCAAATTTCCTGCATTCTTTCTGATTCACAGATGGTTCCGTGGCGGAAGCAAGCTTCCTGGAAGGACTGCTAGTCTTAACCTGAGTGATCCTAACCCTGGATACGGTATCCTGCCTGCTGGGAACATTTGCAGGGAGGGTGGCTGCCTGTTATTTACAAGGTCTGCCTTAGAGGACATTCCTTTTCCTGAAAGGTACTGCAACAATCCTCCAGAGGATTCAGAAGTTCCAGGATCCTCTTTGCTGTGGTCTACCCTCCTCCCATGACTGTAAACAGGATTTCCTGGCCGGTAGCTGCTTTCGAGATGAGTGAGGTCAGGAACAATCCCGTGTCACCCACTTCATCTTTTGCATCGTTGCCTTCCAGGGTCTGATCCCAGCATCGTATCGGAACCCAAGGGTTATTTCCATCATCCATGCCTGAGATGACCTCTCTCTGCTCTTTGCACATGTAACTGAGGAACAAGCATGTGTCCAAAAAGCACAGGGTGATTCTTGAACGTCATCATTCCCCACTGAAACCAAGGTCGTGCTTCTGCTAAGACCTTACAAGGAGCTGAGCCAAAAGCTTAAAATACCTCTAAGAGGACAGTTCCTGTGACTTTAGAGTTCCAGCCTATGGCATTTGTGCAAGTATGAATTAAAGCACCAGCCTCTAGGACCCTCTTCCCCTCATCCGCCCTTTGGCAACATCTATGACCTTCAGCCCAAGTGTCGCTTCTCCCTAGAGCTGATAAGGATGGGGAGCCTTTAGCAGAGAAGGAAATGTCTTCTCTTTGAAAACAGGCTCAAAAACTGCATGTAGGGTATTGTTTAATGTCTTTTTAGAATTCAGTGTCCAATTCCCAAAGTACGATTTAAAATATAATCAAATTCAAAGGCAAAATTATTCATCATAAATGGAAGAATGATCTAAAACTTGGTTCAGTTCTAGGCAGTGCAATCAAGGTCTCAGACATCCACAGTGAGGAAAACCACTTTGTGACCCACTGTCACGGACATGGATTTTGACACTACGCCTTGCTAGGTTTGTTTGGTTTTCCTGGCTTGGTTGATCTGTAAGGAACTTCACGGCTTTGGGAGGGCCTCCTCCCCAGGCCCTGGGCTGGGTGCCGGGGACACGGGGTGAATCAGAGAGGCAAAGCTCCACGTGCGTGCGTGGCCCTTCCATCCTACAGGAGGCAACCAGGGAGTTCAGACCTCGACATCGGGCAGTTCTGAAGGGCGTGGAGGAGATAAAGCAGGGCGAGGAGACAGAGGGGCAGGCAGAATGAGGGTGGTGTGCGATTTTCTGTAGAATCGTTACAAAGATGGAAAAGTTAAGCAAAAACGTGAAGGAAGTGAGGAGTGAACCAGGCAGAGATCTGGGGAGGAAAAGTGACTCTAGGAAGAGAAAACCAGCGCAAACACCTTGAGGCAACAACTTCCACAGCTGGTCTGAGGAAGCACAGAAGGAGATCCTCTCAATCTGGGTCATTCCTCCCCGTCAAGAGTACCATGGTCTTACGGGCCAGCAGGACCTGGATCTGCTCCTGGGCCTCCTGTCCCTGTAATGCCCCAGAGAGAGCGTCTGAGTTTGAGGGAAGGTCAGCGTGGCCAGCGGACAGGCGGGATCAGAGGCCCACTCTGCTCACAGCCCTCGGCAGGCCCAGGGTTTGGGGTAGAAAGGCCCCTGTCTGCTTTACCTCTTCCAGACCTGAGGACTTCAGAGCTTAAGAAAGTGATGCTGGCTGCCCTGCCCCAGGCTACCAGGGACGCAGGGGGAACAGGACACCTCTGTGTGTATGTTGGAGGCCCTTCCACTCTTCTCTGCTGCCTCTGGACCATCTGATCCCAGATAGTCCAGTGTGTTTTCTTTGTCTCAGTCTCCTCTGCCCTGGTGCTGTTTGCCTGAATTTTTCTGACTCACCGATGCCCCAGTGGAAGGTAGCACATTCCATCAGTGTCCTCAGTGTCGCAGGGGCAGGCCTATTGCTGGCCCAGGAGGCACAAACCCACCAGGATTTCCCCTTTCCTTTCCCATAAATCTCTGCCCGCTGCCATACAGCACTGATTTTAAAGAGGCATTTCTGGAAAGTTGGCCCCACACTGCCACAAGCAGTTCTTAATCACAGCTATTTAAGCAAACAGCCCTAATTCTGCCTGGCAACTCAAATGCAGTTATGGCTTCACAGAAGTCGGAGCCTAAGTGGAAGCAGAAATCAATCTCCCACCTGCTGACCTCGCCCAGGAGAAATAAGGTGGGTGTGGCTTTCTCTTGACCGAGGGGATAAGGCCACCTGATTACCGAAGACCTGGCTCCGTGGTTTCTCCCCCTTAGCCCTGTAGCAGGCAAATATTAGAAGATGCCTGTTCTGCTTATTTATTGACACGTTCTAGTAGGTAGCAGTTTGGACCGTCCTCTGCATCTGCTGTACCATTGTCAGCAGAGACTCAAAGGTCCTGTTCTCCCTTTAGGTTTGAGAAAGATTGGTTCACCCAGGGGAAAACCACCAGCACCCCAGGCTGTGGCTGAGCTGGCAGGTGTGGATGGAGAGAGGGCGGGCTGCACTGCATTATAAAACACTGGGCTGTGAAGTCTAGAGAAAAGAATTAATTCTACTAGCTCATCATCCACCTCAGTCATCAGGGCCAGCCAGGTATAAAGTTCTCTTCCTAGTGAGAAAAAGACAGGGAGGCCAGTGCCCCTTACTCTACAAAGCTGCTCCGAGGATCACGGAGTGGCTGTGCAACCTTCCTCTAAATGTGATTCCAGATAATGCGGTTTCCTCCTGCAATATCTGCACAAGAAAAGCCCCGGCCCATTCATTAATCTCACAGCATTCCCTCTGCCTGGAGCTCCCTCTTCCCTGCCCCCTGCTGTCCCACATCTGCTCCTTCTTTCCTATCTCAGCCTTGATCAATTCTTTCTGGCTTCTCTCTGAGTTTATGTGTGCTTGCTGACCTCAGGACTCAGAATCAAGGCAATGTGAAGTCGTTTGAACATTTTACAGATCTCCTAGGGTAACCACTCATCAGACGCGACGATGCCCTACAAACACATCTGCTAAGTGCTTATTCAGATTGGCTCAAATACATTGTGTGACAAGAAACTCACATCTATATAAGATGGTCCGACCCATCTTTGGTCAGTTCTGTTAGAAACTTACATTTAGGCCCAGACCTATGTCTCTGTTACTTCTACGACTTTCTTGGTGGTAGCTTTGCCTTTTGCAGGCTCACCGTAAGGCATGACTCTGCTTTTGATATTATGAACTTTGAATTTAACTTATGGTGCATATACATCCTATCCTGATGACCAGATTAAAAGTTTATAGCAGGTGGTCACCAAGTTTTACCTTCTTTGGACCCAAGAGGTGCTTAATTATATATACACTCAATAAATGTTGGAAACACTTCTTTGCTTAAAAAAAAAAAATCATGGGATGAAACCTCACAGGCAACAGAAACCCACGTTGAAAACTATGACCTGTAACTATGAGCTTGGACTTGGAGCCACAGAGAGCTGGGGCCTCTCACCTGGGAGGCCATGAACCCCTGTGAGCCATGCTTCGCTCATCTGTAAATTAAGGGCACAATTTTCTCTGCAGAACTGTTGACGAATTGGGCTACTGTATGACAACCCCTAGCAAGTTGCCTGGCCCCTATTAGCCATTCTGAAACAGCAGGTAGAAATAATAGTATTGGTTATAGCAAGTGTAAGGGTTGTAATCTAGGCAGCTGTCTGCTGGTAGGTCAAAAAAACCTAATTCTATTCCAACGAGGTCTCACTTTTGAGACAGTTAAACAAACAACACAGGCAGAGAGCACCCAGCTTTCCCGTCTTACTCTGCCACCACCACTGCCCGCTCAGAGCGCCAAATGCCACAAGTTATAAGAAAGATTAAAGCCAGTAAAATCCCCAATTCTGCTCCTCCACCTGGAAAATGCAAGGCATTTCCCGAACCCAGACCAAAAGAGGCCAGGACACCTGGCTGCAGGTCTGCAGAGGGTCAGGATTTCCAAGCTGGCAGCCAGCAACCCAGTCTGGTAGGAACTTTGCTCTCACTAAAGAGGCGTGAGGATGGAAACACCTTGAGCCCAGGGTTGGGACATCCTCGGTCTCCTTGTCTTGAAGTGTTGTCTCCCATCAGCCATTCCTTTTGAAGCCATAGAAGAACCAATGGGAACTCCAGCCCAGGGCCCAAGACGTGGTCCCAGCTAAGCTCAGAAATCTGGCATTGGGGAGCTTCATAATTGACGTAGAGGACATATTTGTGCTTCTTCCAACCGATATGAAACTTCTGCTTTCGGTTCCCTAGGAAGACCACCTGGAAGACTCAGTTTTGAGCTGACTGGCATACCTCCGCAATACGATTTCCAGTCCAGCTCCGCTTTCTGCCTGTGACCTCCCTCTCCCCAGTCATCCAGGTCTGTGCACCCTGGAGTGTCGCAGGGATCCTCACTCCCCATCACCCCATGTCGAATCTGCTGCTAAGTCCTTTGGACCTGCTTCTCCACATGTCTTTCACCAGCCTTCTCTCTGTTCCTTTCCTATATCCTCCCCGGAGCCAGGGCCGATGACGGTCCACACTGCTGAGCATCCTTGCTGGTCTCCCTGCACGAATTTCGTATAATTCCTTCCGCAATAACCACCTGGCTAGTTTTCACTTCCCATGGTTTCCATCAGCATCTTCTCCCTGCCAGCCTCTCGGCTGGTCTAAAGCCCCCTTCCTGGGGGACTCAGGACCGAATTCCAGATGCTCTGACCCTTGCTTATTTCCCTCTGCCCCCCGACACCCACTCTGCTCTAACGAGCCGACTCACCCTCATTCTCAGGTTTGCATACAGGCTCCTCTTCCCCCGCCCACAGAGTTTTGAAATAGTTTTCCTAAAATGCTAATATCGTGGCACCCCTCCTCCTACCATCAGCAGTTACATGAAGACTTCTCTGTACCAGGGACCTTTCAGGCTGTTTCAAATGCAGTAATTTTGTAAATAAATCAATTAGATTTGTTTTTAATTAAAAACCCATCAAAACAAACAACCCCCCCCTCAGATAACCCTATTCATGTTTTAAAAACATGTACATAATATTATTTAATCCTTTCAACAACTCTGGACGGTAATAATAGATATACTTGTGTACTTGTATGTATGTGTATATGTGTGTGTGTTTGTGACACATCTGTATGTGATGTAGGAAAACACCCATAGCTCGGAGAATAAATATGAGCACTGAGCCTGCCTTTAAAGATGATTCTACCCCAAGCCCTGAAGATCTAAAGATTTGGTCCAGTGCCTCAAAAAGAAATAAATAGATAAACAAGATTACACTGTATAGCACAGGGAAATATACACAAAATGTTATGATAAATCACAGAGAAAAAAATGTGACAATGAGTGTGTATATGTCCATGAATGACTGAAAAATTGTGCTGAACACTGGAATTTGACACAACATTGTAAAATGATTGTAAATCAATAAAAAAAAAAAGAAATTCCTTTTGAGCATTCTCTTTCTCTTGGGACCTTGGTTTGCCCCTTTCTGGCATTAAGGCTCCAGGACACAGGCACTGCTGTGTGGGATCTGCTGAATGGAAGCCTCCTATTGCCTGCTGTCCTAGTTTCCCTGGACAGCGATGCTCTGAACTACAATTTATATTCTGAGTATCTGCAGTCGAGCACTCGGGCCTTTCCATGACGATTTCAGGGATTTTGTAAAAGTACCAAGGCCAGGAGGATCTTCTGCAGGTGATGGCTTGAGTCAAGCACACTTCCAAAATGACTCCACAGCACAAAAGACCACGTATAAAAAAATGGAAAATGTTTTCATGGTCTTTTATCATTGTCATGATTGTTTTTTACTGAAAGCGCATCTGGAAAAGTTTTGGAATGTCAAATCCTTAGATGTAGAGGTGGTTTCCTCTCCAGGGGCTAAGCTCTCGCATGGGCCACCTGGCTCACAAACAGCCCGGCCCGGAAGTGCAGGAAGACGTTACTTTTACAGCTGTCAGGTCACCAAGTGGCCCTGGGGAAGCTGGCAGCCTGAGCCCGAGAAGAAGCTGGCAGAAGCCTGGAGCTGGAACTCACCACAGACGGTGTGATTTTAGGAACAAAAGGTTTTGAAAGTACCGAATGGGCACATTGCTGGCCTTGCTCCTGTCACAGGGGCAGGAGGGCGGAAGGGGGTGTCAGGACGGGGTAGAGGTGATGCTACCTGAGGGAAGGAGGGGAGGAGGGAGAGTGAGGATCCCACAGGGATGTAAGGCACGGCTGAAGTAGAAAGGAAAGGAAGGGAAGGGAAGGGGAAATGACCAACGGTAAGAGCTTCCAGTGAGCATTTCTTGAGCTTGACAAAATGTGGTCAAATAGAGAACAAACCACAGTTACCAAAGAGGAAGAGGGAGAGATACGCTAGGAGTTTGGGGTTAGCAGATACAAACTACTATGTGTAAAATAGATAAACAACAAGATCCTACTGTACAGCACAGGCAGCTACAACCAATATCTTGCAATAACCTATAATGAAGAAGATTATATATAACTGAATCACTATGTGGTATATCGGAAACTAACACAACATTGTAAATCAACTATACTTCAGAGTAAAAAAAACATGGTTGAATTCTCATTTCAAGCACCAGGCAACAGTCAGATCTGGTTATGGCCCTGTAAAGAGGTCTACCAGATACCTCTCTGTCCTGCCCAAGGGGGAAACCTCCTCTGTCAAGCAGCCTAATGTCTCTTTCAGACTATGAGATGGAATAGACCAAGTCACAACATGCCTGGAAAATGATTCAGTCCCAAGGATACAGGTTAAGACAGTTGGTATAGCCACTGAGCCAGCAGGTGCTTATCGAAAAGGAGCATACCCTCTGAGCTGACCGAAGGGCAGCTAGGACAGAGACAAGCATTCTCTTTATTTGTTCCCTCAGCTGTTGAGACACTGGGCTACATGCCAGGCTGCCGGGAGGAAGAGGGTTCAAGGGAGCTCATGTCTCCTGGGAGTGGCAAAGAGGAAGCAAAATAATTCCAATGCCTTGGGACAAATATTGTGCTATGGGAACGTATCAAGGGTAGTGGGAACCCCTCCCTGTCTGGGGAATTGATGGAAGGCATGACAGGGCAGAAGCCCGTGTGAACTGAGTCCCCCAGACAAGCAAAGGGGGCTGGTGGGTGGGGTAGCGACCCTGTGAAAGGCAACAGAAGGAAAGCAAACAGGCAAAGTACGTTGGATCCAGTAAGACGCGAGCGGATGATTGGATTTTGTCTCCAAGGCAATCCTTGAAGGATTTCATGCAGAATCAGACTGATGCTTTTGCAAGGTTGCTGTGGTGGAAGGAGAAGGATCTGGTCCTTGGAAGATGCAGCCTATAGACATACCCACCTGCCCTTGTCCAGGGTCCTGCACATGGGAGGGGACGCTGTGGTGTTCACAGCCCCCACCTGTCCCCAACTCTTTTGGAGAGCCCTGGATTTTCTGGACCACCTCTTTGGAATTTAGTAGGATAACTGGAGTGGGAGGCAGAGGAGGACTTCAATCTAGTGGTTAAGTTGATCCAGGGATAAAGTGCTGAGTGAGAGGAGGTGAGATTAAAAGTTTTAAAAGGGCAAAAGGCGAGCCTGCTGGGTGGAGAGTGGAGAAGCAGGCTTTTGGGCGGCAGTGGAGGGCAGCTGTGGGAAGAGCCACGGGGAAATCTTCTGGATCTGAGGAGCGGTGATGGGAGAGGACACGGAGATTGGATGTGTTGATAAAACCCGCTTCATGTCCTTTGAAAGAATAGAGCATGGGGTTCCTTGGCAGTTACTTCTAGAAATTGAACCCTGATGTGCTGGAAGATTGAATTATGTGGGTCACAGCGTTTCAAAAAATTACAGCAGATGTCATTTGATGGGACTTACTAGAAGAGGTGGCTAAGCCAAGAGTTACATACCAGTTCGTTTTTGCCTTACTGGGTCCTCCCCTGCTAGGCCATGTCCACGGAGAAGCTGAAAGAACATTTAAAAAAAATCCTCAGTGAGTGTCAGAGATGTCTTTTCACGATGGATTTCTGGTCACATGCCCCTGAATGTTTGAGCTAAGTGTAGGACTGCGGATTCTGGGTTGGCACCTTGCGCCCTGCGGTTGGCAGGCCAACAGCCATTGAAGGGTAGGGAAAATCAAAGGGAGCTGCCTCTGTGGTGTGATCTTGGCATCGACTTTCTGTAGACCGGTCTCTAGATCCAGGAGCGGAAGAAAGCTGTCTATCTGAGTTTCTCAGAGTTCCTGCAGCTTGAAGCGTCAAGAGTATAAATTATGGTGTTCTCCACTGTACTAAGACTTGAACTCTGAGTCACTCCAGTGACCTTCTAAACAAGTCTCATGACCTCTCCTCCGCACACAGCCTGTTCCCGCCCCAATATTTCTGCAGCATTAGGGCTATTTAGATTGCGCATGCATAGAAATTATTTTCTCCTCCTCTGGTCCTTTTCCTCCTGGAGGGTTCTATGATTACCTTCTAAGGTGGGGACTGTGACAGGAAGCTCTAGGATCAGTCTTCCTGAGTATCAAGTGGTGCCCCTTACTAGCTGTGCGACCTGGAGGAAGTTACTTAGCCTCTCTGAGCCTCAGTTTCCTTTTTTGCAAACTGGAATAATAATAGGACTGACCTTGTAGAATTGTTCTGAGAATTAATCAAACTTCAATGTGGAACATAGTAAACTCTTAATAAACATTAGTTAGATCAGAAAATTTGTGGGTTAAGAGTAAAGACTCTGCAGATACTGAATACAAATCCTAGCTCTGCCATAAAATGACTGTGTGACTTTGGGCAAGTTAATTAACCCCTCTGTGCCTCCGTACTCACCTATAGTACAGGGACAAAAATTGCTTGCCTCATGAGGTTGTTGTGAGGATCAAATGATTAACAAATGTAAAACATTAGACAAGTTTTAGTGATCTAAAAAGTGCTATTCTGGGACAGGGCATCGCACTGCTCTGGGGACACCATTCACAGGGTCCCCTCTGGATACCACTTGCTTCATCTCTGTAGAGCTCATCTCCTGTCATCACGTGGCTTCTTTGTTTAAGAACTGACATCGGTTGGCTTTGCTGCTGGGGTCACTGCCAGCTCCGTAGCTTATAACCCCACCTTGACCCGACCCTGGGTTCCTAGCTCGTCCCTACCTCCAAGGCAGTTTCCCCATGATGCGTTTCCCAGTCCAAACTTCCTTAAGGCTCAATAGAAGAGCCAGAAAACCCCTGCCCTCCAGGGTGTGTGTGCTTTACCATTAACCCCATGCACCAATGAAAGCCACCCGAGACACAGCCTGTTCTGCCCTCTGTGAAAAATTCTACCAGTTTTCCCCTACTTATTGCACCTCATAATGCTAACAAAAGTAAGAATTCCTAAGACGTCTTCAACACCCCGTGCCAGGCACTGTTACCTACTTCATATGTGCTTATTTATTTAATCCTCATGACCATCTAAGATGTGGATACTGTTATTAGCCACATTTCATGGATGAGGAAACAGGTGCAGAGAGGTCAAATAACTTGCCTAAGGTCACACAGCCTTTAAATGGCAGAGTTGGGACTCAAACCTAGCTAGCCTGCCTCCAAAGTCTGCACTTATCCACACAGGCACTGCACCGTCTTATCAGGAGATACCCTGGGAAACGGTGGGTTTGCCTCAGTGACCCAGTCTCTCCTAACCAGCATCTCTTCTCTGTCTTACTCAATTGACCCCTCCATCTTCTTCTTTTCAACGACTGATGTTAATACCCATAGGAATTGTGGAGGGACTGTGGACCTGAGAGATCATACACATTCTCTAAGAAATGAACAGAGGAATGAAGGTTGGTAATTGGGATTTCAAGAGCCCAGGTGCTGCTTCCTGTGCAGTGAGCTCTCCTAGAAGGGGCAGGAACCATTAAATAACAAAAAGTCAACGTGTAGGGCTGGTTCCTGCCCGGCTTCTGCTGGAGGAAGTTCTGGCTCTGTGCCCAGGCAGAAGGAAAGGTTCTTTCTCTGCATTCCTGCCTCCATCCCCCCAGGGGCCCAGGGGTGGGGAGGGGGAGCCACCAGGAAGCTTTCTCTGTCCCCTCTTCATGGGCCATTACTGGGGACTCAGCCCAGGAGGAGGTGTCTGCTGGTGGTCACCTTTGGGAAGCTCTCCCAGGCCGAGATTTCACTTCTCCCATTTTCCAGTTGATGAGGGTGGAGGTGTTAAAGAATTGAAGACTTGCTGCTGGCAGTTGTGGGTTAAAATTAAGGTACATTTCAGTTCTTGCGAGCAGAGCATTTCAAATCTCTGTGACTGTAAGGATCACTTCCCTCCCCTCCCCCAACCTGATTTAGCAGGTCTGGGGTGGGGTGAGGAAAACCGCTTTTTCAACCGGCACATCCCTGGACCTGAGGCCACCTTTTGAGAAGCACCACTTTTTAATTATTTCTTGAATTTGCGTGGTGATTATCTAAAACTTTCACAGGACACCTGTGCAAAGCGCTATTTCCCTAAGTCTGTCACCTCCCGGCTCTGTTGTTTAGTGAGGATTCACAACTTTTTATGAGAATGACTGACTTTTAATTTTAATCCCTGTCATCATTGGGGGAAATGGAGGAAAAACATACTGAAAGTAAAAAGCCTCTGACTTTTCGCTGGGGGTGCTGGCAGTGGTGAAGACCCCTGACCTCCCAGATTCGAGAAGGTACAAAGAGCTGGGCTGCCAAGTCACGGGGCCTGGATATCAATAAGGCACGTGCGGGAGTCACACCGAGAACTGAATCCTGCCATGTCTTCTTCTTCCTAGTTGGAGAAGTCATCCACTCATTCTCAGTCTCTTCTTTTTCTTTGTAATGAGTTCTTTTTCCTTTTTCTTTTTTGGAAGGGGTAGGTAATTAGGTTAATTTTTATTTAGTCATTTATACATTTATTTTTATGTTTCAATGGAGGTACTGGGGATTGAACCCAGGACCTTGTGCTTGCTAGGGACCCTCTACCACCGAGCATTGCCCTTCTGCTAGTTTCTTACATTATGAAAAATACCATGCTGAGGCTCACCAGATGCTCATGTCACCTCCGGCAGTGCTGTGTGCCCAGCTGTTCTGGGTCTCACTGGGGGACAGCCTTGCCCTCCTGAGTCTTATGTCACCCCAATTCAGGGAACTACAAGGCTGAGCACAGATCCTGTCAGGGTTTCCCAATGCTGAGTATTTCCTTCAGACAAAAACCAGAGCCTCAGTGGGTGGGAGGGTGTAGCTCAATAGCAGAGTGTTAGCAAGCACGAGGTCCTGGGTTCAATCCCCAGTACCTCCATTTAAAAAAAAAATTTTAAAAAAATAGAATTACTGCCCCCCCAAAAAAAAGAATGAAAAAACAACCCCAAAACCAGAGCTTCGGTTGGGGCTCCCTCTGCTTGTCCATGTGGAGGTACCCAGATGGGTATCGGAGGACAATGGTCGGCTCTGTCCAGAAGGGATTTCCTGTCGGCCGAGCTCCAGCCAGAAGACACAAGGTCACTAATTCCAGGAAATGCCCCACCTGCTGGACATGACGACATTACAAATAGTCACAGTGGTGGTGGTGATGGGGGCGGTGGCCTGAACTGGGGCTAGACAACCGGTCAGGAACCAGAGGTGGCATTTCATGTGTGAAAAGAAAACCCCCAGGGAACCGGATGACAAACAAGTTGTCGCTAGATCTCACCCCTCCCCACCGGGGCCCTGTCAGTCATCTGTCTCTTTCTTGATTGGGAATCCCCTCACATCTTTTCCTCCAGTGAGGTGATTGTCTCAGCAAGGGTCCTGTTAGAATGTCCCCTCGAATAGGCATGCCAGCACAGGTTTATTTGTACCAGAATAGCAAAAATGACCACCAAATCTTATGCACCTGCTCTGTGCCTTAGCACTGTGATGCATATATGAGACTCTTTAATCTTCACAACAAGTCAATGAAGGAGAGACAATATGTTTTCTTAGGATGTAGAGGAGACAGGTTCGGGGAGATGAAGAAACGTGACTAAATTTCCAAAGCTAGCTAGTGTAAGAACCAGGCTTTGCACTTGGGGCTAACTCCAACACAGAGAGCCTGCAGCCTTTCTGCCCCAAGTTTGGTCCCTGGGGCCGGAGCAAGGGCAGCTTGTCAGAAAGGCAGCATCCAGGGCCCCACCCCAGACTTCCTGAGTTGAAATCTGCACTTTAAGAAGGTTCCCAGCTGGATTCATGTGCACACTGAGGTTTAGGACACTACATCATCGTCACACTTCAAAAGCCTGTCACCCTGTATTTGCACCCCCATGTCCACAGCAGCACTACTCACAACAGCCAAGAGGTGAAGGCAACCCAAGGGCCCATTGATGGATAAATGGATAAACAAAATGTGAGATATGCATACAATGGATCATTATTCAGACTCAAGAAAGGAAGGAAATTCTGATGCATACTACAGCATAGATACATTTTTAGGACAGTCTGCTAAGTGGAAGAAGCCACGGAAAGACAAACACTGTACGATTCCAGTCAGACGAGGTACTGAGAGTAGTCAAGACCACAGAGGCAGACAGTAGCATGGTGAGTTCCAGGAGTTGGGGGTGGGGGCTGGGGAGGTGGTGTTTGGTGGGTACAGAGTTTCAGTTTTGCAAGGTGGTTTTGCAGCTGGCTGCAGGACAATGTGAACAGATTTAAGACTACTGAAGCATACACTTAAAAAGATGGTAAATTTTATGCGCATTTATGCCCAATTTTTTTTCCAAAAGCTCAGTACCACCTGTTGCTTTTAAAGTGGCAGAAGTGGAAGCTGAGTGGCAGCGCAGGGCTTATAAGCTGGTAAGGCAAGTTCAAGGGCACCTCTCCAATGGGGGTTTCAGCCTCTGGGCTGGATGAAGGTCTATCTTGACGGCAGACCTGGGTGGAGGAGGGGGAAGTGGGGCCCTTTGACGGGGTTGGTGGAACTTCCAGGAAGATGAGTTCAAGTTTTCCCAGCAGCCTTGGAATGCTTATCTCCTGACCAGCCTGTGCCACCAGGAAGATGGAGGGGCTTTGCTCGGGGCCACTGCAATGAGGGCTCACCTGGCTCACTGTTGCCGCCAGGAAACCTGGGAAAATCTGGAACACAGGTAAGGCTGGCCCCACGGCTCAGATCACCTTGTGTTCTGGCTCTCCCCCCACGCACTGGCGGTAAGTGGAGCTCCGCACTGACCGTGCAGTCCACGGGAAAAGTAATTTTTCCCTAGTCTATTTATAAGAGCAAGTTGCTGCATATGGTTTCACGGGCTGTATCTTTCATACTGGAGTTTGGAAGAAGACACACAAGTGTGAAAGAAATAAAGAAAAAGACAAAACCTGTGTTTCTGGGTCAAACACAGAAAGACACAGAAACAGAAAAGAGCAAGGAAGTGCAGAAAGTCATAAAACAAAATCCTGAAGGTCGCTCAAGCGTTTTAAATATGACAGCAAATGTGAATAAACTATATACCCCAATCACAGTCGGATTAAAAACCTGCATGGTTTATAAGAGAACCAGTAAGGCAAAGGGGTATATTAAAAGCTGAACAAAAAATAAAGATCAGGCAAAGACAAATATAAAAACAGGGCTGACAATAGAATAGAAGACAAAGAATTGAAATTGAAAAAAGGACAAAAAGAGACATTTTGTAAAGCGAAAATCTGCCAATAAAGGGCTAACAATTGTGACAGAGTGAATAAAGTAGTATTCAAATCTTTTTTTGAAAATCAGTAGAGAAAAGTACTGTTACAGTAGGAGAAATAATGATCGCAGACACTGAGAAAGCTTTTTTTTTTTAAAAAAAAATGTGCCAGGCACTGTTCTAAGGCATCTTATAAATATTGACTGATTTAATTCTCACAGCAATCAGTAAAGCAATACTATGATTTTCATCCTCTTACAGATGAAAAAACCTGAGACACAGAGAGCCTCACTTCAGTCTCATAAGATTTCATAACCAGTAACCCACTCTGTCTCCGGTGCATGGAGTAGCTTAAAGGAATGGAGAACCCACTGATTCTCAGAAGGAACAAGGGGATACTTACCACCCTCTTGAGTTAAGCTAAACTCCCACGAACTTCCCAAAGACAAAACGACCTGGCTAAGTTGTCAGCCAAAAGCTTAGATGTTATCTGTGACCCCTTCAACAATATCAGTCTGTGATTAGAACACAGACACAAATTAACACCTTGTGAAATGTGCTCTAGTCTGATGCTCTAGGTAAAATGAATCCTTTGAGAACATAGGTCCTGCTCAGTGCTTGAACTCTGCTTTGTAGTCACGGTTGTTAGTATCACAGGGTGGAGCTTCAGGCCTCGAAGTGGCAATTTAATTAAGGAGGGAAGCTTGGGGTGTCCCCTGGTACCACCACTGATTTCAGAGTAAGGCAAGTTGTAGGCTAGTAGATACCTTTCCTATTTATATTCATCACCCCCTCTCGCCACTTGTGACATTTTCTCAAAGGCCCTACAATTTTTTTAAAGCAATTTGCATCTGTGACATTCCCAGGAAATAAAAAAAAATGTGACGGGGAAAACAGAGCAGACACGGGTTTACTCACCGAAGGATAAACAACTGACTCTAAATTCAAGTTCAGTGCAGCTTGGAAAGAGTACATCACAATCATCATGAAGCACAAGGTGGTTCTCCTTGGAGATTTCATTTCTTCAAGTTTAAGTTGCCTTGCCTGAAATGAAAACAGGATGGTTGAGAGAGAGAGCGAGCGATTTATTGATCAAACCTAGAAAGAACTAGCAGACCCTGTTTCAAAGGTCACACCAGGAAGGGTCTTTTTCAGTGGAGGGGAGAAAGGAAAGAACATACAGGTACTGATTGCAGAGAACAGTCTGCTCTACACTTGGGGGTGAGGGGTTGATGACATCAGGAAGGCAGGGGGCTGGGGAGGGCTGGGGATGGTACCTGACAACACGACCAAGGTAGCAGATGTTTGGGTACCTTTCCTATAGGTGTGGAGAAGGAGTGAGAGAGAGAAGGAAAAAGAAAGGAGAAAAAGGAGTGGAGGGGGGAGCTAGAAAAAGGGAAGGAATACTCAGAAAGAAATACTGTTAACATTGTGATTCAATATCCGTACGTATATGCATGACTGGGACATTGTGCTGTACACCAGAAATTGACACATTGTAACTGATGGTACTTCAATTAAAAAAAAAAAAGCAAAGAAACATTCTGAATCTGTACCCATAACCTGAACAAAAGGATTCAGAGAACAGTACTTACCTTTGCTACATGTAACACTGTCTGATATTTTCAATTCTATTCTGTCCTATCATTCCCCGTTATTTTTTTCTCAATTCTGGTAGCAACCCATTAAATTGACTTCATGACCCGTCTTAATGAGCTAATACCCATTAGTATGAAAAACTTCGGACTTAGTCATAAAGACATGTTGCATTCTAGAATTTTTCAGAGTGTAAAATATGGAATGGTAACATCATAACAGATCTCCTCTTATGTATTAATTTTTGATAGCTGTCTCTTTACAACGTGGGTGATAAAAACAAAGTTGTTTGGGGACCAGATTGATGACTGCTAGATTGGAAAAGGAGAACTTCACATGGAATAACCCCAGCTCTCATGGGTCTGTGGAGCAGGACAAACTACTTTGTGCAGATTTTTTTCCTTGCTGATTTCTTCATGTGCATGGGTTTTTGTGAGAAGAACACTCAACTAAGAGACAGAAGATAAGGGTTAGGATCCAGGATTACTACAAACTAATTGCATCCTTGAGTCAGTCACTCATCTTCGCTGAGTCCAAGTTTCCCCATCTGTGAAATGGGGATACTTATACCTCCTTTAATTCTCTCATAGACTTTTCTGAGGCTCAGGTGTGACTCAAAGCCATGCAGAGCTCCAGGCATGCGGCTGCGAGAGCTTCACCCTGACCGCTGGTGGAATCCAGAGGGCAGCCATCAGGAAGCACCAGGGGACCTGGCCCAGATAACACACAGACACAGCCAAGACTTGCAGGCCAGGGAGGATTGTGTTTCAATCATCAGCTGCCGCCTGCCTCCTTTTCCTCTCCCCCAGTGGAAAAGAAGGAAGCAGAAGGCCCTGGAAAACTGACCCAATTTGCAGCTCTGGCAATCAAATACATTTTTTAAATTCTGCAACTCAATGGCTTTTGGAAAATGCTTTGCCATGTAGGTTCTGGGAAGAGCTGTGTCTGCTGTAGGGAAGTCATAGCCACTCATTCCTCCTTGAAAGGGAGTAGGCTTTTGTGGGGTACTGAGCTGGCTGACTTAGCCTGGTGATAGCAACTGTTTCTGGGATGACTCGCATATTTAGAAGGCAATTGAATCTTTTTAGGCACCGATTTAGTGCACTGGCCTAGCTGGTTCCACACTGAGGCAGTGAATCAAGGTGATGCGAGTTAGTAACTGGATGGTTCATGAGCCTCCCTTGGTATGTGACAGTCAGGGAGGGACTCGGGGATTTGAAGGGTTAGAGCTAACTTCTCGTCTTCCCGTGGTTTCCAGATGTTGGCTTTTTTTGTTGGAGTTAGCAAGGGTTATCTTGGTCATGATCATGACCAAATGGTCACAACCCAAATGGCCTTGCCTGGTGCTTTTGTATAACAGCCACTGGCCAATACTGTCCACTGTCCTCATCTTCCCCCAGCCTCCCTGGAGACAGTCCTTGACTTAATGGACAACTTTTTCTCTGTTGACCTATCTTATGACCACAACATCGCAATTCAATAGAAATAGAGATGCAAGAAGGACCCCCACTGTGGGCAGGGGGTGTTCTCTGGCTGCAGAAGAAGAATAATGGCTACGTTCAGTCATTAGTTACACAGCAAGTGGGGAGAGGGGGTTCTCTACCTGCAAGAAGAACGCCACCACTTTGAGGGAGGAGGAACATTAAAAATATTTGACAACCAATATGGCGCAGGCCTGACCGATTAGAACAGTGATACAGCAGTTGGAGATCGATTCAGCTTTTAGGGTTCCAGCTACGTGTGGGGAGATCCCTAAAGACAAACTCTTCTTACCTCCATCAACAACCTCTCAGTAACCCTCCAGCTGTTCTCATCTGTGGGGAAGTTGGTGGAAGCTGTTTAACTTGGCTCGTGGAGAAAAAATCCAAATCCATCCAACAAAATGCACAGAAAAGCACCCCCCTCTTCAAGGCAGCATATCTTCAGCAGGGCCCCTTGAATTGTAAGTCCCCTAGAAGCTCATATTTATTCCAAATTCCTGGAGTAAATGGCAGACAACAACTAAGAGACACAGAGACAAGTAGAGGCAGAAAGAGAAATAACATGATCTGGTGTCATTCTCAGTTTCTTTCTCTTTGAAAAATACAAATCCTGGACACTGCCTCATAAAACTCACCAATCTATGCGAGCTAGCTGTGTCTTAAGAAAAAGCTGGGAGGTATGACCTCATGCTTAGTAGTAACCCTGTAGTGATGCTCAACTTCCTGGTGCCTCTGACTCTATTTTCCTGTCTGTGGACTTAGAAGAGATCAGGAGGGAAACCAAGCACCCTGACTTCACATGCTGGGAAGAAGCTGCCGGGATTCTCAGCATCACTGCCTCTGGAGAACAAGGGTCTGGGCCCCTTGAAGCAGTCTTTAATGATATTCTCTCAAGGAGTGATTATGCACCAGGAACACTCATCGTGAAACTGGCCTGAAACATATCAGGGAACTGTCCTCCCAAATCTTCCAAACAGCTAGTGCTTCACATCAACTGATCTCCAGGAAACCACTCACCTGGACCAGCCCAGCTTTGACTGAGGGGATGGAAGGAGCAGTAAATGGGTTTAGAAGAAGCAATCTTGCAGGTTTAGAAGACTGTTCACAAAATGACCACATCTGTGAGGTCTGATGACCCAATGTGATCATCAGGTTGTGGTTCCAAGCTCTGTCTGAATCGGGCAACGGTGAGTGAGACTTATTCTGGAAATGTGCTTCCTCAGCTCTGACTTCCCGTGCTCTCTGGTCCCTCCCCCTTTGATTCTCTCTTTGGCTCCTCCCAGGGAGCAGGAAGGCAAGAGATGAACGTGAGCCCACGTAGGATTGGCCTCTGCCCAGGTGCCTCTTTCCTCCCATCCAGAGCTCTGCTCCTGGCTTTGGCCCCACACACAACCCTCCCCCTAGCATTGCCTGGGTACCACCACCCTGGAAGGAAGTTCTCTGGAGTACGTGTGCATCACCTGCTTCAGTGGCTTTTATCCCTGGATACACATCTGAACAATCAGCAGGCAAATTTCTTTTTTCCCTTTTTCATTGCTGTTGTTTTAATATCACCCCAGACCAATTGAATTAGCATTTCTGGTAGGTGGGAGCTGAGCATCTGTTTCCACCCCAGCTGTTTCTGATGCAGAGGAGGGGTTGAAGTCTGTGGGTCCATGTGTTCAGCGTCCCATTGCTCTTTTCACGTCCCCTGCAACCTCCTGGCACTTTCCATCATTAGCCTAGAGTCCTCTCTCTGCTAAAGAAACTCCTAGGGAGAAACAGAGCCTTGATGGGGAGGCAATCAATCCATGGTGAATGAATGAATGGGTTAATGGGAGTAAGGACTCAGAGGTGATCTGCTTCATAGTTTTTGATGCAATTCAACAGCCAAAGCTGTTCTTTGAGGTTGTGTTATATATCTCACTTAACGAACCAGCAAACATATTTTCTATAGGCCTAAAATTGTGCTATGCATTCACACATTGAAATGAGTCGTGGTCCTGGCCCCTCAAAAGCTCTCGATCTCATCAGGAAGGCATGAAACGTAGACTGAAAGAGAAACAAGCTTAAAAGATGCTGTTAACTAAATGCCCACTTTGTACCGCGCACAGCCCTAAGTGCAACAAACATGTTCGCTCACTCAGTTTGCCACTCACAGCGAGCCCGTGAGGTAAGCATGTTAATCCTAATTCACAGAGGAGAAAATGAAGGCTTTCAGAGAGGTTATCAGATTTACCCAAGCCGCCCAGCCAGGAAGTAACAGAGTGAGATCTGCCAAGTTGGCCTGTCTCCGAAGGGGGCTGTGGTGTGAGGGGTAAGTGTGACAGAAGGAAGTTGGCCAGGGGGAGGCTGGGTGAGTTTGGGAGTGACCGGGATCACTGGCCTGACCCTGAAGGATGAGTAATGCTTTAACGTGTCACAGGGCAAAGAAAAGGGAATTTCAGGCAAAGGAGAAGACTGCAAGCAGAGACAACTGGGTCTCATTAAAGGGAACAAAGCACCCAAAGGGTGATGTCTGGCTGTGCCTCGGGCCCCTTGTGGAAGTTGCCTTGAGCAGCTGGTCCCTGCCTGCTGATGGAGGCGTGGCCTGGCTCCCCAGAGGCACATCGTTCTCCTGAGCGCTCACCATCCACAAAGGGGGCAGAGCTATTTTTGCTCTGACTTGGCAAGAGGACGAATGGGATGCATTTGGGATCACGTGATCCTCTCCTTCCTATAACAGACCATAGTGGAAAGGGCACCGGCTCTGGAGGGGAACAGGATTGTGTTTGATTCCAGCTTCCCCGCTTAGTCATTGCGGGCAAGATGCCTGCCCCCCGGAGCCTCAGTTTCCTGGCGTGAGTGAGTTACAAGGACTACAATACCTGCCTTGCAGCATTGTGCTGAAGATCAGAGATTATGCCTGTGAAGCCCAGAAAAGCCCAGTCACAATTGTTTGGGATTTGCTAAGGGCTACGTTGTGTTCTGCAGAATTATTACGTCGGTTGCCAACCGCAGCACCTCAGAAGGTGAGCTTCTTTGGAGACTGGGTCTTTAAAGAGATAATTAAGTTAAAATAAGGTCCTGCGGGTGGGCCCTCATCCCATATGGCCAGTGACCTTGTAAGTGGCGATGAGGACACAGACCTCCGCAGAGGAAGGACCACGTGAAATCAGCAGAAGTCAGCAGAGGAAGGTGGCATCTACAAGCCAGGGAGAGAGGCCTCCCCAGACACCGACCCTGCTGACACCGTGATTCAGACCCCCGGCCTCCAGAATCGTGAGAAAATAAGTATCTGTTGTTTACGTCAGCCAGTCCTCACGACTTTATAATGGGATGCCTGGAAAACTAATAGAGAATTCAATAAAGATGATACATATTTTTAGTTTTCATCATTCAGAAAGTGTGGGTGTGCCCCTCTGGTTTACTGCTCAGTATTTACTGTTTATTCTGGAGATGTTTTATGAAAATTGAAAAATGGATTTTTGGTGTGTCTGAATAGAGCATAAAACATACACGGTTCAAACTGGAAGATGAGTTAGAATTCATCTCTTGTTCAAGTACTTGCCCCTTCCTCTTACAAGCACACACACACTTCTTAGATTTTTAGATGAGAGAACGAAGGCCTGGCAAAGCTGTGTGTCTCAATGGCAGTTAGAGGCTGAGTCAGTCAGGACTGAAGAGGTCAAGCAAGGATTCTTAAAATTCTAGATAATAGTAATGATCTACAGTCAGGAAAGTTATTTTAGGATAGGATGGTGGATAATAATTATCAGCAATGATAACAGTGATGATGGTGGTGGTGATGGTGATGGTGGTGGTGACAGTGATAATGATGGTTACTATGGTGATGGTGATGATGGCACTGGTGATGATGGTGATGGTGATAATGATGGTAGACCCCTGTCATTCACTGGCTCTGTTTCAGACATGGTGCTAGGCTCTCTCCAGAATCCATGGTAACCTCACTTGGGTTTCTGAGCCTAATCGTAACTATCTCTTGCATTTATTTACCCCACCTCTGATTTCCCACACAGTCCAGGCATTCAGTGCCCCTCATGCGCACCATTGCGATGGCTTGATGCCTCCTCTCTGACCCACCATCCACATGAACACAACACTGATCTTCCGAAGCACTTTGCAAGTGTTACCTCCGTTCCTCTCCACACTGCTTTCAGAACAAAGGCAATCACTTTCACTGATGCTCAAGGCCCTCCATGACCCGGATTTTATTTTTCAGAGCTGTCGTATTTAAGAAGCCTCTATCATAGTTTTGCTACTGCAGCTGGTTATTTTTTCATAATTTAAAATAAGGGTGAGAGATTTTCCAGTGTTCACCCCAAAGTCAAAATATAAAAACTGATCTTTGAGACTTTATCCTGGGGGTGGGGAAGAGTAGTTATTACTGTCAAACTATTTTTCAGGGCTTGGCAAAACCAAAATAATCCTGTCATTTTCTTGGTTTCTTAATCCATTTTTTCCCCTGCCCCTTAGCTTCGGGATAATGACTACATTTTCAAATTCTATCCACCCTTCAATGCCTTTGCAAAGGACTGCCTCCTGGCTGGAGAATCCCTGCTATGTTCAGCTACAAATAGTCCCAACCTCCTCTGAACACCCACAGTTAATCTACGCCCTTAGCCTTCCTCCTTGTATTATATTTATTGCTGTAAGTATTGCATGAAACACATCTGTTTATTCCCTCACTCATGGGTTCATTTCTATGTTCATTCACTGGACAAACATTTACTAAGTCCTGCTAAGTGCCAAGTTCTCTACTAGGTACAGGGGTAATAGTAGAAAATGACAAAATGGTCCCTGACTCCATGGAGCTTAGAGTCGAAGGGAATAGATGAGCATTATTAAAGAATTAATTTTCAATTCATTGTTTAACTATGAATGTGAAAGTGCTACCAAGGAGAATCATCATAATACTAACAGTTACTGAACATTTATTACATGCCAGGCGCTGACTTGAGCATTGGCTCTATTAAATTCTTTAATCCTCACAACAATCCCAACAAAATGGTCATCATAGGATTTAATTGGTATTAATTAATAGTCCAATATCAAATTGACTGAGCCATAGGAGGCTTCAATAACTTGCCCCAAATCACACAGCTTGTTAGTGGCAGAGCCCATCCTTCTAACCACAGTGCCAAACTGTCCAATAAAGCTTGTTCATAGAAGGACATGACCTAGTTTTGGGAATTCAAGGAAGGTGTCCCAGAGGAAGTATTTAATTGAGCTAAGATCTGAAGCATAAGTTGAAGTTAGCTAAAAATAAAAGGGGAGGTTTGAGGAAGGGAGGAAGAGCGTTCTAGGCAGAAAGAAAATCATGTGCAAAGGCCCTGAGGCAGAAAAATACTTGACACATTCAAGGAGCTGCAAACAATCAAAATGTCTAGAACACCAAAAGGGTGCAGGAGATGGATATAAAGCAGGATAGCTGAGGTGAGCAGGAGCCAGGCAGGCAACCTGCCATGACAGGAGTGGATGAGACTGATTAGAAAGAGTAGAGAGGAACACCTAGGACCATGGCCCATAGAATCCCAGCACTCAAAGGTTCGGTCAAGGAAGATGATTGAGCCAAGATAGGAGGGAGAGACCAGAGAAGCAGGTAGGAAATTAGGCAAGAGGAAAGTCTGGAACCAGGGAAGTCCAAGTTTTAAGAAACCAAGTGTGGTCAACTGTCTAATGGTGCTGAGGTCTGTTAAGGGGAGGCATGAGATTGCCCATGGGATTTGGAGACATGATATATTCTTAGAAAAGTGGCTAAAATTGAAATGATGGGGGAGGAATTCATATTGGGAAGAATTGTAGCGTATGGGAGGTCAGAACTTGGAGAGGAACACATAAAACTCACGAAATTTGGTTAAAAAGTGGAGGAGAGAGAATGAGTCTTCTCATAGGTAAACTGCTTGGTGTCCATGTCATGCACAGAAGGTGATGTGATATGCAAGGCTTTCTTCTTAAGTAAGAAAGAATTGCACTCACAGGCGAGGACACTGTCAAGCGAAGTCATGTATCTTACTAACCACTGGTCAGTGTCTGACGAACTAGACAAGTTATTGCATCCTTTGAAAGAAGCCAAGGTTGTATCTTCCTATGCCCTGTTCCCCAGGCTCTGGGCCACATAATATATGTTCATGCCACCTGAACCATGTACTTCTGATCAAAATAAAGGCTAAGGGAGAGACTGAATATAAGTATGCACATATACCATTGTACTACTGGAGAATAATTCAAAACAGAGTCTCTCTTGATGGCAGATGATGGATGTACCAAGTTTTAGGACTTTCATTGCAGATCTTACTAAGATGACTATTCTTCGCTCAGGGTTGCAATAAGGACAGGGTACCATCGGTCACCTCCCTCCCGAACTGCAGAAGTACAGGTTAAAAATCCTCAAGGACAACTTTAAGAATCTGCCTTCACCAATCTGTATTTTCAACCGCAGAGGTGATAAGACTTTTTTTTAAAATTTATTTTTACTTTAAACATTTTTTATTGAGTTATAGTCATTTTGTGCATAAGACTTATCTTTGCTGACCTCATCTAATTAGCTGATTTATCCCTCGCCCATGCCGAACCAGAAGCTAAACATTTATTTAACACAAACACGAAACACAATACCAATTAACGAACTGCCTTGAAATTTTTTTCCCCCTATTTAATTCTCCTTTGCCTTAAAACAAGGTCCTGTAGCAGCATTGTGTGAGGGTGGCTCAGTCCTATCAGATTACAGAGGAACATTTGTTTGTACACAATGGGGTCAAGCTTTCCAAAACACACGGCCCATGTGTGCGGCGTTGATAACTTTTTATCTTTCTTTCCTTGTTGTAAATCACTGCAGGATTTTAACCTTTAAGCGAGAGATTGCCATCGCGGTGAAAACATTAAGTTCCAAACTCTGCTCTTATCTCATCCATCTTGCTGCTTTCATTTACCACGTGGACGGGTTTCCCTAAAACCCCTCAAAACAATGCCAGGGGTGCACGCCGATTGCCTTGGAGGTGGCCCTGGGGTTGGCTGCACGGCTGTCTAGAGCCTCAGAGGGCTTGGGCGTGGCCCCCAGCCTTAAAATTCTGTGGTTCTATGCTTTACGAGATGAGATTCAAAATAATACTGAGTATTTTAATGACAGCGGTAGTGGACCAATCAGAGCAGCCGCTTGTCACTGCAAGAGCAGAGAACCCCAGGGGCTCTCATTGCTGGAGAGTGGGGAGGTCTGCAGGAGGTCGAGGCTGGGTGGTGGAGGCAGAGGTGGTAGGGGGCACTCTGGGCACTCCAGGAGCTCGGGGCAGAAGTTATTTATTTACCACGTGGTTTAAACTATTCCAACATTTTAATACTTGGCAGGACCATCTTAGCCCTCTGTGATCCCTCCTTCCCCGGCCCTCGCTCACTCCATCTCCCTGACAGCAGGCATTGGTGTCTGTGGCCAGTGACCTCACTTCTCTTGAATTTCCATTTCCCTCCCAAGGCATCTTGTTAGATTTTTAAGAACAATGTGTGTGTGCTACTTAAAGTGGAAAAATTGTTATTTTTTCCCCCCAAATACAATACCCTGAGAAGTCGTGGCCATTCCAAGATTTCCTTAATCTGGGCAGTCTGACTTTAGTCCTCACCTTATTATGAAAAGTGTTTTATCAAGTGTGACATTCTTCACTTGTCCTTGTCTTCCCTGGTTTCTCATAGGTTTCAGACAACATTTAACGCCTCCCCCCTTTCTTCCCTTGGGGTCGCTCCTTACTCCAGTTTTTGCTCCTTTCCCTCCTCCTGTGATTCCATCTTCCTCATCCTGTAACATGTCCCAGTGAGCCCGCCAAGCCTCTGCTGGACCCTTGGATAATCTCTCTTGACACTCTTCCTCTTAAAAAGTTAGTCCACTTCTTTAGTTTTAATGATCAGTTTACGTGAGAATTCCTCAAACTTTATTTCATCCTTGATCTCTTTGCCAAATATTAGGAGCATCTCTCCAACTGGACTGTTTCCACCTGGGTCTAAATTCAGCTCAGCGGGACTAATGCATTTCTTGTCCCTTCCCAGAACTGCCAACTACTGGTTTCATTTTCAGTTTCCCAGGCTTACAACCTCACATATATTCCTGGACACAAGAATCGAGGCAGGAGGGGCTGCAGCAACTCAGCCAGTCACTGAGTCCTGTGAACACCTCCACCGCCTTTGTTTTCTTTTCCTTGGCCGCCATATTGGTTTGGATATTATCATCTCCAATTGCAGCATCAGCTGATTAATTTTCCTAGAACACTACTTTCCATAGATTGCTACTATATCATATTCAAATACTTTAAACATTCTCAAATGCCCAGAGAATATTTGGGCTAATTCACCTGGCGAGCATGGTCACCACCACCTAAGGTAAATTGAGCCCTGCCACATTTTTCTTCCTTTAAACCTGGATTCATTTGCATGGAATAAATGACTGATAAAGAAGATGTGAGATATATATATATATATATATATATATATATATATATATATATATATATAGGAATACTACTCAGCCATAAAAAAGAATAAAATACTGCCATTTGCAGTTACATGGATGGAACTGGAAATCATCATTCTAAGTGGAGTAAGCCAGAAAGAGAAAGAAAGCTACTATATGATACCACTTATATGTGGCATCTTAAGAAAAAAGAAAAGGACACAAATGAACTTTTCTACAAAATAGAAGCAGACTCACAGACAGAGAACAAACTTATGGTTACCAGGTGGTAAAGGGGGTGGGAAGGGATAAATTGGGGATTTGAAAATTGCCCTTCTTGGGGAATAATGGAAGTGTTCTTTAGCTATCTTGATTGTGGTAGTGGTTTCATTGGTGTAGACATCTATCAAAATTCATCAAATTGTACATCTGAAATATGTGTAGTTAACTGTACAGGAACCATACCACAATAAAGGTGTTAAAAATAAATAAATAAACCTGGATACAGAACAGGCAGGCTGACTTACAAGCTTTTTTATACCTTCTTTTGCAAAATGTGTCATAACTATTCATCATAAACATGGGTTGAATGGATTGCTACCTCCCAGCTTCTTCTCATACTATTCTCGGCAACTGAAACGCCTCAGTCCTCCTTTCTGAGATTTCCTCGTTATTTCAGGTCTTGCTTATTCACTTGGTAACAAAGATAATTGCTATCATTTATCAAGCCCTCACTGTACACCAGGCATCGGACTAAGTGCTTTGCACCAGGCTCATTTAATCCTTTAATCCTATATTGTTAGAACTATCAGTATCCTCACGTTACAGATGAAGAAACTGAGACTTGGGGAAATTAAATCACACACCTCAGGTCACACAGTGAGTCTGTTGCCAAATCTGAACTCTGACCCTTTATAGCACACTGCCTCTTCTCCTGTCCTCGAGAGATACATCTTTCTTTGGAATGCCCTGCACCCCTCCCCTCAGCCACCCCTCTGGCCCTGTCATGTGGATCTTTTTTGCAGCACTCAGGTGGTTTTTGCAGCATAACACAGTCATTAGGCAAATGGACTGGTAAGTCTGACTGCCTGGGCTGGGATCCCAACTTCACTGCTTGCCAGCTTTGTGTGCCTCAGGCAACGTAACTTAAAATTGTGTGTCCTTCATCTAAAAAATAGGTATTATAATAGTACCTGAGATATAGGATTATTGGAATAACTCATTGACTTAACTATCTTTGTAAAGCACTGAACACAGTGCCTGGCACAGAACGAGGGCTCAGTAAATATTAGCTGACGATTAAATGTTACATTAATGTTACGATTAAAATTCCCAGTGCCTGTGCCTCGCCTCCCCATGAAGAGCAGAAGCTAATTAAAGGAGAGGAATCTCTGCCTTCCTTAGTCCACTGCTTTCCCCATGTCTATTTGGTAGAGGCTTCCACGCAACTGGGACTTTAAAGGTTTCACTTTTGTGGTTATCTTTTAGGGAACAGATAAATTTCTAATTATTTTAACCATCATCACTAGAATCACACAATGGGAGCTGAAGTGCTGAGCTGGCAAATACCTTGTGAATTCATAGTGTCCCCGCAGAGATTGAATGCAGCAATCTTTCCTGCATTACCCACTCTGTGCTGAAGCTGGCAGGCGCCTGGGAAACGGAGGCTGAAAGGGCCCTTCCCAGGACCCCCAAGAAAGGAAACAAAGATTATAGCAATGGCCAGTACTAATTTGGACTGTACTGAGAAATGTCGGGAGGGGGGAGAAATTCTAGGGGCATGTCTTATGATTAAAAAACAGCCCTAGGGACTAAAAACTATATATGAAACAGCTAAATGACAAGATCCTACTGTACAGCACAGGGAACTACACTCAATATCTTGTAATAGCTTATAATGAAAAAGAATAGGAAAATGAATACAGACACACACACACACACACATATATATATATATAAAAAACTGAATTACTATGCTATACACCATAAACTAACACAACACTGTAAATCAACTCTACTTCAATTAAATTTCTCTTTTAAAAAAAGCCCTGATTTATTGTCTATCCATCTATGGATCAATCCAGAAAGTGGCGGATGATGCAGAGGATAATTAATCTTTCTTTTTCTTGGAATTGAGACACAACCTGTTCAAATGGCTTTGACTGAAATGTATGACGGCCCCCCCACCCCCATGGCCGTTTGGCAGTGGAAGAGCACATCCTGTTTACCGAGAACATTTAATCTGATTTTGTAAACTCTGCAAGGAACAAGGAGCCAATGAATCTGCAAGGATGCCAGTGAGGTTGTTTCTGATTTAAACTCAAAAGGCAGGGCTGTTGTCTGGGGGAGATGGAGCCACCTCTGTGTCCTCACCTGCGGACGTGAAAGGGGGCTGTTCCTCTCATGAATGGCAGCAGCCAGGATCTAAATACACGATGCTCACCGCTGCGGGTGCTGCTGGCCCCAACTTCTCCGTTTACATGAACCGGCATTGCTTCTGCTTCTCAATTTAGGCAAACGAAAAACCATGTCCAGGTCCCTTCCCCCGAGAGTCTGACTCAGTTGTTCCAGGGAAGTGTCTGGGCATTGTTTCCTTTGTGTCAAGTTTCTGGGGTCATACGGATTAGACAGGAGGTGTTCTAACCTGCTAAAATCTGGACCAGGCAGTAATTTTATCTATTAATAGAATTTCTGCAAAACTGGGAATCCATGTTGCTACAAAGCTGACAGAATCCAGCCTATTCCATTAATTCTCTATTCCATGAGACTTTTATCCTCACATTTTCCCAACCAAGAATGGGGTGGGAAAGTCAGAGATCTGGGCTGCTCATCTCAGGGCCCCCAAAAGATTCGTTGCATAATGCTGGGCAAACAGCTCAACCCATGAGCCTCTCATTTTTGTGTTCCGTGAAATGAGAATACGCTACCTGCTTCACCTGTGATGTGGTGAAGGAAGACGAAGTCTCTGCCAGCGGCTAGCACTGTGCAACAGGGTGAAATGTCTAATCAGAACTCTCCAGGACTCGGAAAAAGAGTCAAGGCAGGCAAACTTAACGGGATGGTCAAGAAAGCACCACAGAATGTCCAGAATCAGCCGGGCAAATGAACCCTCTGGTTTGGGGCAGAGAAACCTTGGAAAGAGCTGGAAAATACCAAATAGCAACTGAAAGTATTTTGTAGTTATTCTTGGATATGACATTGGTTATGCACCTTCTTTCCAAATCCAATACTGACAAGTTCACAGTGATTTTTTTCTTATTCATTTGTCTCATAACAATGCATGGGGGGGGGAATAAAAGGACACCTTTTTACAGAAGGCCAAAAGAAATAGCAAATGAGGGGGAGGGCACAGCTCAGTGGTAGGGTGCGTACTTAGTGTGCACAAGGTCCTGGGTTCAGTCCCCAGTGCCTCCATTAAAATAAATAAGTAAATAAATAAACCTAATTACTTTCCCCCAAAGCAAAACAATAAATAAATAAAATATTTTTAAAGGAAATAGAAAGTGAACCCATGTGTTAAACACATTTATTACCCATTAAATAAAGAAGGAATCTTTCCTACTCTCTCCCCATCTTCCCTGGGCCAAGCATTTAATCTAGCAGGCTAGCTATCATCTATCTGTCTGTCTATCTATTTATCTATCTGTCCAGTTAATTTTCTTTTATCTCCTATAGCAAGGCTGTCTTTGATGGCCTTCAAGACAGAAACCTAAACTATTAGTTGGAGAATCTAGAGTTTAAATTAATCCATGGGACGTTGTTATTAATATTATTAATTGCCAAAGCTAAAACCAACACAAAAATAATAATGGCGAAAATGAATAAAACACTTCCAGATCTTGCTAAGTGTTACAAGAGGTGTTCACCTTCCCCATGGATCATTTTTGCTTTCCAGCGAGAGGAAGGTGGTGCTAAGGATTAATACACGAATCTGACAATGAGAATTTATTGTCCTCCTATGCGCCCTGGCTTGTCCTAAGAGCTCAGAAGACAGAAAAATAAATCATATAATTGGTAAGATACACAGCAAACTATAGGTGGGCTAACTTTGCATATGGGGTGTGCTGGGCTTGAAAACCTGTGAGACGTATTCTATCACAGGACGAAGACAGTCACGTGTTACTTGCATAATTCAAAAATCAAAGTCCTCAAACTAGCCCTTTATGAAGAGAAACACCGAGCTGCAGTAAAGCGGTGTAGCCTGGCTTTCTACAAAGTCTGAGAAAACATGGCTTAAGCAAACCACACATCGTAGGTCACGTCTGCCCTTCTAGAACCCTCCAGGGAAGTCCGCTTCCTCTTAATCCCAGCTCTTCTTCTGCTCTCCTTCCCAGCACTGACACGCAAAGCCGCTTCCCCTCAGTCTTGGGTAGGGGGCTGCAGCCTACACTGCACATTCCCAGCACTGCCTGGCGGCTGGGGATAACCCGTGTCCACGACCCCCGTCCCGCTATACCCTCCCCATCCATCAGCACAGCCACAACGAGGCTGCCTGGCACGGAAACACTCACACTGCAATTCACAATCGAACGCTCTGGTCTTCATGGTATATTTTCTGGCTCAGGGATCAGAAAACTCATTTCAAAGGAAAGAAAAAGGAAAAGAAAGCTCTCTTTATGATAGAGGAAATCCTAAAGGATCCCAGCTAGCTGCCTGACACTCGGTCTCCCTAAACGCAGTTTCATCCACTTGACCGACAGGCTGCATACACGATGCCCTTGACCTGACAGGCTTTACACTCCTCCATAGGTGTCACAGTGACCTAAAAGAAAATCAGGCAGAATGTCGGAATCAGAAGACGCCTCGAAAGGCGTGTCAGAGTGACTTAGGTGCCCCTGAGGTCTTGCTGCAAAGGGAGACAGACCGCAGTAGGAGAAATGCCCGTTACCTGCCCAGCACGGTGGTCCCCAGGCCGGTGCCTGCTCTGCTCGGACGTCTAACAAGCTTCCAGGTCTCCCCTGTGACGCTGTTTACCCCGCGGTCTCATGCTCGATAGAGGGAGGGCTCCAGGCAGGACTGGCAGCTCCGAGCCGAGCTCAGCCTCACCCCTGACCTCCGTGTCGTGGTCCTCCGAGCCTCACAGAACCACCCCCGATGGCTGGCTGCTGTTTGAAAGCTAGGAGTGATTTCCTGGTCCTCTTCCCCGGATGGCATGTGCAATTTCCCTCACGCCCACTGGAAGTCCTTCAGATCCTTCTTATCTGGAAACCTCACCACTGAGTGGCCAGACTTGTTTGGCCAATGCCCCGAGTTCTTCCTTTCCTTCCTCCAGGGAAGAAGATCAGAAAATGAAACCAAAGCAAATCCAAAATGGGGTTGAGCTCATGACTGCTGTAGGATGCCCAGTTTAAACCTTCCGAAGATATCCACCTACTTACATTGCATTTTCAGAGTGGAAAGAAAATTACAATTATCAATGAGTTCCATTTCTAGCAGCGCCAAGAAGTCAGAGAATAAAAAAATCCTGAATGTGGGAAGACCTGAAGGAGTTGTTTGGTCCTACCCCTGAGCTTTGGAAGGGCTGCGTTTCAAATATGCCACATTCAGGGGCATCTAGTTCTCCCAGATTTCCGGGGAAACTCAGAATATTTGTGCATCAAACTATAAATTCTGTATGTCACACTGAAAATAACACTAATATTCAAAGATTAGGATATACAGGGGAAAAGGCAGTTTGGCAGGCTGCCGTCAGGTTGTGGGATTTAAAGATGAATTAGAATCAGACACAGAATACAAACTTGCGGTCGCCATGGGAGTGGGAAGGGACAGACTGGGATTTCAAAATGTAGACTAGATAAACAAGATTATACTGTATAGCACAGGGAAATATATACAAGATCTTGTGGTAGCTCACATCGCAAAAAAAATGTGTGACAATGAATACATGTATGTTCATGTATAACTGAAAACTTGTGCTCTACATTGGAATTTGACACAACATTGTAAAATAACTATTACTCAATAAAAAAATGTTAAAAAAAAAAAAGAAGAATTAGAATCAGAGTTTTTGAGCTGGAAGGAATCTACCCATTCTCATTTTACAAGTGAGGAAACTGAGGTTCAAGGAGAAGCTGTGACTTGCCCAAGGTGAGAACACAGGTGGGAAGGCACAGATTATCGTCCAGTTGTTCTTAAACTTCACTATCAGGGCTACTCATTGTCTTCCCGCTCTGAAGCCCTGCCCACAGAAAGTTTGGCGAGTGGGGCCCATCCTGGAGCCCAGGAATCTGCATTGAACGTCCTCCAGGTGAATGTGGCGCAGGCTGTCCTCAGCCTGCACTGAGAGAAGCCCTCTTAGAGTCAGGACCATGTGTCAGTGCAAGGACCCAGAGTCAGACTGCAGGGGTTCAAACCACAGGGCTGCTGATTTCTATTTCTGTGACCTTGTACACATCACGAGACCTCACTGAGGCTGTTTTATTACGTGTCAAAGTGAAATAATAATACTGCTGAGCTTATAAAGGCTCTGAGAAAAGCTGAGCTTAGAGGAAGGACTCCAGAACAGGAGACCTCAGCTCTAACCTGCCAAGCTCCCCCCATGCCTTGCCTGTTCCACACCATCTCCCTTCATCCCTGCCAGCCTTTCCTTTCAGCCAGAGCTACTGCCCGGAGGCGTGCCAGCAACCATCAGTGTCCTCAGGCTGGTGACCAAGTGAGGTATTTTAGCAAAAGGAGAAGGAGCTTTCAGAATGTTATCATTCTGTTTCTTGGTACTGATTCTCAAGTGTTGCGTCCAGCCCACTCCACGCCATCATGGGGGATGTTGACGGATGCCCGCCTACAGCTGGCCCCCACCTCCTCCTCGCTGCCAGCCCAGCCCTGGCTCAGCACTCAGAGGGGCACGTTGTGATTGGCCTAAAGCCCAGTGATCTCATTCTCCTTGCTGGACCCTGGGGTGTGCTTGGACACGTGGCCGACTGTGGATGGACATTCCCTCTGGATTTACTGTTAGTGGCACAGTAAAGGGCCTTCTGATTTAATCCAGTTCTAATCGCATTTTCTAGAGAAAATCACCACGAAAAATAAATCTTTTGATTCTATATAAAATACTACCTGTGGCCAAATAAATCAATAAAATAAAAATATTAAAACATATGTGCACCCAGCCAAGTAGCTTAAATCATATTTCAGAATATAGTTGTTCCTTGAAAACTGTGTTTGAAGTGTATGTGTCTACTTACATGTCAATTTTTTTTTTCACTAAATACACACTGGTTTATTACATGATCCACAGTTGGCTGGTTGACTCTTTGTACGTGGAACCCGGATATGAAGGGCTGACAGTAAAGTTACACACGGATTTTTGACTGCATGGGGGTCAGCACCTTGACCCCTGCATTGTTCAAGGCTCAACTATATTCCAAATTTCTTATGCTAAATATTTGTGGTATTGACTTTTCCTATAGGAAATGGACAAAGATATTCCAGATTCTTTTTCACACTAAAACCTACAATATTAAACATACATAGTGGAAAAAACACTTGGGTCTTAAAAACCTAGGGTAGCTTGGGGTTAAGGGTATGGACTCCAGATCATCCCACTAGTAGCTCCTCAGAAACTTAACTGGCTGTTTAATTTTTCTATGCCCCAATTTTCTCATCTGTACAATCAGGCTCATAATAATACCTACTTCAGAATTGCTAGGGAGATGGAAATGCTTATAACAGTGCCTGGCACATAATGAGCTTGTGTTAAGTGTTAGCTATGGTTATTTCTGCAGAAAAGAGACGTTTTTGTTGTAATAACTGTTGCATGCGTGGATTTGGGATTGTCTTTGTCTTTGCTGTCCTGCTAGAGTTCTGCCCAGATTGGCACTTTGAAGATGCCTCCAAAATACACCTGTTGTCTCTGTTATGAGTTTTGGCTCCTTTGAGGGTAACGCGAGTGGATTAGTATAAATGTAAGATGAATGACACCAGCTACGTTGGGGAGGAAGGAAGACAGCATAGGAGGAAACTGGAAATTCAGGTCGGGTAAAGGACACTAAAAGAACTTTGCAGGCTGGCGGCTTTGGAAAGTTATTGCAAGGTAGCTCTGAATGTCTGCTGGCAGAGGTAGCCAGCCCTGGGAGAAAGGAAAGTTTGCCAACCATGATACTTCAAGAAAGAGTGACAGAGTAGGGGAACTTGACTTGGATACACCTTGCCTTAAAAAACATCTTGCTGTCAGAGTCTGCTCCTGGGTTAAAGCATCTCTGAAAATGCTGTCTTTTTCCTGCTTGCGCTGGGTCGTGAGGCGCAGTTGGCTTTGACACAGACCTGGACGTCGTCAGGGTGACTGTCCCTTCGCCTCCCTGAGGAGCAATTCCTCTCTCACCCACAGTCCCGTCTGTTGCTAGGAACACCCTGTGCTCGTCCCACTCAATTTACAATGAAAACAAAGACAAATAAAAAAAATGGAACCACCATATGGTCTTGGCTGCAACCCAGAATTAACTGCTGATGGGAAGACGTTGCCCCGTGGCAGCTCCAGATGCAACTGGCGGTGACAGAGGCTCTTCACCTGAGTCCTAAGATGTTGGAGTTGGTGGCAAATCGAACACAGACTTCTTCAACCAGACTGCGATGGTGCAGCCGGAGTAACCAATTCATGAGTAGCGTCATCTATGTTTGTGTTAGTAAGAGGTGTCTCTTAGGACTTGAGGGCATAACCTCATTTGAGATAGAGCTATTTTCCCAGACCAGGAGCATTGGGACCCAATAAATCTGTACTTCCCAGCACACTCCAGGCTCTTATGTGCCTCTGCTCTTCCCCCTTTTCACCTAGATAACATGCAGTCTCCATTTAAGTGGCAGGTGTTATTCTTCCAAGACCCACACAGCCCTCCCAGCCTGGGCCAAGGGTTCCTTCCCTCTGATCCCACACTTCCACCGTTACCACACTGCATTCAGATGATCATTTGGATGCACTGAGTGTAAGGACCTTGAGGACCATGCCTGGTCTTATTTATTATAGGCCTGGCTCTTCGAATGGTGCTGGCATTTCACAGGTGATCAATCAAAGCAGACAAAAGGAAACTGCTTCACCTCAGTGCATTGATGGTTTCTCCTCTTAACACTGGGGTGTCCCATGGGCTCAGTCTTTGGAACTCTTCTCTGTTGACATTTATTTCCCCAAGGGATCTCCACCAGTCTCATGGTTTAAATCTCTGTGCTGATGACTTCCACATGTCTGCCTCTATCACAGACCTCGCTCCTGAACTCCCGGCCCATGTCTCCAACCGCCCACTTGTTACCCCCACTTGGATGTCCCACAGGCTCTCAAACTGAGCATGTCCAAACCCAAACTCCTGATCTTCCCACCCAGACTAGCTTTGCCAACAGTCTCTCCCATCTCAGTAAAGGGTGTCTCCATCCTTCCACGTTACCCAGACCAAAACTCTAAGAGTCATCCTTGAGTCCTCCCTTGTGCACTGTAATTTGTCATCAAATCCTGTGAGCGCTGCCTTCAAAATAGACGCATGATCGGGCCTTTCTTCCCCTTTCCACTGCTGTCACTCTCATCAAGCCATCATTGTCTCTTGCCTGGATTATTGTCAAGGCTCTAATCGGTCTCTGTGTTGGCCTGCAGTTAGAACGGTCTTCATAAAACATAAACTATATCATGTCCACCAGAGCTCAGCCCCCCTGTGCACCGGTCTCACACAGTCAACATGAAAGTCCTTTCAGCGGCCTGTAAGGTCTACGCCATTGGCAGCCCTGCTCCTCCCACCACGTCTTCCCTTAACTCCTCTCCTACTTCCTTCCGTGTTGCTCCAGCCACGCTAGCCTCCCTGTGAGCCAGCACAGTCCCCTCCCAGAGTCTTGGCCTTTGCCTGGGATGCTCTTAGCTCGGACACCCTAACTCACTCCGTCACCTCATTCCCACCATTGCCTGAACATTGCTGACCACCATATTTCACATTCCACTCCCCCCAACCCCCTTCTCTGATTAATGCTTTCCATATCACGCATCCCCTCTAATACACTGTAATGTACTTGTTTTATTAGCTGTCTCACCTTTCAACCCTCCGCTAGCGTGTAAGCTCCCTGAGGGCAGAGGTGCCTATTCGGTTCACTAAAGAAGAGTGTTTGAAAGTGCACCGTGCAAGCAGGGTTTGGAATGCCATGATATTAGTATACACACAGCAGAAGAGCATACCAAAGTCCATGATGGTTCAACTTGCAAAACTCTCCATGTCTTGGCAGGGTAAGCCCTGGTTTTTGTTTTTTTGGGTTTTTTTAAAACCCATAACCAGATGTTGGTAACCCTTTTGACCCCTTTGGCCCATGGTCAGCTCTCTTTTGGTATTCCTATATCAAGGCCAAGAAAATTCTCCTCTAGCACTGACCTGTCCTGATGCAAGGAAGGAACCGACAAATAATTGGGTGGTTTTATAGTATACAAATGGTCTTATTCTTATCTTTTGTCTGTATATCTTGGCAGAGTCTCCTCTAATTGGCGTTGGTCAGATTTGTGCTCGGCTGCGGCCTCTAAGGTTTTATTTGTACTCGCGTTACCGGACCCATTCCACCAGTAGACAGACTTATGACACCCGATGTACATATCTTTCACATACTTATTTTGCTGTGGTAGATCTGAAAGCTTCCCATCTTTTAGACCAACTGGATAGCTGACAGCTATATGCTACCACCTTTCTGTGTCTCCAGTGGTGGTCCCAGCTTTGCTCAGAAACCCAAAGCACCCTCCAAGTGACATCCTATTTTGGGCTCCTGCCAAGACTGCCTTCCCTGCCTTTTCCCAGAAGAGGGAGAGAGAGCATCTGGGGGAGATGGAGGCAGATTCAGGACATGGTTCCATAGGCGTGCCATCAACAGCCCTCTCTTGACCACTGTTGACCTTTTCTCATGGAGGGTTGATCTTCAGTGGCCTGGGAGCCATCCCGAGCCTTCTGAGTCCACCTTCAGCTCTTCCAGGTGATGGGCCATCCACGTGTCAGGAAGTGCTTACTGATGCCCACGGCACAAAATATGACACCACATGCTGTGGCCACGATGCATGTGGTGTCAGAGCTACTGACTGACCACATTTGTCGCTGAATCCTCCTCCTTCGTTCCCTCTCCCACCCCCGCTGCCCTCACCCTCAGTATCCGGGGGAAGATTTGGGTATTTAAGGACATGGACACTCCTTCTTGTCCTGGTCTGGGAAGGAAGCTATTTTGAAGGAAGCTGCATTTTGTTGAAGGGGCACCAGTTCTTTGGTCCATGCACACTGGGCAGTCACCCCTGTTCTAACTTCTGCTCCTTTATGGTGCGTCCTGGGGGCAGGTGCTCTGCATGGGCAGGTATCATAGACCTCAGGTAACAATGAAAGGTATCTGCAAACATCTGGCAGACCCTAGTGTGGGCCTGAAAAGCCCCGTTCCCACAAGGGAACCTCCCATCCAGATGCCAATGCTCTTTACTATCTGGGGGGGCCTCAGCACTTTCTCTGGCACCAAAACAAAGGGCCCCCCATTTTTGCCTTTGATCATACAGGTGATTTCCTCCAAATTTATCACATCGATTAGTGGACAGCCATGGCACCAAAACCACCAAATAGGAGCTGAAGAGTCATCCACTTCAAAAGAAAAATCAGGATCAAAGAATTTTAGAGTCCAGAGGTCTGGTGATCATTGCTTCCAGCTCCTTCCAGAGTCCCTGCCCCACGGCTCCTGCTTCATGTCTGTCACTTCCCTCCCCTTCCACTTCCCTCTCTTTTTCAGAGGCACAATGTAGTCTTTTTAAAAATGCCCTCTGAAGAATACATACTATGTCAGGCACAATGACAAGGCTGGTTTGAGAAGGAAATTTTAAAAAACACGGGCTGATGCCTGTGCCTCAGGGAAACCACAGTGGCTCTGAAATCCAGCGCCAAGTAGGAGCCTATAAGAAGCTTGCTGAGGAGAAGCAGGAGGCTGGGGGAGTAGGGATGAGACTGGAGAATGAAGCACAAATGAAAATGAATCAACAATCCTGAAGTTCAGGTCTTTGGGGAGCAGGAAGAACATACCTTTTAAAGCGCAGAGATGTGGAAGGCGGGAAAACCACAGAGCTTGTGACCAAGCCCTGGGGAAACGAAATAGTCCATCCTTAGCAAGACCTTGTGAGACCACGAATGCCCCTTTTTATTGTATCTGAAGAGAAACACTTTTAAAGAAAGTGGAAGGTCACAGACTTTCCAGATCCTACACCGATTACTCAGTAAACTGGCTCCCATTCAAAACAGCTTGTTTGTTTTCATCCTGGGGAGAAGCATTAGTTGTTCACTTCGAGGACCCTCTCCCTAGGTTTGTGGAATTCCCCGTCTCCCTGAATCTAAGGTTAAGTCATCTCTTTGGGGATGGAAGCTCTGTTAGTCACTAGTCTGTCCCTTTTCCTACTGCCATGGCCAACGCTGAGCGCCTGCCTCACCGTCTAGTGCCTGGGGATCAAATTGGTACCCGAGCGCAGCTGCCCTGGGTTCTAGCCGGTACTTTTCAAGTGTTTCAGAAACAGATGGGTTAAGAGACTGATGGAAACGTGTTCACCATGGCTGCTGCAGCCCTCTGCCCAGCATCGGGAGCCCTGTCGCTGGGCAGCGAGGAAGTTGTCCAGGTCCCCTGGCCCCCCAGCTCCACGGCCTATCCCAGCACAATGAGGAGTCCAGGTTTCCAAGTTTGAGACTGTTCCTAATTGCCTTACCCTCTCTAATTCAAAGCTGGCCTCTCAGGACCACTAAACTATTTTTAGACCTGAGGCATATTATGCCGAACAGCTACCTGTCAACAATTACATGGTTATTCCAGGGCCACACCCCTTCAGCTGGCCTCGTCTGACCTGGAACATTAAGAGAGGGAAAAGCACATCTATTTTTAGTCCTTTCCTAAGTTCCTCAAGTGTAGTTCCATTTTTCACTTTGTGTGGGGCCAGTAAGTACCCAGAGGGATGTTCCCACAATTAAAATATGCTTGTGCCTGGGCTGTTTCTTTTGTTTGTTTGTCTATTTAAATTGAAGTATAGTCAGTTTACAATGTGTTAATTTCTGATGTACAGCATAGTGGTATATATATATTCCTTTCATATTCTCTTTCATTATAAGCTATTACAAGATATTAATATAGTTCCCTGTGTTATACAGTAGGACCTTGTTTTTTTTAATCTATTTTATATATAGTAATTAGTATTTGTAAATCCTGAACTCCCAGTTTATCTCTCCACCCCTCCCTTTTTCCCTTCTGGTAACCATCAGTTTGCTTTCTATGTCTGTGAGTCTATTTCTGTTTTGTAAAGAAGTTCATTTGTGTCGTTTTTTTTGTTTTTTTTTTTAGTTTCCACATGTAAGTGATGCCATATGGTATTTTTCTTTCTCTTTCTGGCTTACTTGATTTAGTATGCCAATCTCCATGTCCATCCATGTTGCTGCAAATGGCATTCTTTTACTCTTTTTTATGGCTGAGTAGTATTCCCTTGTATAAATATACCACAGCTTCTTTGTCTAGTCGGGACTCTGTTTGAACCTGCTGGGCCCTCTGTGGATAAGGACACTCTTACAAATGACCTCTGACCCTTGGATCACCTGTGGGTCTACATTAGAAGTACTCCCATATCGTCCCTTCTTAAGTGCCAAAATTACCTTATACATCAGATGCCTGACCAAGGATATTTATGGTTACTAATGGGGGCAATGTACAGGTATATTTCTGTATCTGAAATCATAATATTTTCCAAAAATCGTGTAATGACCTAAAGATAGAAAATTGGTTCCCTAAACCCACGAAGACACACACGCACACACACACACATGCGTGTATACACCTATATCACACACATACTTCTCCGCACTGTAAAAATCAGATTAAAGAAGGCAGCAGTCAGCACTCACAATTCTGGACTGTGAAGGCAACTAGTATATTTGACATCTGGACAAGATCCTTTACTAGCCTTCCCCTCTCTTCTATGGGAACATTATTCCCAGTGATCACCCTTATTTTCTAGATTAATTCCTTAGATGTAAAACAACTAAACAAGAAATCATTTCACTGAGGTACTGATTTTCGGTAAAGCATTTAGCTGGGGGCTATAATTTGCCAAGTGAAGAGAGTACACCATGCAGGTAACCCTCTCCTTCATTGTTTTAAATTTGAAACACAAATCAAAACTCTATGAGGTCCCACAGAAAGACAGAATTGAAGCAATTTTTGTTCAGTTTGCCTCTACAACCATGGTGCTAATATTGCTTATTTCCAGTCTACTGTCCAAATGCAGGGACACGTCGTGCCCCAAGGGACAGAGACACTTGGAGCAGCCTCAAACAAACTGCTAGAACTTACTCTTGAAACACGTACATGTAACAGAGTCCCTCCGAGCCGGGAGTCGGTATAGAACAGAGTTATCCAGATTGACTTCTATGTGGAACACACTGCTTATTAAAAGAGAAGTAATATAAATACGGTAATCAGGAGCTTAGATTATACTACTGAAACTGGCCAGTGACGACAGCAACTGTTTAGAACTTAGACCAACAAAAGATCTTTAGGTAGAGTATTTTCATCACTGACCTTGTTTGGAATTGCCACAATGTGATGATAATTTTAACACACAAAAAAGACTTTGAGTTGGTTTTAGTCTTGATTTTAAATTTGCTGCAGACAAGTAATGCCTTATTACCCACACCCAGGGGAGACCTCTCCCCATCACCTACTCTCGTGTCCCCGATTCCGGAGGGTCTCTTGTAAGCTTGTCACACAAGCACAGGAGACCTTGGTGCTAGGTGGCACTTCTCTATTAGCCTTGTCTATTTTAACTCAGGGAAGCTTTTTTAAGGATCTAGATCCAAAGAGAGTGGAGGAAGGACTTGCCACTTTTTTTTTTTTTTTTTGGCATGAGCTCTTGCGAAAGGAGGGCCACAGACTCACGAAGGCGGTTCCCATCTTCTCCAAGGGAAACTCATCTTCCCCGAGTTCCCTACGTGTTCCTCGTTTCGGCTCCCTCTGAAAACATCTCCCTGACCCAGAGGAAGGAACTGCACAATTTCTTTCTCAGGATGCTTCTAAGCCCCCTCCCAGGCCACCTGGGGAAAAAAAAAAAGTGTGTGTGTGCTGCTGACTGGGGGTCAGAAGGGAAACCAGCTTTTGCCCCTCCACTGAGCCCTGAAGGAAGGAAGCAGGAGAGCTCGCTCGGGGATGGGCTGCCCTGTTCCCTCCTGACCTTCCCTCTCCCCGATCAAGGATCTGGTGCAGAGAGTGGGGGGCTCTGCCAGCCGCCCCACGCCTCTCCCAGGATTAGGGACAATCCTTATGGCTACTCCTGAGGGTTCACCCCATGCCAGGCAGCGTGTCAGGACCCAGCTGAGCCTCACATCCTCTGGGAAGGAGGAACCATCTTAATCCTCGTGTTACAGGCAGGAAGCTCCATCCCAGAGCCCCTGGCTCGGGGAGGATGGAAGCGGAGCAGCCCACGTTTGAGGCCTCTGTCCTGCCTGGGGTGGAGGTGGAGGGGGTGAACCCTCCCGTGACTCCAGCATCTGTGGACACCAGGGCATTAATCTTCAGACAGTTCTGGTTGTCCTGTTGGAGGTGCAGGGTTGGGGCCATCTATTCCTGTTAATCAAGTCCAGTGGCACATAGAGCCAGATATAGCAGTGGGTGAAGTGAGCTTCTGGATAACCCATCAGTATAACATGTGTGTAATCGGATGTTACGTCTTCCCGTTCTTTTCACCCAGATATGCCTGCCGTACCTGCCCCTCAAAACATCCTGTTGCAAAAACAAACAAGCAAACAAACATCCTTGCACATGAAAGCATTGTGAGCAAGGATGAATTTAGTTACTATGATACTAGGACCGTTGTGTGGGGTTTGCATCACACACTCTGTATAAGTCTTTCAAAATGCCTCTTCTTCCAAGTCAAACATCACTCATTCCTTCACCAAATAATTGTTGAAAACCTGTGCACCAGACACTCATGTGGACTCTGGAGATAAGCAGTAAGTAATACAACTGTCCCCAAGGAGTTTCATGCTGGCCGGAGGAACATGCTGGCTGGCCTCCCGGGCCGTCACTACCCTTCTCTGCCCTGCTCTGTGCCCTGGGGTGCCCACCCCCGCCTTGCAGCACCTTGTCAGCTGGGAAAGTGGGAGATCGGGAGACAAGAAGAAAGGGATCTACCCCTCTTCCTCCTTACTGGCTGCAGCTTGGCAGTGGCTGCTTTGCTCCCTGCTCAGCCACAGATTCTGGGGAACCCCCTCGCCCATATCTACAGGCCTTGGCAGGCTCCTTTGACACCCCACCTCAAACTTCTGGCCCCTTCCTGCCCTAGAGGAAGCGATCAAGGGCTTCCTGGAACTGCTAGTCCCTTGTTGACTGAAGTCCCTACATCTTCTCAGTTACCCTTTGAGAGCGCCATTGATTTCCTGGCATGACCTTGGCTGGTGTAATATAGACAATAAACAAACAAACAAATTATGTATCAGATGAGCAAAAATGTCATGTAGGGATATAAAGCAGAGTAAAGGCAGTAAGGAATGTGTATGTGTGTGTGCGTGTGTGCGTGTGTGTGCGTGTGCGTTGGTGGAGGTGGCACCCCTCCCCTCTTTCTCCCGTGTTTCTGAAATTCCCCTTTCCAGCCCTTGCCTAATCCCTTCCCAGCCTCACTAGCTCAGATCTCATGTTACTGGGTTTTCCACGGGGTCCTCATTTTTTCCTGTCTGTATTAAACAGAGCCTTTCAGGTCAATCACGGTCCCAGCCTTCAAATGTGCATCCCAGTTCCCCAAGCAAAGTGCCCTCCACCAGTTCCCGTCTTAGCTCCAAGGTGACAGCAGGAGTTATGGACCACCAGAAATGTTTTCTACTACAGGTAGTTTGTGAGTAAACACGATTTTATTGTTTACTTTTGAGTGCTTGGGAAGCCTGGGAAGGAATTTGGGAAACTCTTTTAACCATGGAAAACCTGCAGAACAAATTCTAACGCTTGCTCTGGAAACTCTTCGCTGGAAGAAGGGTGACACTCAGGTGCGCTGGAAGCATCATCTTTCCCTGCCTTCCTGCTGGCCCTGGACCCCGCCACCCACTGGCTGCCCACTCACACTCCTCTATTCCTGTATTTGTTTTGTTCTGTCGGGCATCTAGGCAGCCAGTGGCAATGAGTGACTTCTGAGGTCGCTGTCAAAAAGGGCAGGGAGGTGGATGAGGTCACTGGAGGTGAGCTGATCGCTGCAGGAATCCAGGATACGCTTCTCTCAGACATGGCGCCTTGGTGTTTGGAGATTAAGACTTTGAGAAAGTGGCAGAAGCAGGACATTCTCTCTGGTCTTCCCCTGTTGTTCTGCACTGAAGCCGACCATAAGACCCTCATGTGAGAGGGACCTGAGACAGGATGCCGAGAGGAATTTGAGCAAACAGACTTGGCTAGGTTTCCCCAGTTCCCTACACCTGCTCCTACTCTTTATCCCCTCTTAGCGGTCCCCACTCTCCACTCTTCACCAAACCTACCATAGAAACACTCAGGTTTAACTCTTCCTTTAGGTCTTCATTTCTCCACAAAGGCTTCCGTGTCATGGAAAACATATTAAATAAATGGCTATACTTTTCTCCTGCTAACCTGTCTTCGTCAGTCGAATTTTCAGATCAAGCAGTGGCCATAAGAGGCTGAGGAAAACGTCCTCCTCCCCTGCACCTCAAAGCCATGGGTGAAACCTTGCAGCCTTCTGGTCTTCTCACCAGACCAGGCAGCATCTGATGGGAGCCAATCAGCACCAAGACTTGACCCCAGTGATTCCCGTGGGAATGGTTCTGAATAAGTGTACATGGTCAATTGACCAGGACTTCTGGGTCCTGCCTGTGACCTTCTTGCCAGAATCTCAGGGTGGCGTCCAGAGTCACCACTGACGAGCTCTCTGGGTGACTCTTGTGCAAACTGTTGTCTGAAAAGTACTGTTCTACAAACCACACAAACCACCCCTCCTGCTCCACCACAAAGTGCTTGCTTCACGGGGTCCTCACCTCTTCCCCCAGTTCAGCCTACTTTTCCCTTTTCCCCCCATTTTTCAGATGACATCAAAGCAAAAGAGACTCATCATTCCCTCCCTTAGTGATTCTTTTCTACACGTAGGAGTCCCACTTTAACACGGCCAGCGGAGTGGCCAAGCTCGAGGTATCCGGATTGAACATGGGCAGGGCTAAGCTGGGGTTGGAACCCAGGTGGGATCGGGGTCGGGGGGACATCAGGAAAGGTGAGGGCACTGCTGCTGCCCCTGAGCTGGGGCAGGCGCAGAGGAACTAGACAACCAAATCAGCATGTTTGGGGAACTTCCACTAAAACCCCTATGTGAAAATTAAACAGGGGAATAGATCAAGTTAATAAAAATGTATTGTTTCTTGGACTCAGTGAAAGTAGTTTTCTGCTTATTTCCTTTTTACACAATCACAGTTCATTCCACTTATTTTAAGTAACATCTCTTTGAACTCATTGTTTCAAAACTCCAAATTGGCTTTCAGTAAAGGTTGAATTTTGTTGTAAAGGTACAGAATGGGGGAACTTCACTAATTAATTTCCCTGGTGAAAAACTGTGTAGTATTGAAAAATCTTAAAGCATTTATTTAGCCCATTTCTTCTTTTTTGCATCAGAGATAGTTCATGGAATTAAATCTACTTTGGATGAATGAGGATTTCCCAACGCTGGAATAGCGTTGGCATTTCAATACTCTATATAGAGTTGTTGAAGCTGCTGGACTGATGATAAACCCCCACAAGGACTTGCTTGTTTAATGATTTGTGATTATTTCTGCTCCTGGAAGTCTCTCTCTGATTCATCAACTCACTCTTACTAAAGACTGTTCATTTGGCCACTTGCTGTTTTTCACATGAACATTTTTCTTTGAAATCTTTGGTGGGAGAAATTTAGTTGGTGACCATGACATAAAAAAAAAAAAGGAAGTTTTTTTGTTTGGGGAAGCAAAGAGAAACACAAAGCTTCCAGGACCCTTTCTTCCCCATCCATCCTTTCCCTCCTTTCTTGGTCAAAGGGCTTTGGGCTTCCCAGCCTCCTCTTGTCTTATCTACCAAGGAGGAAATAACAACCCTAGGATATATGTTGGTCTTGGCCAGTTGGCCACACTCAAGCACACCGATCTCACACGTCCACATTCACAGCCCATTCCATCAAGATGCAGATTCAAGCGGTTCTAAAAATGTAGAGAAACTCACTCAAAAGCCGCGGATCTAAAGCCCTCCAAAGGGGCAAACCCTCTGCTTGAGTGTTTGCTCTGGGCAGCAAGTGACTTCCGGCTTTGCAAACAAACGTTTCAAAGGGTTGATTTTTTAAATTCCCAAGAGCCCTACCAGTCACCGTATTTTGATCACTCACAGAGCAAAATGAGTCAGAATGTCAGGATATTGGCGTTCGATTTTCTTAAACTACAGAAATATTTCAAAGTCAAAGGAGCATGACAGCAAAGGAAATAAGAGATACACTCATTCTTCCTCCCAGGAATTTTCACATTTTAGTTCAGCTGAAGCATCACCTAAATAATGTTGCCTAAGTTCCTGGCTTCACACTCTGAGGCTCTGCTCTGTAAAGTGTCAAAGACCAGCAGCCTTGGCGTCACCCGAGAACACTCGTTAGAAATGCAAGTTCCTGAACCCACTGTAGATCCCCAGAATCTAAAACTAGGGGATGGGACCCAGTCATCTGCGTTTAAACAAAACGCTCAGAGGTGATTCTGATGCACACAAAAGCTTAGTAACCACTGAGGTAGAGCCTGATTATTTTTACCCTGGTGGTTCTCCATGGTTCTACTTTGCGGAAATTCTGATGCCTAGTCTCCAGATGCAGGCCAGCAGAATCAGAAGCTCTGCACACATTTAGAGAAACACCGGCAGATCGGTCGTAGCTGCTGGGTTGGCTCTTGGAAAGTCTCTCCGCTCGTAAAATGACATACAGTTATCTTCAGCTAAAACCCTTCATCTTTAGGGTTTCTGCCTCCACACCCAGCTTCACTTCTCTCTTTTACTTTCTTCTCTTCTTACCCTCCCCTCTCTGGACCCCTCTGTGCCCTGCAAGCACTGTGCTCTTCAGCCTCTGCCTGGAACTGCCCCCTTCCTCTGTTTTCCCTTGTCTGTGTCCATTGTCTTTCAAGGCCCAGGTCAAGGTCATTCTAGGCAAGGCTGCTTTGACTCCCTCTATGTGGGTGAACACTTCTGCCCTCACTTCCCTTGTCAAGGCATTTACTGAACTGCATGATGAAGGTTATTTGTGAGCTCTTCCACCGTCCTGAGATCCCCTTCGTCCCCACCCTCATACCCAAGGCAGGATCCTGTTCGTCTACTGTTCTGGGCCCAGCACCCAGCCCAGTGTAGGCTAGCACTCAGTCAGTGTGGGTTACCAGTGAACTCTCGAGGCGGCACGTTATTAGAGGTTCGAGGAAAGGTTAAGAGCATGGGCGGTGGCACCAGACTCCTGGGTGCAGAGTCCAGTTCTACCATTTACCAGCTGTGTAAGTTTGGGCAAATTGCTTAATCACTCTGCTCCTCTGTTGTTGGTGTTGATGACACTTTTGTTGTTATTTTTAATTGCTCTCTCTTGCTGAGATTCCCTCTGTCACATGTCTGTTCTGAGTGACTTAAAAAAAATCGTGTGAGCATGACGTCATTTAATTTTCACGATCTGTGAGCTGGTGAGCTATTCCCACTTGGAGAGGGGAGACTTAGGAAGGTTAACCAACCACCATGCCTCTGCTAAAACCTGTGCAGCTTGGAGGTCCAACAAAGTGAAGAATTTGAGGCAGAATCCAAACCCCAAACTCCCAAACCCAGCTCTTACTATACTATATACTATATACAATACTATATGCTATGTATTATACTATATGCTATATATTATACTATTACTATACTATACACTATATACAATACTATTGCTATACTGTTCCTATACTATATACTATACTATACACTATACTATACACTATACTATATGCTATGTACTATACTATATACTATATATTATACTATTACTATACTACATACTATATACTATACTGTTACTATACTATACACTATACACAATACTACATGCTATGTACTAATACTATATACTATGTATTATACTATTACAATACTATACAATACTATATGCTATACTGTTACTATACTATATACTATACTATTAGTATACTATACACTATACACAATACTATATGCTATGTATTATACTATATGCTATATATTATACTATTACTATACTATACACTATACAAATATTATATGCTATACTGTTACTATACTATACTAATACTATACACTATACACAATACTATATGCTATGTACTATACTATATACTATATATTATACTATTACTGTACTATACACTATACTATATGCTATACTATTACTGATGATACTGTGCTCCAAGACAAACAAAAAGTTAAACGCATGGTGGTATGAGGGATGGTGCCAAGCAGAACAGGATTCTCTTCTAAGCTTGTGGCCCAGAGAAGGGTTCAAATTCAGCAGGAAGACTCTCTGCAAAGATGAGCCCAGATGGCACAATCATTAACCCACTCAGGGGGATGCAGGGAAGGGCCTCTTAAGCCACTAATGTAGACAGTTTTCTAATCATAAGCTGGCAGGTATTTTCTAAATATTGTTACTTATGTATAATTAAATGTCCATCAGACTTTGGAGGAAACATCTAAGGTGCTGGTTGAAAAATGTGGACTCTGCTGCCCTTCTTGCCCCCACCCCCACCTTCCCCCACCCCCAGGTTTGGTTGAATAGATCCAGGTAGGGCCTGGCAACCAGGGCCCCCGTCAGCTTACCTCCTGGCGATCTCTAGACCACACTTGGACAAACCATGCTTGTATCTCTCCTATCCTATACGCCATTGACAGTTTTCTTGTACTAATATTATATATGAATTATTACAAAAACCTAAGAGAGACTGTGAGGGGATGACATTTTTCAACATAAATGGTGGTTCCCATATTTTCTCCTCAGAGCCGCGCTGAGGATGCAGAATATTGTCCCCACCCAGAGGTGGGTGAGCCTCTGGCTCTGCCTTCTGAGATCCATCCCTGCCCTATGCACTCTCCGGAGACAGGGCGACTGGTGGATTTGGTGCTGACTCAGTATCCAGGCTCATTCTCCTGGGGTCCCCATGGTTCTCCTTCAAACAACTCGGCAAATCAGTCTCTGTGGCTTCAAAGGATCTGCAGTTGGGGAAGGTTTGCATAACGCCAGCTCCGCAGTGAAGTCGCAGCCTTGACAAAACACTAGTCCGGCTGCACCACGGCAACCCCACTGCAGGTGCACGAGAACACCGTGTCATTCCGGACACATTTTGACATTTCCCCTGATGGGAAATTTCAATTCAACATGAAATCCAAGTTGTCTTTTGTTTCTGCTTGAAAACAGAGATTGAAAACTCAAATCGGAAGTGCTAGGAAGTGTAATTTCGATTTTGAGAGAAAATGAAATAGTGTTGCTTGTCGAAATATGTGTAGTTTAACTTACAAAAAATATATTTAAGTAAAAATTTAGTAATACATCCATCTCCATACAGTAAAGATGTTATTTAGGCTCAGGGATATGGTCACCAAAATGTCTGCTTGGTAAATGACACTTTTAAAACATTTATCGAAAAGGCAATATGCCAGGTGCTGTGCTGGGGGCTAGAAATAAAAAGATGAATAAGACAGCCTCCGTACGTCCTAGGAAAGAAGTGCATGGCAACAATGACAGAATACAAAGACAAAGGCATTACAACGAGGGACTGTGAGGATGCCCAGAAGAGAGGTCATCTCTGCACAGGGATGGGGAGACATGTAAAAAGGAAGTAATCTGGTGGCATTTAAAACAGGCTTTGGATGGTCAGTAGTTTACGTAACAGAGATGGGGGAACAGAGGGCTCTGGCAGAGGGATGAGCGGCAGCAGGCAGGTGCACAGATGGAGATGAGCAGGTGGTCCAGATCATGGCCATCGGGAGGCTGAGGGAACAGCAAAGGGAAAGGAGCTGGCAAAGCAAACTGAGAAGTAGGAGGGAAATCAGGAGACGGGAAGGCGGGGACAAGAGCAGAGAAGGTAGTAATCCACAAAGTCAGGTGCTGTAGACCATGAAGTGAAGGGGGTTAGGAGCCTGGAGGTCATAGGCAGTCTTGGCAAGAGCATTTGCTAAGGTGCGCTGGGGGTAGGAGAGGCGGGGAGACAGACCCGAGGGTGAATGGTTGGTGATGACACGAGGACATGAACATCAACAATCCTTTCACGCATTTCACAGTGAGGAGGAAAGGAAGACGGGCGAGGAGCCACAGGGTCGGCAAAGTGCTGCTCCTGTTTTGTGATGAGAAGGTCCTAATTAGAATTAAATGGGTGGGAAAAAGCCAATCAGAGGGGAGGAGGCCACTGGCCATCGGCTGGATGGCAGGGAGTGAGAGCTGAGCTCTGGGTGCTGGGAAGGACGGTCTCTGCCCTTGAGGCAGGAAAGCAGGAGGAAGAGATGGATGGTGAAGCAGATACTTTCGTGGAGTTGGTGGTGAGAGGCCAAGGGAATGATTTCCCCTGAGAAGGCACAGTGAGGTGTGTGTGTACACTTGTGTAGCTGTGTGTGCACACGGGTGTACGTGTGTGCCGGGTGCGCATGTGCACTTGGCCGTGCTGGTACTCGGAGAGCTGAGGATGAGGAGACGATGGGAAAATGTGTCTAAGGATAATTAGAATCCGTGGCTGCCTGAGGGCTCAGGGGCCTCCTCTGGTCTTCCTGGACTTAGACCCCCCGGTTATCTTGTTTCCTTGCACTCCCATGTGTGTCCACATATTCGTCAGATGTGCTCAAAGTTTCTTGCCCGCAGAACTTCTGCTTTCCCTGGGTTCCTAATAGAACTCAGGTACGGGGCATATGCTTGGTAAATAACTTGGTTGATGGAGAGCTCTTTCCACTCATTGTGCCCCCGCATTAGCCAGTAACCAGACTCCAAAGGGGAAAAGCAACCATCATTCTAGGAGGATCCTTCCCTGTGGATGGGGAACTGAAACCGGGTCTGCATTTGCAGTATGAAAATGTATTACGGTAAAGAAAGAAGAAACTTCACGGGATCTGAACAATGACTGGGTGCACGTTATAATGTTGAATGAGAGCTTTTGAAATAAGTTTTATGCATTATTACCTATTTTTTCTCCATCGACCTCCCCCTCACCACACACACAAACACACACACACGCACACACGGTATATATACATGTCTGTCTGCATGTGCAGCTGCAGGTGCAAACACATACAACCCAGGTCTGAAATCTTGCTGCTTCTTGGAAGTCTGGAAGGGTGATTTGTCTGCAATGTGGAGGCAGACAGGAGAAAGGGTTAAGTAAGGATCCTGAGCAATGCCTGCATTTGTCCTTTGAGGAGCAACAAAGAGAGGAAGCACAGCTTTTGTGGAAGGAAATTCCCAGGCCCTGCTTCGGACATTCGCAACCTGCCCTGTGAACCCCTGAGGGGTGTCTGATAATAAACACTCACAAACAAAACAATCCCTAAAAGCAATTTGACTAACATTCGCACATTTTTCACCAGAGGGCTAGAACACCTTTTCCGGCATCTGCGGACCCGGAGGGGACCTGGAAGTCCACCTGCTGGCAGAGCCCAGTGACCGCGCTCCAGCTCAGGGCTGGCATTTCTACGTGCAGGTCCTCTTGCCCCTGGGGTCTTTGATTCCGCAGGGGCCCCATCCTCATATGGGGCTGCTGGGATGCAGATCACAGACCCACACAGGGTGGGTGTGGACCGCTATGAGACCCACCTGCTCCTCTTCCATAGTGACCCCCAGACATAACCCTGAGCGTCGCAACCTTGACTAACAATGCAGTGACCTTCCCAGGAGAGAGGAAGGTTTGACAGAGGCATGAAAACTCTCCTAGCAAAGTGTGCCCGTTAAGTAACAAATTAAGCTTCTTCCTCTGCAGTGGCAAGAAACCACGCCAGAACCAAAACAAAAAAGCAAACTCCCAAACAACAGCAACAAAACCCCTTGGAGACTTGATGGCAAATATTTTCACAGTAATTTCTTGTAAGGAGCTCAAAGCGTATTAGGACCAAAATGCAAAACCATAAGCAAAAGTCTAGTTTGGGTCAGTTTATTTGCAATGTTGCACCTTATTTCTCCCCAAAAGGATGTGAAGTTTGTTGCATCTGTTTTGTAGATAAATAAGTCAGGGATCAGAAACTGGGCTAGGATAATAGGAAAGTTGTAGGTGACTTTCTCGTGTGTGTGTGTGTGTGTGTGTGTGTCTGTGTGTATTGGGGCTGTGTGTTCATGCATCTATTTTTTAATACTATAACATGCTTCAAAACTCCTTTATTAATTGCAGTGTAACCCAGGATCTTCGAATGACATCCTCGTTTCTGAGGGAGACCAGAACTCACTTCTCAGCTCCGGTGAGGCTACAAATAGAAAGCTGACCCTCTATTTCTGAAATGCCATCATGGGCCTCTGGGATATTTTTAGATGATATAAGCATACATGTCTACTCATTTGCATGTGCCCAGAGCTGCCGGGCGACCTGCATTGTGACCCCAGCATTGAGGACCGCAGAGACGCGGGAATGACAGGTCCAGATTTCACGGTGGGCGGGGTGACCCAGAGCCTCGCACTCAGGGCCCCCGCCGCCCTTTGTACCGTAACAATGCGCGGAAACACACGCTTGTTAGAGGAAATTCCCAGGACCGTAGGTTTGGACATTAGACAGTTGCTCTGCTATGCGGGGTGGGCTAATGGGCATCTAAAAATAAATGTGCTGGTCTGCCTGGGCTTCTGTGATTTTGTCCTGCATAGTTGATTACATTTCAAAGGAATTTTTTTTAATTGTTTTCAAGAAAGTGAGCTTAGGGCAAACCGGGAGAATAAAATATATCATTGTTTTGTTTCGATTTGACAAAATGTAGGGTTTACTGATACTCATTTCTATGGAAAAGACAACAGCTTCTTTCCCATGAGATTTCAAAACAAGCTTGAAGAAATTCAAAGCATGTTGAGATGCCGTTCACGCAACTGCAGAAAGATGTGACGGTTTAAAACTACAAGAGCAGACAGTCTGAGACCCCGAAGGATGCGGTGTTAGCAAAGAATTCCAGGGTAGATGCAGCAGTGATGTGAGTGATGTGTGCAGGGCCCCCTAAGCTAAATTCTCCCTTCTGGAAAAGTCTCCAGCTCCTGAGCTGGCAGAGAGGCTGTTAATGACGTGGCTAATTTAGTACAGAAAGAAAAGTGGGTGTAAAATGATGGTTGATAAACTCAGAACAGGCGGCCAGCTCCAGCCAGCTCTCCTCTTCCAGCAAAAGTCAAATATCCCACTACAGTGCTCAAAATTTAGAGGATGGTAGGACCATTTATTCTGTACTTTTAAATGTTAGATTTCTGGATGGCGAAGACTCCATCGCCCGCATCCCAGGGTTTCCATGTTGTAGAACAGCGCAGATCAGGTACAAAGCTCTGAGTCTTACTGTTTCTTGCCTGACCCGTTTGGCTGAAAATGCACAAAATGTGGCACTTTTCCATCAAATAGGAATGTGTTTGCAGCACAAGAAATAACCTACAATCTAGTTAAAGAGTAACCCGAGGAGAGCGGTTTGGAGTGAACTTTTCCCATCTCATTGTTCTCATTTCTGTTTTGCTTTTTCCTGGAACTCCAACTTAACTTGATTGCTGTTACATAGACCCCATTTAAAAAGAAACGCAGCTGATGGGTAAGGCTAGATGGTTAAAAGGCAGCCTGGATCATTCTGTAGCCTGGTGTTTGTTTGTTTGTTTGTTTGTTTGTTTGTTTTTGCAAACCTTCCTTTTGGCGGCTTGGTTTGCACCCTGATATAACAAGACTTTCAGTAGCTTTGAGCGGGAAGGGCCTTGAGGTCATCACCCAGACTCCACCCAGCATGGGCATCCCGTTGGGAACACCCGGGCCACGGTCTTCCAGGGTGCTGGAACTCTGCCCAGGACAGGGCGTTCACCCTGCCACAAGGCAGCTCACCCAGTTTTAGACAATTCTGATGGTGGGTAAATCTTCCCACAAACTGAGCTAAAACCTGTTCCCCTAGAATTTCCAGGTGCTGATCGTCTGTTAACCTCTTTTTAGAGCGATCTTTAAATATTTGAAGCCAACCTTCCAGGGATGCAAGACTTACTTCTCACTTTAAATGTCCCCTGGTTCCTCCAACTAATCTGCAAATGACAATTTTCTCATTTTCACCATCTTGGCCAGCCCCCTTCTTTCCCGATCTGATGTCATTTTGGAGGCAACACAGTAGGTACTTGAGCTAATTCATCTTTTCTACAACCTTGTTTGCTAAATATCACCCTGCCTTTTCAGAAACAAATCTAAGACTTCGAGAGGATACAACTACTTATTGAAAGAAGTGGCAGATGGAAGATTCAAAGAAGAATTAAAGAAGAAACGCTGAGCCGGTGTAGGCAAGATTGACCTCAGATACATCCTCGGGCAGGTCGTTAGAAACCTCCCATGCAGGTGAACCTCTTTTCTGTTGCTATGACGACATGTGCTTAATAACAGAGGTTAATGTGAATTTGAAAGATTAGGAAATGACCAGCAAACACGTTGGCTGCTGGGAGGCGGCTGCAGACAAGGTAGGTGTGTGGGAGGTCTGGAGGCAAAATGATGCATAAGGAATGGTGGATGGGAGCAAGAAGGAATTTGAAGGGGATCCGGGGTCCAGGGTCCAGGGTCCAGAAGGCATTTCGTTTGGAAGCTTCAGACAATGGGGGAGCAAGGCCAGAGGGCTCAGGCAGGGGAAGGGAGGCTCCTTGAGCGTGCCTGGAGAGTCTGCTGCAGCCTAAGGCTGGTGGGTTGTGTCTGGAGAACAAACAGAAAGTATCTGTGTCCTCCCAGCTGTCCACGCACCGCGTGGGAGCCCAGAGCTCGGGGACAAAGGGCGCTCTGGCCGGCCCCCAGCACCTGCTCCTAGGTGAAATCTGATTAAGACACAAGTCTTTATGTGGGAAAAGAAAAAATGAAACAGCCTCTGTAAGATCACCTCTTCGCCGGTTTGACTCAGAGAAGGACAGAGCGCTGCCCTTCGCATCATCATGGAGCCAACAGAAGTGAGCACAGGGGAACCCTGGAGATCATCCTCTCTCTACATTCACGAAGACAGGGGCTTCTTTTCCTGCCAGCTCCCTGTCTTGTTCACCACTTGAGAAAATCAAGATTCAGAGAATGGCTGTGGCCCCACCCACAGAATGGATGTGAAGTGGTCTCCTGGCAAAGGAGTTGCAGGAGCTGGACTCTGTCAGGGCGCTGACGCACAGCCCAGGTTTCTTTCTACTAAATCA